>NC_091255.1:41272500-41897500 GCF_042477335.2 Ovis canadensis
GATAAGCCTCCTGCCTGATCCTCTGATACTCTGAATGATTGGAGTAAATGAAAAGCTAAATTCCCACAACATGTGACCAAGTTCCCCCACTCTTACAGGCAGCAAGGATTTCTCATGTGTTCTCATCGTAGGTTGTGCGTGTCTTTGATTTTTAGTACTATTCAGGCTTCATCTTTCTGGCTTGGTGTGTGTGTGTATAGCTAGTTCACACAGGTGTTGACAAAGGATCCATGGAATACTGCTTAGAAAACACCACTTAAAACCCCAAATCTCAGTGAGCTTTTATGCTATGTGTACACAATGCACACAGAGGGAATTCCTGGAACTTCACATGGAAAAAAACTACATTTAATGAGACACTTGCTATGAGATCCTTCAGCAGTTTTTTTCACATCTGAATTTAAATAATGTCATATGGCGAACGTCATGGTTGAAGGTAGAAGGCTTCGTGGGGATAGGGAATGCCTGAAACCAAAGACTTTTGGAACCTGTTCCCCAATGCTAACGCCTACTAAACCATACTCATACATGGGCCTCCAGGAAATGCTCCCAATGGAAGCAAATGCAGGTCAAATGCCTTATCCCCTCAACTGCCCATGAAAAGGACGTTTACAGAAGATGGTGGACACAGACAGAGGGCAGAAGTATGAGAAAAGCCCAAATATAATAGCTACCAGATCAATAGCTACCGCCCGACACCCAGGGAAGCAAACAGAGATCATGGCAGGAAACCCAAGAACAGCGTACTAGGAGCCTGGCAAGTGGGCCCACTCCCTCTGGATCCTGAACTTGGGGAGGAACAATAAACCCCATGAATAAAAGGGTCACGGTGACTGCTCTGCATTTCTCAGAGTCTCAGTGATCAGAGTGAATATGTTGTGGCTTAAGATGGAAAGAGAACAAGAAGATGCATCCAGGCATTTGAAGAATCTCAAACAAATCCTACTTTGAGCAGGTGAAACCTTTGCGAGGCATCTCGTTACGGTTCTCCTCTTGGGAGCTATATAGTCTTGGGATGGGGAGAGGGGTTGGGGGATAGAACAGAGACTTCACAGCCTTTGGCTTCCCCTCACCTCAAGCAAAACCCCGCCTTGCTGCCTCACACTCCTGGGTCTTGGGTGGGATAGTGGTGAAAGATACTTTGGCATCAGTTAGCCCAGCTCCAAGGCTGGTTTGCAGATGCTGGGACCAAAGGCAAGTTATAAACTAAGGGAGATAACACTTACCTCTCTAGGCTGCAGGGTAGATAATTACATGCCTTGCAGGTGAAAAGTTCTCAATAAGGCGTGGACCTTACAACATGACATGGGTCATAGAGCATGATTTAGAACTTGATCCTCACGCACAATGTGGGCTCCGCCCTATTCTCAGCTGAGGGACATTGGCCAGGTCACAAGAACCCTGAATGCTGACCCCACGTGTGGCTGCATGCTGACTCGGCTACACCCTGAACTGTGGACATACAGTCATTTCTGGGACCTCACTGTTAAACCCAGACCCTGCTTCTAGCGGAATGCCACTCTGCGTATCCACGTTAACTGAGCCTTTTCAAGTTTGAGGAAAGTGGGTCATCTAACACACTCTTAACAGACAGAAGAGGTTACTAAAATCAAACTTTAAAAATCAAACTGTAAGTCCAGTTGTATCTGGAATCTGGATGATGGCAAATGTCACCTATAGGAGAGGACACTCCATTTCTTTGTGGGATTGGTTTTGTTTGGGGTTTTATTTTTGTTGTTGGGGGTTTTGTTTTGTGGAATCTTAGTTCCCCAATCAGGAATCAAACCCATGCCCCCTGCAGTGGAAGTATGGAGTCCTAACCACTGGACCACCACGGTTTCTATATACAGTGTTTTGTAATGATGATACTCTCAAATTCTCACATATCCTTGAGTTTGGGATGCAGAAGGTGTTTCCTTAGAGATCTGCATTCTCAGTATTTGCTCCTCCATCACTTGAAGTTGACCCATCACCTGGTTAGTTGTGAGGAGGCTGTAGTCCCCCAACCTATTTAGAGGCGGAAATCCTAGATAGGGAAGGCATGTCTTGCTACTGGCGGTGAGAACCCAGCCAGACATTCTTTCCATGCTGGCATCAAGGTTCTGTTCAAAACTGTCTCAGAGCAGAATCCTCCTGGGACACAGTCACAGAACCAGTAACAGGCCCCTCAATAGGAAGGGAAGGCAGAAGGCATCAGGGTCCAAGAACAGTTCATTCTCAGGCTTCATGAATGGGAATGAAAAAATGAGTTATCCACGGACATATCCACTGGCACTTGGGAACGCAGAATGAATGCTTAATAGAGTATGCAAGCTGAAAAACAGAAATGGGGAAGAGTACCAGGTACATAAGAGCTGAAACCTTTCAGGAATGGCACAGACCTTGTGAGAGAGAGCCTAGGAGGTAAGGTCAGAGAATGGAGAACAAAATCATCTTTAGTTGGTGGAAGGTGGAAGAGAGCCTAATGGGAGGACCAGCACCATACATCAGATATAACTATAAGCTTCTGGATGGCAATTTCGCTGCATGTCAAAAGCTCTACAACTGCATGTACCCTTCGATAAATCAATTAGATTTTCGAAAACGTATTCTAAGGAAATAATCAGAAATACATACAGTTATTAATACCATGCCTGTATGAGGGCAAGGGCCACTTGGAAATCTCTGTACCTTTCCTTCTATTTGGCTGTGAACCTAAAAATGCTCTAAAACATTGTCTTAAAAAGTAGCACTGCCTTTCCAAATCTACATTTAAGAATAAACACCATTGAGCGTGTATCCCACCAAAAAAAGCACTGTTCAAATTCATAGATATAGTATAATTCTAATCTTGAAGATATGTTTGTCTTCAGATTGGATGTCATCTATCTCTGCGTGATTAAGAAAAAAACCAAAACACTCTAAAATGAATAGTCATTCCTAACTGAACTTTGAGTGATTATCTTTTCTTTTTTATCTTCTTTATCTATGTTTATATGTATTGCATTTTTCAAATTCCCTCAGGAAATATCTATTACTTTTATAACCTCCCCAAAATATATCTTTATAAAAAAATAACACACTCCTACTATATAGCACAGGGAACTATATTCAATATCTTGTAAAAAAAACATAATAGAAAAGAATATGAAAATGAATATATACATGTGTCTATTCTATACACACACACACACACTCAAATATGAATCACTCTGCTGTATACCAGAAGCTAACAAAGTGAAAGTTGCTTAGTCGCATCCGACTCTTTGCAACCCCATGGACTATATAGTACATGGAATTCTCCAGGCCAGAAATACTGGAGTGGGTAGCCTTCCCGTCCTCCAGGGCATCTTCCCAACCCAGAGACTGAACCCAGGTCTCCCGAATCGCAGGCAGATTCTTTTACCAGCCGAGCCACAAGGGAAGCATAAGAATACTGGAATGGGTAGCCTATCCCTTCTCCAGGGGATCTTCTCAACCCAGGAGTCTAACCAGGGTCCTGTGCATTGCAGGTGGATTCTTCACCAACTGAGTTATCAGGGAAGCCCGTTGTAAATCAACTACATTTCAATAAAAAAAAATTAAATGTGTTTTTTTCTAAATGCTATAAATATCTGATACTACAACTCCCTACTTATGTGTCTTTATATAACATCATTTTTGTTTCTATACATTAAATGGTAAATGCACATTTGCAAGTAAGTTTCTTGTTATTGAAGGATTTGCCCCATATTTACCGTCAGCAGCTCTTTTTCCACTTCATCATGAACGAGATCAATTCCCATTCTCTTCTCTCGATGAAACAGACATTCTCGGGCTACCTACAGACACAGAAATAATGGGAAGCACTAATACAAACTGACTAAAATCAGTGACTAGCACCTCTAATAACCTTTATCGACAAGTCAATAAAGATTCCCAGTACCAACTTTTCAAGCCATCTTGTTGGAGACCAAACAAGAAACTCACTGTGACAACTAAATGAATCCCTACTGCTAGTGAAAAGGTAAAGAGTTTGAAAAATTACTGATTTGGAAAGTTGACAAAATGAAGCAGATGGTGTCCTACTTAATCCCCACAGATCATGTGAGAAAATTATTTGGCATTAATTCCTTCTAGAGAATAGTTCCTTCTAGTTATAGTTCACTATAACCCAAATCATAGTCTTCAAGATATTATTTCTAAATATTTTCTACTGAGAAGTGGGAGGAATAAACAAGTGATTATTTAAAGACACCAAAACATTTGTGTAGCCAAAAATCCAGGTGGTTATTAAGTACCATTTATTGCTTTCCTAATTATAAAAATAATACAAATCCTTAATCATTAAATTTAAAACAAGAGAGAAGTTGAAAATTTTATTCATACTCTTATCACCATTGTGTTTGTTTTTAACAAAACAGAAGTTATAATGCCCTCATAATTTTACATTTTAGGATTGATATTAAATAGTAGACCTGAAATAGTCTTTGAGACAAAGTATGTTAATGACTTCAATAGAAAATAGCTTAGGTAGCCAACAACTAAATTATGTATGAAAGAACATTATGTGTTAAAATACTGTTTTTCAAAGAGTATTTCATGATGTGGGATGACTGTCCAATGTTAAAATTTTTTAAAGCATAAAACATAATAGTATGTACACCATGCTAAGTCACTTCAGTCATGCCCAACTCTGTGCGACCCCATAGACAGCAGCCCACCAGGCTCCCCTGTCCCTGGGATTCTCCAGGCAAGAACACTGGAGTGGGTTGCCATTTCCTTCTCCAATGGATGAAAGAGAAAAGTGAAAGTGAAGTCGCTCAGTTTGGATATAATATCATTGAACAAAATCTTGGAGTGAATCTCTAATTTTTTAATAGCATAATGTATACTTAGTAGAAGATTAATTAATGGGTTGAAGGAAACTCTTATTTCAATGTGTATTACAAAATTGCTTTCCAGCAAGTTTCTACTCATCCGTAGTCTACTAACAATATACAGAGTATCTGTCTTCTGCATTTTTGCTGACCCTATATATTATCAGTTTTCATTTTTGCAAATTTGAATGAGCCTAAGAAATTTACTTCATGCCTTAGCTTGCATTTGTTTCAGCTTGCATGTGTATCATTGAGTTTTAATATTTTTTCTTACATACAGCGGACCATCGGTATATCCTCTTTTGAGATGTATCTGTCATGTGACTAATTCTCATTTTAATTAGGGTCTTCTGCTACTGTGCTGGTTGTAAATGTTTAAACACACAAGATTTCTGGACCAAAAAAACTGCAGAAAAGAAATTTAAATTATACCCATCTTATGGGAATCAGTCATCACCGAAAGGAATGGTAAGGGAAGAAATTTAATCTCCTCTGGAATTAAGTAAAAGTGGCTACCATTTTAAGGGTTCATTAAAGTAGGAGTGGCGAGGGATGTAAAACAGACCAGAAATCCTCAAAATAATCCAGAGCTCAGAGAAAGTACGGAAGGACTTCTGATCCCCAAAAAACAATTCAGGATAAGTTCATTTAAAACCATCTCGTTAGTGTCCTATAGACCTTTCTCAGCGTTTCTGTGGTTCTGTGTATTTGTGTGCACTTGTGTTCAGGGGGGAGGAGGCACAGTGTGAAGTTACAGTGTGGGGGGCAGGTCTCCAGCAAATGCTCCAACCCACTAGACTTCCAGCTCCTCAACACTCTAATCTCTTCTACTACAGATGCCATAAAATAAGACCTCCTGGAAATGCTTATCACTTGGAAAATGAGTTACACAAACATGGAGTAAAATGGTGTTAGCCACACACATACAACTTCTCAAATAATTTGCCATCTGCACATCTTCAAAGACAGAATGTTTTCTGTCAATGGTAGTGGATAGAATGGGGTCAGGGTAAGCGGCGGGGGGGGGGGGTGGGGGGGGGGGGGGGGGGGGTGGGGGGGGGCGGGGGGGGTGGGTGGGTGGGCGGCGGGGAACAACATACACTCAGAGAGTTAGTGGCAACTGGATCTCCACTCAGAAGCCTAATCAGAGGCCAGTAGCCAGATGAAAGGCTGCCTCCAAGACCACAACTGGCTCAACCTTCATCCAATTTCTCTATTTAATCAAACTCATTCCATCTCCTAAGGTCGGCTCATTTGATCATTTCACTGTGCCCCAAAGTGGAACCACCACATGCACACAGAAGGCCTTTCATGACATAGAATAAAAGAACAGCTTATCTTTTTCCTTTCAGACAACGTTTACGTTAGACCAGGGACAGCAATGACCAAGCAGCCTATTTAAGAGATGGGAAAATGGCATTTTCACCATAAAATACTGTGTGTCCTAAGAATGTCGCTTTTTCATACTGTTCATGGGGTTCTCACGGCAAGAATACTGAAGTGGTTTGCCATTCCCTTCTCCAGTGGACCACGTTCTGTCAGAACTCTCCACCATGAATGGTGGGAGAGCTGGATTACATGTATGTATGGATGGATGTGAGATACAGTAATGTATGGATGTGAGAGTTGGACTGTAAAGAAAGCTGAGCACCAAAGAATTGATGCTTTGAAACTGTGGTGTTGGAGAAGGCTCTTGAGAGTCCCTTGGATGGCAAGGAGATCCAACCAGTCAATCCTAAAGGAAATCAGTCCTGAATATTCATTGGAAGGACTGATGCTGAAGCTGAAACTCCAATACTTTGGCCACCTGTTGCGAAGAACTGACTCATTGGAAAAGACCCTGATGCTGGAAAGATTGAAGCGGGGAGGAAAAGAGGATGACAGAGGATGAGATGGTTGGATGGCATCACCGACTCAGTGGACTTGTGTTTGAACAAGCTCCGGGAGTTGGTGATGGACAAGGAAGCCTAGCATGCTGCAGTCCGTGCAGTCACAAAGAGCTGGACACAACTGGGCGACTGAACTGAAGAATGTTGCTTTAATTAGCCTGTGTGCAGAATTTTTTCCTTTTTTTTTTTTGGCTGTGCCACTGGGCCTGCAGGAGATCTTTGTTCTCTAACCATGGATTTTACCAGTGACCTCAGCAGTGAAAACACAGAGTCCTAACTACTGGACCACCAGAGAATTCCCAAATTCTTTCTACTTAAACGGCTGTTCTGAAAAATGTGTGAAAAATAGCAGTGGTTTTATCATCAATGAAACCTGTTACAGATATATTGATAGGGGCTTGGCACCTACAGGTTAAGTGGAATATACTGCAATAGATAAATGATCTTGACAATTCAATGACTGGGTTATAATCCTGTTAATAAAGTCTTATATTTACCTGAAGAGGGGCTTCTGTCTCCATCAAAGCCCTCTCCAATCTTTTCTTAATGTCAGTTAGTTCATTTGTCTCTCCAATCATTGCATCCAACTCATGAATGATTTCAGATTTCCAAAACCCTATGTCGTTGACTCGTTCTCCCAAATTTTGGGTGGAGTCTGCCTGGGTTTTTCTTGTTTGCTGGTATTTGTCTTGAATCAAGCGAGATGTGTCCACTCTTAGCCTCTCTGAATTGTGTCGGGAAGTGTTGGACTCTTGAAAGTTGGTTAGGTTGGACCTGTACCAATCGTCAGGCGTATACCTGGTGAAGAGGGTGGTTCTGTTGGAAACAAAAGGTAGCATGGTGCTCTCGGACACCCTCTGAGATCTGGTGCAGTACGGGCCCAAGGTTGGCCAGTTGGAGGCTGCTTTGTAGTATGTGCTTGGTCTCCAAGGCAGGCTCAGGCTATGGGTCAAATTGTAGTGGGGGAAGCGATCCCTGTAGCTTGAAGCCATGCTACTGACGGCTGGTAGGAAGTTGGCTGGTGTTGGTCTAGGGTGGGCATAAGTTGCCGTTAAGGTAGAACCTAGAAGCTCCATGATGCTCAAACACTATTTGTAAATCTCTCCTGTTTAAAAGAGGTCAGGGGGAGGCAAAAATAGATAGTCACATAAACTAACTTAGGCAAAAACTTACACATACAAGGTCACATCTGGCTTAATATACGTAGCAGTGATAACACATTAGATATTTCTTTTAATTTGATGTCCACCTTCACTAGTGATAACATACCCCAATTTTTTTTTATCTCTGTATCTCTAGACTGTATTCAAATCACATTTTTTGTAGACTGGCCATTTGAGTTTTTGAAATATTTTTTTTAATTATGAGAAGTAACATTGTCTTGTAACAAGTTCAAATCAAGAGCCTGGACCATGCTTTTTAACAGGTTGGGTTCAAATCTTGGCTGAGCTCTTTACTAGCTGTGACACGTTGTACAAATGATTTAACCTCTCAGTGCCTCATCTCTAAACTGGAAATAATAATAGCAATCACTACTTTGGATTGCTATAAGCAATATTAGCAGCAAGGGGTTGCTTAGTATTCCCCTGCCCCAGGCCCCATCGAGCTTTCTAAATAAACATGCAGTCAGAGTAGCAATCGCAAGTACGCAAACACAGTTCAAGGAGGTACCCTGATACCCTTTTCCTGGCAACTTGCCACCTCCAACATACACAGACATGTAACTCAGCCCCTGCAGGGCTATGAGGATTGAGGAGGACGAGGCTGAGTGTTTGGAATACTTAGCACAGTTCCGGGCACAAAGTAAATGCTCAATAAATGTTAACTTTAAAAATTACTTGTGTAGAGGAATAAACAAAGTAAAAGATGAATATCCATTCTTTCCCATCAAAAAACTACTCCTCAGAAGTATACATTGTGAATAGTTCATTAATAGTTTTATCTTTCCAGATTTTTTCTTTTCTTATACTAACACATAGACTATTTTTAAATCTATATACATTTCCCTAACATACATATGCATAGGGCTTTTTAATACAAAAACTGAATTATCGTAATCATTATATGTATCATTCCAATAACATGCATTTTTAAAAATAAATGTATTTTGGATCTCTCTCCTTATTAAAACATATAGGTACACTTCATCCTTTTGGGGGGCTTCCCAGGGGGTACCAGTGGTAAAGAACCCATCTGCCAATGCAAGAGATGTAAGAGACACAGGTTCGATCCTTAGATCGAAAAGATCCCCTGGAGGAGGGCATGGCAGTGCACTCCAGTGTTCTTGCCTGGAGGATCCCATGGTCAGAGGAACCTGGAGGGCTACAGTCCATAGGGTCGCAAAGAGTAGGACACAACTGAAGCGACTTAGCACAACCTTTTTTACCAGCTGAAAAGTAGTCTATTGTCTAGAATTTGAGGTTACTGTCAGTCCACAAAGCCAAGGATGCCATAGATTATTGCATACATTTCAGCATCTAAATGTTATTCTACTTGGGGGTTAATGTCTATGGACTCATTTACTGAAAATAAAAAATAATATCAGATCCGATTTTGTAGTCTGCTCAAAAAAAAAAGAAAAAAAAAACAGACAAACAAAACAAAAACAAGTTCAACAATTCTTTAAATAGCTGTTTTGACACCATTGGTACCCAAACCACAAAACGATCTATTTGTCGAACTGTAGCTAAATCAAAATCCACTGAGACCACATGTGATGAAACAGCTGCCTGCCGCCACAGGTGGTGTCCCCCATGACACTAGCTCCCTGACTATTTCCTACTTCTCCCCTCCCTCAGCCCCCAAATGCCTTACACTGGCCAAGCTTAGGTTACAACAGAAAAAACAAAAGCCTTAACAACCACTTTCCATTGTGAACCTCTGAAACCCACTGCTTTTTGAAAAAGCAAATTCAAAGTAACTTGAGACCGTAGGGTCCTCATGGCTACCTTTAGTTTCAACCTCTTTCTCAAGCCCCATACAGAAATAAATTGGTCAGTTTTCTTTGAGCCAGAAGCTTCAAGTAAGACTAGACTACTCTTGATTGGCTTTTTTTAATTACTGACAACAATGAATCTGAAAGTTAATGTCAAACTTGGTTCTTCGGCCATGGCATTCCAGGTATAGAATTACTACATGTATTTAATCAACACCTATGATGTTGCATCTTAAGGCATTCCAATCCATGTTTGTCAAATATTGAACCATGAGTCATCCACTCCAAAGGGTGGCATGTGAAAGGCTGAGGTTCACAAGCCAGAGAAGACCTATGAATCAAGAAAATCAATACGGCTTATAAAAGCATCCAGTAATATTTTTAAATTAGAGATGGGATATAATTTAAAACCTGGAATCTGAAGTATAAACTCAGTTGTTTAAAAAGTTCCCAGATATAGAGCTCCTCACATACGGCAGTAAGTTTCACATGAGAGACAATATTCTCTATCCCATACTCCAATATTCTATACTCTAACTCCAGTAGGCCATTTTATCAGTCATGACTGTGCTCAATTGCTCAGTCGTGTCTGACTTTTTGTGACCCCATGAACTGTAGCCTGACAGGCTCCTCTGCCCATGGAATTTTCCAGGCAAGAATACTGGTGTGGGTTGCTATTTCCTATTCCAGAGGATATTCCTGACTCCAGAGCTCGAACCCGTGACTCTTGTGTCTCCCGCATTGACAGGTGGATTCTTTACCACTCTACCACCTGAGAAACCCTATAAGTCATTTGCTGCTGCTGCTGCTGCTAAGTCGTTTCAGTTGTGTCTGACTCTGTGTGACCCCATGGACGGCAGCCCACCAGGCTCCCCATCCCTGGGATTCTCCAGGCAAGAATACTGGAGTGAGTTGCCATATCCTTCTCCAATGCATGAAAGTGAAAAGCAAAAGTGAAGTTGCTCAGTCGTGTCGGACTCTTAGTGACCCCATGGACTGCAGCCCACCAGGCTCCTCCATCCACGGGATTTTCCAGGCAAGAATACTGGAGTGGGGTGCCATTGCCTTCTCCGAAAAGAGGATTATTCAGTCTTAAAAAGGAATAAAGTATGATCCATGCAATGACATACATGAACCTTTAAAACATTATGCTTATTGTAAGAAGCCAGACACAAACAAACAAACACCACATACTGTATGATTTCATTTATATCAAATGCCCAGAATAGACAAACCTATTGAAACAGAAAGTATAGGTTAGTTTTTGCCAGGGGGCTGGGAAGAGAGATTTGAATAGGGAGTGACGGTTAAACAGATACAGGTTTTTTGGAAGGTGATAAAAATGTTCAGGAATTAGATAGTTGCAACAGCTATATAATCTTATGAATAAACTAATAAAACCCATGAAATTGTACACTTTAAAAGGATCAATTTTATGGTATGTGAATCTCAATTTTAAAATGCAAAAAAATAGTTAAAAAGATCTTTCCCCATTTCCGTGCATTAATATCATACATGAATCCACATACCTTGCCAATAGTTTCAGTGAGGTGGTGTGTACATATCTGAAGTCTGCTAACCCAATGTTGTCGTAAGACAACAGCATGGTAATTTTTTTCCCCACACTGGCCAAGAAAATTAAGAATGTCATGGCCCCTAAAATACTTAACTCAAAATAGATTTCTGCCTTCAACCAGGATAGAGCAATAAAAAGTAGACTTAGCCTCTTCCAACTAAAAAACCAGACAAAATATATGCAGCAACTGTTTTCAGGCAGCATAGGACTCCAATCCCTGAGAGAAGAGAAACAAATACGGTGAGCCCTCTGATCACCTGGAGGCAATTTCCAGACCATGGGGAAAACAGATGAAAACCAAACACAGCCTGGAAGTTCTGACCTCAATTTGTGAGTTTAGGAAGAGGTCAGAATTTGGAAAAGTCTGAGACAGCTGGAAGTTGTGATGCAGGATTCTGGAATAAAATGATTTATGCAGAAACAGAGCTCCATAAATCTATGCAGGGTCCACTTGAGTCTTTGTTGAGTAATAGACTGTACAGACATCAAGAGACATTCCACAGACCTTAGCAAAGAACGATGGCGGTGTTGTTAGCTGAACAATTCCTAGAGCCAGAGAAAGCACAGAGACATTTTGAACCCAGACCAGCTGGAGTAGAGACCTATTAGTGATCACCTGGAGCATTCGGTGGAGACCCCAGAGAGGTCACACATTAGAATGGGACTGACCTAGCTCTAGAATGAAGGTACTAAAGACTCTAGCAAAGCTTGAATACAGTCCTCAAAGAACTGAAGCTAACCCACAAGTAAAGTGCCTGACAACAACAAGATGCTGAAACATATAATATCACAATGTCCAGCACCCAATCAAAAACATCCAGACATGCCAAGAAGCAGAAAAATGTGACCCATAAATAGGAGAAAAATCAGTCAACAGAAGCAGGCATGAGAATGGAGGAGATGTGATGGAGATAGAAAACTATGTACAAATATTTAAAGAAAGACGAGAACGTAATAGAGATATGGAAGACTTAAAACAGAACCAAATGAAACTTTAAGGATAATGTGAAACAGACCACCAGTCCAGGTTTGACGCGTGAGACAGGGTGCTCAGGGCTGGTGCACTGGGATGACCCAGAGGGATGGGATGGGGAGGGAGGTGGGGGGTGGGGGGTTCAGGATGGGGAACACATGTCCACCTGTGGCTGATTCATGTCAATGTATGACAAAAACCACTACAATACTGTAAAGTAATTAGCATCCAATTAAAGTAAATAAAATTTTTTAAAAAGAAACTTTAAGGATAAAACATACAATATATATTTTTACAATTTCACTGGATTGGGTTAATTGAAGAATAGACACCAGAGAAGCAAAGATTAGTGAGCTTAAATCTAACCAAACCAAATCACAGAGTTTTTTTAATTAACTGAAAAAAATGAAAAGGGGCTCAGTAAAACTACAGTATAATATCAAGTAGTCTAACATCATGTACTCAGAATGTCATATTAGGAGGAGAGGAGGCAAAATATCTAAAGAAATAATGGCAGCAAATTTCCCAAATTTGGTGAAAACTATGAACCCCTAGGTCTAAGGAGCTCCACACACTCCAAGAGGATAAGTACAAGCCTGTCTGTGTATGCACACACACCACCACTACGATCACCTCCTCAAGGCTCATCTTAATAAAAGTGCTGAAAGTCCACAAGAAAGAGAAAAATTTTAAATCAGAGGAAAAAACACGTTAGGTAGGCAAGAAAAAAAATTAGTGAAGAATTCTCAGAAGCTCTGCAAGCCAGAAGACCATCAAACAACCTCTTTAAAGGACTGGAAGAAACTGTAATCCTAGAATTCTATTCCAGTGAAAGTATCCTTCAAAGATGAAGTTGAAAATAAAAGTTTTTCTTAATAAAAGAGCAAAAGTCAAGAAAATTCAGCAGCAGCAGAACTGCAGTAAGAGACTTGGTAAAGGAAATTCTTCAGGCAAAAGGAGATTATACCAGATGGAAACTTGAATCTGCCCAAAGGAATGAAGTGTCAGAAATGTTAAGTATGTGTACTAATAGGAAAAAAAAAAAAAAAACCTTTTCTAACTTTTAAATTTCTTTAGAAGATGGTTGTTTAAAGCAAAAATAATAAAAAATGTACTGTGAAGTTTATTATAAAAAAAAAAAGTTGTATGATAACAGCACAAATGATGGGAGAGCTGAAATGGAAAAGTACTACTGTAAGGTCTTATGATTAAATGGAATAATGTTATTTAAACGTATACTGCAATAAGTCAAAAATGCATACTGTAAACTTCAGAGCAGCAGTTCTCAAAACATGATCCAGGAAACCATAGGCTTGCCTCAGACCTCCTCTGGGGTGACAAGGTCAAAATTATTTTTATAGAAAACACCCAGATGCAATTTGCCTTTTTCATTCTTGTTCTCACAAACGTACACTAGAGGTTTCCAGAGGTGACATTATATGTGCTATCACGACAGAAAGTCCACAAGAAAGAGAAAAATTTTAAATCAGAGGAAAAAACATGTTAGGTAGGCAAGACGTGTGTATCACGACAATACAGAAATAGATACGAGCGCCAGATAAGAGAAATTTTAGAAGTTTACCAAAAATGTAAAACAACACCACTCTTCTCACCCAATTTGTTTCAGAAAACATGGTTTTTCAATGGAAAGTGTTATTTATGCTACTAAGAGGCTTTCGTCGTTATTTTTTAAAGAGTATTTTTAATTTCTCAATTGTAATTTCTAATAAGTATCAACAGTGTAATTAAAGCTCTACAGGATATGTTCTCTCTGACCATATCAGAGTTAAACTAGAAATCAATAGTAGAAAGGTATTTGGAAAATCTTCAGAAAGTAGGAAACTAAACAACACACTTCTAAATACCCTTTGGGTCAATGAAGAAATCACACAGGAAATTAGAAAATATTTTGAACTGAATGAGAATAAAAAACAGACCATATCCAATTTACGAAATGCAGCTAAGTGTATTTTGAGTGAGGCTTTTAGCTTTAAACGCTTATACTAGAAAATAATGAGCTAAAATCAATGATCTACACTTTCATTGTAATGGCTAGCAAAAAAAAAAAAAAGAAAGCAAAGTAAACCCAAAGTAGAAGTAATAAAAAGTCAATGAAATAGAAAATGAACAAATTTTTGGAAAGCAATGAAATCTTAACAGTAAAATTGATAAACCTCTTGCAAGACTGATCCAGATTTTAAAAAGAAGACAAAGTACTACCAGAAATGAAAGAGGGAATACTACGAAAGACCTTGCAAACATTAGAAGTTAATAAGGTGCTATTACTAACAACCTATGCCAAGGAATTTGACAACAGAGAGGAAACAGGCACAATTCTTTAAAAACACAGCCAACCAAAATTAACTGGAATAAAAAGGTAACCTGAATAGCTGTATAGGAATTAAAGAAATTGAATATGTAACTTAAAATCTTTCTTCAAAAAAAACTTCAGGCCCAGATGGGTCCAATGATAAATTTTAACCAAGTTTTAAGGAATAATATCAGTTTTTAAAAGCCCATCACTTACTTGGGTGATATGCCTTTCACAATATTTAAATTATTTTCTAAATTCTAACTCACCCTCTTCCCAAGAGGCCATGAGCAGCACATACTAAGATCATTAACTGATGCTATAAATATCTCATATTTGCAAGCAAACTAAACAAATTCTTTGGGAAGATGACTGAAAATAGCTGTGGAAAAATTCGTCCCCTAAATCATGCAATTGTTTTTTATTTTTTGCTTTTAGTCATGACCAAAAGGCATTTTAAGAAATAAGACCTGTTACAAAGTCAAATACAGTATTTGACTGTATTCATTGAAGGTGGGGTCAATAGTTATTTACATACTGGAAAAATGCTATAATAGTCTTCTATAAATATTAACATGCTAAAATATAATTAATCACACAGAGATTGTAAATCCGGGAAAGCTCTATTTAAAACCCAAAAAGTGGCCTCAAGTTGGAGAAAAACATTAGCACATTTAGTCAAGGCTTTAAGATCATAAATACTTTAATGTATAAAAACCTATAAATTATAGTCTACAGAAGGCATGGCAAGGACAGAAAGTTTCCATGAATTGTTTCACACCTTGTCTCAAATCAGTGGCCAGCACAGGCTTGAAAGAATCACACAAAACCTCTGTTCCTTTGGCCATATGTATTTAATTAAAATTTCAAGCGAAACAGAAATAAAACACTGCCCTTAACACATTAATAAGGACCAGACTTGAAGAAATTATATCATATTTCAATGTTTAAGTAATTTCTCCCTATGCATATATTAAATAAGAATGCAGGAAAAGTTTAATAACTCTTTCTTCTAAAATAAAAGCTTGATAAAAAACTCTTCATTGCTCGTGAGAGTATAAATCACTACACATTGAAAAACTACGTATGGGGCAGTATCTATTAAAGTGGAAAATGCACATTCTCTAAAAACCAAAATTCAATATATATTATATATACACACTCAAATACAAAAACCCAAGTTTGTATACAATTAGAATGTACAAGAATATGCTTCTAGTAGTTTTTAAAAGGGAAGAGCCTGAAAGTCCATCGACAAGAGTACACATTCGTAATTTGTGGTAAATTCATGCCAGAGTTATCACACAACAGTTAAAAGCAATGACCTAGAGCATGCACAGAATGATATCATTATGTAACTGTTCAAAAGGACGCTATATATTGGTTTCTGGATAAATACCTAAGGAGTAAAAGTATAAAAATATGCAGAGTATAAATAAACATTATATTCTGGTAGGTGGGGAAGGAGAAAAAGGACCTGAAATTCCCAAGGGACACATATGCGGCCTCTTCCCTGTCTGTAACAGCTGTTTGGGTTTTTGTTTTATTTTTTTAAACAAGGCATACATGCATGCTTGAACACTTTATTTTGTGAAATATTTTCTTTTAAAAAGAAAAAGATTTTATCAAAACATTTGGCCTATAAGTCAAACAGTTTGCTTGCTTTTTTCACAATAGCCAAATGAGTGATTTACCCATTTCTAAAATGTTTATTTACCTACACCTACACAAGAATCCAGGGAGCAAAAAGGGACTTGGTGTAAACTGTCAAAATACAAGTGAGCACGTCATAGCCAGAGCTAAACAGAAAAGGCCATGAACAGTGAGCAACTGCCATGATCTGAATTTCAGCACCTCTTTGACAGGCCAGGTGACTGCTTGTCCAGCCCTCCCCTTGGCTGCATTCTGAAGACCTGGGTAAGGAATCCGGGAGAAGAAGGACCAAGGTTGGGCACCTGATATTATACTTAGGGCCTGAGGTTCTGACGCCCCCTTCCTGGTTCTGCATTTAGAAATAACTTCTCAATCCTTGAAAAGCATCAGAAATATGCATTAGGAAGGCTTGGGGGACTGCGTAAGGGTGCCTATTGGTTTGTATAGTTTTTATTTGGAAGGGTGGGAGGAGAGAAGTGAAGATGGACGGGGAGGTGAGAATTCCAGGGTTTCCAAGACCTCACCCCGAATTCGGACGCCAGACGTTGGAGTCCGAATCGGGGCAGGGGCGCTGTAGGGGTCGTCCCAGCGGCAGTCAGGAGCCCACGGGACCACTCACCTTCAGGGGTGCCCGGCGAGGGGCAGGGAAGCCGGCGGTGAGCGGGAGGGGTCGCAGTGGGAGGGGTCGCAGCCCCACCACCTACAACCCGCTGAGGCTCGGAGGACCGGCCTGCCCTGGCCCCGCCTATCCCGCCTGTGACGTCAGCGCACACGGACCACTCAACGGCCGCCGCTGCGGGCACGCCGAGGCAGCCGATTGGCCGGTGGAGAGAGAGAGGCGGGTGGCGGGAGCTGGAGGGAGGAGGCAAACCCAGCGGGCTGGTGATGGTTGCCATGGACGCTCTGACGCGTAGTAACCGCGGCTCCCGGGAGACCTCGAGGCTGGAGGGGTGAAGGGGTGAGGGATTCCCCGCCAGATGTTGGTGGTCCATTCTAGGAATGCTGACAGGCACCTACATTTCCACCTGCTTCGCTCCATGAAGGGATTATCCAGCGAGCTTTCCGCACTTCCTCACACTCAGGAAATGATTTGGAGCTTCTGTAAACAGGAGTCCTCGCTGTTTGGATAGGTCTGGGCCACGTGTCTTACCTACATCAGTGTTCATCCATGCACCTTCCATTACATGCTCAAGCTTGGAAAAGTTCATTAACTTAGGCAAGGACAAACCAAGTCTAGGCTCCCAGACCCTTACCAGCGCCCTGCCAGCGTCATCCTATTTTCCCATATTCAGTTCAGTTCAGTTCAGTTCAGTTCAGTCGCTCAGCCGTGTCCGACTCTTTGCGAAATATCAATAACCTCAGATATGCAGATGACACCACCCTTATGGCAGAAAGTGAAGAGGAGCTAAAAAGCCTCTTGATGAAAGTAAAAGAGAGTGAAAAAGTTGGCTTAAAGCTCAACATTCAGAAAACGAAGATCATGGCATCCGGTCCCATCACTCCATGGGAAATAGATGGAGAAACAGTGGAAACAGTGTCAGATTTTATTTTGTTGGGCTCCAAAATCACTGCAGATGGTGATTGCAGCCATGAAATTAAAAGCCACTTACTCCTTGGAAGAAAAGTTATGACCAACCTCGATAGCATATTCAAAAGCAGAGACATTACTTTGCAGCCTAAGGTCCGTCTAGTCAAGGCTATGGTTTTTCCAGTAGTCATGTATGGATGTGAGAGTTGGACTGTGAAGAAGGCTGAGTGCTGAAGAATTGATGCTTTTGAACTGTGGTGTTGGAGAAGACTCTTGAGAGTCCCTTGGACTGCAAGGAGATCCAACCAGTCCATTCTGAAGGAGATCAACCCTGGGATTTCTTTGGAAGGAATGATGCTAAAGCTGAAACTCCAGTACTTTGGCTACCTCTTGGGAAGAGTTGACTCATTGGAAAGGACTCTGATGCTGGGAGGGATTGGGGGCAGGAGAAGAAGGGGACGACAGAGGATGAGATGGCTGGATGGCATCACTGACTCGATGGACGTGAGTCTGAGTGAACTCCGGGAGTTGGTGATGGACAGGGAGGCCTGGCGTGCTGCAATTCATGGGGTTGCAAAGAGTCGGACACGACTGAGCAACTGAACTGAACTGAACTGACTGAACCGCAGAATGCCAGGCCTCCCTGTCCATCACCAACTCCTGGAGTACACCCAAACCCATGTCTATTGAGTCAGTGATGCCATCCAACCATCTCATCCCCTGCCATCTCCTTCTCCTCCTGCCCTCAATCTTTCCCAGCATCGGGGTCTTTTCCTTCCCATATTCTTTACCAGCAACTCTTCCTATATCTGGCATAAAAAAAAATTACCCTGAGCTACCCTTTTCACTGGGCTTCCCATGTGGTTCAACTGGTAAAGAATCTGCCTGCAATGTGGGAGACTTGAGTTCCATCCCTGGTTGGAAAGATCCCCTGGAGAAGGCTACCCACTCCAAAGGCTACCCACTCCAAAATTCAGGCCTGGAGAATTCCATAGACTATATAGTCCATGGGGTCGCAAAGAGTCAGACATGACTAAATGACTTTTACTTCACCCTTTTTACTGGGACTTCCCCAGTGGCTCAGTGATCAAGAATCCACCTGCCAGTGCAGGACACACAGGAGACTCAGGTTCGATCCCTGGGTCAGGAAGATCCCCCGAAGGAAGAAATGGCAACCTACTTCAGTATTCTTGCCTGGAGAATCCCATGGACAGAGGAGCCTCAGTTCATGTCAGTTCAGTTGCCAGGCCTCTCTGTCCATCACCAACTCTCGGAGTTTACTCAAGCTCATGTGCCTTGAGGTGGTGATGCCATCCAACCATCCCTCTGTCATCTCCTTCTCCTCTTGCCTTCAATCTTTCCCAGCATGAGGGTCTTTTCAAATGAGTCAGTTCTTCACATCAGGTGCCCAAAGTATTGGAGTTTCAACTTCAGCATCAGTCCTTCCAATGAATATTCAGGACTGATTTCCTTTAGGATGGACTTGTTGGATCTCCTTGCAGTCCAAGGAACTCTCAAGAGTCTTCTCCAACACCACAGTTCAAAAGCATTATTTCTTTACTGCTCAGTTTTCTTTATAGTCCAACTCTCTCATCCATATACAATCACTGGAAAAACCATAGCTTTGACTAGATGGACTTTTGTCGGCAAAGCAATGTCTCTGCTTTTTAATATACTATCTAGGTTGGTCATAACTTTTCTTCCAAGGAGCAAGCGTCTTTTCATTTCATGGCTACAGTCACTATCTGCAGTGATTTTGGAGGCCAAAAAATAAAGTCTGTCACTGTTTCCACTGTTTTCCCTTCTATTTGCCCTGAAGTGTTGGGACTGGATGCCATGATCTTACTTTTCTGAATGTTGAGCTTTAAGCTGACTTTTTCGCTCTCCTCTTTCATCAAGAGGATCTTTAGTTCTTATTCGTTTTCTGCCATAAAGGGTGGTATCATCTCCATATCTGAAGTTATTGATATTTCTCCCGGCAATCTTGATTCCAACCTGTGTTTCATCCAGCCCAGCATTTCTCATGATGTACTCTGCATAGAAGTTAAATAAGCAGGGTGACAATATACAGCCTTGACATACTCCTTTCCCTATTGAGAACCAGTCTGTTGTTCCATGTCCAATTCTAACTGTTGTTTCCTGACCTGCATACATATTTTTCAAAAGGCAGGTCAGGTGGTCTGATAGTCCCATCTCTTTAAGAATTTTCCACAGTTTATTGTGATCCACACAGTCAAAGGCTTTGGCATAGTCAATAATGCAGAAGCAGATGCTTCTCTGGAACTCTCTAGCTTTTTCAACAATCCAGAGGAGGTTGGCAATTTGATGTCTGGTTCCTCTGCCTTTTCTAAACCCAGATTGAACATCTGGAAGTTCATGGTTCAAGTACTATTAAAGCCTGGCTTGGAGAATTTTGAGCATTACTTTACTACTGTGTGAGATGAGTGCAATTGTGCGGTAGTTTGAGCATTCTTTCGCATTGCCTTTCTTTAGAATTGGAAAGAAAACTGACCTTTTCCAGTCCTGTGGCCACTGCTGACTTTTCCAAATTTGCTGGCATATTGAGTGCAGCACTTTCACAGCATCATCTTTCAGGATTTGAAATAGCTCATCTGGAATTCCATCACCTTGCTAGCTTTGTTTGTAGCAATGCTTCCTAAGGTCCACTGGACTGCACATTCCAGGATGTCTGGCTCTAGGTGAGTGATCACACCATTGTGATTATCTGGGTCATGAAGATCTTTTTTTATATAGTTCTTCTGTGTATTCTTGCCACCTCCTCTTAATATATTCTGCTTCCATTAGCTCCATACCATTTCTGTTCTTTATTGTGCCCATCTTTGCATGAAATGTTCCCTTGGTATCTCTAATTTTCTTGAAGAGATCTCTAGTCTTTCCCATTCTATTGTTTTCCTCTATTTCTTTGCACTGATCATTGAAGAAGGCTTTCTTATCTCTCTTTGTTATTCTTTGGAACTCTGCATTCAAATGGGTATATCTTTCCTTTTCTCCTTTGCAGAGGAGCCTGGCAGGCTACCTGGTATCACAGAGCTGGATATGACTGGGCACACAAGCACCCTTTCTATTGCTTTTCCCATGCACAGTGTGTTGCATTTTGTACTAATCCTCAGAATTCTGGATGGGCCTTTCTGATGCCTCAGGCTGTGGATGAAGTCATCACCACCAGCCAAAAGGCCTGCAGCAGTCGTGAAACAGACTTAGTGAAGTCACTCAGTTGTGTCCACCTCTTTGCGACCTCGTGGACTGTAGCCTACCGAGCTCCTCCATCCATGGGATTCTCCAGGCAAGACTACTGGAGTGGGTTGCCATTTCCTTCTCCAGGGGATCTTCCCGACCCAGGGATTGAACCCGGATCTCCTGAATTGGAGGCAGATGCTTTAACCTCTGAGCCAAAACTGCCTGCAAACTCATTCGAGATGGTACTCAACCTTTGTGACTTCACACAATATAATGCCCAATATTATTGCTAATTGAATATTAAGATCAGTCAATGTCTGATTTTAAAATAAATAGGAAAAATGATGGCAGATTTGGTCTTTTGCATGATAGTTTGAGTCACTAAAATTTAAAACTTCCTAATTATTGATCAACTCTGATCTCCACAGAAATAACTGGATGATTTCTTAAAATAACTTAGAAACCTTCCCTCCAAATAATTGTTCCATGATTATCAAGTCTTTGCCAGAATTAAGAGGTTAGTTATCTCACTCTTTAGTTTTATTTTACAATAGACACCTTCTAACTGCTTATTTTTCTTTTGTTTATAAAAGAGAATAAAACCTAAACAACCTGCATTCTGTAATTCAATCTCACTCTTCTCAGCAGCTCCAGAAACTCGGTGATGTATCTGTTTCTTTTCATCCCTGTGTCTGCAGCATGTGGCTTAGTCCAGCCACACAGGTGTTTTGTTTTGTTTTGTTTTGTTTTTTGGTTAAGTGAAAGGATGTATGTGGTGATTAGCAATAGGAGATCATCAAAGGTATGGAGGAGAAGCAATAAAGCAGATCGTGCCTGTTTTCTAACTTTGCTCAAGGAACACACTGCTTGAGGCCCTCTCTACCTCTGAGTTCCTTATCTGCTATGTTTCATCCCCTCAGCCCCATAACCACCTAGCCTCCTCGCCTGTCTCTCTGGGGCTTCCCATCACTCAACCCATTACTCTTTCTCAAAGATGCTATCAGCCAGAGACATCCCTGGAGTTCCAGTGGTTAAAATTCCACCCTTCTACTGCTTGGGAGTTAGGGGAACTGAGATCCTGCCTGCCACATGATAAAGGCCAAAAAAAATTTTTTTAATTTTTTAATTTAAAAAAAGATGCTATCAGCCTGTTCCTAGCTCTACTTCACCATCAGAAACAACATGTGGTCCCTCCATCTTCACTCCTGGATCCCCACCATTGTCTCCACACCCATGGCTGGCTCACCCTTGGCTTGCTCCTCTGTTCCTCCTCTCAAACCCTGAGGTGTGCATTGCTTTAGATTTGCTGCTACTGGACATCAGTGCCATTCCTGTTTGGTCTAAGATCTGATGCTATTTGAAATCTGTTGACTCAGTTTTCCCTAATTCATGAAGGACTATTGTCCTAAAACTCCCATTTCACCCCTGTTTGCCCAAGACTTGTGGTAAATGAAAAGCTTAGGTTCCATCTCTGTGAAGGCCTGTTCATCACCCTCCATACCTCACTCTTCTCTCACTCACACCCTCATTAGAGAAAAGTGAAAGTGTTTGTCACTCAGTCATATCCAACTCTTTGCAATCCCATGGGCTACAGCCCACCAGGCTCCTCCATCCACAGAATTCTACAGGCAAGAATACTGGAATGGGTCGCCATGCCCTCCTCCAGGGGATCTTCCCAACCCAGGGATTAAACCTGAGTCTCCAGCATTGCAGGCAGATTCTTTACCATCTGAGCCCCCAAGGAAGCCCTCATCCAATGAGAAAGATTTTTTCACAGAAGCATGCTGCCTCCCTCCACTCAGATGTCTGAAATATTTCCAGCATCTTTCACTTCTCTTCCACCCTCAGGACCTTCCCTTCCACCTTCCAACACAACCCATGGCTGGTACTGAATTAAGCCCCTGGGCGTTCCTGCTTCTCTGAGTTACTGACCTATACTGCCCTTCCTTGCCTTGTCAAATCCTTAGATAAATGATCTTTGTGCATGGCCTCTACATGGATTCCTGCCTGATCTCACAACTATCCCAGTCTCCATGGGCTCAAGGTCCATGTCTAGTGGTCAGAATCTGTCTACATTCCTAGTCCAGTAGTCCAGTCTGGTTTGACACACTGCATGCAGGAAAGCCAGCTGTCACAACCCTCCACTGGAACTTTCTTGGACTGTGAGCTCCTTAATCTATAATTGGGTATGGGATCCCGGTGGCCTTCATGAACAGAATATAACACTAATATTTACAGAAAAGCACTTTATGAAGGGTTTATTGGCAACTTGAGTGTGTGATGCATTCACTGAGAATTTTATCTTCTTACAAGAACAGAAAGGTAATAGCAGTTGTCACTGTTATGTTTTGCTTATGTTACTAGGTTATCTATAGGGGTGTGTTTTACCATCAGCTTTTTTCACTGAATGACTGTTTTCAATGACATGAAATTGCAGGGCACACCTTGTTGGCAATATTTCCAGAGAGCCAAGGTACACTGACTCCATCAAGTTTAGATATCATATTCTAGCTCCCTTGCTTAGCAAGTGAGGAACTGTGTCCTAGAGGCTAAGTGACATGCCCAGGGTCACATTTTTGCATTGCTTTAGGATCAAGTAGAAAACAGTGGATGCCACAGGTCCCTCACTCATTATGTTCCCATCCTCTGTGATCTCACTGTTGTATGTTTTCACATATTGCCTTCCGCATCAGACAATGTCCCTATTCTTCAATGGTTCCTTAGTCACAGGAACCATTTTGAAGCGCTCCCTCTGTGCCAGCTTCATACACATCCTCTATGACCTTCATAATACCCCCATAAAATTGATGATATGATCCCCCTTTGGCAGGGACTTACCAAGGTTAAATCAGTTGACCAAGGTCACATTAGCCAAGAGGTCTTAGAGTCTAATCTAGGTCTGTCTGACTCCAAACCCCACAGTCTTTCCTCTACATCCAATGGCTGTATTCCTTCTCGTATATTCTCCTTTCTAGCCTCAGCACACCATCAAGTTTGGTGTGTGTGCGTGTGTGTGTGTGTGTGCGTGCATGGATTTCCCAGGTAAGAATACTGGAGTGGGTTGCCATTTCCTTCTCCAGAGGATCTTCCTAACCCACGGATCAAACTCACCTCTCTTGTGTCTCCTGCATTGGCAGAGAGATTCTTTACCACTGCGTGTCTCTTGGGAGAATGAATGAGCACTTGGAAAAAGAAGGACCAGCTTCTCTCCCCTACTCTTACTGATGATGTGGTCTTGGGCAAACCCCAAAAACACCCCAGGTCTATTGTATCTCTCCATAGAATGGGGCTAATGATGCCTCAGGGGCCTAAAACAAAGAGTATTAATACTGTGCTCTGTTGAAACTCTTCCCAGAAAATAGATTGACATTCAGATGCTCACTTACAAGTGGTTCTGGAAAAGCTAAGGGTACTTAGCTCATCTAAAGGGAATGGCAACCACTCCAACAAGGCCAGTTGGACTGCCTCCCCAACTCCCTGGAAGAAATGAAACTCGAGGGATAAGCAACCCAGATTGGAGTTATCAGGGGACGTGCATTATAGAGTATTAATCAGCAGCTGAGATGGCTAGACAGTTTATTTATCTCCGTAACCCAAAGTCTTATATGATCTGGGACACCTCTGAAATTCAAAGTTCCATTTAGAAGGTCCTGGTATTTATTGGCAGGCCAACATCATCAATTAATCATCATCAACAACAAAGATGACTCATTTTAAGTGCTATAGGGGAAGTCCTGGCCATCTAAAGAAGAGACAAAGGCACAAACAGGACAGTTGGGGTCGGGGGGAGCTTTCCATTTAAAGTTGTTCAAAGTCATACAGTGGTAAAAGTTAGGTTAGCAATATACGTCATGCTATGTAAGAACAAGCAGAGGACTATATCAAGGCTACTCAAAAGATCTGACATTTTAAGAGCTGAAGCCATTTTGTAATATTCTTGCAAAGATTCTGCAGAGACTGTATTATTTTTTAAATGTGACTGTTACAAGCAAAGAGACTAATAGGTCTGAGCAGGCTGGTTTTTAAGCAGCGATACACCATTTTTCCTCTAGATGACCCTTAATCAGTTAAGAAAAATCAGCTTCTAAGTAAGTTCATTTGTATCATTTTTTTTAGATTCCACATATAAGGGATGTCATAACGCTATTTCTCTATCTGACTTACTTCACTCAGTATGACATTCTCTAGGTCCGTATGACATCCTTTATGTGTGGACTCTAAAGAGACATGATACAAATAAACTTATTCACAAAACAGAAACAGACTCACAGACTTTGAAAGGAGCTTATGGTTGCCAAGAGTATGGATGGGGGAATGGGATAGTTAGGGTGTTTGGGATGGACATGTACCCACTGCTATGCTTAAATGGATAACCAACAAGGACCTACCATATAACACAGGGAACTCTGCTCAATGTTATGTGGCAGCCTGGATGGGAAGGGAGTTTGGAGAATGGATACATGTATATGTATGGCTGAGTCCCTTCACCATTCAGCTGAAACTATCACAACATTGTTTGTTAATTGGCTATGCCCCAAAACAAAATAAAAAGTTAAAAAAAAAAGAGAGAGAAATTAGCTTCTGAACTCAGCTACCACTGAGAGGTTTTAAACTTTAGTGAAAGCGATAGAACATGTCAAACAGAGACAGTCAGTGTCTCGAATTTACTGGACCAAGATCATGCAAGCTATCAGAGTGTTTTTTACCACTGGGCATGCAAGCCAGTGAACTAGGTAACTAACAGTAGTCTGGTTTATACTGGCTCACAAGATCCCATTAGTAAGTTCTCAGGAATTCTGTTGTTTTATAGTCATTATTAAAAACTAAATTATTTCAATGTACAATTAAATATATTGTATTGAGACAATGGCAACAAATACTCAAAACACCACTTTCTAATTCTTTCACAGCACTGTACTATTTTTCATCCTCTTGAGTTTATTTTCTCTCTCTCTCTCTCTCTCTCTCTTTTTTTCCCCCCCTCTGGCTGCTCCACACAGCTTGTAGAATATTAGTTCCCCAACCAAGGATTGAACCTGGACCCTCAGCACTGAAAGCTCCAGGTCCTAACCACTGGACCACCAGGGAAATCCCCTCTTGAGTTTGTTTTCATCTGTTGCCCTGTTATAGTATAAAATCAATACATAATGACAATATCCATTCCCATTTTTAAGTTCAGTGATATCACATTGGTAAATTGGAATTGACCATGATGGGAGTATTTAAACCATGAAAATCATTAAAAGCTATAAATCAAGGATTGATTTATTGTTTCCTTGATTGTGTAGACTCAAGAACGTCATAAAGAAAATGCTACAATACTGATGAAACTTAAGAAAAGTCTTGTGTGTGTAGCCCTACATTGAGACAAACAAACAAAGAAAGAAGCTACATTCTTCTTACTGAAGGCAAACATCCGATTCAGCAAAGAAGCAGTTCATTTTATTAAGTGAAATTTCGGGATACATCTCCAGTTTTGTCTCATTCATTAACATAAAGGAAAATATCGATCAACGGTCAAGTTGAAACTCTTGTTCATTGTTGCAGGATTGGCTAGAGACAGAAGAGTGTAGCAAAAATCAATAAAAGTGTGTGGTGAAAATCAGTTGGCTATGTGGAATTTACAGTCCAGAGCCCTATGATTTTTGTGATTATTTATAACTTGTATGTTATTAATATCTATCTTTGTATAGTAAATGTGTAGTAAACTTATGTGTTTATATATACAGACATTTTCCCAAGAGAGCCAGCTGTTAAATGTTTACATCAGTGGAATTGGGCCCGTGTGCTTATCCTTAAAGAGATTATCATCTGGCAGGACCCAGGCAAAACCCCTGTGGTACAGGCTCCAGGGTGGTGAGAAGTGTTAGAAAGGAATTCAATCTGGAGTTCTGACAGGGCAAAGCAGCAGTCATCCAGGGACCCCTGGAAGATTGGTTCACAGGTTACATGGAAAATCATGTAGCTCTTTAGACAGAAACGTGTATAGAAATAAAAATGGAGTTGGATATACATAGAAATGCTATATGTGTATGAGATATTTGAAATGGCATTTCACATGACTTAATGAGAAAGTTAACTTATTTTTGTTGATGTGACTGAAAATATTTTATCGCTCATTTGTAAACTAGAAATAGGCAGAGTGTGGTTGGTGGTGATTGTGGTCTGCCTGGTGTTGGCCTTTGTCTGATTTCTGTCCACTTCAGTCGATTGCTTCTGCTGAGGTCATGCTGTGGACAAAGTTACTAGAAAACTGAAGGTGCCTGCTATGACCTGCTCCTAGTTTCCACTTGGGTTTGTTGTTGTTATAGTCAGGCCATAGAGGAAAGACTTTTCAGCTGATGGAATCAGCCATGACCTCAGAGCCTGGGGAACAAAGCCTCTCCAGAGAGCTATTTGGGAGGCTGTAGAGGTGCTATTGGTGCTCTGATCCCCCCAACCTCGGACCCTTTGACCATTCTGGAGTGCTGGTGTCTGGTGGGCTTTCCCTCCAGCAGTGGACCTTACCTCTCCCTGAAGAAGGATCTCCAGAATCTAGCTTGCCTGCACCAGAAGAGATGGGAAGCCATGCATCAGGCCAGCCCTTAACCAAAGACCAAGTTCAAGAGTGGAACGCACCCAGCTGAGACAGCGCTGAGATGTGACATGTGCCGTCCCCAGGGCTCCCCTGTAGGTTTGAACCAGAGTCACCCCCCACACCCCGCCACCAGGGACTTTCCCTGCCATCACACTCCTGCTTCTCCTGACTTTCCTTCCAGACCCACTGCTTTGTTTTCTCCACCAGCTTTTCCACAGGAACATCCTCTGATCTATCACTTTCACATGAATCCTCAGAGGAACTCAAGCTAAGACAATGGCCACATTCTGCATCATGTGGTCCTCACCTCCATCTAGCACCCGCGGCCACAGCTGACTGGCCACAGGTGGGCACAGGTGGCCTGTCTGCAGTTTGGCCAGCACGCTGAGGAGCTGTCACCCAGATCTGCTCTAAGCAGATCTGCTCTCTTAGGAAGTCTGATCTTGAGTCATCGAGAGAATAGCCTAGTCATCACATTCGATGTTGCAAAACTCTGGTCGAGAATCACACACTTGGCCTGCCTGGGAGCCACCAGATACCCTGTCATTGGAACCTTATTGTCTCCTCGGTGACTTCCCAGTTTGCAAACAATCTTCCATTTCCAAGAGATTTCTTACTTCTCCACATCCCCTTCTTCATATCCTGCTGGTAATCATTGTCTCTATTTCTCAAAGAGCCTAAAACACAAGCAAGGAATCACTTCTGGTAGACCCAATTTCCTGGTCAAATTCTTAGGGAAAGGGTCCTGAAAACTACCATGGAGGCTGTAATGATTCAGCAGAAGCAAAGTGAAGTTGAATTAGTATTCATATTACTCAAGTAGTGAAGATGGAAGGAAACTGTATGCAATATTGAAAAGCTGGAAGAGGCAGATGAAGTTGTACAAGCAATACACACAGTGGTTACCTGCACAGGGCTGGTACTGGATCACCTGCCACCCGGCCTGACACCACCAGGGAGTCTCCAGTGACCTCTTCGCCAACACTGCTGCCAGAGCCGCAGTGCAGGCAGAGGCTGTGCTGGAGGAGAGGGCCCTGGATCAAGACACCATTTTTATTTTAATTTTAATTCATTGTGTAACACTAATATCACAGTATGTAATAATAATATTACAATGTCATTATGATGTAACAACATCACATTATGTAAAAATAATATCATTGGGAAAGACAGGTGCTAGGAAAGATTGAAGACAGGAGGAAAAGGGGACAACAAAGGATGAAATGGTTGCATAGTATCATAGATTCAATGGACATGAGTTTGAGCAAACTCCAGGAAACAGTGAAGGACCGGGAAGGCTGGTGTGCTGTAGTCCATGGAGTTGCAAAGAGTCGGACAAGACAGAGATGGAACAACAACAATAATAACATCACAGTCTGTTTTACATGTTAAATGTATGAGAATGTATGAAATAGAAATGGTAGGAAAAACATAAATGTGGGTCAGGAACATGAATTTTTTTTCCCAAACCAGGGGCCAAAGGAAGGTGTGTCACCTGCAAGGCACAAAGAGGAGGCAGAGAAGGTGACAGGACAGCGTGTGTTTGTCCCTGTGTCTACTCCAGGAAGGAGTTGAGGCAAGCCCTCTGCCCTGGTCCGGAGCTGGGGGTTTAGTTTGGTCAGTGGAAGATGCTGGCTTGAGAGAAAAAAAGCCATCTGGTTACCTGCACAGAGCTGGTCCCCTGGTGACCACAAGTTGGTTTTGCCACAAAAGAAATTGGGGTGAAGCAGAAGTAGAAGAAGCAGCTGGCTCCCCTTTATCTTCTATGCCCCTTCTCTCCCGAGGTGAGGCTCTCAACATAAGGAGGAGAGAAATCGCGAAAAGTAAGAACGGGATGGCTACAAACCAGCTGCTACTGCTACTGCTAAGTCGCTTCAGTTGTGTCCAACTCTGTGCGACCCCATAGACGGCAGCCCATGAGGCTCCCCCGTCCCTGGGATTCTCCAGCAAGAACACTGGAGTGGGTTGCCATTTCCTTCTCCAATGCATGAAAGTGAAAGTGAAGTCGCTCAGTCGTGTCCAACTCTTAGCATCCCCATAGACTGCGGCCCACCAGGCTCCTCCGTCCGTGGGATTTTCCAGGCAAGAGTGCTGGAGTGGTGTGCTATTGTCTTCTCCACTACAAACCAGGAAACCCTATAAATCAGGGATGCTGCAGCCTTTGGTTTGGAAGTGCTTTTTGAGTCTTTGGCTGCCTTTTGCTCAAGAAAGCATGTGAGTTCTAGGGATCAGTGGAGACTGAGGCTCATTGTCCAGGCTTGCTCCAGGTTTGCCCTCTAACTAGATTTAAAAAGGAACTTCTGACCTAACCTGGCTCACCAGGGCCCCCAAAGAGGCAAGAGCTCAGGGCAGACATCTTTGTTCAGAAATGGAGTTTGAACCGTCCTCAGGGTAGCCTGTCAGGTGAGGTGCAGAGAAGAGAGATGCCAGCTGCAACCCTCCATATCGAAGATGGTAGACCAGCCCTCTGCAGACTCCTGCAAACAAGCAGGATCTGTGCTAGCCTGGAATCAACATCAGCTCCTCCACGCCCACCCCACACTTCCCCGGAATGCTCATAAAAATACTAACTGCTTCGCATAGGCCAATAATTAGCTCACCAGTCACAGCACAGGGACGCTGTGGCTCTGGGAGAACATTCCCCAGTGAGTAACAGGCCACATCGGAACTTCCCTGAGAGCTCTTAGAATGCAGATTTCAGTACCTCATCCGCAGAGGACCCGATTCAGTAAGTCTAGGGTGGGGCCTGGAAATCCAGGCAAACTTTGTAACAAAGAAGGGCTTTACTTAGACTTGAGCAACCATACCAGATCTTACGTTTGTTCAGATAGCCCTTTCTTTAATCTTTATAAAAATATTTGGGGATTCTTAAAGATGAAGAAGGCACCACCCATGGCTCATCCCGTGAAGGGACGCAACTCTGCAGAGGCCCCGCTGTCGACAGCGGTGGTTCCCTTATGACGTGCTTGGTGGGTCAGCACCCGGCACACAGGCAGGGTGCCTTCTTCAGCAGCCAGGTCAAGGTCGGGCCCCTGGCCTCCAGGCTTGGCCAGCTCCCACTGTGTAACTGCAGAATACACGTTTTCCTTTTCTCTTTGAGCCTTGATGGAGAAAGGGTTGGGTAACGCTTCTCAGGACTCCTATCTGCCAGGCATCCCTAAAGATCATAGCATCACCTGCAGCGACTGCCTACGTCCCCTCCTGGTACCTGCCCCAGCCAGGAGCTGCGTGCTCCAGCAGTAGAAGAACCATGAAAAAGGTCTTTCTGTCTGATGTGGGCACATGATATGTTGGAAAGGATGTGGGCTCAGTGATGAGACAGACTCAAGCTGCAGGTTTGTTTCTCTGCCTCTTCTGGTCCAAGATGATGAACATGCCACTTAAATCTCACTGGTTTCAACCACACCTTCTCAAGTACACATGGAACGTTCTCCTGGATTGACTCCACACTCAGCCACAAGGCGAGCCTTGGTAAAATTTAACAAAATTGAAATCCATATTAAGCATCTTTTCTGATCACAATACCATGAGATTAGAAATAAACTCTAAAAAACACAAACACGTGGCAGCTAAACAATACGCAACTCAACAACCATGGGATCACTGAAGAAATCAAAGAGAAAATAAAAGAATACCTAGAAACAAACAAAAACGAAAGCACAACAGTCCGCAACATCTGGGATGCAGTAAACCTCACTGGTTTCCTGTCTGCAACATTGGGATAGTCATCCCAACTCCCCAGCTTCTTACTCGGGTTCACTGAGAACACAGGTGGAACAGTCCCGGCCTCCCAGCCACAGAACCCGCTCATTCCTGTGGAACAAGAGAAGGGTACCTGAGGGGCGGGTTTGAAAACCTACACAGCCCCAGGCGGCTATTTTCTCCCGCTGGAAAGGAAGCCTCTCACGACAGAACCACAACAGGACAGGACGTAATTACAGGTGGCTGTAACTCAGCCACAACCTGGGACAGTTCACCAGCCCTTCCTGAAAATGACCAAGGGCTTCTTGAAAGGTGACAACTATTTTTAAATAACTAGACTGGGGAAGGGGGGCTTTTTTTTTTTTTCCTCTCCTCTCAGCTTAAGGTAGATGGGCTCAAATTATGAATCCTGGGGCTAATTTTTTCCCCTAGTTTTACAATTTTTTCCCCTAGTTTTCCCCTAGAGTTCCTATGCTTTTCAAGCACAAGCCTAGAAATAATTATGGAAATGGATTCCCTGACTCCTGACACACACACTCAGGAGTCTCTCTCCCTGGAGTCTCTGTGGGATCCAGGAAGCAATGGCAGAGGATGGAGGCAGGTGAGGACACCCCCACTCCAAGGACGAGGCACAGAAGAACAGAGCCGAGGGGGGCACAGGGGGGCACAGGAAAGTCTTAGCTGGGTCTGGGGCATCGTCTTAGACGCAGCCCAGTTTTCTTCTCCAGCCCAGTGGAGAGCACCAGAACTCTGGAGGTACTGGAACCCTTTCCAAGGGGCAGGTAGGCCCTCCAACCATTTCAGGCCTTCCACTACTGTATGTGTTCATTTCTACAGCCTACCGAGCCTCAGGGAGAAGGGTTCAGAAACTCTCCTCCTGACTCCCCATCTCTATCACAGTCTTTTCTCTGACTTTCAGGAGTGTGTTGCCTTGGGTATAAAACATCCCAGGATGTCCAACTGCAGGACACTTCAGAGACTTGTTAACAGGTTCAGAAAGTGCATCACTCTGATAATTAGGTAGTGAATTCTGTTGCCAGTTCAGGGGTTTCCAATCAGTTTCCTACAAAATGGAAAGAAGACCTAAACAGCAGTTCACTCATCAGATAATTCTTGTTGATAGATGATCTTGTTATTTTTGACACATGACTCAGAAGCTGTCCTATTTCCAGTTGTGCTGTGCTTAGTCGCTCAATTGTGTCCAACTCTCTATGACCCCATGGACTGCAGCCCACCAGGCTCCTCTGTTCATGAGATTCTCCAGGAAAGAATACCGGAATGGGTCACCATGCCCTCCTCCAGGGGATCTTCCCAAACCAGGGAATGAACCCAGGTCTCTTGCATTGCAGACCAATTCTTCACCAGCTGAGCCATCTAGTAGCATTCATATAAGAATACTCTTTCCATAAATTAGAAGGAGAAAGAAAAATAACATACGGTATCACTTACACGTGGAATATAAACTAGGACACACACAAGAATAAATAACATACAATAAAATAGGACACAAATGAACTTATCTGTGAAAGAGAAACAGACTCACAGACATAGAGAACAGACTTGCAGTTGCCAAGAGAGAGGGATGGACTGGGAGTTTGGGATTAACAGATGCAAACTAGTGTATATAGGATGCATAAACAACAAGGTCCTACTGTATGGCACAGGAGACTATATTGAATATCCTGAGATAGACCATAATGGAAAAGAATATTAAAAAAAGAATGCATACATATGTATAACTGAATCGCTATGCTGTACAGCAGAAACTAACACAATATTGTAAATCAACTCTACTTCAATAAATTTTTTTTAAAAAGGAATATTCCTTCCACCCCTATCTGTATGAACAACGTTTCTCAATATCAACTGCTCAAAAAATGAGGCATTGGCACAGAACTGACACTGAAAACAAGCCCAGTTTAGCAGTAAGAGTTGCATTAATCTAATCATGAATGTATGTTGTTTTGATTCATAGTTTGACTAAAAAGCACCACAATATTTAAGAATGTGTTTGGGGGCTTAAATACTAGCCAGCAGTGAATGAAACGGCTCAAGCCAGTGTAAGATCTCAAGAAAGATGATAAGGGGGCCATTTGTCCTTGGCGGTTCTGTCCACAATCGTCACACTTGTATAGACCACCCCGAATTCAGCATTGATGGCTACTCACCCAAAGGAAGGAAGAGCAGACTTTCAGAACTAGAGAACATGTCAAGTGGCTCTGTTTTTACTTCTTATTCCAGTATCAATGTTCTGTTCCACAGGAAGTGAAAAGTATGCATGCTTGCACATTTTTTTCTGGAAAAAGTTCATCCCTGACCTCTTCCTCTTGCTCTGCAAAACAAAAGACTGCTGGAAATCTAAGGAAACTCAACTGATTTGCCATTCAGTCTCATCTCTTTACAAGCAAGGAAACTAATGGGGAGTCCAGGGAGTTTGGGTGAGTTGCCAGTCACACCATTGGAAGATTCTGGACCAGAGCGCAGGTGCTCTGACCCCAGCTAAGGAAGAGCGTGTCCCAGCCCGAGTCAACACGGGTTTCTCGGAGCACTGTGAGCTTCACTCTGCACAGCTGACATCCTGAGGCTTTTAGTTTTCATTTACCTTTTTCCCTCTATTAAATATTCTGTTTCCTGGCTCCTTTGTTTATTTCCATGTCTGGCTTTCTCTCTCACTTTAGTGGAATAAATCCTTACAGTTTCTGACGTGAAGCTCCATGGTCAGCAAAATGTGTGATTGCCTTTTCCCCCTGAAAATGTCATATTTTTTCCTCACACTTAGTCCAGTTCATCTCAGTAGTAAATACTAGGTTGAAAATAATTTTCCCTCAGAATTTTGTCATGGACTGTCCAGGGCTGCATGATACCATTTTGATTCCTAATCCTTTTTGTTCGTGACCTGGTTTCCCTCTTGGAACTTTCAGTGTCTTTTAAAAATCACTATTGTTCTGAAATTTCAGAAAGGTAGATTTCTTATGCATTTTTTTTAAAGAATTCTACAACCTACTTTTTAAAAATAATTTCATTTACTTGTTTGTATTTGGCTGCACTGGGTCTTGGTTGCTGCATGGACTTTCCTCTAGTTTCAGCAGTTGGGGGCTACTCTCTAGTTGCAGTGCGCGGGCTTCCCACTGAAGTGGCTTCTCTTGTTGCAGAGCATGGCCTCGAGGGTACACGGGCTTCAGCAGCTGTGACTCGTGGGCTCTGTCATTGCATCTCCCGCGCTCTAGAGCACAGGTACCATAGTTGTGGCACACGGGCTTAGTTGCTCCATAGCATGTGGGATCTACCCAGATCAGAGCTCGAACCAGAGACTCCTGCACTGGCAGACGGACTCTTCACCAGTGACCCACCAAGGAAGCCCCTTGACCCGCTGACCCACAAGGGGCTTGTTATTTGTTTGTTTTGTTTTATTTATCATGAGGATGATGCTGGACACTTGGCTGGTTACCATGTGGACTCTCCCATCCTTCTCTTCCAGAAAATCTTCTTGCACTATTCTTTGATAATTTTCTTTCTTCCATTTCCTCCAGAACTAATATTAGATGACTTTATTTCCCTTAAATTGATCCTCTAATGTTCCCATCATTTCTCTCCAGTTTTCTATTACTTAGTCATTTACTTTTTATGTTCTGGAAGATTTCCTCAATTATATCCCCCAGATTTCCTGTTCCATTTGTTTTGCTCCAAAACTTTTAATTTCCAAGAGCCCTTTAACATGGCCTGACTTTTCTTTTATCCTGGAAACAGCACTCTTGCATGACTGCAATGCTATCTCATATCAGTTTGGAGATATCAAACTGCATGGTATCTTGTTTTCTTCTCTACTATTCATAGCTAAATCCTCTTTTCCTGTTCATTTTGGAACCTTGCCTCAAATGCCTGCTGCTGCTGCTAAGTCTCTTCAGTCGTGTCCAACTCTGTGCGACCCCATAGACAGCAGCCCACCAAGCTCCACCGTCCCTGGGATTCTCCAGGCAAGAACACTGGAGTGGGTTGCCATTTCCCTCTCCAATGCATGAAAGTGAAAACTGAAAGTGAAGTCACTGAGTCGTGTCCAACTCTCAGCGACCCCATGGACTGCAGCCCACTAGGCTCCTCCATCCATGGGATTTTCCAGGCAAGAGTACCTCAAATGCCTAGTGATCCCTAACACCTTTTTATGTTTCAGACCGAGGCTCTAAGAAGGACACTTCTGGACACTGGAAGTGTCCTTCCAGTGAATAAGTCTTGTCACCTGGTGGCCTCCACATTCAGGCAGATTTCACTGTGCAGAGCCATTTTCTCTGGGGAGGAATCCCCAAACCCCCACCTCTGCATGTAGCAGTGAGGACTCTGTGAACAAAGCGGGGAAAGGGGGCAGGGAGGTGGGAGGGGAGGGGACCAGACTTTCATTTCATACCTCCCACATATTGCACCTGAAATGCCCAAGACCAGAGCACCTTCTGTTTAATCCATGCACAACACAAACCTGCAGTTTTCTGAGCTGGGAGGACCTAGAAGACCAGGAGCCCTGGATGAAGACCAAACCCCACTGGAGACAGTGTTTCCCATTTCTCATCTCCAGCTCAACTCACCTCTGACTCTATTCCATAAGTGAGGCTTCTGAGTCCAGAGCTTTCAAGAGGTTTCATGAAATTACATAGTTTGTTTTCCTTTAGTGTTCCCTGCCTACACACATTAGAACATACCCTCTTCCTCTTCACTAAGTCAGTTTCTCTCTCCCATCTGTTTTCCATCTTGCAGAAACTTGTTTAAATCTCTTGTCCACTGGGGACTCCTGCCTGGCCTTCCTAGCCCTATACAAGCCTTATACATTTTGTCCTCCTATAATGTCATTTTAGGCTGGCCTTGAGTGAGGTGGGGAGAGAGAAAAGATACACACGTGTATTTCATCTGTCATCTTTCACTAGGTCTTTTGTTTTCTTATATTTTTGTCTAATTTCAAAGTTAAGCTTATGGTACAAATTGGGAAGGTTTACGTCTTTCTCTAGGCTCATATATTTCTCGGCAGAACTTGTCCAGGAAAGGATCTGGGCCTTGTATCCTTTCAAGGGTTTCTATCTCTTTTCAAAGTTGTTCAAAACGTATTCTTTGGAGTTTCTGGGTCTCAGATCTTTTACCTTTTGTCCCATCCTTTCATCTGTTTGTTCTATAATATAAAAGTCACTCTCGCTATCAGAATCAGTAGGCAGAAGGCATTGCTTTTTGAAGGAGGAAAAGGGGGCTGCCCAGCCCAGCTGGCCTTCCAAAGGTGGCTTCCAACTGGCCCTCCCTGAAGTAACCTCAGGGTCTCCTACCAGGGGTCTCCTACCTGAGCCTGTGTTTCTGTCTGAAGACTCTGGGCTTCCTCATGTCACTGCATCTCGTGGTGGCCTTTCAATGGACTGTCCTATATTCTGGCCTTTCTGTATCCTGATTGCCCCCCATCTTTAAAAATTGTCCTCCATCCTTGCTGGCTCATTTTTGTATCATCATTCTTTCAAGAAGCTTTCATACAGGTGTTCAGCCCACCCCCTGGTCATGGCCTTCCTCTGTCTCCTTTTCAAAGCCTCTCTGGGTAGCAGATTTCTTCTTAAATCAATGCCTAGTGGGTGGACTGAACACCTTTGCAAGGTGCTGACAGTTCACCATGCTGAACTGTACCCGTGGAGTCAGTCCCTGGGACATGTGCCCAAAGGAACCTTATTGGGACTTCCCTGGTGATCCAGTGATTAAGACTTCACCTTCCAATACAAGGGATTCAGGTTTGATCCCTGGTCAGAGAGCTAATAGCATACATGCCTCTCAACCAAAATACAGAAAACATAACACAGCGGCAATATTACAGCAAAGGAAACTATCAGCAAGGTGAAAAGACAACCTTCAGAATGGGAGAAAATAATAGCAGATGAAGCAACTGTCAAAGAATTAGTCTCAAAAATATACAACCAGCTCATGCAGCTCAATACCAGGAAAATAAACAACCCAATCAAAAAATGGGCCAAAGAACTAAACAGACATTTCTCCAAAGAAGACATCCAGATGGTTAACAAACAAATGAAAGGATGCTCAACATCACTCATTATCAGAGAACTGCAAATCAAAACCACAATGAGGTACCATCTCATACCGGTCAGAATGGCTGCCATCAAAATGTCTACAAACAATAAATGCTGGAGAGGATGTGGAGAAAAGGGAACCCTCTTACACTGTTGGTGGGAATGCAAACTAGCACAGCCACTATGGAGAACACTGTAGAGATTCCTTAAAAATCTGCCATACAACCCAGCTATCCCACTGCTGGGCATATACACCAAGGAAACCAGAATTGAAAGAGATGCATGTACCCCAGTGTTCATCACAGCATTGTTCACAATAGCCAGGACATGGAAGTAACCTAGATGTCCATCGACAGATGAATGGATAAGAAATTAACCATTGGTACATATACACCATTGAATATTACTCAGCTGGTAAAAAGAATGCATTTGAGTCAGTTCTAATGAAGTGGATGAAACTGGAGCCTATTATACAGAGTGAAGTAAGCCAGAAAGAAAAACACCAACACAGTATATTAATGCATATGTATGGAATTAAGAATGATGGTAACAATGGCCCTATATGCAAGACAGCAAAAGAGACAGATATAAAGAACAGACTTTTGGGCTCTGTGGGAGAAGGCAAGGGTGCGATGATTTGAGAGAAGAGCACTGAAACATGTATATCACCATGTGTGAGACAGATGACCAGGCCAAGTTCAGTGCATGGAGCAGGACGCTCAAAGCCGGAGCACTGGGACAACTTCGAGGGATGGGATTGGGAGGGAGGTTCAGGACGGGGGGACGCATGTACACCCGTGGCTGATTCATGTCAAAGTATGGCAAAAACCACCACAATATTGTAAAGTAATTAGCCTCCAATTAAAATAAATGCATTAATTTTAAAAAAACAGCAGCAATATTGTAACAAATTCAATAAAGACATTAAGAATGGCCCACGTCAAAGGGACCTATGGCCAGTGGAAGGGGCTTCCCCCTAGGCTGCTAGGTGAGTGGATGCGCCGTCTCCCACACCCCTCAGCCTCATAAGCGGTCCCCAGGAGCACAGGAGATCCAGCACTGTGTCCTACCTCTGGGCGCGGACCGTCCAGAGGAAACACTGGCAGTTTTGATGCCAACGCCATAAAGAATCAATGCACAGCCATGGAGCAGAGAGGACATAGGCGTCCTTTTGTTCACAGCAATTAGTGCATTCCAGCGGAGCCAGTTCTGGGCAGGGGGCAGAGGGAGTCACTACAAAATGGCCTTTGTCCGAACTCCCATAAAAAATTCCAGCCAGTGGGAGTGAGCACAGAGCCCAGAGACTCGATTGTAGATGTCCCGGATCTCAGCTTCTACAGCGAAACTATCCCAGGAATTCGTGAACCGTGGTCTATTCAAGGAGGAGGAGAGCAAATACCTCCTGAAGAAAAGACGCCGCTTTCAAAAGATCTGATCTGATGGTTGAGGATTTATTGCTCTAAAAAGCTCAAGATCCCTCTAGAACACTGGGTGGGTAGATACGGCCATGGAGAGACATCTTCCATCTTCACTCACCCAGCCTACACCCAGTTCCTCCTGACATGTGGAAACAGGAGTTTGGCCATTTGATTCACAGATAAATCATCTTCAAATTGTGTTATTCTTTCTAATGACAGACGCACACAAGAAAACCTGCTCACTTGGTAGTTGTCATTATTCCCACTGCAGAACTAGAGAAAACGATGATCCGAGTGGTCAGGTAGCTGGATTATCGGGCAGAGCTGAAATGTTAATCTAGGTCCGCCTGCATTACCTGGACGTCAGATCCACTGTGCAATAAGACTGTAGCTCTTCAGTAAGATGAGCACAGCTCTGTGTGCTGTGACAAGCACGACGACACAGCCTCCATCACAGAAATTCTCCAGCCTCCAATGAGGCAAACTGTGGAGTCCTTGGAACTGTACCCAGCACTTAGTAAACAGCATATGGACCTATTTCAATTAGGTCAAGGGCTCAGCGGATGAGCCCACCCAAGACTAGGAGGATGGATGTGCTTGAAAAGATGTTTTCAACTTGGAGGGATTTGCACTGATTCGCATATTTTTAGTCCCATTTTGAGCTAATTTTATGCATTCCAAAGGGAGCCAGCTGGATTAGCCACGCACTTTTGGACAAGTTGGAGGACATTAGGACATAAGGCAGATGCCCTAAGGGCTGACCACCACAGGGAAGAGAGGAGAAGATGGACAGGCCACACCCTAGTGTCCTAGGGTCCACTCGAGCTGACACGTCTTTTTCCAAGAAGGTAAGATTTGCTCCATCAACTTTAGGCAGAGCGTGGGCTCTTAGGAATCTTGAATAGAGGGCCTGGGATCTACTGACTTCAAAAGAGCAGGGCTTGAATACATATATACACATTCACAGGTATGTACATTCATATACGTATACATACAGGAATCATTTGGCGGGACACCGGAAACTAACACAACACTGTAAATCAACTCTACTTCAATAAAAATAAATTTTCAAAGGTGGCATGGAGTCCAGACCCAGGGCTCCTAATTCACTCCCTGGGGTTGGTAGTGGGGGCTTCATTTCTTCACCTGCACAAACAACGAGAGGAGAGGAATCCCCATCTACGCTTTCTTATAGTTCTAGAAACATAATTCTGCAGCTTTACTTCTTTGTGAAAATCTACCATGGTTTGTCTCAAGGCTGGACTCCAGCCAAAGACCATACAAAGGAGCAAATCCAAACCTCTGAGTGATGCATGGTGATTTCAGTTGAATTGAACCAACTGTACACTATCAACCAGGTAACAGTAGAAGCAAAGCCTGTGCAAAATAATAACAAAGCAAAATCAGACACACCTGGGCCCTTCCTAGGTGGTAAATTCACCTTCTTACCTTGTAATGCTTTTTGAGTGTTTCACCTCTAATGTTTATTTCCACTGGACTTTGGCATATAACTTAATTTTTATGAAGTTCGAACTTTTTATTAGTGGAAGGGTGGGAATAGGGTGTGTGTTTCATGCCTACGTTGAAAATCATCTCACAAGTCCATCCCAACCCACCTGAAATGATTCAGATTGTCCTCGTGTCATCTTCAGAACACCTGCCCCTCTTCAGTCGCTGGGTCTGCTCCCTGACCAGGGGCTCACAATATCCTTACAGGACTCACAACCTTGTGTGTATGGTGGGGGTAGGGGCTGCTCTGGGTGTGTTACAATTGAGGAGTCACTTTCCCATCCTGCTGTAGGGTCTTCATTATGATGAAACACATTAATATGTTGAACTTTAGTTATTTTCAGTTATAGATTATCAACATGAGTACAGTCAGTACTTGCTATCTGGGACAGTTCAGTTTTATAAAAGTCAGCGAGAACACTGAATTAGTGAATCCTGAACCTTCAGGGGGTGGGGAAGTACAGGGTACCTTTGATGACAATGTTTTCATTGACCAACTGACACAGAACCCTTGATTTTTTGTGTGTTTCTGTTTAAAGACACCTGATTTAATAGACACCGGCGATTCACTGCACTCACGGCCGGCAGCCCTGTAACAGATGCGCAACAAAGATTCCCTAACACACATGCTTCCTCCATAAGGACTGTCTCAAGCTTCTCGCATGTAGGATCACTGGGCAGCATCTCAGCATCTTGGAAGCCATTTTAAACTGCAGAATCACCAGCAAAAAAGCACAAAAATGTGAAAAATGTGGCCCCAAGTACACAGTGAAAAAGGGCCCCTGTTTACAACGCAGATAGCTTCTGGAATAAGGATGAGGGTTGAGAGAAAGAGGGGTGGCCCCAGACAGACCTCATTCTTGGCTCCTGTTCCTGAAAAGTATATTCAATTCCATTAATAATAGCGAAACAAAATAGCATGAAACATGGTGGTGTTGATTAGGGTAATAAATCCACAGAGTTTCTAGACTTTTCTGGGCATGCTACCCTCTCACTGGGGGCTTCCCTGGTGGCTCAGATGGTAAAGAATCTGCCTGTAGTGCAAGAGACGTGAGTTTGATCCCTGGGTCAGGAAGATCCGCTGAGAAGTAAATGGCTACCTGCTCCAGGATTCCTGCCTGGAGAATTCCATGGACAGAGGAGCCTGGCAGGCTACGGACCACGGGGTTGCAAAGAGTTGGACACGACTGAGTGACTAACACTTTCACCCACCTGCTTATTTCCACTGGACTTTGCATATCATTTTCTTTTTTATGAACCTTAATACTCTGCTCATTAAAAGAATAGGAAAACAAAAGACACTGATATTTACACAACGTGTGGCAACACCCATTTGGCCCTGAGTCAGAAGGGATGATTCACGGTCCTACACGACCGTTTAATCTCTAGGTAAATCTCAGAAAACACGCACGCCTCACAGACTCAACAGTGGAGCCCAAGAACCACCATCAGAAGACAGCACACCCACGTCCCAATTCTGTTTCCTTAGAAAATCAATAAACTTATTTCCAAGGTCAAATTTGCAAACTGAAATGCTGCAGGTTCACGGCCATTTGGTGACTGGAGTTAATACTGTCTCTCTCTGTAATGACCCACATGGGTGGTTGTTGTTCAGTCACTCAGTTGTGTCTGACTCTTTTCAACTCCATGGACTGCAGCACACCAGGCTTTCCTGTCCTTCACTTTCTCCCAGAGTTTGCTCAAACTCATGTCCATTGAGATGCCATCCAACCATCTCATCCTCTGACATGCCCTTCCCCTTTTGCCTTCAGTCTTTCCCAGCATCCAGGTCTTTTCCATTGAGTCAGCTCTTTGCATCAGATGGCCAAAGTATTGGAGCATCAGCATCAATCCTTCCAATGAATATTCAGGGTTGATTTCCTTTAGGATTGACTCATTTGGTCTCCTTACAGTCCCCCAAAAAAGAGTGGATATATGTATATGCCTAACTGGTTCACTGTGCTGGACAACAAAAAGTAACACAACTATATTTCAAGAAAATTTTTCAAAAAATAAAACAAAACAAAATAGAAAAAAAAGTACTCTATCTCATAACTATGAAATGTAGGACAAGATTGCAGTTGAGAAAGAAGAAATAAAAACTACAAATAACTAGAAATAAATAACTACAAATCATCATGAATAATCAATCCTAGTACAAACCGTACAAATTCATTTGTTAATTTTCAGTGTACCTTAATCTGAAAAGCAGAATTATCGATAGTATCAAAATCATGTAAATCACCATGATAACCAAGCTTATTAACATCTGAGCTGTCCCCAAGGTAGGAGGGGAGCAAAACAGCTTGGAAGACGGCACAAGGGTTGTGGTGGCTTCAGCACAGGGACAGGAAAAGAGAACCATGTTCAACCAGAGCTTGCACTTTTATTGTTTGAAATGACACCATCAGAGCATCTAGCGCAGAGATGGCAGATAAGAGAATCTGCCGTATCAGCTCCAATTCATGGTGGGGATGGTCCCTCGGAGCCCTGTTAGGGATGCTTCTGCCATCAAGGTTAGTGGGAAGCGGGACCACACGTGCAGGACGTCCACTCAGACTTCATCCAGGCTCTGTGCTAAGTGCCTTCTATGCACCGGCTTGTGGATTCCTCCCAACAAGCACCATTAACATAGCCATTTATGGATGAAGGAACTTGCACAAGATCCATCGGCTAACAAAGCTGCCCGGGGGCATTGCCAGAACCCTCTGGCTGGGAGGCAGTGCTTTTAAGTGTACAGCACTTAGAAGCAATGAGGCTGTGGGCATTTCTTCAATCTCTCTAGGCCTCCATTTCCTAAGCCACCTCATAAAGGTAATAACAGCACAATAGCATCATATTACAGGATTTTTATGATTGGGACAGTACCTGGCAGACAAAAAGATGAGATATTATTACTGTTGGTAAAGGCCTGCCAGCGAGCACTGTCCATGGTAACTGGGATGCTGCATCCCCAGCCCCACTGGAAGAGTAAGTCTCTGATGGGAAAATGATATAAGTGCATGCTAAGTCGCTTCAGTCCAACTCTGTGTGACCCTGTGGACTACAGCCTGCCACGCTCCTCTGTCCATGGGATTCTCCAGGCAATACTGGAATGGGTTGCCGTGCCCTCCTCCAGGAGATCTTCCTGACCCAGGGATTGAACCGGCATCTCCTGCATTGCAGGCAGATTCTTTACCACTAGGGGAGCCTAGGAAAATAATGTAAATTCATCCAAAAGAGGATGAAGCTGCCCCTTAGCAAATCGACTTTGTTCTCTTACTAAATCGACTAAATAAAGCTGTCCAGCAGGTACTCTGCCTTTATGGCAAATCATCAAACTATGCCAGACAGTACACAATCCTTTCCCAAATACCCCAGGAGTGATGCCATAGATGTAATCTGAATGTGTTTTTATCACTTCAGTCGTGTCCAACTCTCTGCAACCCTGTGGACTGCAGCCCTCCAGTCTCCTCTGTCCGTGGGATTCTCCAGGCAAGAATACTGGATCACAGAGATGATTGTAAGACCTTGTAGGAAAGAGAAATGCCAAAGAAAAAAAGACGAAACTAAAAACCACCCACAACATGCCCCCGGGACAACTGCAACCAACAAATTTGCATATATCCTTCCAGACTTTTTCTACCTCCGTACGTGTATTTATTTTTCACACACACACACAAATGTGATCATCCGGTTTTGATTTAATTTGCTGTATTCCACCTTTTCATGTGACTTGATTGCGCCTGCCTTTTGGGGGCCCTGGCAGCCTGCCAACAGCCGTCCCAAGCTCCAGTCAGATTTTCCTAACCCAATGAGGTTAGAATCATTAAAGCCACTCTCAAAGGGGAAAATTAATGTTTTGAGAGCTTAAGTAAACTCGTCAAATTCCACAGAGCCGGCAGGCATCAGCGCCAGGCTTTGTTGCCAGCACCAGGCCTGTTCTGCAGCCAGTCTCATGCTTCCACAGGGCCTTTGCAGCCAGGGACAGAACCAGGACAGAATCTACCAGGATAGAACCAGACTTTATTTGACCTGCCCCCATTGCCTTCCAACCCCACCCCCACCCCTGCCATGACTGTGCACGTAGAATTGTCAGTTCTTTTCACTATAATGAACAGTGTGGCACAAAAATATCATTATACCTCCTCTAGTTATCTCTTTGAAAAAGAAAAGTTTCTGGAACTGGAATTGCTGGATGGAAAGGGCCGAATGTTTAAGGCTACTAATTCATAGTCCTAGGTCAGCCTCCAAAATGCTGCACCATTGAAAACCCTCATGGTCTCTTTGCCATGTGATTCATGCCATGTACCCCTTTCATCAACAAGTATGTATTAAGCACCTATTAGATGCAAGGCACTGATTAAGCACCCTGTATTTATAGTCATTGGATTTTTATTATTTGATAATGTAACACTGGTCTTTCCAGGTGGGTCAGCAGATAAATAATCCACCTGCCAATGGAGGAAATGCAGCTTTGTTCCCTGGGTCGGGAAGATTTCGTGGAGGAGGAAAATGGCAACTCACTCTGATATTCTTGCCTGGGGAATCCCATGGCCAAAGGAGCCTGGCGGGCTACAGTCCATGGGGGTCGCAGAGTCAGACATGACTTAGTAACTAACAACAATAATATAACATAGCTGGAAAGGTATATATTTGTTCCCTGGCCCTGACAGTAATCCAGTGGAGAGGCAGATAAGGGAAAGCTTCAGAAGAGGAAATGTTAATACACACCCAGAGTTTTAGGAGCCCACCCAAGTCACGCAGCTGGCGAGGGACAGAGCCAGGACCAGGGCCAAATCCATCAAGCCCCAAAGCAGAAGTCTTGCCTTTCTGCCACTGGCCAACCCCAGATAGCGAGGATCATCTGAAGGGTTTTGTGCAATTTCCTGTCCTTTCCCCACAAGCTGCATATTTTGAGCAAAAATCATGAAAGGGAAATGCAAAAGAGCTGACTGAGAGAAAGTTGAAAATGGGTGACACTTCCTGAACCTGGAGGCTGCCTGGCGTGGGGAGGTGTGTCCCGGTTCTGCCCAGCAGAAGAAAGCCAGCAGCAGGTACAGGGCAAGATGACGGCTACACACACCAGGTGCAAATAATGGTGACCCTGGAAGAGACTCTAGCAAGGGTCTGGATGAGACCCCTTGTTTCACCTCCTTAACCGGCAGCCCTGATCTCTTCCCATAAATCTTTTCTCAACAAGCCCAGATGGTTCTGAATCCTTTCCCCAGGATCCAGAACCTCCTCTCATCTTTGTGGACCACAAGTGCCAAAGGAAAGTGTCTGGAATATTTACCTTCATCTCTCACCCCTTCATGATGCTGCTGGTAAAATTTAAAATTCCTACGCAGACATACAGAACAGACTTATGGACTTAAGGGGCAGGGAGAAAGGAGAGGATGGGACAAATGGAGAAAATAACATGGATGCATATACATTACCATATGTAAAATAGATAGCCAGTGGAAATTTGCTCTATGACTCAGGGAACCTTAACTGGGGCTCTGTGACAACCTAGAGGGCTGGGATGGGGTGGGAGGTGGGAAGGAGGTTCAAGAGGGAGGGGACATGTGTATATCTATGGTTGATTCATGTCAATGTATGACAGAAACGAAATAATATTGTAAAGCAATTATCCTTCAATTAAAAATAAATAAGTTAAAAAAAATTTTAACTCCTATGTGAAAAAACCACCAATAGAACCTAATAACAAACTGGCAAAAAAAAACTCTGTACTTCATATGCAAATATATATGTAAATATTAATTAACAAACAGATTGTACAAATCAACAACAATAAAAAGACAAACTATTCCACAGAAAAATGGCAAATAAAATGAACAGGCATTTCAGAGAAAAGTGAAAGTGAAAGTCACTCAGTCGTGTCCGACTCTTTGAGATTCCATGGACTGTATAGTCCATGGAATTCTCCAGGCCAGAATACTGGAGTGGGTAGCCTTTCCCTTCTCCAGAGGATCTTCCCAACCCAAGGATCAAACCCAGGTCTCCCACATTGCAGGAGTATTCTTTACCAGCTGAGTCACAAGGGAAGCCCAAGAATGCTGGAGTGGGTAGCCTATCCCTTCTCCAGGTGATCTTCCCAACCCAGGAATCGAACCAGGTCTCCTGCATTGCAGGTGGATTCTTCACCAACTGAGTTATCAGGGAAGCCCTGAAAGCTTTTTCAGAGAAAAAGAAATACAAATGGTCAGTCCACTTAAAAGATATTAAATCTCACTTATAATTAAAGTCAAACCAAAATAAAGGCAACTATTTAATGAATAACAGCAAAAAATGTAGTGAAAAATAAAATGATGGCATTTCATTTCAAATGGACTAACAAATGTTTAAACACATTTCTCAATCTTTGGCTTATCCTTACTTTTCTTTTTATCATCCCAGTAACACAAATAATGTTTCCATTATTTGCTATACTAACTGAACAATTTGTTTTAAAGTTATACTTACCACATGACCCAGCCAGTCTGTGTCTAAGTATTTATCCCAAAACAATGAAAGCATATGTTCATACAAAACCATATATCTAAATGTATATAATAGCTTTATTTCTTTTTTTTTCCAGTCCCAGAGTCACATGCATTTTATTCTTTTTTTAATTTTTTTTTTTTACTTTACAATATTGTATTGGTTTTGCCATACATCAACATGAATCTGCCATGGGTGTACACGTGTTCCCAATCCTGAACCCCCCTCCTACCTCCCTCCCCATACCATCCCTCTGGGTCATCCCAGTGCACCAGCCCCAAGCATCCTGTATCCTGCATCAAACCTAGACTGGCGATTTGTTTCTTATATGATATCACACATGTTTCAATGCCATTCTCCCAAATCATCCCACCCTCTCCCTCTCCCACAGAGTCCAAAAGACTGTTCTATACATCTGTGTTTCTTTTGCTGTCTCGCATACAGGGTTATTGTTACCATCTTTCTAAATTCCATATATATGCATTAATATACTGTGTTGCTGTTTTTCTTTCTGGCTTACTTCACTCTGTATAATAGGCTCCTGTTTCATCCACCTCATTAGAATGATTCAAATGTATTCTTTTTAATGGCTGAGTAATATTCCATTGTGTATATGTACCACAGCTTTCTTATCCATTCATCTGCTGATGGACATAATAGCTTTATTTCTAAGAGCCAAAAATCAAAAACAACAGAAGTACCCATCAATAGTTGGATGAATAAATAAAATATGATCTATCCATCTGATACAATGCTACTACTACTAAGTCACTTCAGTCGTGTCTGACTCTGTGCAACCCCAGAGACGGCAGCCCACCAGGCTCCCCTGTCCCTGGGATTCTCCAGGCAAGAACACTGGAGTGGGTTGCAATTTCCTTCTCCAATGCATGAAAAGTGAAAAGTGAAAGTGAAGTCGCTCAGTCGTGTCCAACTCTTCGCGACCCCATGGACTGCAGCCCACCAGGCTCCTCTGTCCATGGGATTTTCCAGGCAACAGTACTGGAGTGGGGTGCCATTGCCTTCTTAGCAACAAAAAGGAGTGAACAATTGTTATATGTAGTGATATGGATGAACCCTAAGATAACTGTCAGGCAAAAAAAGACTATAGACTGTACTGTAAGATTGTCTTTGTATAAAATTCCAGATAATGCAAACAGATCTACAGTGATAAAAAGTAGATTCATAGTTCCCTAGGGACAGATAGTGGCAGAGAGAAATGAGACGGAGAGGCAAGGAAATTTTAGTGGTTGGTGAATATGTTCATTACCTTGATAGTGGTGATTGTTTCATGAATATGCTATACATACACACACACACACACACACACACACACACATATATACGGTGGCTCTATCGGTAAAGAGTCTGCCTGCAATGCAGGAGACTCAGGTTCAATCCCTGGGTAAGGAAGATCCCCTGGAGAAGGAAATGGCAACCCACTCCAGTATTCTTTTTTTTTTTTTAATTTAAATTTTTTTTTTAGTTTTTTTTTTATTTTAGTTCTTTATTTTTTAAATTTTAAAATCTTTAATTCTTACATGCATTCCCAAACATGAACCACTCCAGTATTCTTGCCAGGAGAATCCCATGGACAGAGGAGACTGGCAGCCTACAGACCATGGGGTCACAAAAAGTTGGACTTGACTGAGTGACTAACACACACACATACACACACACAAACACACATATATAGATGTACGTGAAAAAACTTAAAATTGTTTATATCACACTTAGACAGAGCTATAATTCAAAAAGATACGTTCATCCCTGTGTTTGTAGCAGCACTATTCACAAGAGCCAAGACATGGAAACAATTTAAATATCACCAGAGGCATGGATAAAGAAAATGTGGTACATACCTAAATGGAATACTACTCAACCACAAGAAGAATAAAATAATGGCGTTTGCAGCAACACAGATACAGCTAGAGATTATCATACCAAGTAAAGTAAGTCACTAGATGAACCACAAGCTGGAATCAAGATTGCCAGGAGAAATATCAACAGCCTCAGATATACAGATGACATCACCCTTATGGCAGAAAGCAAAGAGGCATTGAAGAACCTCTTGATAAAAGTGAAAGAGGAGAGTGAAAAAGCTGGCTTAAAACTCAACATTCAAAAAACTAAGATCATGGCATCTGGTCCCATCACTTCATGGCAAATAGATGGGGAAACAACGGAAACAGTTAGAGACTTTATTTTCTTGGGCTCCAAAATCACTGCAGATGGTGAATGCAGCCATGAAATTAAAAGACGCTTGCTTCTTGGAAGAAAAGTTATGACCAGCCTAAACAGTATATTATAAAGCAGAGACATTACCTTGCCAACAAAGGTCCATCTAGTCAAAGCTATGGTTTTTCCAGTAGTCGTGTATGGATGTGAGAGTTGGACTATAAAGAAAGCTGAGTGCCAAAGAATTGATGCTTTTGAACTGTGGTATTGGAGAAGACTCTTGAGAGTCCCTTGGATGGCAAGATCAAACCAGTCCATCCTAAAGGAAATCAATCCTCAATATTCATTGGAAGGACCAATGCTGAAGCTAAAGCTCCAATACGTTGTCCACCTGTTGCGAAGAACTGACTCATTGGAAAAGACCCTGATGCTGGGAAAGATTGAAAGCAGGAGGAGAAGGCGGTGACAGAGGATGAGATGGTTGGATGGCATCACCAACTCAATGGACATGAGGTTGAGCAACTCTGGGAGTTGGTGATGGACAGGGAGGCCTGGCATGCTGCAGTCTGTGGCGCAAAGAGTCGGACATGACTGAGCGACTGAACTGAACTCAAAGTAAGTCGGAACGAGAAAGACAAATACCGTATTATTGCACAAGTGAGCTTATTTATGAACAGAAACAGACTCATAGACATAGAGAACAGACTTGTGGTTGCCAAAGGAGAGAGAAGTTGGGGAGGGAAAGACAGAATATGAGATGAGCAGATATAAACTACTATAAATAGGAGGGGTAAACAACAAGGTCCTACTGTATAGCACAGGGAACTGTATTCAATATCCGGTGATAAACCATAATGAGGAAGAATATGAAAAAAAAGAATGTCTATATGTGTATAACTGAGTCACTTTGCTATACAGCAGAGGTTGACACAACACTGTAAATTAACTGTAAAATCAAACATTGTACAATTTAAAAGTTTTTGTGTATATTAATCATACCTCCATTAAAGTTAGCTCTTACATAACATGGAACTCGCCTTGCATTCTTTCTGGTATACTGACCTACTTCATGCTCCTCTGTGATTTCTAGTTTCTCCTCCTCTCATTCTTAGGGCTTCCTATTTTTTTTTTTTTTACAGTTGTTTGCACTTCTTCTTTATTTATTGTTTGAATATTTAAATATTCACTGCATGGATTTTCTTCGTGTTCCTATCCTTTCCCATCAGCTTCTGTCTCTTAGGAATTTGAACCAAGAAAAAAAAAAAAAAAACGGAAATAACAGTAAAATCATCACAACACTGGAAACATGAGGAGAGCGGACAGGACTCTCAGCTATCCTGGAGAAGGAGACTCAAGTTCAGAGCAATTCGACCATCCAAGTAAGATCCTGGTGAAGTGCCATTTCTGTAACACGGCACACCACCCACACACTTAAATGCTGGCAATAAAGGAAAATACTTTCCTCTTTGTCCTTATACTTCAGTCTCAGCCCAGAGGTCAAAGAATCATTGAAACCTCACGCTTAGATCTGACAATCCCCAGGGGAGGAAGGGTTGATGGTCTCATGAGGGAGAGTCTGAGCAGTTCACTGGGTCAAGTTCAATGGGGGAGGTGGAAATGCATCCATGCTCTGGGCTGTCCGTTCCCAGTTCTCTGGCTGGATGAGTAAGTCCAGTCTGGTGTGCTCTGCATGGACCACCTCAGACTCCTAGTAATCAGTGTGGCCTCCTGACCAAAGGTACAGCCACCCTTTCAGCTTCCCCACAGAGCTCTGCCCTGGGACAGGGGCATAGCTGCCATGTCCCTGCATGTTTCACTCCATCTCAGAGGGGAGACAGCATTCATCAGAATTCAAGCACCAAAATCAGTTTGCAGAGGCCCGACTACAATCTCCACCACTCTGGCTGCCCCCACCTCTTCCAAAAGCCCAGTCTTGACACCCAGCTCACGCATTCCTGCCTTTATGGGGCAGGCACATGGAATCTTAAGCAGTGATAATTTTACAATACAAATGGACTCCCCATGAAAAGAGATTTTGTCGTTCAGTCACTACATCATGTCCGACTCTATGCGACCCCGTGGACTGCAGCACACCAGGCTCCTCTGTCCTCCACTATCTCCCGGAGTTTGCCCAGATTCATGTCGGTTGAGTCAGTGATGCTATCTAACCATCTCACCCCCTGCCACCCCCTTCTCCTTTTGCCTCCAATCTTTCCCTAGTGTGGCAAAAAAACACAGGTTGATCACATCACCATCCATTCTCCCTTCCCTCCCTGGTAGAGGACTCCTAACTAGTAGCTGGGGACAGTGCTGACTGGAAAAGAAAAACAACCAAATGTCCAGCCACCCTCACAGTTCGGTACCACCAGGAGACAGGAGCAGGAATGCCACGTGGGACTTCCCGGAAGGAAGGCTGCCAAAAAGAGCTGCCTGAGGTGGGAGGGGCTCGTCTTTCTACCAGGAGGGCAGCCCCAGAGGACCAGAGGATGAGAAAGCTGCAGGTTGATGATGGCAGAGCACGAGATAAAGGCCTGGGTTCCTGATGCCCAAGAGCCTTCATACCACTTCTAAATTACCCACTTCTGGACATGTTTTATGTGCAAGAGAAATACAAACCAGTGTAGGCCACTGGTATTTTGAGGGTTTCTGTTCTCAGCATTGGACCTTGAGCTAACCGATGTAGTTGGTCTTCTTTCTGTGTGCCCACAGCACTTGGTGACTTACTGAATTCTACTGGGATGATCACCCTGTAATAACATTTCTCCACTAGACTCTGACTTTGCTAAGAGCTCGACTCCAGATGCCTGTGTGTGTTAGTCACTTAGTCATGTCCCACACTTTGCGACGCTATGGACTGTAGCCCGCCAGGCTCCTCTGTCCATGGGATTCTCTAGGCAAGAGTACTGGAGTGGGTTGCTGTGCCTTCCTTCAGGGGATCAGGAAGATCCAAGGATTGAACCCATTTCTTATGTCTCTTGCATTGCAGGCAGATTCTTTACCCACTGAGCCACCTGGGAAGCCCCTCTGGGTGCCTGGTACCTCCTTATGGAACGAAAGGCAGGTACCTGGGGTATCTTTTTAAATATGTGAAGGAATGAATGTCCAAGATAAGATTCAAAAGTCACCTAGAGCTGGAAAGCTCTGTAATCTTCACCCCTGGGTAACTCCAACTCCTCTAGGGATGACTCACGCTGTCTGGCCCCAGGGCTTTCCTCCCTGGCAAACTCCACTCCCTGCAGACCAGAATATGGGTGTTAAAAAAAGCCATTGTCAGCTCCCCTCCTCCTCCCCCAGCAACCTCCCCCTCATTCACAGATGACAAAACCAAGGCTTTGTTTAGGCAAAGTACAGTGTTACATTTCTGACCTCTCAGACCCCAAAACTTCAGGAATGGAGACAAAAACAATTTTACCAATAGTCCTTATATATCCAAGCCAACATTTATTTAAAATATTCAAACACTGTTTTAGTATACTTTTCTCTGTCTCAGATTTCTATCCAGTTATTGAATCCTACCCACCTACTCTTCTATCAGTGGCACGTTCAACATTTCTCTCTTTATTTATTACTCCCCTTTTCTTCTGTAAATGAGTTAAGAAAATATATTTGGGATTTCTCTGGTGGTCTAGTGGCTGGCTCCACACTCCCAATGCAGGGGGCCCAGGTCTGATCCCTGGTCGAGGAACTAGATCCCACATGCCACAAGGAAGATGGAAGATCCTATGTGCTGCAACTAAGACCTGACATAGCCAGAATAAATAAATAAAATAAAATATTTTTTAAAATATTGATTGGGCATCCATAAATACTGAACACTGTGCAAGGTTCTGGGGAGACGAAGACAGATGTGACTGCGAGTTGGGTTTCTCCATCAGGTGTAGACAACAAGCCACAACTTGGCAATCGATGTAATGATACCAAACACAGTGGTAAGCCTTGAGGAATGACCACCTCAGTTTTCCCAAGACAGTTGGGAGAAGCTGGACACCATGGTGGTTGGGAGATCCTTGAAGGATAAGCAGGAGGTCAGCAGAAGAGGAGAGGGGGCAAGTATTTTGTGCAAATGTGAGTTGAGTGAGAAATATTCTATACAGGACAGACACTCGTGAGGAATGAGACAGATGGTGGTATGGCAGGAGGTCACCTTCTCCACAAGCCATCTCCCCATTTCCTGAATTCCTAGAGGAGTTTACCTGGCCCTCCCTCCCAGCACGCAGCTCTTCCTACCCTCTTATAGCCGTTGTGTTCTTTTATTATATCCCTGATGAACTTTGGTCACCCATAGGGCAGTATTCCATGTTGAACTCACTGGAATTTCTCCTGTCCACACCAGCAGTGGATACAGCTGCGGCAATGTTCATCACAGTGATCTGTGCTCCCCGGACTCTTGGCCAGCCTCCTAACTTTGAACCAGAGTCTATGCGCAGCTTCTCTGATGATGGTGATGATGTTGTTTCAGGTGTATATCACTGTAATTGAACATTTGTGTACACTAAAGTGGTCACCTCTAGTCTCACCATCCACCACCATATGGTTGACCTCTTCACCCATTTCTCCTGCCCCCACCCCCCTTCCCCTCTGACTTTGTTTTTGTTTTGTCAGTTTGTCTTGGCTTTTTTTTTATTCCACATATGGATGAAACCATACAATATTTGTTTTTCTCCATCTGACTTATATTCACTTAGACCTTCAAGGTCCATCCATGTTGTCGCAAATAGCAGGATTCATTCTTTCCATGGCTGACTAATATTCCAGTGTGTGTGTGTGTCCCATGTCTTCTTAATTCACTTATCCATCAATAAGTCCTTAGGTTGTTTCGATACCTTGGTTATTATAAATAATGCTGCAATGAATACAGGGCTATAGCTGTCTTTTTGAATTAGTGTTTTCCTGTTGTTCAGAAAAACACACATGAGTGGAATAGCTGGGTCCATATGGGTTCTTTCTTTTCCTGATAGTTCATTATTAGCATATAGAAACACCATAGATTTCTGTATATTTATTTTATATCCTACCACTTTGTTGAATTTATTTATAAGTTCTAACAGCTTTTTTGGTAGTCTTTAGGGTTTTTTATATAGTTTTATGTCATCTGCAAATGATGACAATTTTCCTTCTTTCTTTCCACTTTTGATGCCTTTACTTTCTTTCTTTTTTTTTTTTTTTTTTTTTGGCCAATTGCTGTGGCTAAGATTTGTGTTGAATAAAAGTAGTGATAGTGGGAATCCTGGTCTTATTCCTGGTCTTAGAGGAAAAGCTTTCAGCTTTTCACCATTGATTATAACATTAGCTGTGGGTTTGTCATAGATAGTCCTCATTATGCTGAACTATGTTCTCTCTATACCCACATTGTTCAGAATTTTTATTATAAATTGATGTTGAATTTTGTCAAATGCTTTTTCTGCTTCTATTGAAATGATTGTGTCATTTTTACCCTTCTTTTTATGAACCACGTTGACTGATTTGCCTATACTGAACTCTCGTTCATCTCTAGAATAAATCCCACTTGATCATGTTACATGATCATTTTAATGTATTGTTGGATTCTGTTTACTAGTATTTTGTTGATAACTTTTGCATTTATGTTCATCAAGGATATTGGCCTGAGAGTTTCTCTTTTGTAGTGTCTGGCTTTGGTATCAGGGTGATGCTAGCTTCATAAAATGTTTGCAAGTCTTCCCTCCTCTTCTACTTTTTGGAAGAGTTTGAGTAGGAAAGGTATTAAATCTTCTTTGAATGTTCATAGGATTTGCCAGTGAAACTCTCTGTGCTGGACTGTTGCTTGTTGGGAGTCTTATTTTGTTTTGTTTTTTTATTACTGTGTCGATCTCCTTACTAATAATCAGCCTATTTTCTATTTCTTCATGATTCGGTCTTAGAAAATTGCATGTTTTTAGGAATTTATCCATTTCTTCTGGGTTATTTAATTTGTTGGCTTATAATTGTTCATAGTAGTCTCTTATGATTTCTGTGGTATCAGCTGTAACATCTCCTCTTTCACTTCTGCTTCATTTGAGTCCTCTTTCTTTTCTGGGTTAGTCTAGTTAAAATTTGTTGATTTTGCTTATCTTTTCAAAGAACCAGCTCTTAATTTCTTTGATCTTTTCTCTTTTTTTAGTTTCTGTTTCATTTATTTCCACTCTGAACTTTTTTATTTCCTTCCTTCCATCAGCATTTTTAATACCATATTTTTTTTGTTTTTGCTTTCAGATCCTCACTTTTCCTTGAATGCAGAAGTGTGTTCAAATACTGTTGTCTTCTGGGGGTGGCTTTGAGTGACACCCAAACAGACTCACCCTCCCTCAAAATGACTAGAGAGATCCTTATCATACTTGGCTGCTCCTGCCGGGGGAGGGGCACCTCCCAGCAAGCCCTTGACCCTCTTGTGAACATGCAGACTCCAGGGTCCACCCCATCCCCCTTCCACAGACTCGTCTGAATTCCATCTCAGGCTCCTAAGCTGTTACATAATCATAAGCTGTTACATAAATAATCATAGTCATTTATGTAAACAATACCCAGACCCTCTAATTCTGTGCAAAAACACAGTGTTATGAACATTCGACGGGTGGGTGAGTATTGCCTCTGATTTACTGACTCTTTGAATCATTTAGTCCAGCTTAAGTGCAGAACTATTTTTGAAGTGCAGATGGATAACCATAGACTCTCAGTCGGATGTAAATCTAGTGATACTGGAAGGGGCCAGTTGCAGATTTCGTTGTTGTTGTTCAGTTGTGTCCTACTCTTTGTGACCCCATGGACTGCAGCACGCCAGGTTTCTTTTCCTGTCCTTCACTGTCTCCCAGAGTTTGCTCAGATTCGTGTCCATTGAGTCTGTGATACTATCTAACCATCTCGTCTTCTGTCACCCTCTTCTCTAGTTGTAGATAAATAGACATTTTGTCACCTGAGGGAAAGAAGGGAGCCCTGGGGATGTGAATGCAGGGAAGTCTTTTCCATCTTTAAACAAAAATGGTGTCCAGAGCTTCTCGTGTCTCATGAATGATGTTGGATGTTTTCTGTGCATCATTTCTTAGCCTCACAAAAACTTAAGGGTAAGATCCCCATTTTACAAAAGGAAAAACTGAGGCTCAGAGAAAAGAACTGATTTGCCCTGGGGCCCATCAATAGATTTTTAGATTGAAACTCAGATCCATCTGGCCACAGAGCCAGTGGGGTTTCTGCTACTGCACGCCTTTTTAGATATTTGACAAACTCTCCTGTAGAACAGGGAAGAAACTCCTGGAATGTGCTTAAATCGGCAGAGCAGGGGTCTGTGGGCAACAGTACAGAGGGGCCAGCCAGGCTCACAGGCACAGGGGTGGCCAAGGAGGGAAATGGTTGAGCTTCCTAAGTGATGAATTTCCATCAGAGTGGGCCAGAGCAGAGGTCTTGAGACCAGATGTCAGAAAACTACAAAGAAGGTTACCTCCGGTTGGAGGTTGAAACTTGATTTCTAAAGCTCTACCAAGTTCAAGACTGCAGCTAGAATGAGAGTTCTCCATCAGAGCAGAGAGAGTTGGCTGCTCATAAAGAATGTGGGCATGAGATGAGGCTTAAAATGCATGAAGTAGGTTGCACAGCGATGTGAATGCACTTAATGCTGCTGAACCGTACATTCAAAATGGTTAAAATGGTAAATTTTACATTGTGTGTATTTTACACAATATCAAAGTCAGTAAAAGGGGGAAAAAGAGACAGATCCACAACTAGACTGAAAACAGGTTCAAACACAGAAGGTTCCAATGTTATTGTAGATGTCATGGGCCCCTCGCTAGATGGCCATATCTTGGAATTTCGATAAAGAGGGATGACCAAAAAATTAGTCAATAGCATTCTTTTTTAAAACTTTTCATTGTGTTTTGAAGTATAGGAGAAATATCAATAACCTCAGATATGCAGATGACACCATCATTATGGCAGAAAGTGAAGAAAAACTAAAGAGGAGCCTCTTGATGAAAGTGAAAGAGGAGAGTGAAAAAGTTGTCTTAAAGCTCAACATTCAGAAAAGTAAGATCATGGCATCCGGCCCCATCACTTCATGGCAAATAGATGGGGAAACAGTGGCAGACTTAATCTGGGGGGTGCTCCAAAATCACTGCAGTTGGTGACTGCAGCCATGAAATTAAAAGATGCTTACTCCTTGGGAGAAAAGTTATAGCCAACCTAGACAGCATATTAAAAAGCAGAGACATTACTTTGCCAGCAAAGGTCCATCTAGTAAAGGCTATGGTTTTTCCAGTAGTCATGTATGGATGTGAGAGTTGGACTATAAAGAAAGCTGCTGCTGCTGCTAAGTCGCTTCAGTCATGTCTGACTGTATGACCCGATAGACGGCAGCCCACCAGGCTCCCCCGTCCCTGGGATACTCCAAGCAAGAACACTGGAGTGGGTTGCCATTTCCTTCTCCGAAAGAAAGCTGAACGCTGAAGAACTGATGCTTTTGAACTGTGGTGTTGGAGAAGACTCTTGAGAATCTCTTGGATGGCAAGGAGATCCCAACAGTCCATCCTAAAGGAAATCAGTCCTGAATATTCATTGGAAGGACTGATGTTGAAGCTGAAACTCCAATACTTTGGGCACCTGACGGGAAGAACTGACTTATTGGAAAAGACCCTGATGCTGGAAAAGATTGAAGGCAGAAGGTGAAAGGGATGAGAGGATGAGATGGTTGGATGGCATCACCGACTCAATGGACATGAGTCTGAGTAAACTCTGGGAGCTGGTGATGGACAGGGAGGCCTGGCATGCTGCAGTCCACGGGGTCGCAAAGAGTCAGACACAACTGAGCGACTGAACTGAACTGAACTGAACTGAATAGCCAATTAACGACATTGTGATAGTTTCAGGTGAGCAACAAAGGGACCCTGCCGTACATAAACTGGCTGCCATATAACATTGAGCAGAGTTCCCTATGCTATACAGTAGGTCCTTGCTGGTTATCCATTTTAAATACAGCAGTGTGTGCAGGTCCATCCCAAACTCCTTAACTATCCCTTCCCCCATCCTTTCCCCTGGCAACCACAAATTCATTAAGTCGGTGAGTCTGTCTCTGTTTTTGTAAGTTCATTTGTATCATTTCTTTTTAGATTCCACATATAAAGGATGTCATATGATATTTCTCCTTCTCTGCCTGACTTACTCCGTTTGATATGACAATCTCTAGGTACATCCCTGTTGCTGCCAGTGGCATTATTTCACCCTTTTTAATGGCTGAGTAATATTAATATTCCATTGCATATAGGTACCACTTCTTCTTCATCCATTTCTCTGTCGATGGGAATTTAGGTTCCTTTCATGTCTTGGGTACTTGGAGCAGTGCTGCCCACCCACTGTGCTTGTGGAACAGGCCATGTGATGTCCAGCAATTCCAAGTCCTATTTTCTTTGCAGGTCCGAGGTTGAACCATTAGCAATGTCAGGAGGGTCACTGAGGTTTAATTGTAATGATCGAAAATACCAACTGGCTTTATTGAGCGCTTACTACCTGCAAAGTATATCGTGCCCCCCTTACAGAGACCTGGGTTGATCCCTGAGTCAGGAAGATCCCCTGGAGAAGGAAATAGCAACCCACTCCAGTACTCTTGCCTGGAAAATCCCATGGACAGAGAAGCCTGGTAGACAACAGTCCATGGGATCGCAAAGAGTCAGACACGACTGAGTGATTGCTTGCCTTGCTTGCCTTACGGGGTCAGCGGTAGAGAGGAGAGAGGTGGGCCCAGAAGGAAGGACGGCGGGAAAGGATGGGGCCCAGAGGACCCCGTGGAGGCTTCAGGCCTCATGACAGCAAGCGGGACTTCACTGCCTTCCTGGATGTTCCCATGTGGACACTGCATCCAGTACTCTGGGGGTGGACAAAGGTTGCTAATGGACTGAAAAAAATCTCTTAAGAGAAATTTTTTTTTTTCTATCTAAAGTGGAGTTCATTTATTTTTTGGCTGGGATTCCTTCAAATAATTCAAAGAGCTGGGGTTTTGTTTTCACAAATCTAGTGTTCTCCCCTGCCAAAAAAATCTGCATTTATGAAGCTCGGCAGTGTCTTAGGAGAGCTGATGGGCAGGGTCAAGGGAATAGACAAGCCTTTGCCTTCTGGGTTTGGGTTTTTTTTCTCACTCCCATCCCACCCCTGTCCTCACCTGCACCCTCCTACCCCTTGCTGCTGCTGCTGCTGCTGCGTCACTTCAGTCGTGTCCGACTCTGTGTGACCCCATAGACGGCAGCTCCTTAGTTACTGTCACAGGCACTTTCCTGGGCTCCCTGCTTCCCCAGGCCCCAGCCTAGATCTTCAGCTTCAGAAAAGTCTTGCTGAAGTCCCATGTCCATCATTCCATGTCTTGCTTGCTAAGCCAGCAAGGATCTTTCTCACTGAATCAGAGTCCCCAGCCTGACAGTACTGCTGCCCTGAGAGCCCACTTCAACTTCCCATTCCTGTCTGCCCCGTACCATCCCTCTTTGGCTCCAGCCAAGACCATCTCCTCCACAATTGGCCTTCCCTGGCCTTTGTGCTAAATACCTCCATCAATTCAGAGCCACCAGCTTCTGCGGGATCCAGCTCAACGCCTGCAAGAAGAGTTCCAAAACATCCATTTGCATTTTGGCTCATTGTGTTTAGTGTCCTCCTGTCCAGAAACCTGCAGTTGAAGCATTTCCAGAGAGAAAAACATCCGATTTTGTATTAGCCTGTGGGCCAGGTGGTCACCTGCTGAACAGAGCAAAGGAGGAAAGGAGAGGTAGGGAAAGACTATCATACTTCTTCTTAAACAGCTTTCCAAGGAATGATGTACTTTGACGTCCACTTTTAAAGGCACATGGGGGCTGCCATTCTTGAGGCTTTGGGGAGTTCTGGGCTGGAAACTGGGCTTCATTTTTCTCACCCAGGGTTAGCAGTGAGCCTCCCACATCTGCAAAATCACTTGCTGTGTGTCCCTATCTTTGCCTTCCAAAATGTCCCTGCAGTTGACTCCTCTCTCATCTTCTTTACCCTTACAGATGTGAGCCTTTTTTTCCCAGCCCCTCCTCAGTGATGTTCACGGAGTTTTGTGAATATGGGTCCCACCTGCCCTCTTGCACCAGAAGTCCCAAAGGGCCGTACTTTGCTGAAGGGTGTAGAGAGCTGTATGTGACCCCAGACGAGGGGTTGAGCAAGGTGAGTGAGGTTTAGAGAAACAAAGGGGGCACATGCGGACCAAGCCGAGGGCACAACTCAAAGCACCAGCCACATGGCCCTGGGCTCACACAGGCTTGGAGGTCACCTAACAGTTTGGACTAAACTTGAAGAACCGTGGAGAGCCCTGGGAAACTCCCAGGCAAGGGAAGGATTCACATTCTGGAAAGATGATCATGAGAGTAAGAGGAATCCCAGGGGAGGGGTCTTGGGCCAGCAGGAAACCCGGCCCCACAGGTCCCCAGGGAGAGGCTGGAGCCTTGTGCGTGGTCCTGCAGGGCCCACGAGGCCTGCAGCAGGTGAACTCACTGGGATCTGGGGATGCATTCGCTCCAGAGAAAGCAGTTCAAGAATCTGGGCGGTGGTCCCATTTCGAACTGGGCACATGTGTGGTGACATTTACCAAGACAGGGAGCCCTGGGGACAGTTCAGCCAGATGTGGTGTATCTTTCTTACTTAAAAGAGAAAAAAGAGCGTATATGTGGAATCTAGAAAAATGGTACAGATGTACCTATTTACAGAGCAGGAGTAGAGACGCAGACATAGAAAATGGACTTGTGGGCAGTGGGAGAAGGGTGAGATGAATTGGGACAGTGGCATAGACAGATATACACTGCTGCTACTGCTGCTGCTGCTGCTAAGTCGCTTCAGTCGTGTCGGACTCTGTCCCCATAGACGGCAGCCCACCAGGCTCCCCAGTCCCTGGGATTCTCCAGGCAAGAACACCAGAGTGGGTTGCCATTTCCTTCTCCAATGCATGAAAGTGAAAACTGAAAGTGAAGTCACTTAGTCGTGTCCAACTCTTCGCGACCGCATGGACTGCAGCCCACCAGGCTCCTCCATCCATGGGATTTTCCAGGGAGGAGTACTGGAGCGGAGTGCCACCGCCTTCTCTATACCGCTGTGTGTAAACAGATGGCTAGTGGGAACCTGCTGCATAGCACAGGGAGCTCAGCTCGGTGCTCTGTGGTGACCTGGAGGTGGGATGTGCAAATGGGAGGGAGGTCTAAGAGGGGGTGTATATATACATATGGTACAGCAGAGACTAACGCAACATTGTGAAACAACTTCACCCCCCACCAAAATATAAAAAGATGAAGGACTAGATTTGGCCCATAGGCCTTAGTTTGACAACTACTTGTTTTGAGCATTATTTCAGATAATCCCAATAAAAGCTTTATAATAGTTACCCACACTTAATGAACATTCAATAAATATTAGCTGTTATTATACAAAAAAAAAAAAGCATCAGTCAGGACCCTAGATGAACTTCCCCAGATACTCCACTCAACAGACCTGAGGAAGGGTCTGGATCTACTCTGAGCTCATCAGCACTTTATCAGCACCGCCCTCTGCCCTTTCACAGCCCAGCTCCGCATCTTAACCTCTGATTGGACTTTCTACATGTCAAGGCTGTATATTGTCACTCTGCTTATTTAACTTATATGCAGAGTACATCATGAGAAACGCTGGACTGGAAGAAACACAAGCTGGAATCAAGATTGCTGGGAGAAATATCAATAACCTCAGATATGCAGATGACGCCACCCTTATGGCAGAAAGTGAAGAGGAGCTAAAAAGCCTCTTGATGAAAGTGAAAGAGGAGAGTGAAAAAGCTGGCTTAAAGCTCAGCATTCAGAAAACGAAGATCATGGTATCTGGTCCCATCACTTCATGGAAATAGATGGGGAAACAGTAGAAACAGTGTCAGACTTTATTTTGGGGGGCTCCAAAATCACTGTAGATGGTGACTGCAGCCATGAAATTAAAAGACACTTGCTCCTTGGAAGAAAAGTTATGACCAACCTAGATAGTATATTCAAAAGCAGAGACATTACTTTGCCGACTAAGGTCCGTCTAGTCAAGGCTATGGTTTTTCCTGTGGTCATGTATGGATGTGAGAGCTGGACTGCGAAGAAGGCTGAGCGCCGAAGAATTGATGCTTTTGAACTGTGGCGTTGGAGAAGACTCTTGAGGGTCCCTTTGACTGCAAGGAGATCCAACCAGTCCATTCTGAAGATCAACTCTGGGATTTCTTTGGAAGGAATGATGCTAAAGCTGAAGCTCCAGTACTTCGGACACCTCATGAGAAGAGTTGACTCATTGGAAAAGACTCTGATGCTGGGAGGGATTGGGGGCAGGAGGAGAAGGGGACGACCGAGGAAGAGATGGCTGGATGGCATCACTGACTCGATGGACGTGAGTCTGAGTGAACTCTGGGAGTTGGTGATGGACAGGGAGGCCTGGTGTGCTGCGATTCGTGGGGTCGCAAAGAGTCGGACACAACTGATCAACTGAACTGACTGACTGACTGACTGATACAATGAGAAGCCAAGAGACCCAGCCCCTTGAGCCAAAGTCCATAATATCCCAAAGCCAAGTGGCAGCTGCACCTGGGGATATCAGCCGTCACTCTTCCGCCTTCACTGCCCTGTGCTCACACACAAGGGCGTCCGACAACACCCCCTCACTTCTGAGACCCGCATGCAGGCTGTCTGCTCTGCCTGAACCTCTCTCCCTAATCCCAGGACCTCCTGCACAGCCCATAGGACCCCCAGGCCTTCTGAGACTCTCTTCTAGATGGAAGCAGAGTAGGTGACACTGGGTGTCACTGGGTGACAGTGATGCTCTGATTGATGACACACGAAACATCCAGGTAAAAGCAAATGAAGTCACTCATGCTCCTGCCATGCACAGTGACCCTCAGGCTGTTGTGGTTCAAGGCCCAGACTCGGTCAAAATCTCAAGTGTCTCCTTACAAGTGCTGAGCAGGATTTAGCACCGGGAGGGACTCAGGGCTGAATCAGAGTAGGCATCACCTACACCACTGCAGTCTAGAGATGACCCCGATCCTGCTGCTATGGGCTGAGTCGTGTCCCCAGATTCACATCTGGCCTCCTCCTCCTGCCACCTACGCATGTGATGTGTCTGGAGATGAACCCAAGAGGGATTAGAGATAAAATAAGCTCATGGGGTTGTGCCCTCATCCAATCTGACCCAGTGTTCTTCTGACAAGAGGAGAGCAGGACAAAGACGTGTACGGGGTGAGGCAGGAGCAAGGGGACACTGTGTGTGTTACCAAGACCAAGGTCACTCTGCTTACTGCACGACGGGGGAGGAGGCTTTGAGGCCAGGAATAGCGAGTTTATTCGGAAAGCCAGCAGACCGCGAAGATGGCAGATGGGAAAGTGGTCCACTCAGGGGCCACTTGTGTGGATTCCAGAGCCAACTGACTGGGTTCAAACTCCCTCACCTACCCTCCCCGGGGGACAGCCCCACTGGGTGTGGTTGTCTGCAGGATGAAGGAAACAAATTGGCACAGACTAAGCCCACAGTAAAGGGTCATGACTGTGGGGGAATTCCAGGCCATAAAAGCTAAGAACACAGAGATGGGTGGGATTCCAGGGCTTGAATCTGGAGGAAAAGGCATTTCCAGCAGAGGGGATCCTGGGCCAGGATGCAGGGCTGGGCTGGATGGATCTGGGGGGTGTAGGGGAAGGGAGCCTGGGCTGGGGGAGGGGCCAGAGCAAGGGAACACCCAACACCAGACCAGACTCTGCTCCGGAGAAGGAGAGACAGGTCAAGGTATGTAAGGCAAAGAAGCAACCAGCAGGGAAGGAAGTGATGACCGGCCAGTGGACTAGGGGTCGGCAGAGAGGACTGAGAAACACGTGCAGACAGACCTGGACTTCTTCTAGCCCTTCTCTCTGCTCATCTGAAATATTTATTTCAATGTCTGCCTGCATAAGCAAGAGCCCAGAGGTAGCCACCCCCACATCCAGCTCTTAAAAGACTGCCGGAGGAGTGTTTCTGGAAGAGGTGGTTAATGCCTCTGCTCCCGGCCCTGAAATCCATTTCTGAGAAGCAGTCCAGGTGTTCACGGGCTGGCCGCCAGTGGGGTTTCTCAGATACATCCCCTCTCCCAGGTGGGTTTTTGATGGGACTCGGGGAGGTCAGGTTTCCAAAGGAAGAACTGTCCTTGGGGAATTCAGCAGGCTTTGGCTAATGAATAAATAAAAGCTCCCGAGATGTCCCTGACATCCATTCACCAATGCTGTGCTATTTAATCTTTGATCTGAGAGGTGAGCTTGACCCTAACCTCCTGCAGGAACCGAGACAGGCTGGGCCAACCAGCACTGCTTCCCAGTTCACCCACGTTATTTGGGTAGCAGAAAGTGTAAGTTGCTTAGTCATGTCCGACTCTTTCGCAACCCCAGGGACTATAGCCTGCCAGGTTCCTCTGTCCATGAGATTTCCCAGGCAACAATACTGGAGTGGGTAGCAGAGAAGTGGAAAAGAATTGTAGGAGGCTCAGATGTTAGCTAATTCAACTCCCCTATTTCACAAAAGAGGACATGGAGGTCCAGAGAAAGTATTTGCTCGAAGTCTTTTGTTTTGTGAGGGCCCATAGTTGATACATGAGTTTGAGTAAATTCCGGGAGTTGGTGATGGACAGGGAGGCCTGGTGTGCTACAGTCCATGGGATCGCAAAGAGTCAGACACAGCTGAGCAACTGAACTGAACTGATAGGTGATACTGGAACTCAAATATTATGTCATAACACCCAGCACCCACCAGGCACACGGTGCCCGACAGAAAGATGTGAGCCCCAGCTGTGCTTTTTAACTTTCAAGCAGCCCCATTTAAAAAGTGAAGTGGGCATCTAGATCAAAAAGTGAATTATGCCAAGTTAAAAAAATGTTGAAGATATGAACCTAAACACAAGCTTTCTCTTTTCTATGATTGAAGTCTGTACTGAGTTGTTGAGACTGTATAATAAGATTCTATCCAAACACATTAGCAGAAGCAAACTATTACATACTACATATAGGATGGATAAACAATAAGGTCCTACAGTATAGCACAGGGACCTATGTTCAATATCCTAAGATAAACCATAATGGAAAAGAACACATACATGTATAACTGAATCAATTTGCTGTATGGCAGAAATTAACACAATGTTGTAATCAACTGTAGTTCAATTTAAAAAATTATACCCCTAAAAAATAAAAACAAACATTTTAAAAAGTGAAATGGGGATTTCCCTGGTGGTCCAGTGGTTAAGACTCTGATCTTCCACTGAAGAGGGCACAGGTCCAATCCTCAGTCAGAGAATTAAGATCCCACAGGCCACATGGCCAAAAAATATTTTAAATAAAAATAAATAAAAACTGAAATGAATCATAATATATTTCACTCATAATATATTTCATCCGGTCAATGCAAAATATACGGACTCCTTCCACCAGCTCAAAACACGCTCTGCACCTGCCAGGACTTGTGGGGGATGCGGGCGGGGAGTAGGGGGCCAGGCTCTGAATAAAAGTCTCTCCAAGGAAACAGTAGACATGGAAGCCCACTAAGCCACAAATTCTGCAGAAAATCTGCACTTCTCTCAGGAGCCTAGAGCAGAGCGAGAAATGTCCCCATAATGGAAGCGTGGGCCGTCGTGGACATTATCCCTGCCCCCCCACACCATGGCACACAGAGGACTTTTTATCCATCCACCCATCTCCAGGGCTCTTTTTGCTGACACAGGAGGCCCGTGGGCTGCTGGCATTCCAGCCATCTCCAGAGGTGGCTGCATGGGGGCGGCACTGCCAAGTCCTGGGAGGAATGCTCTGTCTGGCCCTGATGCTGGAGGCCCGCAGGTCAGCCCAGAGGACTAGTGCAGAATCCCCAGTCCCTCCAGTCCAGGCCACTGGACCAGCTTCCAGAGCTCCACTCCCTTCCTACAGCCTGGAGTCCATTTCGGGTCCTTTAAAAGCTGCTGCTGCTGGCTCTGCTTGTCCAAAGTGGTCCACGTGCATCTCAGGGCACGTGCTCCTTCCCTGACCCTTTAGACAAGCTCCGATGTGGGAGCCACTGAACAGGGTTGGGGAGGTGGCTGCCGACCAAGGACTGGTTCCCAAGGTCACGGAACCCTGATATCGAGGCTGGTGTATCCCCCATTCTCAGCCAGCCCAAGCTATGGCCCACCTGAGCACCAAGGGCGGTGGAATTAGCCAGTTCTCGGACAATAGGTTTTCACAGAGGTGAGCTGTAAGGTCTGATTTAGGTCTGAACTGACCAATACACGTGGCCACTGAGCAACATGGCTCATCCAAGCCGAGATGCTGCTAAGTGCAAAACACACACAGGTGTCTAGAGCTTAGTGTGCAGAAATGGTGTGAAAGATCAAACTGAAAACATTTATGTTGCTGCCATGCTGAAATGAGCATATTTTGCATCTATTAGATTAAGTACAATGTGCATGCCTACTTGCTAAGTCATTTCAGTCTTGTCCAACTCTGTGAAATCCCATGGATTGTAGCCCACCAGGCTCCTCAGTCCATGGGATTGTCCAGGCAAGAATACTGGAAAATGTTGCCATGCCCTCCTCCAGGGGATCTTCCTGACCCAAGGGTCAAACCCATGTCTCTTTAAGTCCCCCTGCATTGGCAGGCGGGTTCTTTACCACTAGTGCCACCTGGTAAAAGTCACTCAGTCAATGTCTGACTCTTTGTGACCCCATGGACTGTAGCCTGCCAGGCTCCTCCATCCACGGAATTTTCCAGGCAAGAACACCAGCATGGATTGCCATTTCCTTCTCCAGGGGATCTTCCCAACCCAGGGATCGAACTCAGATCTCCAGCATTGCAGGCAGACTCTTTACTGTCTGAGCCACCAGGGAAGCACCACCTGGGAATCACCCGCCCCCCAAAAAATGGTTAAGATAGTAAACTTCATGTACATGTTTTATACCGCAGTGTTTAAAAAGTTAAAAATCAGGGCCTTTTAGCCTAAAGATCAATGTCTTTCTTTCACTAGTCACCCTATTCAAGGACGAAGAACCAACAAGCTGTTGGGCATGTGAGCAGGAACCAGGCGGGCAGCTTTGGGGTGCTCAGCCTTGGAGAAAAGCAGAAGCAGGGCGTGCGCTCAGCAAATGGGCTGGGCATTGGGGCAGGTGGGGCCCAGCTCATGCCAGGCCTCACCTCAGGCATGTCCCATCCCCAGATGGATCTTGTGTGCCCCCTAAAGGTGGAACTCAACTTGTTATTACAGAGGTGGCTGCGATCAAAAATGTTCATAACTGTCGGGGGCAGGGAGCTAAACATCTAGGTGGAAATATGGATGCCTGGAGTTGGATGGGGCTGGGAAGGTGGGGGCTGAAACCTGAACTGACAAATTAGATCTACTTTAACATGGTGGGGGGGAGGCGGTGGGATTGGCATTTAGGGGTGTAGTTCTTCATACCAGCTCATAAACATGCCAGGTTTGTCCTGTACAAACTAAGGGAGGAGCTTGACCTTTTGAGCCCAATTGTGCAGTTGAAGCAGCCATGTGCTTCCTGGGACAGGGCACATGTAATCCAACCTGCTGAGTCGGGCAGGGCAGGGCAGGGGGTCCCTGCACCCCAAAAAAATGGCCACCCAGGGCTGACTTCAGTGTCAACGAGGAGGAGGAAGGAGCTGCAGGGCTGGGAATATCTTTCTTATCCAATCATGAATATGCACAGGTATCAAGGGTCCGTTTTTGGGAATGGGGGGGGTGTCCCTGAAGGTGGATATTTCTTCCCTCTGAAATTCACCCAGGCTGCCCGGGAGCCCCTGGATGGCCTGGAATGTTTATCCAAGGTGACAGATGTCTTAGTGTTGCTCCTTTTCAGCCACTGGGGCGTTAAGACCGTCTGCCTCCATCACAGCCAACAGTCGCACATAGTGCCAGGCAGCAGCTTCGGTGGTCTTGCACCTGACCTTGGCAAAGGCAGGTGGACATATATGCATGATTCCGCTCCCCAAGCAAAAGATTCAACTGCTTATGAAAAACAGTATTGTTTTCCCTCTTGGTTGTCTAAGTCATAGGAAATTTTTGTGTGGTGATGCAAAAATCCCAGAAAGTTTGGTTTTTAAAAGTTCCCTCAAATGTGGGTGGTTCCTCAAGTTTGCCCAGATTTATAAATCAAGCCTGAAGCTTTCACCCCAACACCCTCCATAGGCCCCTGGGATCCTCATTAGTGAGTTTTGGCAGCTGGCTGTTGCGTGCAGGACTTTTAAACTTGAAGTTAGAATGACTCTACAAGCCTAAATTAACAGTCAGCAGAGAATATCGTTTGAGCTCAGTTAAGGACAACCCTCCCAAGATTCAAAGTCCCTCTTAGGCATCGTAATTAGTCCCAAATGAGTTAGCTGTTTTCCTTGAAAAACTTGTCTTTGTTGTTTTACTCAATCCGTCACCTGTGTATAGTACTGTGGGAAGCCTACCCAACCCAATTCCTTCTCCTGCCCTCCCCGCCCCCACCTCCTCCCCACCCAGAAGATGATTCCACTAAGATGCCCCCTCAATGTCCAAAGCAGCCAACAGTGCATTGACATGGAGAGATGGAGGCTGACAAGGAAGCCCTCGGTCAGTGCTGCCTCTGTAAAAACATCAATCCTCTTGTGCTCTGTTCAGTCGTGTCCAACTCTCTGCAACCCCATGGACTGTAGCCCAACAGGCTCCCCTGTTCTGCAGGAGGAGCAAACAGTTGGCCTGAAAACCCAAATTCCTAGGGCTTCCTTGGCGGTCCAGTGGTTAACACTCTGAGCCTCCAAAGCAAGGGACACAGGTTCAATCCCAGGTTGGGGAAACAAGAGCCCACATTCTGCACAGTGTGGCCAAAACAAAGCAAAATAAAATAGGCCTGGACTTCTCTGGTGGCCCAGTGGTTAAGAAGCTGCCTGCCAATGCAGAGGACACGGGTTCAGGGAAGCTCCTTCTTGCCACAGAGCCGTTCGGCCCAGGAGCCACAACTACGGAGCCTGCATGCTCTGCAGCCCGAGCTCCACAACAAGAGAAGCCACTGCAGTGAGAAGCCCGCACACTGTAACTAGAGGGTAGCCGCCACTCACAACTAAAGAAAGCCCACGTGCAGCAACAAAGACCTACCAAGGTCAAAATAAAATAATTTTTAAAAAATAAAAATACCCTATTTGTTCTCTCATAGAAAAAAAAAGCAATATAAAGTTTAAAATAACAATTTTTTAAACCAAATTCCTGGTGTGGATATGGGGGGAGGGGGTGATAAGGGGTACTGTAGCTCCTGACAATAGCAATTTACATTTGGGAAAGATTTTAAATCATATGTTAGAGGATCGTAATTGTAGGGCTTCTTAGAACTGGTGGTTTGCCTACTGAGCTCCCAGCATGTGCTCAGCCTCCTGCAGGAAAGGGGGTGAGCCCGAAAAGCTCCAGAGCCCCTCCCTCCCCCTCGGTCCCAGCCTTCTCCCTGCCTCCAAGCAGACCACCCAGCTTTCACCTGCTTGATTTCACCCCAACAACATTTCATGGGAAGAAAGGTCTCTATGATTACAAAGAGTAGATAAAATATATATTCTATATATAATATCAATATATATTATTTCTAATATACTATATTATATATAATGGTATATAATTTGTATAATATTATATGTAGTATGGGGGCTTCTCAGTTGGTACCAGTCATAAAGAATCTGCCTGCCAGTGCAGGAGCCACAGGAGACAGGGGTTTGATCCCTGGGTCGGAAAGATCCCCTGGTGGAGGAAATGGCAACCCGCTCCAGTATTCTTGCCTGAAAAATTTCATGGCCAGAGGAGCCTGGTAGGTTACAATCCATGGGGTCACAAAGAGTCAAACATGACTGAGCAACTGAGCACACATATAATAAATTATATATATATATGCATTATATAGTATTACACTGTAATATATTATATATAGCATAATATACTAATTACATATATACTTATAAATATGTATATATGCCACTGATTTTAGCTGATTTCGACATGCATATAAAATTACTCAAAATACAAATATCCAACAAAAAGTTTCTATGGTAAAATACAGGGAACTACATTCAATATCCTGTGATAAACCATCATGGAAAAGAATATATGTGTGCATAACTGAGTCACTTCACTGTGCAGCAGAAGTTAACACAACATTGTCAATCAACTATACATCAGTGAATGTTTTTTTAATATTTTAAATATAAATATTCCTCTTGCCTATGATGCCTTTTCTGAATCACATGGATTCGACACGTGTGTCTACAGTTCATTCCTAATGAGAAAGAGCACTTCAGGCCAACAGGAAACTAACTCTGGAGGAGATCTGTCCCTAGGGAAGACGCTCAGACGTCAAAAACGAGGACTGTTTGGATGGAGATGATCTCTGGCAGGAATGCCCTTGGCGGGTCTTGTGCGTCCCGAATTAACGCTTCGAAGTCAAGCCAGCCAAGAGGACCGGCTCTTCCTCCCCAAAGAGGCCATGAGCACCGAGATGTTGTGCAGATGTGGCTGCCTCTGTGGAAGGCCCTCCTGGGAAAGGAAGGGCTGAGCTCGCCAGGTGGCTGCAGGGCCCGGCCTCGGAGGTATGCTGTGCAAGAAGCAGGCCCTGGGCCGTTGTCCTGACTTAAGGTCCTCGCAGGTGGGGGTGGGGTGCAGCAAGCAGAGTGGCTCCAGGACAGACATGGGTGCTGCCTGCGCTGTGGGCTCAGTCACTCGGTCTCATCCGACTCTTCAGAGGAACCTGGCGGGCTACCGTCCATGGGATTTCCCAGGCAGAATTCTGGAGTGGGTTGCCATTTCCTCCTTCAGGGGATCTTCCCAAGCCAGGGATCAAACCCGTGTGCCCTGCCTTGGCGATCAGATTCCTTTACCACTGAGCCACCTGGGAAGCCTATACTGGACCCGTTCTCATTCTGTCCCCAGTCCTTAGTGGGGCTTTCTCTCTGGGAAGCATCGAGCTCCATGCTGAGGGGACTGAGGTGGGGAGGAGGGTCCTTGTTGTGAGGTTGGGGTAGGGGCCCTACGTACAGGTGATGGAATGTCCTGTGTGAGATGTCTCTGCTCCAGGGCCCCGGGGTGAGGCAGGGCCTGATGGGAAACCTGGCGAGGCTTTCTGAGCTCCGGGCAACCACGCCAGCACTCTCATTACAGGACTGTCTTTATGGACTTGGGGTCTACAAGTATCTCCAGTCACAGTGAATGCACTTCCTCAGAGAGATAGAATTTCAGCCTTAGGAACAACCCCCATCTCCATGAACCCACACACTGGTCTGAGGCAGGAAGCCCCTCCAGGACACCCTCCATGGATTGGCATTTTTGATTGCCCTCAGGATGGGGTGCTCACTCCCACCTGTCAGGGGCTGGACTAGCTGGCATCCACACAGAGGCACCTACTCTATAGAGCCAGCGTCCATTCTGGAGTGTGCAAGGCTGAGGAATGCTGTTCCCTGGGTGTCTGGCTTGCTTGAGTATGCCCAGGGCCCCAAGCTCAGGGATGCCAGGCCTTGGGTTATATCCCAAGTGGGGCGGCCAGCTGCCCACAGTCCCTCTGGAGGCTCACAGCTCCTTCTCCAGGCATGGCATGTGCCTCTCAAGGCAGTCGGCCTGGCCAGAGGTCGGGGGCACAGTACCTGATGCCCCCACCTGTACCCTTGCTCAGCCATGGGGCCTACGGTGGCCTAAGCCTTCAGGGCTCCACCCAGCCTGGTGGCCAGCTCAGTTCAGCTCACAGTGTCCTGGGCTCCACTCAGATGTGCTGCCTTCCTGGCTTTCAAGAGTTCTTTTGTTATTTAATGGGGATATAGTTGATTTACTCTGTTGTGTTCATTTAAAGTATACAACAAAGTGAATCATTTATACACACACATATATCCACTCTTTTTTAGATTCTTTTCCCACGTAGGTCATTACAGAGTGTTGGATAGGTTTCCCTGCGATATACAGTAGGTTCTATTATCTATGTTTGCGTGCTCAGTCGCTCAGTTGGGTCCAACTCTGTGCCACCCTATGGACTGTAGCCCACCAGGCTCCTCTGTCCATGGAATTCTCCAGGCAAGAATATTGGAGTGGGTTGTCATTTCCTTCTCCAGGGAGTGGTATGTATATGTCAAGCTCAATCTTAGCTTTGGAGAGTTTTTTTTTTTAAGCAAGAGAGTGGGGTTTGTTCGGGGTTTTTCTTTTTTTCCATTTATTTTATTTGGCTGCATCGGGTCTTCATTGCTATGCAGCATGTGGGATCTCAGTTCCCCTACAGGAGATTGAACCTGCATCCCCTGCATTGGAAGGCAGATTCTTAACCACTGGACCACCAGGGAAGTCCCTGGAGGGTCCTAACTTCCTGCCTTTTGTTTCTGCCATGGCTCAGGGGTCTCTGCACTATTTCAAGCGCATCAAGTTCCCTGTGAGCACGGGGGCTGTCTCTCTTTGTAAACTCTCATCAGCCACGTGGCTGCCAGTTTCAGTCCCAAGTCCCCCACCTCAGAGATTCTTCTAGCCCTGTCTGTCACCACCCGCTACTAACCTCACCCTTTCTCAGCATCTTCGGCACCTTCAAGCTCCACCTGCCCAGCCAGGGTCTGTCTCATCGTATCCTGCCTCCAGTTTCTCTCTGACTCCTCCTCCCGGTGAGCTCCTAACAGAAGAATTTCGTGTCTTCTTTTAATCCCCTTTGAAGCATGTAATAGGCTTTTAAGAATGTTTGTTGAATGAAGACATGAATACAATTTGAGCCCTGCCCTTGAAGAACCTCATAATCTGGAGGTGGGGAGGGGAAATGATAACAAAGGACTGCAAAGCAGCAGAAGGCAGGGCAGCGATCACCCCAGGTGCTGGGCGAAAGTTTGCTTGCTTGATAAGATGTGCACACCGTCTGTCTCGTTCTTCCCTTAAGTCATTGCATCCAAACCTCCCGTCAGCTTTATTCCTTACAACACACACTTGGGTTTGTGCTAAAATAAGGAGACCTGTTATCATGAAAATCGTGGTGATTGCACCTGGGCGATGATTCACAGTCTTCAGAACTTTCTGTGAACAGAGAGTCTGCATGGAGCAGTGACAGGCTGGGTGCTTCTGGAGCTCCATCTAGATCAAATTCCCTTACTTTATGGAAAAGAACAGACATTCCAAGTGGCTTTCCTAAGTTCCTGCAGGGACGTGGGCTCCCGGGCAGCATGTTTGCTTTCAAGGACCTGTTCAGAAAAACATGTGCCAAGGCACCGTGACACCCACTTACCTGTCCCTGACATCACACCTGTACCTGGAGGTTCCCCAGACCATTTGCCCGTGAGCACAGACCCCTCGAAGGTGTTCTCCTGCCCCTGAGGCTGAAGACCACAGGAGTAAAATTCTTTCCTGATTGAAATTTATCATCAGTACAATAAAGATGTTGTCAGCGCTTAAGCCAATTAGGCCAGTCCCCTCTTTCAGTGTATTGGTTTTCTCCAGGGGATCTTCCCGACCCAGGGTTCGAACCCAGGTCTCCTGCATTACAGGCAGATTCTTTACCATCTGAGCCAGGAAAGAAGCCCGTATTGATTTTAGTAGGGGTCAATTCTAGGTTGATTTCTGGGTCATAGGAGTATAATCTTAGTAAGTAGTCATGGTGCTGAAGCGGGCTGTTTAGGAAAAAAAAAAAAACTGATTTGTAGTATCTGCTGATTTCTGTGGTGTGAACACTCCCACCCTGGTCCATTTCAAGCTGCCAACATAATGTCGCAGAGTCGGCAAGGGGCCAGCTGTTCTTGGCATTGGAAGTATTCATACAGTTAGCTCTTATGAGCCCCTACGAGTGGCTGTTCCAGCCACATTTACTGAGATTTTTCTAGGAGCTAGGCATTTCTTTAGGTTCACTGAATCCTAGCATTTAAACTGCGATTTATCTATGACAATAGTAACAATTAAGAGTACTTACCTCTCTGGTTTTGTAAAATCTGAAGTCATACAAGGTGACTAAGCCCTGCCTGGCTCATGGGAAGCTCTCAGTAAACAAACACAACCATAACTGTCCTTATTACTCCATAACTCATTTCATTTACTCTTTTCAGTAGCTGAGGGCAGCCAATGTCTGTCTGTCAGGCACGGGGAAGATGATGCCACAATTCCCCTTGTGACAGATCTCCTTGAGGATAAACTGTGACAGCGTCAGCTGGGCTGAGCTAAGGGATGCCCAGAGAGCTGGTAAAATGTCATTGCTGAGTGTCAGTGGCAAGGGTGTCTCTGGAGGAGATTAGCCTTTGAATCCATGGATGGAATAAAGATCACCCCCACCTGCACAGGTGGGCCTCATCCAACCTGCTGAGAGCCTGAATAGAATAAGAAGACAGAGAAAGGCAAATTCTCTGTCTCTCCGCTGGAGCTGAAACACTCCTCTTCCCCTGCCCTCTAGCACTGATGCTCCTGGTTCTTGGACTTTGGGATGCAGACCAGCTCTTACACCATTGGTGCCCGAATTCCCAGATCTTTAACTCGGACTCAGTTACACCACTCAGAAAGTGAAGAGGAACTAAAGAGCCTCTTAACAAGGGTGAAAGAGGAGAGTGAAAAAGCTGGCTTCAATCGCAACATTCAAAAAACTAAGATCATGGCATCCAGTCCCATCACTTCATGGCAAATAAAGAGGGGGAAAGTAGAAGCATTGACAGGAGACAGTGAAGGACAGGAAAGCCTGGTGTGCTGCAGTCGTCAAAGAGTCAGACATGACTGAGCAATTAAATAACAACAGTTAGAGCACAGGCTTTCCTGATTCTTCAGCTTGCAGAGGGCAAACCATGCACCTTCTTGGCCTCCATCACTGCATGAGCCAAGGCCTATAACAAGTCACTCTGGAGCTGTCAAACAGCATGAAATTTTCTTAAGGGTAATCAGTTTTAGATGGCAGGTTTACAATTTTTCCACAACTTGTACTATTTATATTAAAATGTTTTGTAATTACTTCTTTACATATTATGTTCACACTTTCTTCTTAAAAAAATTTAAAAATTGTTTTGTACAAATGTAACTCTAAAACCAAAAAACCAAAAGTCTCTAGCACCTGTTGATTGAGCTGAACACTCACAGAAGTACAGGGGGTAGGGCTTTACTGGGCACTGGGCTAGAGGCAGGGGCCCTTCCCTCACTTGACCTGTACTCAAAGCTTATTAAAAAGCAGAGACATCATTTTGCTGACAAAGGTCCGTATAGTCAAAGCTATGGTTTTTCCAGTAGTTATGTACAGATGTGAGAGTTGGATTATAAAGAATGCTGAGTGCTGAAGAATTGATGCTTTTGAACTGTGGTGTTGGAGAAGACTCTTGAGAATCCTTTGGACTGAAAGGAGATCCAACCAGTCAGTCCTAAAGGAAATCCATCCTGAATATTTATTGGAAGGACTGATGCTAAAGCTGAAGTTTCAATACTTTGGACACCTGATATGAAGAGCTGACTCATTAGATAAGACCCTGATGCTGGGAAAGATTGAAGGCAGGAGGAGAAGGGAACAATACAGGATGAGATGGTTGGATGGCATCACCGACTTGATGGACATGAGATTGAGCACACTCCGAGAGATGGTGAAGCCTGGCGTGCTGCAGTCCACGGGGTTGCAAAGAGTCGGACACAACCGAGCGAATGAACAACAACGCAGCTCCTTCACTCCCCCTCCCCGTCATCCTCATCCGCCCTTCTCCATCTCAGACACACACCAGCGTGGTCCTCGAGAACTGGATGAGCCCAGCTGTACATGTTGCTCCTCGGTTGGGTATGAGGATCCGCTAGTGGGCTCATCTCTGAGTGTCAAGCTCTGGACTCTTCCTGAGTTTTGAGTGATTCTGCAGGACAGATGCTGGTGGAGAAAGGGCATGCTGGGAGGGGAGGTCTGAGTGGTCTTGTAGCTGCAACTCTGGAGCCGAGCTCTGCCCCCCAGGGCCCGGCACACTGTCTCCTGGGGCGGGCTATGGCACCCTGGCCAAGCTGCCCAGGGTGGGCATGCACAATAGAAGCCTGTTCCTGAGGAACCAGGAATAGTCTAAGAGAAAGAAGCCGAGAAGGAAAAATGTCTTCGTATCTATTTTGCTTCCCACGCCTCACCCACTGTGAACATTAACTTCATACCAAGCTCCCACTGCTGGGGACCAGGGACGGGAGCGGTCAGAGTGGGGGTGGCAGCTCTGCACCACTTCTAGGTCCGCGGCGGCCCCGAGGCCTAGGCCCGTGCTCTGTGCTTTCAGTGTCCTTAAATATTTGTCAGCATCATCTGCGTCAGTCCTTTTCCAAGAGTGAAGTAGGAGGAATTTCCTTCTGAACTGCATTTCCCTTCTATTTTGGTATCACTTTCCAAAGTGGAAAGGGTAGGCCTTCAGACCACTTTGTGAGTTGGCAAATTCAAGTTCTGATGTTCCCATCTCACCTGCTGGAGGTGAGCCAGCCCCAGCACACCTTCAGCGCCTCAAACGGCAGGCAGGTATCACTGCTTGGAGGTGAGGGAATACAGGCACCCCGCCGTCACCTTGTTATGGAGTTCAGCCTTCAGCAGGAACAAGAGGATTGTCAGTGACAAGGGTCAAGGAGCCTGCCTTCTAGTCACCAGTCTCACTACCTAAGAGAAAAGAGGGCAATTGTACTACCTGAAAATCACTTTCATTCTCACCAAGAGGCTCAGTGGTCATCAGGAAAAAAATTTCAGAAAGGTTCTCTGGGCTTACTCTTATCAGACGGTAAAAGAGATGTTAAAGCTGCCATAATGGAAGCAATCTGACTCTGGCAAACAGACAGGCAGATCAATGAGCTGAAATAGAAAATCCCCAAAAAGACTGGAAAACGTAGAGTAATTTCAGGTATAAGAAAGGCAAGTTTCCAGTCATTGAGGGAAAGATGGATTGTTCAATAAATGTTCTTGGGGAAACTGGCTCACCAGAGAGGGAAAGTTCAACTAAATCCTCCTTCCTGCCTTGATACTAAAATTAATTAATTACAATTTAAACTAAAATTAATTAAAAACAGAAAAACCATAAAAGTACTAGAAAAGGACATGAGGTCATTTTTTTCATATCCGGTTAGGAGAGGAAAAAGCTTTTATAATTAAGACAAAATTTTTTTGGCCTGAATTAGACAAATATTGATGAGGCTGACTGTATAAATATTTTAAAGTTTATGCATTTCAAAAGTACTAAAATGGAATCAAAATACAAAGGACAGGTAGGGAAATATTGGAAAGACGGGTTATGAGCAAAGGACTGAAGAGCCTAATACAAAAAGAGGACTTGAAAGCCACAAGTGAAAGGCCAAGTCAATTTTTTTTTAATCAGTAAAATATATTTTTAAAATGGTTCACAGAGAGAGCGTGTTAGAAATGGTGAACAAACAAATGCAAAGAAAGAAAAGGCACATTAAAATCTGTAAAATTTTAGCTAATTAGGTCAAAAGTGAAAGTGTTAGTCACTCAGCTGTGTCCTCCTCTTTGCAATCCCATCGACTGTAGCCCTCCACGCTCCTCTGCCCACAGAATTCTCCAGGCAAGAATTTTGGACTAGCCATTCCCTTCTCCAGAGGATCCTCCCGACCCAGGGATCAAACCTTGGTCTCTGCATTGCAGGTGGATCCTTCACTATCTGAACCATCAGGGAAGCCTTTCAGTAAAGACCAAAAATTTATTAACACATGTGCCGAATAGGAAGTGGGGAAACAGGGCTTCTCACAACTGTAGGGGGAGTGTGAATAGGTGTGACATTTTCTGAGGTCAATTTGGTAATAGTTTCTGTCCAGATAAGAATGAACCAGGGCAGCTGCACTCCAGGAATTCACCTTGCTGATGTGCCCCTCATGTGAGCAGAGACACAGCAACTCTGCATCCAGGAACCACCAAATGTCCATTATGTCATGCTAAAGAGCTATATTCATGGTGGACACACACAACATTACATTCTGCAGCTGCTTAAAAGGATGCAGTGATTCTATGTGCCCAGAGAAACCACCTCCAAGATGGCTAAGTGGGAAAAGCACCCAGCAGGACACTGTGTATCATACAACATGTGGGGGTGGGGAGAGTGTGAGCATTCAGCAAAGCTTTGCCAAGCAGCTACCTGATATGGAAACTGTTCCAAGAGCCAGGGACCCAGCGGTAAACACAACAAAGACCCTCTGCTCTCCTGAGCATGTATCCTCCTGGGAGAATGACAAGCAGTAAGTAGGTGGTGGTGGTGGCCACCAGGTGGAAAGTGATGGAGAAAAAAATGAAGAGATATGAGGGATGCAGGGGACAGGCTGGAGCTTTACCAAGACGAGGGTATTTGAGCCAAGACTGCTACGATGCCAGAGAGAAAGGGTGAGGATGGGGCGGGAGCGTTTCAGCCAGGAGGGCACAGAGAAGGAAGCCTGATGGTCCAGGCAGGCTAGAGCTGCCAGCTGGAAGGAGAACGTGGAGAAGAGGCACAGAAAGGAGGCCAGAAGAGCTTGCTGGTTGTACAAAGGATTCTGGTCTCTTACTAAGAGGAGATGTGATGTGACCTGACTTCAGGGTTTAAGAGTGCACAGAGAAAATCCCCCAAGGAACACACATCCACCCGTTAATGGTGGTCACCTCCAGGCAGAGGAACGGCAGGGGGCAGGCAGGGAGGTGGGGGCAGAGAATGATTTCTCATCATATTCCGTGGATGTCTTTTTTGTTTCTTGACCGCAAACATGCACGCCTTGCTTTTTTTTCACGTTTCAAAGAGCCCTTGTGCCCTGAGTGAAACACAAAGAACTTCCCCCGCAAAGGGACTCCTTTATTCCTGGGTGGCTGGATAAGCCAGGGGTTGCCTGCATGATGTCTTAGCTTGGGTTCCCCAAAAGCAGACTCTGAGATGAGGATTGGAGAACAAGGAGCCTACTGGGGGGTGTAAACCCGGGAGACACGGACAGGGGAGTGGAGAAGTGGGCAGAGGAAGAACACAGGCTGAGGCACAGGGCGTCCTTGAGCAGATGGCCACTCAAATACTCGTCTGTCACCAGCTTGGACCTCCTCACTTACACGTCCGAACTGGGGAGTGGGGGAGGGGTAGGAAGCTGGGCCATTTGTCTTCTCCCTCCTGTTGGCCATACTGAGGGCATTTCCCAGGACCTTAACTCCTTGTCCCCTCCAGGGCATTGAGAAAACGCTCCAGGTGGAGAGTTATTGGTGCCTGGAGTGCAGGCAGGGGAGGGGACGTGAATGTTGCCTTTAAAAAGTCCTGGCAGTGGTTTGCCCCATGGGTATTTTCGCCCTGTCTTTTGTAAAGTATGCTGGTCTTTAACTCATTCTACATGAAGATGAAATCAGTAAAGGAGAACCAGGTGGGCTTGGAAATGTTTCAAAAAACTCTCCTGGAGCACAAGAAACTAGGACCACCTTGGAAGGAGGGTTTGCACCCAAACACGACTTGCCTGGGGTGCTCTGCTGGGAAAATAAGTTTCAACAAAATCTCTGGCTAAAACTATATTTGGCGATTTTCTAAAGAAAAGGAATTGCAGATAGCGGTCCACCCACCCCCTCCACAAGGAAATTCCAGCTGCGTGCTCAGGGCTATCTGGAGAGGCCCCCTTCCCTGATCCATGGCAGACGTCAGCAGTGGATCAGGAAGACCAGGATGGACTGCTTTCAAATCCTCCACGAAATCACTGGGCCTCTCTGACCTTCTGTCTCCTTATCTTCAGAATGATTGGGGGAGATTAAAGGAGCCACACTTACATGCCCTCCCTCATTCTCTGGTCCTAGAGCAGCTGAGTTTTGCTACAGCCCGTGAACTGAATCAGAAAATGCCAACGAGAGTGGAGCTCAGAAGGCTCCAAGCAGAGCCAGCGTGTTGAACAGAGCACAGCTTCTCAGGTTGAGGACATAGCATCACATGGATGACTTGGGAGAGGATAGCTCTCACTTGAGAACAAAATTCATGTATATATAAGACTTTTTGCTCCTCAGAGGCAGGCCTCATATCCCCCCTTTTCCTCGCCTCTTGATATTTAAGGCGGTTGGTGAGCTAATGTTCATGGTAGTGGGCCAGGGAGCCAGGAATCCAGAGTTTAGCCTCTCATAGATCTCGCTATTTCCCTGCCTAAAACCCTGCTGTAGCTGTTGGTCATTCTTAGGGGGGAAATGGTCTTTCATTTTTGGGTCCTGAGGTGACCCACTCTCACCCCCTTACTTCCCAACCTCTGCTTGGATCCCTCACCTCACCCCACCCACTCATACTGGGGCTTCTCAGAACGCATTCCTCAGTCCTCCTTCAAACATTTAGCATGGTGTTATCAGCTATAATCAGCATCCTATACATTAGGTCTCATCAACCTCATAACTGGAAGTTTTACCCTTGGACTAATATCTACTCCTCCCCCACCCCCAGCCCCCAGGGAACCACCACTCTACTCTCCCCGTTTCTGAGTTCGGCATTCTTAGATTCTACCAATGGCACCTCACTCCAGTACTCTTGCCTGGAAAATCCCATGGACAGAGGAGCCTGGTAGGCTGTAGTTCATGGGGTCGCAAAGAGTTGGGCACGACTGAACGACTTGACTTTCACTTTTTACTTTCATGCATTGGAGAAGGAAATGGCAACCCACTCCAGTGTTCTTGCCTGGGGAATCCCAGGAACAGGTAGCCTGGTGGGCTGCTGTCTATGGGGTTGCACAGAGGTGGACATGACTGAAGCGACTTAGCAGCAAGGGCTTCCTTGATGGCTCAGGTGGTAAAGAATCTGCCTGCAATGCAGGAGACCTGAGTTCGATCTCTGGGTTGGATAGATCTCCTGGAGAAGGGAATGGCAACCCACTCCAGTATTTTGCCTGGAGAAGTCCATGAAGAAAGGAGTCTGGTGGGCTCTAGTCAATGGGGTCCCAAAAGAGTCAGACACGACTGAGTGACTAAGCATTCACACACTCTACAGTATTTGTCTTCCTCTCTCTAATTTATCAATAGGCCTTCCTCGAGAATCCCAGGGACGGGGGAGCCTGGTGGGCTGCCGTCTATGGGGTCGCACAGAGTTGGACACAACTGAAGTGACTTAGCTTAGCTTTAATGAGACTGTGTCTTTGCTGGTTTCGTAATTTTTCAATAAATAAGGGCTGCACTTTCATAAGTTTGTTCAGAGGTGACGTGGCCTGATGGAGGTGGTGAAGGTGGTGGTGATGGAGATGGTGGTGGTGGTGGTGATGAAGATGATGATGGTGATGGTGGTGGTGGTGGTGGTGGTGTGTGTTCTGCCAGGAGCTCCCCACTCTGGCACAACAGAAGGCGAAGTTTGCCTGAATTCTGCCAGCAGGACCCTAAAGAGGACTAGACGAAAGCACCCTGCTAACCATTCTGAGCTCTTAATTGCAGTGTGTTCTGTTGAACATTGGGACTGCCTTCTCCAGTTCAGAACTACTAAACCTCCTCTTGGAAATGGGGCGCTTGGTATCCCAGCAGCAATTCTGTGATCAAGAGGGAAGCTGTTGATGCAGGAAGGGAAGATGAAGGATTCAGGGGGAACTGGTTCTGGAATCTGAGTTAACAGAGATGCCCTGAGATCCGTGTTGGAGGTGGAGCTGGTCCTCACCAGGGAACACCACTCAGAATTAGACTGTGGGCCTCCCAAAGTACACACTTCCAGTAGAACTGTAATTTATTCTGTTGAGTTTCTGCCACCCCGAGGCCTTCAGGGCAGATTTACTGATGTGTGTCAACCTGGGGGAGCCATGCCCTGGGAGACCATAGGGGGACCCAGTGGAGAAGAGGGAGAGCAGTGGCCTGGGACTTCGGAGCAATGGCTCTGGAGTGAGAGAACGGCCAGGGTGACCTCAAGTGGCGCACAGTGCTCAGAGCTTCCCAGGGTGCACCTGAGCACGTCTCACCTCCTCGGGTTAGAGGCTCAGACCCAGGATCTGAGCATAAAGGGGCCTGCTTCTCCAAAATTTGTGCAGCCCAGGCCATGTCAGTCACTTCTACCGCAGGGAGACTGAGTCACAACAAGCATCATTTCATTTTACAATGACAAAAAATAAAATGAAAATCAGATGGAAAGGAAGGAGGAAGAGGGAGGGAGAGAGGCGAGCAGAGAGGGAGGGCTCTGCAGGTATGACCAGGACGACGACGAGGTGGAGCCGGAGACCACGCCTCGTCCCTTGGTTAAAGGACATCCCTCGCCCTGGTCTGCAGAGGGGTCCCCCAAAACCCAGAAAGGCAGGTAGAAACCATGGAAAGCCAGACCTGGTCTCTTTGTTTTGAGACATGGGAAAGTTCATGTGAGGCTCATATGTCTAGGGGCCCAGATGCTAAGGGTTTGGACCTGACCACCACCCGGTGGGGAAAGTACAGACACTGGAGGGGCCCCCCCACATCTGAAGCTGCCTCGCCCAGCCCCAGCCCTCCAGCCAGGAAGGCTAGAGGTAAGAATCCTAGGGCTAGCAGCCTGCAGATGTGGGTGCTGCCTCTGTTCTGCTACAAGGGGCCGGGCCGGGAGAGAGGCGCCACACCCCAAAGCTCGCTCCCGAGCCCGGGGACAGCTCCATGGTGCTACAGAAACAAACACGGCAGCCGGGTAAGCGTAAACTGAAGGCAGCTTGGCAAAGTTCAAAAAACTCACCAGGCCGCCAAACTTCAGTTTGGCCAAAAATTTGACATGACCTCACCCCTTTTCATAAGCAGCTGTCCTGATACTAATCCTGCCTCTTCCCTAAGCCCTTTGTCCTGAGCCTGGGGAGAACACACCAGGTGCTTCAAGCAAGAGTGCTCCACAAACCCCAAGCTTCTCTGTAACATGCAAGGGTGATGGACCAGGGTCTGCACCGCCAGACAGAAGACCGAGTGTCTGCCGCGCTCACGCTGAGCCCCCTTGGGGTCCCTGGCACAAGCCAGCACCCAGCACATATTTGTAGGGTGCCCATTGGATGGCTGCCGACGTCGGAAAGGGAGATGGTGTTAAGTCTGTGAATTTACATCCCTTCTGATAAAGGATGGAGAAAACACATTAACTTGGAGTTCCATCAGACAGGCATGGGCTGGTCGTTTTAAGAGGACAGAGTAACTAGATGTTGAATTTTGAGAGACTGTGCCTGCTGCTCCTCCATGTCCTTCAGGGAAGCACACATCCAGGGTACCACCTGGGTCCTTTATTCGAATCACACCATCAGGACCAGAAGGACCTTTCCAGCAAAGCTGCCTGCCCCTTGCCTCAAACCTTTTACACAACCCTGGCCAAGTGGTTTCTCCAGCCTCTGGACATTACAAAAGATACATCGCAGTTCATTCTGTTCCAGGTGTTGGGAACTGCTATTGTAAATTATTTGTAATTGAGCTCCAGTCACGTGCCAGGCCATGGGCCGTGTTCTGGGAAGATGACCATGAGCACGGCTGACCTTGTCCGGCTCTCATGACACTTTCAGAGCCTCCTTCCCAACTCAGCTGGTCCGGCGGCAGGTGAGTTGGTCCTGAGGAATGCGCCATGAAGGACTGGCTTCTAGTAAAGCCACTCACAGGGAGGAGTGGATGCCTTCCAAAAGGATGCCCGGCACTGACCCTGAGGGTCAAAGCCACAGGCCAAGCTCACCTGGCCCTCATGAGGACACATCAGCAGGACTGCCAGTGATGAAAACAAGGAGGAAGAGAAGGAAATAGGGGGGAAGGGGACCCGGGTACAGGGAAGGTAGCCAGGACTTGGACCTGAGGGCTTGGGTCCAGTCCCAGAAGGGCTCCCTTCTAGCCAGGACAACAGACAGAAGCCCCCAGGCAGTGAATGGACCTGGGCAAGCAGGAACACACAGAAGTGGGCACAGAGGGCCTGGTGCACTCAGGGTCCACAGGGCAATTGTCCTTCCAGCGGTCACTTTCCCTGGGACCAGTTCATCTCTCTGCAACACCCCTCCCGACAGGCGGACCCACAGAAACCATTCTGACTTGTCTGAAATGCAGAAGCTTCCTGCCTGCCTTGTCTACCAAAAATGACGGAGGTTACCGGGTGGCTGGAGACTGGACCTGAAGGGGAAGTGGGTTACCTGGAACCTTGCTGGGCCCTCACAACTAGGAGCTTCCTAGAAAGGCCTTGGGTGGGGAGGGAATTCTTTGCCCTGGAACAGACAGCCTGGGAGAAGAGATGGGGCTCTCAGCACCGAGTCCAAGGTCATCTCCACATCACTGTTTATCCTGCCTGTCCCATGTGGAAACTGGATCGTGGTCGGGACCAAGGCACAGAATATGGGGGAAGTGGTGGGCTCCACCTAAAACTGGGATGTTCCCGCATCCCCTGCCTGCCGCCCATCCCCATCCCAATGCCCCAGAGGGAGCCCCTTGCATGTGCCCGGCCATGCCTCACTGGTTTAGGGCAGCACAGTGTGAGTTCCAAGTACCTAATCAGATGGCACTAGTGGTAAAGAACACGCCTGCCAATGCAGGAGATGTAAGAGACACGGGTTCCCTCCCTGGGTCGGAAGATCCCCTGGAGGAGGGCATAGCAACCCACTCCAGTATTCTTGCCTGAAGAATCCCATGGACAGAGGAGCCTGGCAGGCCATAGTCCATGGGGTCGCGAAGAGTCGGACTGAAGCAACCTAGAACGAAGGCAGGTGGCTGAGGCTTTGAGTCCCTGGTGAGAGTTGGGGCTGGGGAAGGGGGTAGTGAGCAAGGAAGAGGGAAGATTTCCTGATTATCTGAGCTTCAGCCGAGGCTCAGCAACACTGGATCCTGGTAAATCCCAGGCCCGTGTTTACTGCCCCTGCAGCTCCCATTCGGTCTCCTCACTGATAAGCTGCGGGTTTTGCACACACGCCCATCACTCCAGAAGGGTGGGGATTCCAAGAAGCTTCTAGGAGTGACTGACTCAGACAGAGCTGAAGAGAGCCACAGGGGCAGGACAGGCGCGCGGGCGCACCCAACATCCCACAAAGCACTTTACAGTCTTTCCTACCACCTCTGTGGACACGCAGAATGAGGCTGCAGGGCTGGGGTTCCTGCCGCTGGCTTTCCGTCTCCAGGGACGTGGGGCTGGCCCTTGGTTGGGATTCCTGGGCTGTGTTCCCTCTCCCTCCCAGGGCCCCCATCAAAGCCCAGGGGTCCAAACCCCTACCTCAGGGGGCCCATTATTTTATCTCTGTCCTGAAAAAAAGGACTAAGGGGACTGTGAGGCTTTTGTGCCTCCCACACAAGGCCCTCAGGCCCCCTAATGGACCAGAAGGATTTGTAATCACACGCGCTGTCAGTTAAGTCCACGGCTCCACTAAGCACCTGGCCTTAGGCCCCACCCTGGCCTCCCTTTCCAATTGGAGGATCCCTGGGCCACCCCCAAACATCTGGCTGGCACACCCCAGCTCCAGGAACTGCCAGATCGTCTGTCCTTACAGCCCACCTTCCCCACCCCCACCCCTCCCAACCCCTGAATGGCAAGGACCACAGGCTCAGCTGAAGGTAAACGTCAACTGTTTAAACACCAACTGTGAAATCTGCAAACAGACAAAAACCATATCGTGCACAGGAGCCAGAGAATTTGCTCAAAAACAGCTACTCAACGTGTCAGAGGCAGAGGGGTCCTTAGTTACTGAGCAGCACAGAAGGGCTAACAAAAGATACACTCTGGTGTTTCACACACCAGCCAGAGTGGGGAGACGAAACAGCTCCCCTGACAAACAGAACTTTCTAGATGCTGTGGAGATAAAGAGGCGGCGGCTACGGGCTGTGGACTCCCAAGGACTCCACATGTGCTGTGAGTCCAGCACATCCAAAGGAACCTGAGCTCCCCCAGGCCCTCCACTCAGAAGGCGACTGAGGTTGCACTCGGAAGAATCCACATTCCTCTCCAAGCCCCGCCCGCTGGGCCGACTCCAGGCAGCTGGAAGGCTGCTTGCAGGCCCTGGGAGCACCGGGAAGTCTCCCAGCTTCATGAACAAAGCCAGTCCAGTCCCGCAAGCATCTACTGGGCTCTACAGACCCACAGCTTCATGTCCACGCCCAGGGAGGGGACCTGCACGTGGGTGCCTTGTGATATCAAGAAGTCTCTCCTCCACTTTTCATCATTACTTCAGGGCCTCCCAGGATTTTAGCAAGAGTCCTCCAAGAGTTTAGCACAAGTTCAGCTCCAGGGCCCCCACCTCTAGTCAGGCATCTGGGCCTGGAGACAAATTTAAGCAACAGCTGCTTCGATACCTCAGGGTCACCCTCCTTCCTCCAGTGACGGAGGCTTCATCACTGGTCCAGCTACTCCGTCCATCAGCTGCCTCCCCAGGAGGACCCCTTCCAGGCAGCCCCCTTGGTCCTCAAGCCAACATGGCAAGTCCTTGAAGTGGCTGGACCTATGAACCCAGTTTGGCCTTGAACAGACTCCTTCCCTTTCAAAGCAATTAAGAGTTTTTCTTTCTTAAAACAGCCCCAGAAGCCACCGTGTCTGGACTGCAGCCACAGACACAAGCCATTCTCATCACAGTGTAAGGTACTGGTATGCTTAGCTCCTGCTTGTATGTTATAACAGACTGAGAATTAATCTAAGCAATGTTATCTATAAAACAACCATTCATTTAGAGAGTATATATTTGTAAAAACTGTGAAACACCTAGAAATTTAAAAAGCAACAGCCACCAAAAACAAAACAAAACACTATGTAACAACTCTACCTTCAAAGGAATGGAAAGAAATCAGCCCAAACCCCTGCAAACACTGACACAATGAAAATCTATAATCCATCACTTCCCAAGTATACTCTAGCTATAAACTCCCATAAAGGGATAGAGAAAAGAAAAATTTTTGTTAGGAATTCATCATTCGCTTCCAAGTCTGTAAATGTTCCGTGGACCCAAAAAACAGTCATTCAGATTCACTGTAAATCATATTATTTTTGTAAGAATTCATTCTGGCCAAGAGCTGCAGACCCAGGAATGGATCTGGAGCTCCTAACTTGTGCAACTCTCTACACAGCTCACGGCAGCCAGAGTGCAGCCAAGTGTTTCTGCAGGGCTCCTGGGTGGAGAGGGCACATTCTCAGGGCAGCTTCCACATTTTCCAACAACTAACTCATTGCATCTTCTGTGTCTGTGTGAGAAGCTGGGTGAGTATTAACCGTTTCACTAACACAAGCATAGACACTTGGATGAGGCAAAGAAGAGAGATGCGATCAGTGAAGCCACGCTCAGTGCAGGAGCCCCAGAGCCGAGACTGGGTGGTCTGCCTGTCGCATTGGGTCCCCTCTGTGACTAAACACATAGTGTGTCTGCCTCCAGACTGAGGACAGCATCGTTTGCTCTGAGGCCAGCTGGGAATAGCCCAAGCATGGGTGGACCGATTTCAGCTATCTGACAAAGCACAGCTGGGGTCCAGCCGGAGCTGTCTCCCCACCAGCTCTGCTCCACAAGCCTCAGAGAAGCCCAGAGGACAGAATCCCCCATCTCTCAGCAGCGGACACTTGGACCCCCATAGCCACTTTGTAAGCCCCCCCCCAAGGAAGAAACCCCCCAATACAGGTTCAGGAACCAAATGGGACAGCAAGGTGGGATCTCTTGGAACCCACTGGGCAGGGACTCAAGCTTAATTCCCTGGCTCTAAGTCCATCCTTTCACACTCTGCTTCGAGACGCAGGATTTGGGTTGCTGCAAACCACATTTCTATTTCCCTCCCAGTTAGGCTCTGCCTATCAGGAGAGCCAGAGGGAGCGTCAAGACTGGAGGAGGAAGAAGGGACTTGCTCCAGATTTGGTTCCTCCTGGCTTCCTGTCCTCAGCAATACTCATTCACTTGGGCGGTGTCAACTCCTTCCAGAAACATCTGAGCCCCTCTTGGGTTTCCCCAACAACTCTTGGAACCAAGCATGTGCGTCCATGAGCCAAGAGGCGGGGGTGCCACCCCACAGGGCTGTCCTCCGAGCTCAGGACACCAGCGTCTGCTGAGAAGCATTCATTAGCCCACCTCAGGAATCAGAGATCAGCCCACCTGCCCATCACCAAGTGTCTAGCTTAATATATTTGCATCTTCCCTGGGTGCATGCCCCAGGCTGCTTCCTGCAGGTGCCTCTCCATCCACGCCCTCTGAACCCTCTTCCTGCCTTTTCAGTGGCCTGCTCTCTGGTGTGGTTTCTGTCTGCTGCCTGGACCAGAACTGATTTGTCCTCAGCTGGGTCCTAATCATCTACACCAGGAACTGGAGCCTGGCATTCCCAGGCCCACTTAATTGCACTGCCAGAGGGAGCGCACCTGCCCACCCATGGCCCCCATCCCTTGGGGTTGATCTCAGCCAACCTCTGCACCAGCAGGGGCGAGTTTCAACGCAAGGGCCGCCACACAATGTGTGGCAAACGGCACTTAATTGCCATACAAGCTCGGGGGTCAGCTGCGGGGACTCTGGCTAGAGGCAAAACATTTCCGACGGCCGCCCGGCCGTGTAAGGGAGCGTCCTCATGGTGGGCGCCCGGGCAAAGATGATCTTGTTGTAGCTGGTGGTGGGACTCGCCCTGGAGTCTGAGTGCAGGTGGAGGGGCTCTGGGACCCCCGGAGGCCCCATGGCCGACATGGTGAGGGGGCCCCACACAGACAGCATGGTCTCGGACCTCAGGTCCTTGAAGGTGGCAGTGCCGGAGGACTTGGAAGACTTCCTCCTCTTCAGCTGGATGAGGCTGGCTGGCTTGCTCTGCTTGCCCCCCCGCCGACTCTCCTCTACCGTTTGCAGGCACTCCAGCTCTCTGGCCTTGCTCTTCTCTATGAGTCTCTTCACCATCGGGGAGGTGTATGTGACATAGGCCGGCCACGGGTCGTGTTTGTCAAGCAGATTCACTGGGAGCCCAATGTTCTCAGTGAGTTCTACTGGCAAAGAGAAACACAGGCAATTTAGAGGCACTCGCGGCAATGGTTCCATTCTTTAGAGGTCAGAGGAATCAGAGTCTGGATTTCTCCCCATCAGGCATGATAGCCCTTCCACCCCCTGTTTTCAGTGGGAATAAAATGGTGGGCTTGAACTCAAATCTAACAGGCTCACACATCCATAAACTTCTCACTCTAGCTGCTGGTCAGAAGTTTTGGGTGTCTGAGGTGGGGGGAGCTTTACTGGAAAATCTGTAAAGTTGGGAGACAGAATGACACTCCACAAGTATATTAATTAAGGAAAACAATTGTCAAGAGTGGGACCTTGGAGTCCAACAGGCTTGGTTTCAAATCTTTGCATACATCAAATTGTTTAACCTATAAACCTGTGTCATTTCACCAGTAAAAATGGTTACCATAAGGCTATAGGAAGGATGAAATAAAGTAATGTAAGTCAAGGACTTGTAACAGTGTAGCTCAGGGGTTGAAAGCATGGGCTTTGCACTTGGACTATCTGAGTTCAAATTCATTCTCCACCCCCTCTTCTTATCTGTGAATCTCGAGCAAGTCTCTGACCCTCCTTAACTTCAGCTGCTTTGTGTGTAAAGCAGTGATTAGAAAAAGACCAACCCCAAAGAGCTTTCTTGTGGATTAAAGGAAGCAATATATGTAAAGATTTTATTTAGCACAGTACCTGGCACAGAGTAATCAGTGAACAGCAACTATGAACACCTTGGCTGAGTCTCACTGCCTTTTTCATTTAATCCTTGTTACACCTGATAATGGATGTCATCTCCCTTTAAGAGAGGACAAGCCCAAGGCTGTCCATCCTGTTCAGCTAGCACATGGTGGGTTTGAACTCAAGTCTCACAGGCTCACACATACATAAGCTTTTCACTTTAGCTGCTGGCCAGAGGTTTTGGGTATCTGGGGTGGGGGGAGCTTTACTGGAAAATCCACCCATTAGTTTGCCAAGCAGCCCATCCCTCTGTGAATACCAAGTCCTTCCAGGTCAGATCTTCTTTCTTTCCTTTGCAGCTTCACTTGGTCCAGAAGAAAGGCCTCCAAATTTCCCTCCCGCAGCTTCTCCTCCCCTATATCCTCAGGTGTTGCCTACTTGCCCTAATTTTATAGTCCTTTGGTCATTTTGATATGAGCTGGAGAGGCAGGGGACTTAAAAGGTTCAGCCTGAATTCAGTGAAAAGCATTATAACTCAAGAGAAGAGGCAGATTCTAAAGTGATTCCCAGGCTCCCTTGTGGGGAAATGAGAGCTCCTCGGAGATAGGGCCATGAGGAAGAGCATCGTGGAAGGTTCCAGGTCCCAGCAAGGGTGTCACTGTGCCTGGGGGGAGACAGGATGCGTGACGTCACCTCGCTCTAGAAGAAGAGCATCCAAGCTTCCGGGCACAGATGTGACCACCCATCCTTGCCTGCAGACTCAAAACTCCAAGGTCCTGCGGGTTAGGGAATCCACTGTACAGGACAGAGATGAAACTACCCAGAGACCTGCCCCTCTGTCTCTCCAAGCCACCAGATCCTCGCACCAGTGTGACAAGAGCAGCCACCTCAGCGTCTCCCCCGCCCCCACCACGCCCCAACCTCGGCCAACCCCACCCACTGTGAAGACCTGAGCTTTACCTTCTTCCATCTTCATCTTTCTTGCATCGAGCCTCTCCATGTTTACCGAATTCTTCACAGCAAAGGCCTAGATACCTTTGGAGAAAAACATCTGTAAGCCTGGACTCCCACAGAGAGTCCTGGAAGAAAGCGGCGGGCAGCCTCCCTGGGAGCCTGAGCTCAAGGGCCTCTGTCAGCTCAGAGACAAGGAGGAGCCTCTGGGAGCCAGAGAGACAGGCTGAGCCCAGGGCATGCGGGGAGGGCAGGCCAGGTCCAGGCCTCCACCTTCTGACTGCCAGCTTTTGAGGACCCAGTGCGAGGCTGGCTTGGGGGCTACATCAAGACTGGACTAGGGAAAAGGTGAAGAAAGAAACGCCCCCACTTCAAAATCACGTCTTCTTCTCCACCAGAGCCCAAGTGAGCACGTTACTGCCATTGGGCAGAATACGTCTCCCTGGCAGCACCCTTGGCCTGCTATCAGGGGAAGGGGCAGCAGAGATGGGCAGCTGCCTGGAGTCAACCTCAGGCCGGCAGGCAGAGGCTGCAATAAGGCTGCCTTCCTGCCCAACATGACCAATGGTAACTGCAGTCTAGGGACTCTCGAACCTCTCGAGGGTCCATCCGCCTGGAGGGTTGTTAAAACATCCCTGGGCCCAGGTCCAGAGCCACAACTCAAATCTTCAGCAAGGAAGATTGGTGAGCTTTTATTATTAACCACTTAGCGACCTTTTCAGCTCCTCTCTACTTCCAAGTCCCTGAAATGCACATCAGAGAATGGATGACTTTATAGATTCATTCCTTGAGCATTGGGAAGGCCCAGGGAGCATGCCCACTGCCTCCTGTCAACACCCAGGGACTAAGAATCTGAGTGGCTCTGAACAAGCTTGAGGGTGAGTCCAGAGCTGTGTCCAGCAGACCCTGCTTTGAGAACCATGGGTCCAGGGCAGTGCCACTTCATGGGAACCCTAGGGGGTGGGGCTGGGAAAACACACCAGCAGGGTCCGCACCAGGGATGCAGGGTGTGCCGCCAGCTCTGGGGGCCTGAGAACGTGCATGTCAAAGTCACACCCAGGTGCTGCTGCCAGTGTGAGGACCTACTCTTAGTAGCCCTATTAGAGGCTGAATGACAATTCTAAATCTTTCAGCTGCAACATACACAAGGCTTGGCTTGTGCAGGCAGGAAACGCCCCTCAGGTGAGCAATTCCAAGACTCTCTGCCCCTTTTCCCTCCCTACTGAGGAGCCACTGGGGAAGGCAGGGAAGGGAGCTCTCGACAGGGCCACCATCAATTTTACTGCAGTTATAAAGTAAATCATTTCCAAGGTCAGAGCTTTACTATAACATGCCTCACAGCCAAAAAAACAAACAAACAAAAAATAAAACAGAAGCAATACTGCAGAGCAAATTCAATAAAGACTTTTTAAAAATTCCACATCAAAATAAAAATCTTTAAAAAAAATTTTTTTTAAATTAAGGGCTGCGGAGCATTCCCACCACCACCTGCTAATACTGGAATCAGGAAGATTAAAGAACCACTGTCTCAAAGTGGGGGCTAAGGATGGTGCTTTCATGCAGAAAGTTCACACTCTGTCCATGCCACATTCTTATCTCAGGAAACCATCCTGCAAAAGGATTTCGTGGGTTCCAGGCAAGACAGATGAATCAGTGGGTACAAATCCACCCAGAACACTCAGATTGTTTGCCCCACAAACACTGTGAAAATAGTGCTGTATGCACACCCCTGATGGGCAGGACAGTGTCTTAATCCAGTGTTTCCCAAGCTGTGCCCCACAGAATGCAAAAGAAAAAGTGAAAAAAGTGAAAGTGTTAGTCACTCAGTCATGTCCAACTCTTTGCAACCCCAAGGACTGTAGCCTGCCAAGCTCTGTGTCCATGGGATTTCCCAGGCAAGAATAGGGTTTCTCCAGGCAAGAATATTGGAGTGGTTGCCATGCCCTCCTCCAGGGGATCTTCCTGACCCAGGGATCGAACCCACATCTCTATGTCTCCTGCATTGGCAGGTGGGTTCTTTACCACTAGCGCCACCTGGGAAGGGCCAAGCCAAATGGAGGGCCCAGTGCTCCCTGGAAAGTAAACCCTCTTCCTTCCTTCTGCTTGGCCTGTCCCCTGCTCTGCTTCAGCCTGCAGGCATCTTGTCTTGCTTGCATTTCATCTCTCTCTTCTCCCTGAGCCATCCAAGGAGTTTGTCTGACCCCCTCGGCCCCTCACACCCACCCCACCCCCCACAGATGGAGAACCATATTTTTCCCAGCAGGAAGCTGGTGCAGAGTTTCTTTCCACCTCTGCACTTACCCTTCTCAACCTCCGGTCTCCTCCCTGGCCTGCCCGTTTCCTTGTCTGCCTTCTGGTTACTCTGCATTTATTTTGGTCTGAAGAGGAAGCTTCCACTTAGGGCAGAAGTGTCCTGGGAGTCTTATCTCTAAGACATGAACCAGCCTGATGCCGCGTGGTGTTCCCATGCTGCCTTTCATCCTGAGCGGACCCTGGTCTTATAGGCTGAGAACACTCTCTGACGCCCCGCACTTCAGACCTAGGGAAGCACTGGGCCCCCCGACAGACTTACCATGAGCCCACCGCCCACTTACCAAGACTCCCTCCACCTCTTCACACTGCCCCATCCCCCCACCCAACACTAGGCAGCTGACAGGCTCCAGGGGGCACCCAGGAGATCCTGATACGATACTGGGAAGCCCTGAGAATTCCAGAGCTAAAACAGAGGGGACAGGGGTGGGGAGCGGCAAGCTTGCCTCCCCTGCCCCCTCCCTACGAGACAACTTGCTGGTCACCTTCTCAACCTCAAATACACGCCTACTCCAAGAGAGGAGAAACAAGCCCATTATGAGCTCTGCTAAAAAGCCTCCTTGTACACGATGGGCAGCTTTGGTAGCTATCAGCTGGTCCTGATCGAGACCACGCCTCTTTCCAGGGCAGGGGATGAGGGGGGTGGGCACCACCCTGGGGCGGGAGGCAGGAGCCTCATCGAAGTGCCCATCTTCTGACACAGGCCTGGCATCACTGACTTATCACAGCGGCAGGAGGGAGAAGGGGGACACGCTGCTTCTTGAAGACGCTTCGGCACATCCATGTTTTCTAATGATTACACGCGGACTTTGAGGGACACCAGAAGTGGAAGCAGATTTGAAGTGCCCACTGCCACGCACACCAGTTCAAGCACGGGTACAGGTGTTCACCAAATCCATACTGAGCCCCAAACACAGCACTTCTAAGAGGTGTGGGCCCCACCCTCCCCGAGAACCCACAGTGGATTCTCCATGTTCATCTCTTGCTTTCGGGGGGTGGGGGGAAGGGGTCTACTCTTCGCAGTGCCAAGGGTCTACAAAGCACATGTGTCTCCCATGCCCATAACACATCAAACACAACCAGCCTGTGTCATCTGAGTCACCAGAAATAAGAGAAGTTCCTGCAGAGACCAGAAGCAGTCCCCTCAGCCACTCTGCAGATGGGGGGTCCACTGTCACCACGCACCAGGCCTGGAGCTTCGGTTCAAGGAGCACCTGGCTCGTTGAGGAGCCAGATCACAAGCTTCCCAACTCAACCCAGGTCAGGGTGGGAAAGCACGAAACAGGTTCAAGAAGAGAAGATAGATGGTTGTGCTGAGTCCTTGAGGAGTTCAAGTCCCGAGTGAAGTGAGTCTCTACTCGGGCCCACCTTCCTCTCTGGGTGCAGCTCACACGGGCTGCAGGGTTTCTACCTATGAACCATGATGCTGAACTGGCAGAATGAACACTTGGCTGCAGGAAGTAGAACTGAGCCTTGGGTAAAACTACAAATCTAAATTTCATATTTATCTGAGGACTATTCAATGATAAATAGTAAAATTCCCAATTTAAATGTAATATGAAGACTCATTCAACAAACAGCACCCGTGGCTATACTGTCTAGAGATCAAGGTTCAAATTTTTAAATAAAATTTCCAAAATGAGCCAAACAGGCACAATCAGAGGAACACTGTTCAACCTTTTCCTTCCGTGGACGTTTTCGGTGGCCGGGTACACCGACAGGCAAGACGGCTGGGAAAGATGAAAAGACAGGCAGCAGGAATCAGCCCTGCCTTCGTACTCAGGAAATCAGACATGAAAGGCGTGAAGCAGTGTGTGCCCAGGGACCTTCTCTCTGCCTGACAGCTGGCTCAGGAGTAAAGGGACCATGAAAACATGTGGCTTCACAGAGTGTAATCAATCAGAGAGAGGAAGCCCTGCTCCACTGGAACAATGGGAGGACAGACAGGCATCTCCAGGGTGGGCCGCAATCAGTGGGTCCCACCACGCGATTCTACAGTGCTCAAAGCACCAGGAACCCAGGGTTTGCTTTAAAGATGGTGACTTGCTAACAGCTAACATTGATTACCCTTCAAGTCACAGACCTGGAGACCAGAGAGTGAAAGCGGGAAATCAAATTTCATTTCATTCTTAATGAACACTGTGAATTTTCAACCTGGCATATATTACTTACATTTAAAATATCTTTAAGGAAAAAATAATAAATATCAAGCAAATCCTAGAAATAATGCTTTTTCAAAAGTTAATATTTTAGATAATAATGATGAGCAAAATTTTATTTATGTATCCTTATACAATATTAATTTGATTTTTTTCCCTGTTTACCTATATATTTTTCTTAATTAGAAGATTTTTATAAGGCCATGCTTCACCTGATTTTTTTTTTAACTTCACTTTAATCATATTAAAAGAATAAAATATGAGGAGGCTTCCCTCATAGCTCAGTTGGTAAAGAATCTGCCTGCAATGCAGGAGGCCCCGGTTCGATTCCTGGGTTGGGAAGATCTCCTGGAGAAGGAAATGGCAACCCATTCCAGTACTCTTGCCTGGAAAATCCCATGGACGGAGGAGCCTGGTAGGCTACAGTCCATGGGGTCACAAGGAGTAGGACACGACTGAGCGACTTCGCTTAATCATATTAAAATCCCTATCTTGTTTTTTTCTTAAAAAAAGAAATAAGGTGATTGCATTTGAGACTCTGCCTGGAAGCAAACAGCTAATGTGGCCACCTTCTTCAGAGGTCAGTTATCCCAACGTACACGTAACCTATGGGCTTCCCTGGTTGCACAGTGGTAAAGAATCTGCCTGCCAATGCTGGAGAGAGGGGTTCAATCCCTGGGTCAGAAAGATCCCTTGGAGAAGGAACTGGAAGCCCACCCCAGTATTCTTGCCTGGGAAATGCCATGGACAGAGGAGCCTGATGAGTTACACTCCCTAGGGTCTCAAAGAGTCTTATATGACTGAACAACTACACAGCATATTTATATACATATACATATACATATACATATACATATACATATACATATACATATACATACATGCGTGCCAAATCGCTTCAGTCGTGTTCGACTCTTTGCAACCCCATAGACCACCAGGCTCCTCTGTCCACGGGATTCTCCAGACAAGAATACTGGACTGGGTTGCCATGCCCTTCTCCAGGGGAATCTTCCCAACCCAGGAATCGAACTTGCATCTCTTATGTCTACTGCAAAGCGGCGGAGGGAGGGGAGGAGGATATACCACTAGTGCCACCTGGGAAGCCCTGCCCAGAAATGAGCCCAAGACACTGGCTTGAAGCCACCAAGTCCAGGATTCAGGCTTCACTGAAACCCTGTCTCACACAGAAAACCACAGGGCCTGAACAGACTGAACTCCAACCCCGCTTTTCCTCGGAAGCTGCGTCTCCCTTCCTGTCTGGTCCAACATGTGCTCCATCCATACACAGGGATGTCACTGCTACTAGAGGCAGCCCCGGGCGGTCTCCCATCTGCTCTTAGAGGATGGAGTGGTCTTTTCTTCCCTCAGAACGATGATAAATTCAGATGCCCCTTCATCTCTCCTTCCAGGACTGTTTTGACTCTTCTTTTGGGAGGCTGATCAGCACCCCCCAGGGGCCTTATACCTGCTCTCACCTCTTCTCTCAAGTGACTTATCTGTGCCTGGTCTACCAGGGCCCTTTGTCCCATTGTGCGTGACTTGGTATTGGTTTGAGCAAATCCCCAGGTTTGCTCACCTCACTCTGACCGTCTCTGGTTCCTGTTTCTCCAGCGTGCATGCATCTGAAAGTCTCTGGTGTGGCTCTTTTCAAGAGGTTTCTGAAAAACAGAATGAGGAAGGTAAACTGGTAAAATACACTATCATGTAACTACCATGGGTGATCTAGGGGAAATGGACAGCTGAATATGCAGGAAAACTGTTGCCTGCAGTTAAAAGAGAAAATAGCAAAGATCGAGTACCCAAAGATCAAGAAAAGGGTCTTTGAAATTGGAGAGAAATACTGAGTTACTCATTTTTAATGAATTTTTCTAGGCACCGATATACAAACAGTCCACAGCGATCCATTACCACATAGGAAATATGTGCGGGTCACGTGCCAGGAAGTTCTGAGGTTCTGACAAAAGGAGTTTTTGTTGAGTCAGAAATCCAATTCAACAAGGGTTTTAATGTGTCTCTCCTTGGCACAGTGGAAGGGTGCACAGAGTGCTTTTACTCTCCGGGAACGGGCCCTCCACGGTATGTGTTGGGGGGACATCCTCTCCTGACAGAGGCCCAACCTTGCAGACCCACCGTCGTGCAGCCCTGCATGAGAGCCAGCTCTCTCCTCGGCGCTCCCACAGTGCTTCTATCATCTACCTATGTTTTATTTCAACATCTCCGGGAGGCAACATATGAGAATGTGCCTAACAGGACAAAGGTGCATAGGAAGCAGTTGTTTGGAGTAAAGTATACAATTAAGGGGCTTCCCTGGTAGCTCAGTTGAAAAGAATCTGCCTGCAATCCAGGAGACTCCGGTTCGACCCCTGGGTCGGGAAGATTCCCTGAAGAAGGGATAGGCTACCCACTCCAGTATTCGTGGGCTTCCCTGGTGGCTCAGACGGTAAAGAATCTGCCTGCAATGCAGGAGACCTGGGTTCGATCCCTGGGTTGGCAAGTTCCCCTGGAGGAGGGCATGGCAACACACTCCAGTACTCTTTCCTGGAGAATCCCCATGGATAGGAGCCTGTCAGACTACAGGCCATGGGGTTACAAAGAGTCACACACGACTGAGCAACTAAGCACAGCACAGCATGTACAATTAAGAGCATGAGGGCAGGACAGGCCACCTGCTGCCCAGCTGTGTGACCTGCAGCAGGACACTTAAACTTCCTGAGGCTCGATGACCTCGTCTGTAAACTAGGGGCAGTAACAGGATTTCTCTGGCCTTGACAGCTCTGTCGTGAGGCACATTATGTCAAGCAGGTAGGAGCCCAGGTTGGACCGCCCTCACCCTCCTTGGGTGACTGTCATGCAGGACTGTGACATCCAGGAAGAGGCTGGAGCAGGGGGAGATGACAGGATGGGCTACGGGAGGGGGACACACTTCTGTCCCCAAGTCTCACCCAACCCCCACACCAATGCCACTCCTTAGGTCCCAGCAGCCCTGCTTATATCGTCTGCTTGCAGAAAGGACACCCTCTGGAGGTGACCTGAGCCCAGCAGGTCTGAGGCATCCCAGACAATCTGCAGCCACTCAAATCCAAATGTACATATATGCGCACGGCCCTGATCCCCAAGGTGAAGCGGGGGGTCTATGACCTACACACACACATGTACACATGCACACATGCACACACATGCCCCGTGCAACCCCCCGATGTCCCCAGGCATGCCTCTAGGCAACCCTCAGCTTCAACACCCCTGGTCCCAGCTGACCCTGTTTCTCTTCTCCTCAGGCCACTGCAGCTCCAGCCTGCGATGACTTCATGAGCAAACTGGGCCAAAAAGTCTCGCCAGATTCCTGCTGGAAACAATCTGGAGACTTGGGTATGTGAGCAGCTTAAAGGGGACGTGGGCTGGAGGAGAGTTCTGAGACCCAGCTCTGCATCTTAGGTCCAGCCTTCAGCAGGTTACTCGGTCCTTCCAAATTTCATTTTCTCCGTGAGAAACACCCTGTCCCACGGATGTTACTCCAATCCAGTTGATTCAGGGAGAAGGATGTCATGATCAGTAAGTTCTAAACTATCTGCTTTTGTAGAGAAGATCAGGAAGCCTGAACTAATGGCATGAACATACCTCTCTGATGTGTGACTGGGGCGTGTGTGGGTAGCAAGATGATGCCGTAACATGGGCACCCAAAACAAGAACTAGATGAATTCCAGAGAGAGCAGAGGGTGGAGGTGGGACAAGAGGAGTGAGTGGAGGGCAAGTGTAACCAGTTCAGGAGCTCAGAATCACCAGCCCCCAGGTGGTCTTCAGAACACTGTGTCTTACTCTCTGGTGACCGTAAAACTCGTTTATCTCTGCCACTCACAGCCACAGGCTTATCAGAACCACTGGGGTGCCAGGGCCCACAGGCTGAACAGACTGAACAGAACTGGGCCCAGAAGCCTTGGCAGGCTGCCTCCCACAAGGCCCCCAAATATCCTCTGCCCAGAACTCACATCCTCTGAAACCACCCCCCACACACACATCTAATGTCTCCTTTCTAACAGATAGAATGTGATCAAAGTGATGGGACATTACATGGCGATTGGATTACACAGAAACCTTGGCTTCCTTCTCAAACTCACTCTCTGTCTCTGTCTGTGTCTGTCTCTCTTTGTCTCTGTACATCAGAGGGAAACCCTATTGTAAGCCACCCTAGGGAAAAGCTAATGGCCAGGGACATTTCTAGCCAGCAAGAAACTGAGGCCCTGAGTTTCACAACCTGTGAGGAACTTGATCTTGCCAATAACCATGCGAGTGAGCTTGGGCAGGGACCCTCCCCAGTTAGCCTCTCAGGTGGGACCACAGCCCCAGCCAAAACCACAACTGTCCCCCACAGAGAGGCCTGGAGACAGAGGCACAGTTAAGTCCTACTCAGATTCTCAACCCATGGAGACTGGGAGGTACATGTGTGTTTTAAGAAACTAAATCTGGGGTTATTTGTTACACAGCCAGAGGTAACTGATACAAGGCCCATATCAGATTTCCCAAGGAAGGATCCTACTCCTGATACAGAACAGAGATGTGGACTCTGCCAGCCATGGGGGTAATTCCCGTACACGGTTCCTCCTTCTACTCTGCTCCCATCTCTGGGGAACAATGCAACTCCTGCTACAAGGGAGCATGTGTACATAAATAATTCATGGCTATCAAACACCACAGAAATGAGGCCATGGTCTAACAAAGCCAGTTTGGACAAGGCCATCTTGATGCTGTGGACACACTGCTGTGGCTGGAGGGGTCAAGGCAGAGAGGGGACAGGGAGGGGTGGGAAGGGGTGGAGGTGGGGCTCAGAGATGATGCCAGGGTGCTCTCTTCACATGTTCCTTGAGAGGTTCAGAAAGCTGTAGCTTTAGTGGTTTAAGACCAAGTAAAAATGACTTTGGCATCAAAATGGCTTTGTGAAAGCAGCCAGATTATAAAGTCAAGTTCTATCATGCAATTATTTTACCCATCCACCCCCTCTACTACATAAATGCTGTTTGGGCTCTGGATCTGGGTGGCTGGCCAGCCACCTTTCTCTCCTACTGTGTGTGCATGAGCACATGTGTGCACTCATGCACGCGCATACACACACAAACCATGAAAGGGATTCAGGAGTAGGTTTTCAGAGTCTGAGAGCACAGGATAAGAAAACTGGGGGTTTCAAGGCCACCATCTACCCCCTGCCTGATGTGGATCTAGGCTGTTCCTATCCAAAAGGCTGAAGGGCACCTGCCCCCAAGGCTGAGGCTTCACCCAGGACCCTGCAGAGAGCAAATCATCCCCGAGAAAAAACCAGGAACCAGGTTATTGTGTTCAAAGGGAAGGGTGCCTTTATCTTTGAATTGATCCCACTGGTTTCCCAAAGGTCTCTATATCATTAATAAAGAGAAGAGGGTCTCTGTGGCCCCGTTGTGTGATCATCCTGCTAAAGGACATCCTGTTAAAGGACAGTAACAGTCACAGATCATCACAGGCACCGACCAGCATGGTTCTGAGACCCAACCAGCTATGTTGGGGTCTTTCTGACCCAACAGTCTAGCCCTCATGTCACTAGATTTCTGTGAAGATAGGGTTGTTTTTTTTCCTCTCTCTCTCTCCAGCTCTGACCTCCTCCCCACACAGCAGCCCAGGACCCAGGATGCACGCCAGCTTCCCAGCACCCCACCAAATGAGTTCCATGTGAGCCCAGCTTCTGAGTTTATTGCAAATAAGAAAGCACAGCAAGCCCTGACCTTCAGCACTCTGCCCACTTTCTGCCCGGTTCCAGAAGAGAAAGCACACTTTGCCCTCTAGGGTGGGAAATGTGAAAGGCAGGGTGCAGAGCCAGGGCGAGCCCCCCCCCCGCCCCCCCTTCCCCACCACCACCAAACAGCCAGCAGTCTTTCCATCCACCCATGGAAATTCTAGACGCACGAGGTACAGGAACCGACCCTGCGTTCCCACCCTTGCCAACTGCCGTAAACCTGTTTCTCTCCCGTTGGAGTTACGACGTGGAGCCAGAAATCTGGAAGAATTTAACGCCCAGTCGGTTCAGACAGAGGAAAACATTGTTCGGAATAAACACTGGGATCCCTCCCTCAGCATCCAGGAATGTGGAACCGGCGGGGTGGAGATCAGCAGCTTCTCAGCGCGGCCCTCCTGGGCCACGGCGGGAGGGCCGGCCGGGGCTGCGGTCCAGCCCAGAGCCCAGGCCTGGGGCTTCCCCCTTCCCTCCCTCGATCCTGGCCTTGGCTCCAGAAACCCTGTTTCTGGGCAGGACCCAGCCCACCTGTAGAGGCCGCGCCTCCCTGTCCTTGGGAGGGGCCAGAAGAGGCAAAGGGACCCAGAGGGGCTCATAGGCTCTGTCTGGGACTTTCCACTTCCTTCGACTGCACCGCCCATGAAAGAGTGGCTTCTCCTGGAGGAAGAAAGGAGGCTCTGTGTATGCAGCAGGGACGCAGCGCCGGCAACCAGGAGCCACAAGTGCCAGGCTCGCTGTGACCGCCAGCATCTACCTGGCTTTGAAGGAGCCATGGGCCCGGCCCCACCCCGTGTTCTCTGGCTCTGGGGTGGGGAGACGAGGGGCTGACTTTTCCTGGGGCGACGTGGGGGTCCCAGGAAGATGTCTTTGGGTCACAGCATCCCTCTGCCTAAAGTGCCCCTGCCAACAGGTAGGCTTGACTGGAACTGTTGACAGTTTCTGACAGTCACAGTTCAGGAGGAACCCTGCAAGTCAGGAAGGCTTCAAGATGATGCAGACAGAACCTGAGGACAGCTGTTTTGCCCCAGGACCTCCAGCGGGGCTACCAGGCAGTTTAGGGGCAGCAACAGAGCTGCACGGCCACCCTGTGGGCCCTGACCCTCACCACGGCTCTCACCCCATCCTCAGCCCCAAAGGATGCACAGAGGGCGTATTTCAGTGGACTTATTGATGCCTCCCACTGGGCTTCCCAGGTGGCACTAGTGGTAAAGAAACCGCCTGCCAATTCAGAAGACGTAAGAGACTCAGGTTCGATCCCTGGGTCTGGAAGATCCCTTGGAGGAGGCCATGGCAACCAGTATTCTTTCCTAGGAAATCCCACGGACAGAGGAGCATGGCATACAATCCATAAGGTCACCAAGACATACACACATTGATGACTCCCACTGGCACTTCCCTGCTCTCAGGGAGCGTATGACCAGAGGTCACCAAGGTGGTCGGGGGACCAGCCTCAGCATCACCTGGCTGCTTGTTGGCAATGCTTTTCCTCTGGTCCGCCCGGGCCTGCTGCATCGGAAACTCTGGCATGGGGCCGGGACCTGAGTTCAGCAAGCCTGCAAGGTGATGCTGGTTCACAGGAGAGCTGTCCTCTGCCATCTCCCCACCAGATAGCAGAGAAAGGTTGAGAGGTTCGTGTTGGCTTCCAGGAAGTCACAGAAATGGTGTGTGAATGTCGCCTGGACTAAGAACTGCTGTGCCAAACTCTGGAGTCAGTGGAAATTTTTGACTCCAGCTTCAGAAACACTTTTTCCACCTCAGTGTGGTCACCCTTGACGGGTGGTTTCTAAAACTTTACTCTGAAGCCAAGGGGCAGGCAAGAAAACGACGAGATTTCTTGGCTCTTGCAGCAGCTGCCGGCCCTGGGCGCATCACAGCTCTGCTTGGAGGCCCTGCTATTGCCAGGGCTCCCTCCTCATCCAGTGCTTCAAAGCGCAACGAGGAGAGGATACAGCCAGACTCTCTGACTGAGCGGATTTGTAAAGAAAAGTACTGACAGAGGAAGTAAATCTCATTTGTCCCTTTGGCAAATGATGCTGAATATTCATTGCAAGGATGATGCTGAAGCCAAAGCTCTAATACTTTGACCACCTGATGCAAAGAGCCCATTCATTGGAAAAGACCCTGATGCTGGAAAAGATTGAAGGCAGAATGGGGAAAGGGGTGACAGAGAATGAGATGGTTGGATGGCATCATCAACTCAATGGACATGAGTTTGAGCAAACTCTGGGAGATGGTAAAGGACAAGGAAGCCTGGCATGCTGCAGTTCATGGGGTCGCAAAGAGTCAGACACAGCTGAGCAACTGACCAACTGCACGTCACCAAACTCCATCTGTTCCATTTGGCTGTTCCTGAACTGTATCCTCCACAATAACCTGGTGAACATTTCCTGTAAAGTAACAGTAAAGCATTTCCTGAGTTCTGTGAGTTATTCTAGCAAATGAGCAAATCTGAGGAAGGGGTGATGGGAACCCCCAAATTTATAGCCAGTGAGAAGTAGAGGAGGCCCTTGGGACTTGAACTGAAATGGGGGCAGCCTTGTGAGACTGAGCCCTCTGTCTGATGCTCTCCGGGTAGACAGAAGCTGAATTGAATTCACGTGTAGGCACCCAGCTGGTGGTGGAGGAGGGGAGAATCAGCTGGTGTCAGAAGCTACACATTTGGTGTCAGAAAAAAGATGTCACAGACACGGACGTGTGAAGGCCACAGAGGCATCAAGAAACTCAAGGACCAAATGAATCCGTTGACATTGACACTAAGAGCGTGTATGAGGGTGATTCCATAAAATGATGGGGGTAAAAGCCAGAGCTGGGAGAGCTACAGAGGTCACGGGGAAGGCGGATGTGGGGACAGGGATGGAAATAATGTAAATGGAGACCCGGGAGGACCAGCACTGCCACCAGAGGGACACACTTCACGCCATTCATTCCTTACCACTGTTCACCTGTGACATGGTGTCCCCATTCTGTAAAGGGAGTAATGAGCCTCAGAAACACCAAGCAACTGTCTCAAAGCCCTGCAGTTGGCAAATGCTGAGGTTAGAATTCAAAAGCAAGTCAATTTGATTCTAAAACCTGCTTGTAACTAGCAGACAGTTGCCCCTTGGAGCTATGGGTGCTAAACCCACATATATGGGACCAACTGTAAGGGATTTGAGCATCCGTGGACTTAGATACCCTCAAAGGGTCTAGGAACAATCCCCCAAGGACACAGAGGGAAGACTCTGACTATATCTGTAGATACACAAGTGAATCTACAAATAAACTATCAGCATTGTCGAGTTTAGCAAGCTTGTTGGAGGGAAAGACAACATACTCCTTCTAAATACCAGCCAGAAACAAATGTCTGCAATGTTACTGTTTACAATTACTTCAAAAATGCCAAATAAATCCAACAAAAGATGTGCAAGTCCTCTCTGCAGAAAATTATACATTATTTAAAAAACATGTTTCAGTTCAGTTCAGTCGCATCCGACTCTTTGTGACCCCATGGACCACAGCACGCCAGGCCTCCCTGTCCATCACCAGCTCCCAAAGTTTACCCAAACCCATGTCCATCGAGTCAGTGATGCCATCCAACCATCTCATCCTCTGTCGTCCCCTTCTCCTCCTGCCCTCAATCTTTCCCACCATCAGGGTCTTTTCCAGTGAGTCATCTCTTCACATCAGGTGGCCAAAGTATTGGAGTTTCAGCTTCAACATCAGTCCTTCCAATCAACACCCAGGACTGATCTCCTTTAGGATGGACTAGTTGGATCTCCTTGCAGTCCAAGGGACTCTCGAGAGTCTTCTCCAACACCATAGTTTAAAAGCATCAGTTCTTCGGGGCTCAGCTTTCTTTATAGTCCAACTCTCTCATCCATACATGACTACTGGATAAACCATAGCCTTGACCAGACAGACCTTTGTTGGCAAAGTAATGTCTCTGCTTTTTAATATGCTGTCTAGGCTGGTCATAACTTTCCTTCCAAGGAGTAAGTATCTTTTAATTTCATGGCTGCAATCACCATCTGCAGTGATTTTGGAGCCCCCAAAAATAAAGTCAGCCACTGTTTCCACTGTTTCCCCATCTATTTGCCAGGAAGTGATGGAACCAGATGCCATGATCTTAGTTTTCTGAATGTTGAACTTTAAGCCAACTTTTTCACTCTCCTTTTCTCTTTCATCAAGAGGCTCTTTAGTTCTTCTTTACCTTCTGCCATAATGGTGGTGTCATCTGCATATCTGAGGTTATTGATATTTCTCCTGGCAATTTTGATTTCAGGTTTTGCTTCATCCAGCCCAGCATTTTTCATGATGTACTCTGAATATAAGTTAAATAACCAGGGTGACAATATACAGCCTTGACATATTCCTTTTCCTATTTGGAACCAGTCTGTTGTTCCATGTCCAATTCTAACTGTTGCTTCCTGACCTGCATACATATTTCTCAAGAGGCAGGTCAGGTGGTCTGGTATTCCCATCTCTTTCAGAACATTCCACAGTTTATTGTGATCCACACAGTCAAAGGCTTTGGCATAGTCAATAAAGCAAAAACAGATGTTTTTCTGGAATTCTCTTGCTTTTTCAATGATCCAGCAGATGTTGGCAATTTGAGGTCTGGTTCCTCTGCCTTTTCTAAAACCAGCTTGAACATCTGGAAGTTCATGGTTCAAGTACTATTAAAGCCTGGCTTGGAGAATTTTGAGCATTGCTTTGCTAGTGTGTGAGATGAATGCAATTGTGCAGTAGTTTGAGCATTCTTTGGCATTGCCTTTCTTTGGGATAGGAATGAAAACTGACCTTTTCCGGTCCTGTGGCCACTGCTGAGTTTTCCAAATTTGCTGACATATTGAGTGCAGCACTTTCACAGCATCATCTTTTAGGACTTGAAATAGATCAACTGGAATTCCATCACTTCCACTAGCTTTGTTTGTAGCGATGCTTCCTAAGGCCCACTTGACTTCACATTCCAGGATGTCTGGCTCTGGGTGGGTGATCACACCATTGTGATTATCTGGGTCATGAAGATCTTTGTTGTATAATTCTTCTGTGTATTCTTGCCACCTTGTCTTAATATCTTCTGCTTCTGTTAGCTCCATACCATTTCTGTGCTTTATTGAGCCCATCTTTGCATGAAATGTTCCCTTGGTATCTCTAATTTTCTTAAAGAGATCTGTAGTCTTTCCCATTCTATTGTTTTCCTCTATTTCTTTACATTGATCACTGAGGAAGGCTTTCTTATCTCTTCTTGCTATTCTTTGGAACTCTGCTTCAAATGGGTGTACCTTTCCTTTTCTCCTTTGCTTTTCACTCCTCTTCTTTTCACAGCTATTTGTAAGGCCTCCTCAGACAGCCATTTTGCTTTTTTGCATTGCTTTTTCTTGGGGATGGTTTTGATTTCTGTCTCCTGTACAATGTCACAAACCTCTGCCCATAGTTCATCAGGCACTCTATCAGATCTAATCCCTTAAATCTATTTCTCACTTCGCTGTATAATCATAAGGGATTTGATTTAGGTTATACCTGTATGGTCTAGTGGTTTTCCATACTTTCTTCAATTTAAGTCTGAATTTGGAAATAAGGAGTTCATGATCTGAGCCATAGACAGCTTCAGTTTTGTTTTTGCTGACTGTATAGAGCTTCTCCATCTTTGGCTGCAAAGAATATAATCAATCTGATTTCAGTATTGGTCATCTGGTGATGTCCATGTGTAGAGTCTTCTCTTGTGTTGTCGGAAGAGGGTGTTTGCTATAACCAGTGTGTTCTCTTGGCAAAACTCTATTAGCCTTTGCCCTACTTCATTCTTTACTCCAAGGCAAAATTTGCCGGTTACTCCAGGTGTTTCTTAACTTCCTACTTTTGCATCCCAGGCCCCTATAATGAAAAGGACATCTTTTTGGGGTGTTAGTTTAGAAGTCTGAATAAATGGAAAGAAATGCCATGTTCACTGTAAAAATATCAGTTCTCCTACATTGGGCTGTAGATTCAATGTCATCTCAACCAAGTTGAAAGTGTCTATAGAAACTCACAAGCTGATTGTAAAGTGTATTAATGTAAAGGGGCTTCCCAGGTGGTGGTAGTGGTAAAGAACCCACCTGTAAATGCAGGAGCCTCAAGAGATGTAGGTTCAGTCTCTTGATCGGGAAGATCCTGTGGAGGAAGGCATGGCAACCCACTCCAGTATTTTTGTCTGGAGAATCCCATGGACAGAGGAGCCTGGCAGGTTGCAGTCTATGGGGTCACAAAGAGTCCACGACTGAAGCGACTCAGCAGACCACATATTAAGGTAAAATGTTTTAAGGATGTAAGGATGGCAGGGGCCAGAAAAGGGAGCAGAGTGTGTGGGCAGGAATGGACCAAACCTTGGAAGTGAAAAGAGAGATGAGAGACTGTGGAGAAGAGTCAGGGGGACCCTTACATCCCCCACTGTCAGCACAGCTGTAGGGCCACCAGTTGGAGGTGCATCTAGATATGGAGAGGGGATTCTCTTTAGCATCAGAGAGGAGACTTGGTTTGAAGAAGTTGGGAAGAAGAAAAAAAGGATCAGATGTGGTGGAAAAACCAGTGTGCTACAGAGTCAGGGAGGCTCAGGGTCTCCATGAGCAAGAGTGAAATGCTGGTTCCAGGGTGGCAGGAGAACAGTACAGGCTGGAGACATCCTGCAGGTGGCCCCTCCAAGAAGCCCTGGCTGACAGCCTATGACTGTGATTAGCTAATTGGCTTCTGTCTCTCTGCAACCAAAAGTCAAGAGTCTAAAAACCAGAACAAAGTCATTCTCTGGCATGTTCCTAAAAACTTTAAGAATTACAATGGTGAAATAACTATTTGTTAGAAATAAACAATGAAAAGTGAAAATCAGAATGGGCCAAGTATTTCCCAGGCTGCTGGCCTGACCTGCAGCATATTCCTGATGCCTAACCTAGACCAGACACTCACTTGCTGTTGTTCAGTCGCTCAGTCAAGTCTGACTCTTTGTGACCCCATGGACTGCAGCATGTCAGGATTCCCTGTCCTTCAGAATCTCCCAGAGCTTGCTCAAATTCATCACTGAGTCAGTGATGCCAACCAACCATCTCATCCTCTGTTGCCCCCTTCTCCTCTTACCCTCAATCTTTCCTAGCATCAGGGTCATTTCCAATGAGTTGGCTTTTCACATCAGGTGGCCAAAGTATTGGAGCTTCAGCTTCAGCATCAGCCCTTCCAAAGGCTATTCAGGGTTGATTTCCTTTAGGATGGACTTGTTTGATCTCCTTGCAGTCCAAGGGACTCTCAAGAGTCTTCTCGTGAGCATCCCTCACAGCAACTTGGCAAACCTTTCCTTCCTTTCTGTTGATTTCTGGGCGTTTTCCCTGCAGCACCAGCCTCCATGAGCTGTGGAAACAGCTTCCCATCTTCTCTCTGCAGCGGACTGCCCACCACGCAGTTTACCGGGTGCCATCAGATCTGACACTGACCCATCCAACTGGAAACGCCCGGTCATCAGCCCCCTCCTCAGAGCCTGACTTCCCACACACCTGTCTGTCCCATCCCCAGAGACCTGGTAGCCTGAGGAAAACGGGAACTGGGGGGGGAGAAGATCCTGAGGTCCTGAGGAAGAAGCCGGGGCCGGGAGTTGGTGGGAAAGCCAGAACTGGCACATGGCCTGGTTGAGGTCTGGACAGTGAAGGGCCGTGTCAGGAGTGGGCAAAGTGACAGGAGGTCAAGCAGGCAACGGAGTCAGAGTTCCCAGAGGGGCTACACTCACCCAGAGCGCGAACACTGGGGTCAGAGGGCGCTGGGTTTCTGTCCTAGTTCTATTGTTTGCCAACTGTGTGACTTTGGGCAAATTACCAACCTCGCTTGGCCTCATTTTTCTCCAATGAAGAGAGGGTGGGGCGGGGGTGGGGCAGGGATGAGGGTAAGGGTGGCAGAGGAGTGAAGACCCATGGGCCAGGCAAGCCCTCAGGCGCGGGAGGCTGATACGTCTTTGTCCCAGGAGATGCTGAGCCTGTTAAAGGCAGAGACCAGCTCCCAGCCTGGGCATGGTGTTTGGCATCTTCTCTCTGCGCCCTTTGCTGGTCACCGCTCACTGGGGACATCGACAGCATGGATGCTGGGGGTGTAAGCAATCTGGGGCATGGCGACTGGCCCGAGACAGACCGCAGCAGTGCTGACGTCCACTGTCCACGCTCGGCCCCTTTCACCCGCCCCACCCACTGGCCTCACTCCTCGCCCCAATCACCAGCATTTTCCAAATGTCCCTCCCTCTCTGCTTCAAACATTCCCAAGTCTCCCCTCCCCTAGAAAATTCTTCCCTTGACCCCAAGCTTCCCTGACTTCTATTTTCCTCCTTTTTCTGCCAAAACTCCCCAGGGAGTGGCCTGTACCAGCTGCTATTCCTTCCTCACTCCCCCAGGCCCAGCTGCCTGGCGCCCATCCACCAAGCCCCGCAGCCCCACGGAGAGCCTGACGGGGAAGGACAGGGGGCACAGCCACGGAGGGGCTCGAAAGTGCAGGGGTTGGGCCCATGTGTGCACACACACACACACACACACACAGATGCACACAAAAACACAAGCGCAGACACAGATGCACATAGGAACACAGATATACACAGACGCACATGAACATGTACACACAGGCACACACAGGAGTACAGACATGCACACACAGACATATACAGACACAGACAAATGCACACACAGACACAAACACACACAGACATGGACGTGTGCATGCTCAGCCGTGTCCATGGGCGACTGGAGTCCACCAGACACACACAAGCACATAGAGGCAACAGAAATCCACACACAAATACAAATATATGTGTATGCTCAGTCATGTCTGATTCTTTCCACCCCATGGACTATAGTCTACCAGGCTCCTCTGTCCGTGGAATTCTCCAGGCAAGAATACTGGAGCGGGTTGCCATTTCCTCTTCCAGGGAATTTTCCCAACCCAGAGATCAAACTCACATCTCCTGAGTCTCCTGTATTGGCAGATGGAGTCTTTACCACTGATCCACCTGGAAAGCCCCCAACACACACACAAGCACATATATACACATGCCCACACAGACACAAGGACACACACACAATAACCCATTCCAATACAGCAACCAAGGGCCCCCGCTCTGACTAGGGGAGGAGGAGGGATCCCAGGCTCCAGACCCCTCATGGCAGCACCAGGAGGGCAAAGAGAAGACACCGGAATGGCTGCCCTACATTCCAACCCAGGCCGTGTGGGCCTGACCATTCATTACTGGGGAGGAAGGGTCCCTGTACTCTACACAGGTCCCAGCTGGGAGCGCTCAGAAGACACCCCGAAGTAACTCAGCCAAAAAGGAAGGAGGGAAGTGCTGGTTGGAGGCCTGAAGGAAGACTGTGACCTTGGGACGCAGCGGGTGAAGCGGACAGGACTGGCTCCCTGACCCCAGGCTGGCCAGTGACCCTCTCCCGGACACGGGGCAGTCTGAACTGAACCCAGGACTCTGGCCCCCTCATCCTTGCCCCTCCACTCCCTTCCTGCTTCTCCCACAGCAGCTCCTCACACCTCGAGCACATGCAAATCCGCAGCTGCTGGCACAGACAAGGTGGCCTCTGGGGGCCTGGGTTTGAGCCCAGCCCCCCTGCCTCTTCCCCTCCCCCTTCCACACTGTGTCCACGCTGATCAGAATGCTTACGGACTGCTGTGTTTACGTACTCACTCTTTTTCCTCCTGTTCTTTGTTATTCAATAAGCAACTGGAATATTCATCATCACTTTTTCTAGAACCTGCTGTCTGTGTGGCTGTCACGACCTTCTCCCCTCCGGGTTCCTATAGGTCCTTAACCGTCAAGGCCTCCCCCAATCCGGGTGTAGCATGTCCTGGGTGCTGAGCTCCTGGTAGGTGGGGAGGAAATCCTATAGAAGCCTCGTCCCCCACCCCTAGGGAGGAAGCAGGTGTATTTCGTGTGTTTGTTTTGGTTTCTTTGCTGTTCAAATAGACTTGTTGCCCTGGCTGCCTTGAGGAGTCACCTGACCAGTTTAAAAGACAGGCCTAAGTTCCTGCAAAGTTAATCCAGACCTCAGTAGAGTTAGAGTCCAGGGGTGGACGGCAGGGGAGGAGGAAGACCAAGGCTCCGATGCCCAGCAGAAGGCCTCCTGCTGCTGTGACAGGCTGGCCTTGCTCCGCATTCATTCCTGACTGTTCTCTCTGGAACCCCTGGTGCTCCAAGGCGAGACAGGACCCTACCCCCGAGTTACCTGAGAGGTCTCTGTGCTTCTCCATGCTACCTTCAGGAGCCTGGTGACTCTCCCTCCCGGGGCTTATTTTCGCCCCCAAACGTCCCCGTGTCCTTGACCCTACTTCCCCGTTGGTCCTCTACTCGTGGCCGCCAGCCATCCTCTCTCCACTGCCCCAGGTGGTCCAGGAGCCTGCAGCCAGAGTAAATGGGCATTGTGATGTCAGCAGGTGGTATGGTCCCCACCCTGAGCAGAAGAGGAGCAAAAGAGGCTCCTGCCCTCTTCTCTTCATCCCCCTGGAGCTCAGCCTGCTGCAGGGTGCTGTCCTCAAACCCTGATATGGGATCCCCCCACCCGTGGTCTGGTTGTAAACGCCCACTGGGTTCTGGGCCTTAGCCCAGGTAGCAGGGGGTTTCTCTGCCCCAAAGAGGCAAATAAACCCCTATTCAGTGGTCACCTGGAAGGTCTATTGAGACCCAGATTGCCAGACCCCACCCAAGAGTTTCTGATTCAGTAGATCTGGAATTCACCCGTCCATATTTCCGGACATTTGGGGGCTCTGAGAATCTGCCCTCTCTCCTGGCGGGTGTAGAGACACGAGACTGTGGACACTTGTGTGATATTTGGGGGCTCAGAGAACATTCTGCCTTCTCCTTGGGAGTCTAGGGAGACTGTGGACACTTGTGTGCAAAGGCCTGGGGTGGCGGCTGGTTTGCAGCGTGGAGGGTGGGCAGGTAAGCACAGATTCACAAGAACCTCCAAAGAACCAGCCCGTAAAGCCTCCTGCAGCTTAAGGTGGCCGTCACAGGCCTAGTGCTGCAGGTGACAGGAACCAGGCCCTTGGACCAACAAGCTAAGGAGCCTTTTGGGAGTGACCTCAGCCCTACAGCCTGCCAGCACACAGGGGGCCATGATGCTAGTGACTCTGTGTCTGTGTTGTTTGTGGCGAGGCTGCAAGCCCTACAGAGGAAACCTACAGCCCGAGTTCTCTTCCTCCCACTGGGCCTGCCTGGCCTCTGATTGTCCCCTCTTAGAGAGGTGCATTTTTCCCTCCTCTGTGGGCAGAAAATTCCCCGAGAGTCAGCACGCTGTGCCTCTGCAGTCACCCACCCACTGCTGTCACCTCAAGAGGGACCCCTAAGGGAACGTGCAGGGCGAGCCATGGGCCTCCCGATGCCCCAAGGCTTGCAGCGTCCCCCCATGGGGGAGGGCCAGCCTCATCCCTGGCTCCGCTGTGATCGCCCTGCAGCACGTGCTCAGCCCCACCCTCCCTTCACTGGGCGCACAATGAGTTAGGACACCCAGGGGTCAAGCGCCAACTCCGGGTACATGCCTCCCATGCCAGGGACTGTCCTCAACTCACCAGGGCCTCCCCAATCCACCATTCAAAATCTTCTCCACATGCTAACAGGCAGGTTTCACTACTTCAATCCCCATTTTACAAGTGAACACAATGAGGCACAGAGCTGGTAAATGAGTTGTCTATGGACACACAGTCTATAAGAAGAATCAGCTACAGAACATACATGGATAAAGGCTATGTGATAGTCATAAAGACAGCGTATGCTGATTCCATTTATACGAAACATCCGGAATAGATAAATCCATAAAGACAGAAAGTAAAGTGGGGTTGCCATGGGCAGGGGCTGGGCAGGATGGAGAAGTTGGGGGCATGACAGCTAAAAACTATGGGGTTTCTTGTTAGGGTGATGAAAATGCCCCCCAAAAGTTGACTGTGGAGATGGTTTCACAACTCTGCTAATTATACTGAAAAAAAACCATTGAATTGTACAATTTAGACTGATGAATTCTACAGCATATGAATCATATCTCAATAAAGCTATTTAAAAAAAAGAAGAAAACCACCTTCTGCGTTATCTTTCCAAGTATATGCCAAAGGTTAGATAAGAAGGAGAATAGATGAAAGTTACAGTTAATAAAAAAAATCAGGCAATGACAGATTAGCTAGCAAGCCACCTAGACAGACACCTAGATAGGTAGATAACAGACATGTTTCCTGGCTATGTTCTTCCTCATGTCCTACCTTTCGAGATCATCAGTGTAAGAAAATGGAAGGCTCATCAATAAATCGTGAGAGTCGCTAAGTTATTAAGAAGATAGCAAACAGCAGAGTGCATTAGACACCAAGCCACATACACACAGAGCTTTTGGACCAGTCCCGGCACCCAACGTGGTCCGGGTAGACTGCTGCTCTGTGCATCGCTGCCCCCAGCTCGGAATCGTGTTATCAGGTCAGAGCACAAGACGGATTTCCCCCAGTCAGCCCTCACTCTCAACTCAAGACAAAGTGCTGTGTACAGTGCTCCAGACCCCGGCAAGCCCACAGGAATTTTTCTCTTTGAAACACTGCATAATTTATTTCACAAGAGATCCACACACCTAATTCCACCTCTTATTGTATGTAGTCACTCAGTCGTATCCGACTCTTTGCGACCCCATGGACTGTAGCTTCTGTTCGTGAAATTTTCCAGGCAAGAATATTGGAGTGGGTAGCCATTCCCTTCACCAGGAGATCTTCCCAACCCAGGGATCAAACCCAGGTCTCCCGCTTTGTGGGCAGCGTCTTTTGGTGTCTATTAATAGGAGTTCCCACTGCTCCCAGGTGAAACTCTGGAGCCACAGCAGGTGCAGGTGGAGGGGACGGAGAAGAGATGGGAAGGGAGCTGAGTCCACAGTGGGAGTCCCGCAACCCTGAGAGCAAGGGACTCTGGCCAACCTGATCTCAGCTGTGGACCCTGAGTGACCCATCAACTATAGACATCCACCATCCAACAGCCCCCAACAGTCCAGCAGGAGGAGAGACTCAAAAGCCTCATGATGGGTTGGGGACATGAAAGCAAAATCTTGCCCTGTAGAAACCAAGTGGAAATTTGGGGTGGGGACTTGCTTCCTTTTGAGCTGAGCCAGTGAGGCTCCAGAATGCTACCCATTCCCAGCTCCATCAGGTGTGTTCATGCTGGGCCCTCCACCCAAAAAGCCCTCTTCTCTACATGCAAAATCGCTCATTCTTCAAGGCTCACTTCACCTCTATGAGGCTTCTCATCCCACCAGGCAGAGCCCCTAATTCCCCCTTGGAGGTTCCCGATGTGCCATGCATACTTGTCTCACGGTAACAGCATCACCTCTTCATAGGCATGTTTACCCCCAGTGGGTCAATGGCTTCTTCCTCTTTTCTTTCTTTTTTTTTTTTTGGCCATTATGTATTCATTGGTCTTGGAGAAGGAAAGAGCAACCCATTCCAGTATTCTTGCCTGGAGAATTCCATGGACAGAGGAGCCTGGAGAGCTACAGTCCATGGGGTTGCAAAGAGTCAGACACAACTGAGCGTCTAACACACACACATATTCATTGGTATATTAGATCGAGCAATTCCCTCCTAATAGTTACAGAAGTGTGTAAATACAAATAAATTACACATAAAAAATATAAAGGCATGAAAACAATATTATAAATATAATCAAAGTGTTTACGACACAATAATATTTATCAGAGAAGTTAATTTTGCCTTTATCTTTTTAATTAACTTTTATTGGAGTATAGTTGCTTTACAATGTTGCATAGGAAACTCTTCTCAATGCTCTGTGGCGACCTAAATGGGAAAGAAATCCAAAAAAGAAGAGGCACATGTATACATATGGCTGACTCACTTCGCTATAAGGTAGAAATGGTCAATGGCTTCTTGAGGGTAGCAGCTGTGTTTTAGTTGGCAGCTGCATCTGAGCCATAAAGGGCTGGCGATGTACCTGGCACACTCCTGCTGTACATTACTGAACTACTATTTCTTAGAACCCTGGAGAAGGAAATGGCAACCCACTCCAGTATTCTTGCCTGGAGAATCCCAGGGACAGAGAAGCCTGGCGGGCTATATTCACAGGGTCACAAAGAGTCGGACACGACTAAATGACTGAGCTCATTTTTTGGAAATCCTATAACTAATTTAACATATTGCAATTGTATCACACTGGGACTTAAGTATATTGAAAAGCATTACCTTTTTTAAGATTAATGTATTTATTTTAATTGGAGGCTAATTACTTTTCCAGTGGTCATGTATGGATGTGAGAGTTGGACTATAACGAAAGCTGAGCACCAAAGAATTGATGCTTTTGAACTGTGGTGTTGGAGAAGACTCTTGAGAGTCCCTTGGACTGCAAGGAGATCTAACTAGTCCCTCCTAAAGGAGATCAGTCCTGGGTGTTCATTGGAAGGACTGATGTTGAAGCTGAAACTCCAATACTTTGGCCACCTGATGTGAAGAGATGACTCACTGGAAAAGACCCTGATGGTGGGAAAGATTGAGGGCAGGAGGAGAAGGGGACGACAGAGGATGAGATGGTTGGATGGCATCACTGACTCGATGGACACGGGTTTGGGTGGACTCCGGGAGTTGGTGATGGACAGGGAGGCCTGGCGTGCTGCGATTCATGGAGTCTCAAAGAGTCGGACACGACTGAGCAACTGAACTGAACTGAACTGAATTACTTTACGATACTGTGGTGGGTTTTGCCACGCATTCACATGAATCAGCCATGGGTGTACATGTGCTCCCCATCCTGACCCTCCCTCCCTCCCACCTCCCTCCCCATCCCATCAGTGCACCAGCTTTGAGTGCCCTGTTTCACGCATTGAACTTGGGCTGCTGATCTATTTCACATATGGTGATATACATGTTTCAATGCTGTTCTCTTAAATCATCCCACCTTCGCCTTCTCCCACAGAGTCCCAAAGTCTGTTCTTCACAACCTTGTCTCTGTTGCTGTCTTGCATATAAGGTCGTTGTTACCATCTTTCTAAATTCCACATATATGCATTAATATACCGTATTGGTGTTTTTCTGACTTACTTCACTCTGTATAATAGGCTCCAGTTTCATCCACCTCATTAGAACTGACTCAAATGCATTCTTTTTAACAGCTGAGTAACATTCCATTGTGTATATGTACCACAGCTTTCTTATTCATTTGTCTGTAGATGGACATCTAGGTTGCTTCCATATCCTAGATATTGTAAACAGTGCTGTGATGAACATTGGGGTACACGTGTCTCTTTCAAATCTGGTTTCCTCGGTATATATGCCCAGCAGTGGGATTGCTGGGTCATAAGCCGTTCTATTTCCAATTTTTTAAGGAATCTCCACACTGTTCTCCACAGTGGCTATACTAGTTTGCATTCCCACCAACAGTGTAAGAGGGTTTCCTTTTATCCACACCCTCTTCAGCATTTATTGTTAGCAGACTTTTTGATGACAGCCATTCTGACTGGCATGAGATGGTACCTCATTGTGGTTTTGATTTGCATCTCTCTGATAATGAGTGATGTTGAGCATCTTTTCTTGTGTTTGTTAGCCATCTGTATGTCTTTGGAGAATGTCTGTTCAGTTCTTTGGCCCATTTTTTGCTTGAGTTGTTTATTTTTCTGGTATTGAGCTGCATGCTGCTGCTGCTAAGTCACTTCAGTCGTATTAGACTCTGTGCGACCCCATAGACGGCAGCCTGCCAGGCTCCTCTGTCCCTGGGATTCTCCAGGCAAGAACACTGGAGTGGGTTGCCATTTCCTGCTCCATGAGCTGCATAAGCTGCTTGTATAATTTTGAGATTAATTCTTTGTCAGTTGCTTTGTTTGCTATTATTTTCTCCCATTCTGAAGGCTGTCTTTTTACCTTGCTTATAGTTTCCTTCATTGTGCAAAAGCTTTAAAGTTTAATTAGGTCCTATTTTTTTATTTTTGTGTTTATTTCCATTACTCTGGGAGGTGGGTCCTTTTTAAATACATTTTTTCGTTTTTATTTCATTGGAGTTGCTTAAAACTAAAAAGCATTGCTTTTTATTGCTTAAAGCTATAAAGCAAAGTGAATCAGCTATACATATATGCATATCTCCTCTCTTTTGGATTTCATTCAGTTTAGGTCACCAGAGAGCACTAAGTAGAGTTCCCTGTGCTGTATAGTAGGTTCTCACTATTTTATACACAGTAGTGTATATGCCGGAGAAGGCAATGGCACCCACTCCAGTACTCTTGCCCGGAAAATCCCATGGATGGAAGAGCCTGGTAGGCTGCAGTCCATGAGGTCACTGAGAATTGGACATGACTGAGCGACTTCACTTTCACTTTTCACTTTCATGCATTGGAGAAGGAAATGGCAACCCACTCCAGCGTTCTTGCCTGGAGAATCCCAGGGACAGAGGAGCCTGGTAGGAGGCCGTCTATGGGGTCGCACAGAGTCGGACACGACTGAAGCGACTTAGTGGCGGCAGCAGCAGCAGCAGCAGTGTATATGCGTCAATCCCAATCTCCCAATTTATCCCACCCCCACTTTCCCCCTTGGTATTCATATGTTGGTTCCCCACATCTGTGTCTTTATTTCTGTTTTGCAAATACGATCATCTATACCGTTTTTCTAGATTCCACATATATGCATTCATGTACAATATTTTTTTTCTCTTTCTGACCGACTTCACCCTGTATGTATGTGTGTGTTTGTGTTGTCCCTTCAGTCATATTCACCTCTTTGCGACCCTGTGGACTGTAGCCCACCAGGCTCTTCTGTCCATGGAATTCTCCAGGCAAGAATGCTGGAGTTGAGTTGCCATGCCCTCCCCCAGGGGATCTTCCCCACCCAGGGAGCGAACCCACATCTCTTAAGTCTCTTGCACTGGCAGGTTCTTTACCACTAGCGCCACCTGGGAGGCCCTCTGTATAAGGACTTTATTTTCTAGGATGATTTCCTGTTTAAACACACTGGTGGTACAGAGTTCCCATACACCCTCAGCCCCCACATATGCATAGCTTCTGTATAATCAGCATCACCCTCCAGAGTGAGACATGCTTCACCCAGGATGAATCTACACTGAGACATCAGAATCCCCAAAATCCATAGTTTACCTTAAGGTTCATTCTTGACACTGCACATTCCATGGGTTTGGACAAACATATAGAGGACCTGTGTCCATCATTATAGTATCATATAGAATATTTTCACTGCCCTAAAAATACTCTATATATTCACCTCACTCCCCAAGCCCTTGGAAACCTCTGGTCTTTTCATCGTATCCATAATTTTGCCTTTTCCAGAGTGTCCTATAGTTGGAACCATACAATATGAAACCTTCTCATGTTGGCTTCTTTCACTTAGCTATAGGCACTTAACATTCCTCTGTATCTTTTCATGACTTGATATATCATTTCTTGTTAGTACTGAATAGTATTCCATTGTCTGGATGGACCACAGTTTTCCCATCCATCTACTGAAGGACATCTTGGTTGCTCCCAGGTTTTGGCAATGATGAATAACGGTGCTGTAAATGACCACGTGCAGCTTTTTATGTGAATGAAGATCTAAGTTCATTGGGATAAATGAAGCACAATGGAGCACAATGGCTGGAGGATGAGATGGTTGGATGGCGTCACTGACTCAATGGACATGAGCCTGAGCAAACTCTGGGAGTTGGTGATGGACAGGGAAGCCTGGTGTGCTGTAGTCCATGGAGTCACAAAGAGTCAGACACAAATTAGCAACTGAACAACGACACAGCAAAAGTGTTCCATTCTGTAAGAAACTACCAAGTGTCTTCCAAAGAGGTTGCACCTCTTTGCATCCCCACCAGCAACCAACGAGAGTTCCCTTGGCTCCACATCTTCTCAGCCCCTCTTGTTGTCTGTGTTCTGGATTTTGGCCATTCTAATAAGTGTGTGTTTTAATTCGCAATTCCCCCCGATGACATATCATGCAGAGCATAAAATCTTTACTTTTTCCACATAAACATGAAAACTCTCACAATGAATCTAGACACTCACTTTCTCATTTCTGGTTTTTATAAGTCCAGGAAGCTGGAAGTGGCCTGTGGCTCTCCTGACCTCCAGGGGACCTTGTGCCCACATCAAAGTCCATGCAGAAGATGTTCAGGAAATAAATGCTGGTCATTGGCTACTCTATTGCAAACTTCCGTGAGATGGACCAACGCCAGAAAGTGGTAATTTATCACAGGAAGACAAACTTGATATTATTGATTTGCCTTATGGAACTTGATTTGCTTCATGAAACATTAACTGTGTAAAGCTCCCAGCTGCAAGAGATGAGCTAAGGGCTGAATCATGTCCCTCCCCACCACCCCCCCCCCCAGAAAATGTTGAAGTTCTAAGCCCTAGTACCAGTGTATGTGACATCATTTGCAAATACGGTCTTTACAGAGGTAATCAAGCTAGAATTAGGTCATTAGGGTGGGCCCAAATCCAAAATGCCTGGATCTCTAAGCCAACCAGTTTGAGGTACTTTGTTATGACAACTCTAGAAAACTAATACAGATGGACACTAGCGGAAGCAGAAAAAGCAATGTCATCAGAACTCAGTGATTCTCAGTTTCTCTAAGCTCTGCCATCCTCAGTCTGGGCTCCACTCCCAGGCAAGCAGTCACTACATGGTGGCCCCAACAGTTACAGCCTTCCCATTTCACGTCCTCGGGGGAGAGCCTCTCCTCCCAGGAAATCCAACAGTAGACCTGGGATCCAGTCTTAACAGCTTGAGTCTTAGGCGTAAGATTAGCCTTCTCCCTTGGGACTTTTCTTGTGGCCCAGTTATTAAGTGCCTGAGCTTAAGAACCCACAAGAGGCATACGTTCAATCCCTGGTTAGGGGAACTAAGATCCCACATGACATGTGGTTCAGCCAACAACAACAAAAAGATTAGTCTCTTTCCACACCCTAGAGTCTGAAAGTGAGAGGATTTTTCCTCATGGAAAACTAGGGTTCTCATCCCAAGTGGCAGTGGGTGGGGGGCATAGATGCTGAGTGCTAGACAGGTAAAACATAAGAAGACGTCCAGAGCATATTTTTTTAAATTTATTTTTGGCTACATCAGGTCTTAGTTGCACACTTGGGCTCTTCATTGCAGAGTGCTGGCTTCTCTCTAGCTCTGGCATGTGGGCTTAGTTGCCCTGCAGCATGTGGGATCTTAGTTCCGCAACCTGGGATCAAACCCAGGGCCCCTGCATGGCAAGGTGGATTCTTAACCACTGGACACCAGAGAGGTCCCTGGAGCACATAGTAACATGCATCCATTCAGTCAACAAGTTTTTCTTGAGTGCAAGGCGTTATTCTAGGTCCTTAAGGTATGTCAGTGAGCAAAGTGGACAAAGATCCTGGCCCTCTTGGAGCTTACACTTTCGTAAGAGGGGGACTAAGTCATCAAAGGCCAAGGAAATCACTGTGGCAAATTTGGAGCCAGTCATCCATCCTGTGGGCTCTCAGTGTTTGCTGAATGAATAAATGAAGGGAAATGAGGACAAGTGACTCTGCCAAGTGAATGCTGGCTATGTCTGAAGGCCCACGGAGACGGGGTTATAAGGTTCCCACAAGCTAAGTGGGAGGGGACTTCTGTCCACAATCAAGCAGGTCAGAGATGAAAATGCTTAACTTCACCCAAACTGGAGCACCCAATGCCTGGTGCTGTGATGTTCTGTGACAGACACATGGGAACACGATAAACGTGAACACAAACACACACACGCAATGAAATGCCATGTTACAATGGTCCTTTTAAGGAGTGAAAACAGGATGCTTCTGAAACACTATTTTCCTGTTCTTTCGGGGAACCCTTGCCAGGCCTCCGCAGTGTGAAGAGAACTGTGCTTCTGAGGAGAAAAAAGAAGACCGTGAAGTCACCCTGTTTTGCAATCAGAGTTCTTCAACAGCCAAACGTGTTTAAATCCAAAACACTCCCTCCCTAATGAGATCACGGAGGGAGTGAGAACTGGCAGTTGGGTTGGTGAGCTTTCAGAAAAAGCAGAACTCTAAAATAATGGCCCCATCACATGCAGCTCCTGCTGAAATTCTGAACCATTGAAGCAGGTCCTGCTCCCCAAGAGAAGGACACAGTCTCTTTGTTTGCGTTAAGCCAAGGGCAAATGGTGCCACTGGCGACAGCTTTAGTGGAATCCACCACCTTTCAAACTGTCAGTGGCATTTTACTCATTTATGTATTTGCTCATCAACTCAGCTTTTTCTGAGCTCTGTGTTCCAGCATGATGAGCAAAAACAGACCCAGTCTACCCCCACGGAGCTTACGACCTACCCTGACTTACAGTTTCTACAGCCTATAGACTCACACCAACACATCACAAGGAAACATACAATCTCAAGTTGCATGGGGCATAAATATGGAGATGTGAACCAATCAAAGGTGTCAGAGAAGATGGCTCTGAAGAAGTGATAACTCAACTGAAATGCAAAGGATGGAGTGGAAGATCCATGATGACAAGAAAGAGAAGCAGTCATTCCAGGAAAAGGAACAAAATGTCCCAAGTTAGTAGCGAAACAAGGGGCCCTAGTCTGCCTGAAATACACACGAGGGTGTGGAGGTAAATGAACTGGAAAAACAGGGAAGAGCAGACGTTGGAGAGAAGCCAAATGAAGAAGCTTTGTCTCCCTCCTAAGAGCAACAGGAGGGCGTCAAAGAGGGACGCATATGCTCAGATCTGTGTTTTGAAGCAGTGATGGATCCAAAAAGGGACTGCAGGGAGTCAAGATGGAAGCAGGCAGAACCTGAGGAGGCTCTCGAAGTTTTCTACAATGAATATGCATTAATTATGCAGTCAAGGGGAATGTTATATAAGGGGGAAAAGAATCCCGCCACTGCCTTCCACGGTTCATAGGATGAAATCTCCAGCTCCTCAGGAGATCCTGGTTTTTCTAAAAGGCCAGCTCCCCCTCCCCTCTGCCACTTGAGGCTGGGATGTGTCTGCATGGCTCTGGTTTCCCCGAGATAAAAGTAGATGTTTTCTGGGACTTCCCTGGTGGTCCAGTGGTTAAGAATCCACCTTGCAATACAGTGGACATGGGTTTAATCCCTAGGCAGGGAACTAAGATCCCACATGCCTCGGAGCAACTAAGCCTGTCCACAGCAACCAGAGAGCCCGTGAGCCTCAACGCAAGATCCCGCATGACATAACGAAGATCCCAAGTGCTGCAAATAAGATTCAATCCAGCTAAATAATTAGAAAAAAAAAAAAAAAAGAAACTAAGAAGTCTGAACATGGAAGAATTGATGCCTTTGAACGGTGGTGCTGGAGAAGACTCTTGAGAGTCCCTTGGACTGCAAGAAGATCAAACCAGTCAATCCTAAAGGAAATCAACCTGTTGCTGAAGCTCCAATACTTTGGCCACCTGATGTGAAGAACCAACTCATTGGAAAAGACCCTGATGCTGGGAAAGATGGAAGGCAGGAGGAGTGACAGAGGATGAGATGGTTGGATGGCATCATCGACTCAATGGACCTGAGTTTGAGCAAACTCCAGGAGATAGTGAAGGACAGGGAAGCCTGGAGTGCTGCAATCCACGGGGCCGTAAAGAGTTGAACACAACCTAGTGACTGAACGAAGACCACAGTTATACAAAGTTTGAATAAAATAAATCAGCCAAGAATTCCTTTTTTTAAAAAAGTGAATGTTTTCTGAAATGATAAAGGGAGGCTCCTTTGCTTATAAACAGTTAAACAGGTCATGTCTCCTTTCGTTTGTTTTGCCAAGAGGCTTCCATTCACTTCCTTGTGTGGTGGAGCCTGTGACCATGTGCCCCTTTGGTGGGGGGTGGGGAGGTGGTGGCTGGCCTCCAAGGATGAGTTCCAAGGACTAAGCCTTAGAGGCCCCACCCGAGGAGAGGCAAGCAGGGCTCCTGCCATCCAGAAGCATCTCATGGTCTCTCAGGAGGATGCTGTGGGAACCCTGATGACGGTACAGAACTGTCTGATGCTCCATGGTCTCCACCACCATCAATAAGAAAACTCAGATAGGATTTTCACCCCCTTCTCTCTAGCCCCTTCCAGGATGGACTTTGAGGAGGGGTGCAGTCATCCTCTACCTGATGGGACACACGTGGTTGGGTCGGAGAGTTGGGCTACGACTTGCACCCACCCTACAGTGCCTCCCTATGGGCAAACCTCGTCCAGAGAACCCATCCAGGAGACTAATTTTCAACATGTGTGGTGGTCCTATCACCACTTCAGCACTCTTTCTCCAACCAGGCCTCCTGTCCTGATTGAGTCTGGAAGCTCATGGTTGCTATAGCCGTGGCTCTGTCCCCCTGTGGCCAAGAGCTCATGGGCAAGTGAGTCAGCTCTTCCTGGACTTCCAGCAGCCTCCGAGCAGGAGGAGGAGGACAGGGAAGCAGAAACAGAAATACTGGGGAGACAGTCACCACGCCTCGTCCTGGGGGCGCTCCTGGCAAAGCCCGGCTTTGCCTCCTTTCCCTGATGTTGACCTGGCTGGGGGAGGAGGTGACGCCACTTGGTGATGTTGTGGGCGAGGAAGGCACAGATGTCCTTGCTGGCAGCGATAAGCAGCTTCTCAGGAAGCCTGAGTCACCTGGGGCAGAGTGTCTCTGGAAGCAGGGGTACCGCCAAGCTTGTGTAGCCTGGGCTTCCTCCCAGCCTAGGGGCTCCGGGAGGCAGCATTTCCTGTTGGTATCCCTTGATCCGGGCAGCCAGCACCCCTGGGAGGTTTCCAGCCACCCTCACCCTGGCACTGTGAACCTGGTGCTCAGAGGTCTTTGTCCCTCTGCTCATCTTGCGGTTGTTTCCTCAGGAATGTTCCAGGACCCCTGGAGTGCTCCTTGACAGGAATCTGAACATTCCAAAAGTGGGGAGCGGCTTCAGGGTATTCATCTCTGTATGGGATTTCCCGATGAGGAAGCAGAGAACTGAATTCTGGTCCAGGTCTGCAAGGTCCTGATGCTCGCAGTCAAGCCCCCCACCCCACGCCCGGCCTCTGCAAAACCTTATTTCCTCATTTGCCTAATTGGGGGTGTGGGGCAGGATGGGACAATCTGGGGATTTTTAGCAGTGGGGTGATACTAAGACCCTTATGCGTCTGGCAAATGATTCGTCACCTGCTGGCTGGTAGCTGCCATTCCATCACTGAATAGAAAGGAAATACTTGAAGCTGTTTTCCTTCATGGGTTCTTTTTATTTTATTTTATTTACTTGTCTGGGGTCTTAGTAGCAGAGCTCATAGGCTCAGGAGCTGTGGCGTGCAAGCCTAGTCGCCCCAAGGCATGTGGGATCTTAGCTCTCTGACCAGGGATTGAACCCAAGTCCCCTGCATTGCAAGGCACACAGACTCTTTACCACTGGACCACCGGGGAAATCCCTCCTTCATGATCTCTGATGGAAGCAGGAGCAACTAAATTCCACAAAGGCACTTGTTCCTTGCCCCTCCGTGGATGGAGGAAGCCCTGGGGAACACTGGGGAAGGAAGGAAGCTCAGAAAGAAGAGTCTGCTTCATGCATTTTTTAGGATATGGCCCAAGGAAAGGGACTTTCAGAAATTAGGACATAAGGGGATGTGTGTGAGAGCAAAAAAAAAAAAAAAACAGTCACTGAAGGTCAACTAACCCACCCTGAATTTTCCAAGTAGGAGACCATGACGTCAGCCTTAGGAAAGTTCCCAAAGCCAGGAATAGTACCCAGAAGCTCAGCTCAGCGGCTCAGGACTCTGGGCCAACACTCAACCTGCCAGGTGGCAGGCTGCTCAGTTGTCCAGTGAGAGTGACCGGAGGATTGTGGGGATAAGCGAGACACGGCACGCCGCATCAGGCAGGTATCAGTGCAGCGAGCTCTGGCGGGATGACAACAATTGCAATAGCAGTGAATAAGGCCACCCAGCTCTCCTGACAAGATCTCCCTCCAGAAGCATCCTCCTACCTGCCCTTCTGGTCCTTCAGTAAAATTTTTTTTAATGGAGGTAATACGAAACTGAAGCTGAAACTCCAATACTTTGGCCATGTGATGCGAAGAATTGATTCATTGGGAGAAAAGACCCTGATGCTGGGAAAGATGGAAGGCAGGAGGAGAAGGGATGACAGAGGATGAGACGGTTCGATGGCATCACTGACTCAACGGATATAAGTTTGAGCAAGCTCCGGGAGTTGGTGACGGACAGGGAAGCCTGGCCTGCTGCAGTCCATAGGGTCGCAAAGAGTCAGACATGACTGGGCAACTGAACTGAACTGAATATGAAATTGTTCTTGGGACTTTACTGGTGGTCAGTGTCTAAGGCTCCTCACTCCCAGTGCAGGGGAACCAGGTTCTATCCCTCGTCAGAGACCTAGATGTCATGTGCTAAGACCCAGCAGAGCCAAACAAATAAATAATTGTTCTTAAATGAACCTAACTTCATTTTTTTACATCCCCCACCCAAGCCTGGTCCTGGCACAAAAGTGGGGGCCGGGGCAGGGGCTGCTGGCGGGGAAGACAGCCTGGTGCCTCCAGGGCCCTGGGAGAGGGGTGCGGGTCCAGAGCCCGCCCTGGGTGGCGGTGGAGCCACTGCTGGGGCCAGCCACCACTGCTGAGCTGTCCTTCAGCCCAGAGTGCTGGTCTTTGTCAAAAGCAGGGATTTGTGCGGGGAAAACCCCCAGGGCCTGGCATTGTGGAGCTGTCCAACTGCATTTCAGCCCTGGGCTTCACCCTCTGCTGAAACCAATCCCATCACCACACATCCAGAGCAGAAACAACAGCCTCAGTCTTTTCTGCCAAGAGTTTTGTGTGATCTGGGGGGGGGGGGGGTGGAGTCGGGGGGCAGTGCTCCCAGAACTGGACACCTCCCCCTGCCCACAGGTCCTGCTGTCCCACCCAGAGAAGGACCCCTGGGCATCTGGAGTCTTTCTCCCTCTACCAGCCTCTGAATGCAGAGAAGGCAATGGCACCCCACTCCAGTACTCTTGCCTGGAGAATCCCATGGATGGAGGAGCCTGGTGGGCTGCAGTCTATGGGGTTGCTAGGAGGTGGGCATGACTGAGCGACTTTAATTTCACTTTTCACTTTCATGCACTGGAGAAGGAAATGGCAACCCACTCCAGTGTTCTTGCCTGGAGAATCCAGGGACAGAGGAGCCTAGTGGGCTGCCATCTATGGGGTCGCACAGAGTCGGACACGACTGAAGCGACTTAGCAGCAGCAGCAGCCTCTGAATGAAGGCTGCTGATTTGAGCTCAGTGTTCCCTAAACAGGGCTGAAATCCACCTGTCCCCAGAAGCACCTGGCAGGAACCTGAAGGTGGGAATGCGGATGCTGCTCTTCTGGGAAAACTCTGATGCAAACCTCCTTCACTGCATGTCACACGTTTGACAGGTGACTCTAACATAAGGGTGTGCTCCTAGTTGATGTTACAACGGAAATCACTGCAGGGAAGTCTGAGGACAAGTTACACCACGGCACCAGGTCACCTGTCCTGGCTAACTCTCACCTGGCAAGGTGTGGTGTACCTCAACCAACATTTTCTCATTATTTGCAGGTTATTTCTCATAATGCTTAGGTTTCCTTTCTACTGCGGTTTACAATTGTCTCATGCAATAGTCCCAAAGTACAAAATGGATCAAGGATCCAAAAGCAATTCATGGTGGGATAAAGGCAGGACTGAAAGCAGAGCACGGAGTACACTCAGAATAAAGTAATAGGAACATGGACCACATCTCAGTATAACACAATAGTCATGCATCGCAAGCAGGACCTCGGTGAGAATACAGATGGAGAATCTATAAGCACTGCGACCAGTAAATCTGCAAATTCACTAATTCCCAACAGATTGCCAAAAAAAAGAGAAACACATGAATAGGAATTAATCGCATAATTGAATGCTCTGGAACAATGATTCAGCCAATCTCCAGCAGACTGGCAGTCAAAACACTCTATTAAATCACTTCCAGGTAAATCAATTGATTTTTTGTAGAAAAAAATGTGAGATCATGTTTCCCAAAGAAAACAAACTTATTTCACTCATGGTAGAGACCCAAAACACAGAGACACCATTCTGAGTGATACTAGAGTAGCAAAAAACAGTTTGCACTACTTCAAAGATGCTGAGGGAGGGGGGCAGGGAAGACCAGAAGACCATGACAGATGTCAGGCTTGGAATAAAAGCATGCTTTCATCAATAAGTTCCTTTATCAGATGATCCTACTGGACACAAAAATGTCAGTGATTATGTGTAAGAGCAATTACTGCTGAGTGTGACAGCAGATACTTCCATCTGTGATTTGTCTAAACTGGTGGTTCTCAACTGGGGATCAGTTTTGCACACCTCCCCCTCCCCAGGGGAACATTTGGCAATATCTGGCAATATTTTGAGTTGTTATCGCCGGAGAGGGGAGGAGTGCTACTGTCATCTACATGTAGAAACCAGGGATGCTGCTAAAATCCTAGGATGCAAAGATGGTCCCCACGACGAAGAACTATCTGCCCAAATGTCAGTAGTGAAGATAATTGAGAAGCTGTAGTCTAAACCCCTAATATGCAGAAAGGAGGGTCAGCTATGTGGGCAGATGGAGAGAGCGGAGGAGAAAGGAGATGATGCAGGGGAAGAGGGAGGGGGACGGGGAGGGGAAAGTGGGGGTACAGGAAGAGCTTGAAGACTCTTGGTTCTGTCTTTTCTTGCAAATCCATCCTCCAGATAGAGTGGTATTGTTGCTAAGACGATTCTGTCCTGAGCCACAATGCTCCGCTGCAGGGACAGCCTCTGCTGGGTGAGCCGGCCAGCGTCCTCCCACCGCGACTCAGTGATGGACATAAAATCATGAGTATGGTCACCTTGTGGCCACTGAGAGCTCACCTTTCCAGCATATCTTGTGAGGAAATGAGCCCAAGTACAAGGTCCTCCTTGCGCATCCTGCAGAATGAAGGCACTCGGGGAGGAAGCACTTTCCTGAGGTTTTGAAAGGAGTTTTTGCTGCTCTGTCACTAACTCATGTCCCACTCTGCGACCCCATGGACTGCAGCACACCAGGCTTTCCTGTCCTTCACTGTCTCCCAGAGTTTGCCCAAACTCATGTCCATTGAGTCTGTGATGCCATCCAACCATCTCACCCTCTGTTGTCCCCTTCTCCTCCTGCCCTCAGTCTTTCCCAGCATCAATGACCAAGACTTGAGCATCTTCTAGTAACAGGAGGAAGGTGCCAGAGGCTGCTCGAGCATTTCTGTGGGGGTTTTCTCAGTGTCCCTTCCTGGTCATCACTGATCCATCCCCAATGACTCATTTTAACTTGGCACTCACTGCGATCACTGGATCCTTTTCTTCTGTCCTCTATTCTGCTTGGAGTTCATTCTGACCACTTGGAGATTATTTAATTCCACAGACATAAAGCCTTCCTCCCCAGTCTTGGGCTGACTTTGGTGACCTATTAACGGTAGTTCCTATTTCATTCAGCGTGTCACCTGGGGACATCACATTTGTGTGCAATAGGCCTCCGATCCGAAGCCTCCTGCTACTTCCTTGGGGAGCCCTTGGGGAAGGGGGTTAGAGAAGAGTCTCACAAGAAGCCAGGTTGGCCCGGCCTGGGGCTCTGCTCAGAGTTCGGAACACCCTCTCACATGCCTCTGCCAAAACACAGCCTTCAGGTACAGGGAAGGAACCTTGAGGCTGTGCACTGAAGTGAGCAGCCAGCTGCAGGGGGCTTCAGCTGGAAACCACCTGGATTAGGTGAGAAAGGATGCAATGACCTGATTCTGGGGGCCGCAGCCTCCTGAAAGCAAGTATACCCCCTCAGTGGGCAGGCTTTTAGATGGAGCTCCTGTCCACCTTAGTCAGGATGGTGTCTCTGACCCCCAGGAGTGGGAGAGAGAACCAGACCTCACTGCCTACCTCACTGTCACAACGTCCATCCTCCTGGGACCCCTACTCCCAACCCATCACCACTGGCCAGTGGATCACACGGCCTGTTAGCTGCTGAGCAGTAACCACTTGCCACAATCACAGCCCAGAAAACAGTAAGTGGGGGAAGCAACTCAGAGGAGGGGTGACTGAGGGACAAGGATCGTTTCTGGAACTGGACCCCTCAGCCGTACCCATTAGTCACCCTTAGACGCGAGGATACTTCCGGCAGGGGAGGAAGGTGGCCGGCCTCCACCCTTCCCTCTGGGTCCCCTCCTGGGAGGGTCAGCCGTGCCGGGAAGAAGGGGGCTGGCAGGCCCAGCGCTCTGGGACCCTGTCTTGTCATCCTTTGTTTGGAACCCTCTGGCTCACCGCTTCCTTCCTCCGGCCGTGCACCCCGTGCCCCCTGTCCACCCCGAGCGGACGTGCGGGGGTTGGGGAGCCGCTGGACGGCCCAGCGAGGGCAGGGCCAAGCCCTTCTCTCCACTACGCAGCTCTCCGTCTCTCTCTCTCTCTCTCTCTCTCTCTCTCTCTCTCTCTCTCTCTCTCTCTCTCTCTCTCTCTTTCTCTCTCGGAGATGAGAGGCAGAGCCAGGGCGTCGGCAAGGCGGTCCAGATTGCCGGAAGAGTTCCGGGCGCAGCCTCCGCAGCCCGGTCTTCGGACCTCCCCCTGCCCCACGCCAGGCGGCTAGCGCCACCTAACGTCCGCAGCCTGAAGCTCGCGGAGACGAGGGGGACCTTAGGGTGGGGCCTGGGGTTCCAGTAACCGGCTCTGGTCACGCGTCCTGGGTGAAGAAGCCCGCTTATCTGAGGATACGTCCTCGAGGCAGAAGATCACAGAAACTATTAACAGAATGCCTCAGTCCTTAGAAATGAGCAGTGAAGAGCTCTGAAAATGTAGGGTCCGGCGGGGGCGGGGTGCCCAGAAAGCTATCTTTGCCTCATTTGCAGCCCCCTTAGTTCTATTTGGCTTCCTCGGTGGCTCAGAGGTTCAACCCCTGGGTAGGGAAGATCCCCCGAAGGAGGAAAGGGCAACCCACCCAGTATTCTTGCCTGGAAAAGTCCATGGACAGAGGAGCCTGGCGGTCCGCAGTCCATGGGGTCTCAAAAGAGTGGGACTGGACTGAGCGCCTGAGCACTGCGCACTGCGTAGAGTTCACGCGAGTAGTTGGTACCTGTCTTGCCCCATGTCCAGCACAGTGTTTTGCACGCAGTAGGTGTCCAGTAAGTAACTTTGTGCTCCGAAGGGAGTGGTGGAGCAGAGCGTGGGTAAAAGAAACGGAGGAAGCCAGATGAGGGGAAATCTGAGGAGCCCTCCCCACAGGAGACGTGTCTGCTCCCTGTAGCTCAGGGAGAGAGCTCAGGGCTGAGGGCCCAGTCACCCCCACCAGAGCTGCAGCTCTGTGATGGCATGGCTGTCCCTAGAAAGCCACTTCATTCCTCTGTCATGCCCCATGTTGAGTGATGACCACTTAGTTAACCACTAACCTCCACCAGGCTTCCCAGGTGGCAGTAGTGGTAAAGAGCCTGCGTGCCAATGCAGGTTCGATCCCTGGATCGGGAAGATCCTCTTGAGAAGGGCATGGCAACCCACTCCAGTGTTCTTGCCTGGAGAATCACAGGAACAGAGGAGCCTGGCGGGCTGCAGTCCATGGGGTCGCACAGAGTTGGACACAACTGAAGCGACTTGGCACACAACCTTTACCAAATCTTAACTACACCAGTGCTTTTTCAGATATTAACATAGCTTCCTTAAAAATGGAAACAAGGGTCGTCGGCCCTTTTCATTTTAAGAAGGGAAGATCCCCTGAAGGAAATGGCAACCCACTCCAGTATTCTTGCCTGGAGAATTCCTTGGACAGAGGAACCTGGCGGGCTACAATCCATGGGGTTGCAAAGAGTCAGAGTCAGACATGACTGAGCCACTTAAACGACAACAAAAAATGGGAGGGGCAGCCCACAGATTACCTGACGTTGAACAAACCACCTCCTGCACTTCACAGCTAAGGAAATGGGATGACAGTGAAGTGAAAGTTGCTCAGTCGTGTCCGACTCTTTGCGATTCCATAGACCATATAGTCCATGGAATTCTCCAGGCCAGAATATTGGAGTGGGTAGCCATTCCCTTCTCCAGGGGATCTTCCCAACCCAGGGATCAAACCCAGGTCTCCCGCATGCAGGTAGATTCTTTACCAGCTGAGCCACCAGGGAAGCCCCTAAAAGAAATGGGATGGCAAGAGTTAAGCACAGGTACTTCATCTCCATTAGGGAAGACAAAATACAAGACTGGATGTCGAAGAGCTTTGAAAACCACAGAGCCAGACAAATGTGAGGGGTTATTCTGGGCAAACAATGACATTACAGAACGGGAAGTGCTCACTGCCCTTGAGAACAAGGGTCCTGTTTCACTCCCTGCATCACCACGAGAGAGACAATCCCTGATCTCAAGACATATATCTGCCCCAGTGAAGCCTTCAGTCTATAGAGTATGCCAATCTTAAGTCCTTAGTAAAAATCATCCTAAATGTTTCTACAGACTCCAGGAACCCAGAGGAACTGATGAATTAGAACCATTAAGAAATATACAGAATATAATAGAATAAAATATACAGAAACAATAGAGATCCTGGCCCTACAGAGACAGAGGAGCTTTAAATTAGTCCCATTTTCCCTTTTCTCTTTGTTCTAATCAGAAAATCACTTCAGTCCCCCATCTTTCTCCCGATCAGAATAGCCCTGAGTTTACAAGTGGGCTTCCTTTCTTCACCTGATAGCTCAGGACCCACCATAATCTTGTTCATTTCCCCTTTTCAACAATATGTGACTTTGGAGAAATAACTTACAATAGCTAATATGTAAAAATTCAGAAGTCTGATATAGTTAAATAAGCTAAAGCTTTGTATCAGACTTAACTCACAGAAGGATAAGGAAGACTCAGAGTTGGAGAGTGTGGCTTCATCAGTGGTCCTTTAGAACAGTGATTCTCAAACCACAGTGAGCACCAGGACCCCTGAACCATTTGTTGAACACAGACCTCCTCTGGGCCATCCTCAGAGTACTGGGGTAGGATCCCAGACATAGCTTTGCCCTGATGTCTCTAAGTCAGGTTGTAGGTGCGCCCTGGCATTTTCCACCGGTGGGCTAGACAGCATGAGATTTAAGGTTTTTCTTTAAAGACCATGTTCTGTCTGTCTACCTGGAAGGGACTTTTCCTGATGTAGCTCAGAGAAGCCAAGGCTCCAGGGGGAATTCTCCTGTATTGGTATCCATGACAGCCCATACAAACCCTACAGTGCTCAGGGGCTCATAAAAAAAAAAAAAAAAAAAAAACTAGAATATGTTGTCCCAACTGTCAGTACCCAGCCCCTGAGAGGGAAGTGATCTATGTCACTACAATCTGAAACTGCTGGGAGCATTCCCTCTCTGCTGCATATTGATTATTAGATAAACATTATAGATTATAGATAGACATGGGGCTTCCCAGGTGGCGCTAGTAGGAAAGAATCTGCCTGCCAGTGCAGGAGACACAAGAGTTACAGGTTCGATCCCTGGGTCAGGAAGATCCCCTGGAGTAGCAAATGGCAACCCACTCCAGTATTCTTGCCCAGAAAATTCCTTGGAGAGAGGAGCCTAGCAGGCTATAGTCCTGTGCTGTGCTGTGCTTATCATTCAGTTGTGTCTGACTCTTTGCAATCCCATGGACTGTAGCCCGCCAGGTTCCTCTATCCATGGGATTCTCCAGGCAAGAATATTGCCATTTCCTTCTCCAGGGGATCTTCCCAACCCAGGGATCAAATCCAGGTCTACTGCAGTCCATATTGCAGATGGACTCTACCATCTGAGCCACCAGAGAAGTCACAGAGCTAAAGTCCCTGGGGTCACAAAGAGTCAGACACGACTGAGCACAAGCACAAGACAAGCCCTAGATAGATAGACAGATAGATGATCAGATAGATAGATGGATAGATAGGTGAATAGATGGATAGAGGAACAGATAGATAGGTGAATAGATGGACAGATGAATAGATAGATAGATTGTACCACACTCTTTGTTGCAGCGGCTTCTCTTGTTGGCAGAGCTCAGGCTCTAGAGCACACGGGCTTCAGTAGTTGTGGCACACGGGCTAAGTAGCTGCAGAACCTGGACTCCTGAGCACAGGCTCAGTGGTTGTGGCTCACTGGCTTAGTTCTCCATGGCATGTGGGATCCTTCCTGACCTGGGACTGAACCTGTGTCCCCTGCATTGGCAGGCAGATTCTTTACCACTGAGCCATCAGGGAAGCCTGAGATATTTTTATTAATGCAACATAATTCAGATTTGGAAAGTGTCACACTCTGTCTTGCCACCTCCTAAAGCATCCATGTGTGTCAAGTAAACCACCATTACCACCATGACCAAACCTAACTGCACCAAAGGAAGGAGCCCCACTGAATCAAGGGGGAGCCGGCACACCCACGCCCCTCTCAGGTGGCCAAGGGGAAGGAAGTAAGCAGGCAGCAGGCAGTCTGGACAAGCGCCTGGCCATCCCCGGGCTCTCGTTTCTTCCTCTGCAAAGTGAGGATGCTGACCTGCACTAGCTCTGGAGCCCTGGCGGCTCTGGCTGCCGTGAACACAGTAAACTTCTGTTCCTTCTCATGCCACCATAGGCCCCCTTTACCCTGTGCTATGCCCGGAACTTGCTCTGTCATCAGATTTGAGTTGGGGGTGTTGGATGCTCAGATACATCCCCTAGGAAACCAAGGCCGACTTCAGGCTGTACGAGCAGACTGAAATGGTAAGGAGCTCAGACAATGTTACATTGTGGGGTTTAAAAACACGCATTTTCAAGAGCCTGGGCTTACTGAGTCAGCGATCTGGAACATTCTCAAGATGCTAAAAATATCCCAAGAGTGAACTGAATTTTAAATTGGGCTTTAAGAAACATTCTATGTGAAAACAATCAGGCATTTCTTCTTTAAAACTGTTATGCATTTTCTTTATTTAGATTTTTCACTACTGGAAATAATAAGAAATAGGGTGTTCGAGCCTCCAATGGGGGACCGAACATCAAGGCCCAAAAGGTCATCCAGTCGTAAGAGTCTATCCAAATAGCCAAGATTCTACCCAGAGGACCTTGACGTAAAATCTTCAATCTCTCAATTTACATTTTCAAAGTAAAAAAGGGTGAAAGGCTTCTCTCCCTTCTGACTAACAGTTTGATGACTCACAGGTCCTGGCCTTGGGGAGGTCCCAGCTGTAGGAGCCTTGCCCCCACCCCAGGGACCCTATCACTGTATGGGGGCATACTTTACCCAACTTCAGGGTTTTTTTTTCCTTCCAACAGCTTGCAAATGCAAGTCTTTTTTGAACAGCTGCCCTTGGGCTACTGGAAGCAGTCAGAAATGGTGGGGTGAACCCCTTCCTCACTGGTGGGGGGGCATACTCAGTGACTGACGGGAAGGAGCAGAAAGAACCCAGCCTCCCATCCTTTGCTCCTGGGCACTTAAAAACCCCTTGTTTACAAACCCCCTGCAGAAATAGGCTAAAGTCACTTCCTTGGAATTCAGTCTGAAGTCACACCCTCTCCCACCCAGCTCCTCTCATGCTTCTCCAGGAACCAGGAATACAGCTTGCAGAACTATCATCTCAGTGTCCCTCGTGGGGGACCTGACCCAGGACGACCAGCTGGGTGAAGGGGGCCTGGAGCCAGGCTCCATGGAAGACTTGCCACCCAGCCTTGCAGTGTCTCTCCACCCAGGAGGCCTCCTCGGGGCCTGAGCAGTGAGATGCCAGCTACGTGGAATTGCTCCACATGGTTTCCCTGGTGGTTCAGATGGTAAACAGTTCGCCTGCGGTACAGGGGACCAGGGTTTGATCCCTGGGTCAGGAAGATCCCCTGGAGAAGGAAATGGCAACCCACTCCAGTATTCTTGTCTGGAAAATCCCATGGTTGGAGGAGCCGAGCAGGCTACAATCCACGGGGTTGCAAAGAGTCGGACATGACTGAGTGACTTCACTTCACTTTTGGTCTACAATATTGGTCTCTGCCATACATTAATATATGTACACATGTGTCCCCTCCCCCTTCAATTTCCCTCCCTGGATGTGACTTTCATGATGAAATGTTACCAGGGTCACTTGGATTCAGAGGAGAGAAAGAACAGAATTTTTTTTTCATACTCATTTTTGTTTGTGGAGAAGCAGAATCCAGAAAGGCCAGGTCATAAAGACACGAGCCTCTCAACACCACTCCAAGGGGCTGAGACCGCAATTATCCTAAAATCCATCTTTCATCAGCCTCTCCCTTGCTCTGGGGTCTCCAGGCACAGGGAGGCTCAGGGATACCCACAGCAGGTCATCAGTGCAGAGGCAACAGCAAGAAGAGAGAAGATGGAGAAGGGAATGGCAACCCACTCCAGTATCCTTGCCTGGAGAATCCCATGGACAGAGGAGCCTGGTGGGCTGAAGTCCATGGAGTCACAAAGAGTCAGACACAAATGAGCAACTGAGCATGTCTAATAATCTACCCACGGAGATCTCTGAAAGGACACTGAGTTTGCCAGTCATTTCCATAGGACCCTTCTTTGCTGCTGTTTGGGTTTCTCTCTCCCATCCCATCACCCTACACCAATTACAAGCTTTCCATGACCCCAAAACCATATCCCACTCAACTTCATGTCCCCATTCATTCATTCCCAAGTATAACATTAATATCTGTATTTCCCAGCACCTAACACAGGTGCTGGCACAAAGCTGGTGGTCAATGAATACGAGCTGCTGGCCATACTGTGGCGAAGGGGCCTGGCCTCCACAGGGAGAACAGTGGCTGAGAGTGCAGGCCAGAGGTCAGAACACTCGGGTCTCTAGCAGGGACCAGCTGCGTGACCCTGGGCAGAACCAACCGCTCTGAGCTCCCCTCACCTTATCAAGTTATGATGATACTTATAGAACCTCACAGCATGAGCAATGTCACGAACGTTAACTGAATTAGTCCAGTAGTAGTAGTTGTTTAGTCACCAAGTCGTGTCCGACTCTTGAAACCCCATGGACTGTAGCCTGCCAGGCTCCTCTGTCCATGGGATTCTCCAGGCAAGAATACTGGAGTGGGTTGCCATTTCCTTTTTCAGGGGATTTCCCGACCCAGGAATCGAACCCAGGTCTCCTGCACTGCAGGCAGATGAGCTATGAGGGAAGCTACCTCACAGCGCAGCACACAGGAAACAGTATGTCAGTGCTGCTCGTGTATTCATTTATTCGGCTGTGGCAGGTCTTCAGTGTGGCACTAGAGGTCCAAAGGTAAGTTGCCTCAAGGCATGTGGGATCTTAGTTCTAGTCCCCTAACTAGGGAGGGAACCCACAGCCCCTGTATTGCAAGGCAGATTCTTAACCACTGGACCCCCAGGCAAGTCCCAGTGCTGATTATTTTTAATATCCACTGTGTGCTTCATATATTACCTACTTTGTCTCATTAAATCTCCAAACAACTTCCTGAGTTGATGTCGCCAACCCCTCCTTAGAGATTCATGTTATGGTTTGACAGAAAACAACAAAATTCTGCAAAGCAATTATCCTTCAATTAAAAAATAAGTAAATTTTTAAAAAAACAGAGGTAGAAGCTGGACTGCTTGGCCGGTAAGCAGCAGAGACAGAACATGAGTTCCAAGCCTGGTCTCATTCCCAGTCTCTTTCTATTCCGTCTGCAAATTAGGCCGAGATAATCCTCAGCCGAGAACAACTGCAGGTGCTCACAGAGGACCCCTCAGGCACTAAGAGTCCAAAGCAGGGGCCAACATCACATCAGGCTCCACCCCCAAAACAAGGGGTTCAGAGCTGTGATCAAGTCCCAACTTCCACCCGCCGTGGTTGCAACCCTGGACACTCTGTCAGCACCCCAGCCAAGCTCAAAAGCCTCTTCATTCCATCAGCCCCAAGGCATCCCAAGCCTCCAGTGCCCCCAGAATGTCTGCCTCCCTCCCCCCGCCACCGCCGGCTCTCAGCCAGACCGCCAGCATGCCAGCCGTGCCCACGTACTGGAAAGCAGATGACAGCTGGCAGAAAACTTAGACCATGTCCGGGACAGGATGTTACTGCGCCTTTCTGAATCCTAAGCATTCCTTCGGGCCCAGGATGCCAAACAGTTAAACACTGTCAGCACTAATGCTAGTGAATTAGAAGCAACCATCTATTAATAGAACCTATTAATAGAACCCTGGCTACAACCAAGCTCATTGGGGAAGTACTCCAGGCTTGACTAGTGATGTCTGTCAGGGCCCAGGAAGGTGGGCAGCACATGGGTACACATTTGCTAGCCCTTCTTCAGGCCAAGGGTCTACACATGAGGACAGTCAGGTATTGAGGAAACACGTGGTACCCACGGGGTTTGTCATGGGGGGGGGGGTGGGGGGAGACGCATGACAGTGGTCTCTGCCTTCAACAAGGAATGCACGGAGGTGAGAAATCAAATAAAAATATAAATGCCAAAGATGCGTAGGGAAAATTGCTCTGTTCCTTTGTACTTGAATTTTTTACGGTGTGGGTTTTTCAGGGACTTTTTTCTAGTTTTCTCAATATGCGCTTTTTTTTCTCTTGGTTGCATCGGGTCTTAGTTGCAGCATGTGGGATAGCGAGCTCAAGTTCCAGAGCACGCAGGCTTAGCTGCCCTGAGGCTTGTGGCATCTTGGTTCCCCTACCAGGGATGGAAACTGTCCCCTGCATTAAAAGGTAGATTCTTAACCACTGGACTACCAGGAAAGTCTGGGAGGGATTACCTGCCTCTCTCTGGGTTCCTCCTCCCCATCTCAGCATCAGAAACTGCCTGCAGGTGGAAATCCAAGGCAACTAAAAGGCTCACTTCATTTTTATCCCTTTTCTCAGGCACCACCATTGTGCACCATTTGTGGTACGATGCCAAGGTAGTAGAGGAAATTATTTTATGTATCTTGTTGAGCTTTACCATTGTTTACAATGAGAGGTTCAGTCCAGTCCTTGCTACCACATCATGGAAGTCCCCCACAACATGTATTTGTAGTTTAGTCTGTGTTTAGATCAGCACAGTCAATCCTAAAGGAAACCAACCAACCCTGAATGTTAACTGAAAGGACTGATGCTGAAGCTGAAGCTCCAGTACTTTGGCCACCTGATGCAAAAAACCGACTAATTGGAAAAGACACTGATGTTGGGAAAGATTGAGGGCAGGAGAAGGGGGTGACAGAGGATGAGATGGTTGGATGGCATCACCAACTCAATGGACATGAGTCTGAGCAAACACTGGGAGACAGTGAAGGACAGGGAAGCCTGATGGGCTGCAGTCCATGGGGTCACGGGCAGTCAGACACAACTTAGCGACTGAACTATAAAACAACAACAATAGTTATTTCTGAGCATTTTTAGAGATTCATCCAGTTGAGAGTCCCACCAGTGATGTGTGAGAATGCCTGGTCCAGGAGCATGTGTAAATCAATCCTATGTATTGAGGAGGCTATACCAGGCTCCTACCAGTCTCCTCTGTCCATGGGATTTTCCAGGTAATAGTCCTGGAGTGGACTGCCATTTCCTTCTCCAGGGGATCTTCCCAACCCAGGACTCGAACCTGGGTCTCTCACATTGTAGACAGACGCTTTACCGTCTGAGTCACCAGGGAAGTGGCTGGCACATAAGTTATCATTTAATTCCCACAATTCTGTGAGGTGGGTTTCATTATCCGAGTTTTTCAGACAAGGTAACCAGGCTTGAAGGGATTGTCGTTGTTTAGTCACGAAGTTGTGTCTGACTCTTTGCAAACCCAGAGACTGTATAGCCTGCCAGGCTCCTCTGACAATGGGATTTCTCAGGCAAGAATACTGGGGTGTGTTGCCATTTCCTTCTCAATGTCCAAATTCCTGCCTTGTGGTGTGGGGCCTCATCACTTTTTGTTGTTGTTGAAACTCACTTTATTTTTAAAAAGTCATGAACAATAAGTTATAATTATTTCCCCTTTTTATATCTCCATCACTTTTAACCTTGCTAATCCCTTCAAGGGCTTCCCAGGTGGCTTAATGGTAAAGAATCTACCTGCCAATGCAGGAGACATGGGCTTGATTCCTGGGTTGGGAATATCCCCTGGAGAAGGCGGGACCCAATTAGATGCAGAAAGAGCTTCTATTTTGTTCCTGGAGCTGGAAAAGCCTTCATGAAAATTAGTGTTTCCTTCCTTTATGCTTCTCTGGCTCATTTCACATCCTCTATGAGACAAGCTTTAAAAATACTACTGTTCATTCCGGTTAAGACTGTAGCAGTCAGCTTGGGCTGCGGTAACAAAGCAGCATAGACAAGGTGGCTTAAGCTAATAGAAGTTCACCTCTCACAGTTCCAGGAGGATGGAAGTCCAAGATCAGAGTGCCAATGGATTCAGCTGGACCTGCAGACAGACACTTTCTCTGTGTCCTCACATGGCCTTTCCTCGGCGTGGGCACAGGAAGTGATCTCTCTTCCTGTTATTATAAGGCCACCTATAAGGAGCCATCCTGCCTTATTTAACCTCTTAGTTACCTCCTAAAAGCTCTGCCTCCAAATAGTCACAGTGGTTAGGTTTTCAGCATAGAATGTGTGTGTGAGCTTAGTCACTCAAGTCATTTCCAACTCTTTGTGACCCCAAAGATGGCAGCCCACCAAGTTCCTCTGTCCATGGGGTTCTCCAGGCAAGAATACAGGAGTGGGTTGCCATTTCCTCCTCCAGGGGATCTTCCCAACCCAGGGATGGAAACTGCGTCTCTTATCTCTTCTGCATTGGCAGACAGGTTCTTCACCACTAGCGCCACCTGGGTAGCTCACGTTTATATCTCCTGCTGGTCTGTTTCTCTGACTGATACAAGCAAATACACACATACACAAGGAATTACTAGGCAGTGTCCTATGCGCTATGATTGGGGAAGCATCGTACATGGTACCTGGCAGTGTAACTCAAGCCTCAGTCAGACTCGCCAGATCTGAGTCTTGGCACCATCATGTACCAGACACACCATGAACTTGGGTGAATTCCTACATTCTGCAGGCCTCAGTTTCCTTATGTGTAAAATGGTGAGAGTATCTCCCTCTTGAGGTTATCGCAAGGGGTCAAAGAGGTTCTTATCTTGCTTGAGAACACACCACCAGTAAGGACAAAGCCAGGTTTTACACTCAAGACTGTCTGCCTCCAGTGCGTGTTCCCTTAGCCCTATGCTGAATCACCTTCTCCTTGGGAATTACACTTCAGCTGTTCTTTTTTTTCATATTTATTTATCTGGCTGTCAGGTCTTAGTTGCGACACACGGGATTTTCACTGCAGTGTGCAGGCTTCTCTCTAATTGTGGCTTCAAGACTCCAGAGTGTGTGGGCTCAGTACCTGAAGCTCTGGGCTTATTTGCCCCACATGTGGAATCTCAGTTCCCTGACCAGGGATCAAACCTGCATCCCCTGCATTGGAAGGCAGATTCTGAGCCACCTGATGGCCAGGAAGTCCCACAGCTGTTTGTCCTTCAACAGGCACGTTTGCCAAAGGCAGCCCATACATTGTTATGGCTTCAACTCTGCTCTGCAGAGAGGCCTCATAAATTCATAGCTTTTGCCCAGTCCTAATGGAAATCCATCGTTCCATTGCATTCTGGTACCTGGATGTAAACACTGGCTTCAAACCAAACATATTTTACATTCAAACTCATCATCTTCCCCTGACACTGACCAGTCCTGGCTTCACCTGTCTCTAGTTGTATGACCCAGGGAAAGCTGCTGATCTTTTAATCCTCAGAGTTCCACTGTTCAACCGGGGGAGAGGGCGTTGGTGATAAGAGGAAAGCAGACATGTATCATGTATGGAGTGCCTAACTCGGTGTCTGGTACGCTGTAAGTACTAAATAATTGCACTTATTCATTCAGCATCTACTCATTCATAGGCACTGGTTTTAATTAATTTCACAACAGGAAACATGGATTTAGTCCTAACTCACTACTTGCAGGCTAATTTTCCAGGAAAACTATTATTTCCCACCAAACCAAGTAAACAAGATGCTCCAGTCTGGCTCTTTTCTTTGCATTTTACGTTGATGTATTGCCATCTAGTGGACCCTGCAAAAGTTACAAGCAAAAGAGGAAAAGGGCACGCAGAGAAAGGCAATACCCTAAAAGAAATGTTCACCATGAACACTGGTCCATAGCATTGCTGAATTTCAGTGACTATCTGAAAAACTTAAATAATAATATGTGTTCTAAATATAAGCTATAAACAAACACTATAGTAAGTTACCAGCTTATCTTACAATCTCTAACTTGGTCTAAGCAAAATGAAAAATAGAAGAATCAGCCTGCAAAAGAATCTTTCCTTGAGAGCCTGTTTGGAGGTTCTCACAGGGAAGTGCAGATACTCATATACCCTTGACCGAAGACTGGTCCTCCTCTGTCGGGGACGGTCATCCTCTTCGACCAAGCACGCAGCTTCGGGAGGGACGCACATGGAGCAGTGACGGAAAAAGGGGACACCCGTCTAGATCAGCTGAATCAACCCTGGCAATCAATGGGGTGACAGATGTCACAACCAGATCACCCTCACATCCAAAACACTCTAACACCATACACAAAAATAAACTCAAAGTGGATTAAAGATCTAAATGTAAGACCAGAAACTATAAAACTCCTAGAGGAGAACATAGGCAAAACACTCTCTGACACAAATCATAGCAGGATTCTCTATGACCCACCTCCCAGGGTAATGGAAATAAAAGCAAAAATAAACAAATGGGACCTAATTAAACTTAAAAGCTTTTGCACAACGAAGGAAACTATAAGCAAGGTGAAAAGACAGCCTTCAGAATGGGAGAAAATAATAGCAAATGAAGCAACTGACAAAGAATTAATCTCAAAAATATACAAGCAGCTCATGCAGCTCAATTCCAGAAAAATAAATGACCCAATCAAAAAATGGGCCAAATACTAACAGACATTTCTCCAAAGAAGATATACAGATGGCTAACAAACACATGAAAAGATGCTCAACATCACTCATTATCAGAGAAATGCAAATCAAAACCACAATGAGGTACCCTTTCATGCCTGTCAGAATGGCTGTTATCAAAAAGTCTACAAACAATAAATGTTGGAGAAGGTGCGGAGAAAAAGGAACCCTCTTACACTGTTGGTGGGAATGCAAACTAGTACAGCCACTATGGAGAACAATTCCTTTAAAAACTGGAAATAGAACTGCCATACGACCCAGCAATCCCACTGCTGGGCATACACACTGAGGAAACCAGAATTGAAAGAGACACGTGTACCCCAATGTTCATCACAGCACAATATTTAGGACATGGAAGCAACCTAGATGTCCACAGGCAGACAAATGGATAAGACAGCTGTGGTACACATACACAATGGAATATTACTCAGCAAGTAAAAAGAATGCATTTGAATCAGTTCTAATGAGGTGGATGAATCTAGAGCCTATTATACGGAGCAAAGTAAGTCAGAAAGAAAAACACCAATTCAGTATATTAACGCATATATATGAAATTTAGAAAGATGGTAACAATGACCCTATATATGAGATAGCGAAAGAGACACAGATGTAAAGAAAAAACTGTTGGACTCTGTGGGAGAAGGCAAAGGTGGGATGATTTGAGAGAATAGCACTGAAACATGTATATTATCATATGTGAATATGTCCAGGTTCGATGTATGAGGCAGGGAGCTCAGGGCTGGTGCACTGGGATGACCCTGAGGAATGGGATGGGGAGGGAGGTGGGAGGAAGGGTCAGGATGGGGAACACATGTAAACCCATGGCTGATTCACGTGAATGTATGGCAAAACCACCATACTATAAAGTAATTAGCCTCCAATTAAAAATTTTTTTTAAAAATTTGGATATATACAGTATAGTTCTATTATAATAACTTCCCTATGTTAGAATATGGAATCATGTATCAATAGTATATTACAGAATATAGGGAAGAAAAAAAGTCTTTCCTGCAACTGATGGCTTTTCTCCACTTGAATTCTCCATGCCACATCCTGAATGGGAATCCAAACCATATAGTCACTCAACTAGGGGTTAGGCCTCCTGACTGCTCTACTTTCAACTAGCTAAGCAACTCTGTTTTTCTGAGTTTCCATTATGGAGTGCTTACTGAGTATTTGGGACTATGCTGAATATTTTACATGGATCATCTCACTTGATCATTAAATTATTAATAGTGAATCATCAGTAATGATTACTGAGTTTTCCCTTCAATCCTCTCAGCTTTCACATCATGCATTTTGGAGCTCTGACACCAACTGCATATATGTTCATAATTGTCACGTCTTCCTGATGGATTGACCCTTTTTTTTCAATATGTAATGTCCTTGTCTCTTGTAACAATTCATTTTGTCTTAAAGTCTGTTTTGAAAGTGTCATCTGACCTCATGGTTTCGATAAGAAGCAAGCTTTTAAGTTCACCGAGCATCCTTTACACGTGGTGGATTGTTTTCCCTTGCTTTTAATATTCTCTGGCATTGGCTTTGGACAATTCAACTATGAATGTATTTAGACGTGGCCTCTTTAAATTTATCCTACTCAGAATTCGTTACACTTCTTGGAAGTGCAGATTAATGTGGGTTGTTTCTTTTTTCCAAAATCTTTCATGAAATTTGAGAAGTTTGCAGCCATTAATTCCTCAAATATTCCGCCTTTCTCCTGGAACTCCCCTAGGGTGTGTTTGAGGTCCACGGGCTGTGTTCACTGTTCTTCAGTCTTCTTTCTGCTCCTCGAACTGCAATATTTCAATTGTCCTATTTTCAATTGTTCTTTCATCTGTTTAACTTCTCCACTGAATTTCTCATGTCAGTTACTAAACTTTCAGTTCCAAAGTTTCTATTTGGTTCCTTTTTATAATTTTTATCTTTACTGATACTCGCATTTTGTTCATAGATCATTTCCCTATTTTCTTTCAGTTCTTTGCCCACAGTGCCTTTTAGCTCTTTGAACATACATGACAGCTGATTTGAAGTCTGGGCAAGGTTTCTGTTGAATTCTTTTTCTGTGTATGAGCCATACTGTCTTTGTTTCTTTGTGTGTCTTGCCAATTTTTGTTGCTGTTGTTGTTGAAAACTGGACAATTTCAGTAATATAAGGAGACAACTCTGGAAATCAGATTTGTTGCCTCTTTCCTTTAATGCTTGTTGTGGTGGAGGTTGCAGGGTCTTTCAGTGACTTTTCAGAACTCTGAACATCTGTAGTATTCTTTGTCATGTGTAGTCACTGAAATCTCTACTCAGCTAGGTTCATCTTCAGCTAATAATCAGAGATTTCCTTAAGCATCTGAAGTAAGCCTTTTGCTGAAGGGCTCATGTGCACTGGGGTGCGTAACACTAGTAATTTACATCTCTACCTAAGCTTTGATTTCCTGTTTGTGTAGAACCTCAAGACAGTCTAGAGGCAAGAGATTAGCGCCTTTTCAGGTCTTTCCTGGACATGCAGACCCTGTACATGCACATGGCACAGTCAGGAGCTTGCAAATACACATAAAATTCCTGTGAATGTGGCCACAACAAAGCAGACTAATGCTGCTGCAGTGACTTTAACTTGCAATTCAAAAGGTTGTTTCTATGCTCCAACACAATTACACAGGGTCCACATTTTTGTCTTGCTCTCTCAGGGCCACAGAATGACCCTGTCAGATGTCAGTGTCATAGAGGACTACCTATGTTCAAGGAGAACCCCAGAGCCTAGCAGTCAGGGCCAGGTCAGTGTCCAGCTGACAGCTGTCAGGGGTTGCTTTTCCCTTCTCTTTAAAGGAGGATTTGCATGTACATAATTTTCCTGGGGCATATGGAAGCTATAGAGATGCCAGACAACTTGGGGTTGTACAGAACTGTTCTCTACCCATGAAAAAACCCATCACTGTGCAAACCAATGATTAACGTATTTACAAAAACACCCTCCCCTGGGGGTGGCACCACCTCGAGAGACCTCTTGAGGGAGCAGGCTCTGAATATTCTAAATCCAACCCCCAAATCACACTGAAGTAAGAATACCTATGTAACAGCACAGCACCCTATGCCTTCACAGACCTCACCAAGTTGTGCTTCAATAGCTTTACAGCAAAAGTTGGCATTTAAAAAGCTGTCCAGATCCAATGCAGCAACATGCTCACCTACCTATTTATTATAGAAGCAATGCTGACAGCAGCAGTGTGTCCCCTACATAAAGCTCCCATGAGAAGTGTGTGGTGGGCACTGCCAGTTCCCTACCCAATGTCCCTTTCTCCTTTGAAAGTGTTAGTCACTCATGTCCAATTCTTTGCGATCCCATGGACTGCAGCCCACCAGGTTCCTCTGTCCATGGACTTCTCCAGGCAAGAATACTGGAGTGGGTTTTCATTTCCTTCTCCAGGGGCATCTTCCCGACCCAGGGATTGAACCTGAGTCTCTTGCATTGCAAGCAGATTCTTTACTGTCTGAGCCATGGGGGAAGCCCTCACTTTTACTCAAAGAAGCAATGTCCACCTACCTACCTGTTTTTCCAGACTTTACACACCTGAGCAACACCACTCTGGCCAATGAGATGTAAGCAGAAGCAAAACCCTACTGTGATTGCTGAGAAAGCTTTTGATTTTCTGATAGAAGAGGACAGACAGGACCAGAACCTCCCTTCTCCTTCCTTGCTTATAAACAGATGAGTCATCTTCAGCTGTGACAGTCATCTTGTGACCCTGAAACAATAAGCATGGGGACAAAAACCAGCTTTCTGAGAACTGTTTAGTAAGTGGATCAACACCACCAAGTGCCCACTTTTAGACCTCCTTTGTAGAAAACCGCACAAACTCTTTTTTTTTAAGCCACTATTATTTATAATATATAATTATAAATATTTATTTGTAATATAATAAGCCACTATTAATTGTTATTTGCAGTTGAACAAATTACTAACAAACAGAGAAAACTAACTTTACCTTCGGACAACTTAAGGAGTTAGCAAATGGAGGTTTATGTTAAGCCTGTAATTTTACAAACAACTAGGGAAAAAAGTGCTCAAACTATGAGGGGGAGGTGCATACTGTGTGCCAAGTCACTTCAGTAGTGTCTGACTCTGTGTGACGCTATGGACTGTGGCCCCCCTGGCTCCTCTGTCCATGGGATTCTCCAGGCAAGAATGCTGGAGTGGGTTGCCATGACCTCCTCCAGGGACTGTGGCAGGCAGGTTCTTTACCTCTAGCACCACCTGAGGGGTTTGAGTTAAATCTTCATTTTTCATAGTAGGAAGCCAAAAGCTAATAGAGACAGTTGGTAAGTCAAGAAACACTGTAAAAACAATAAGCATTTTATTCAGTATGGAGGTAAATACCCCCAAATACAAAAACTGTCGCACCTAAAGATGTCTACTACTTGATAGCAGAACTGAGAGTGGGCAAGACTTGGATTTCTTTGTAGCCCTTCGGTACTATTTGATTTTCTGACCATCGTACTTTAATTATTATTTCTTCATGAATTAAAAGTGGGTAAAAGTTAAGATTACCCTTTTCCTTGGTACATTTAACCTCTTCAGGAAATGACAGGCTTGCTCTTTTCCTTCTAGAATAACAATAAAAAGGATAGAAAGAATGTTTCCTGCTTCTCACAAGAACTTATTATTTTGACTTTAGTTTTAATTGAAAATGTATCTGACACATGATTTGAGCAAGTGTTCCTCAAAACCACGCAGACTTTGGCTTCACGTTCCTAGCAGTGGTTTGCAAACAGTGGCTTGCGGGCTCCTCCGAAATCGGTGATTAGGGCAGAGTAGGTGATGGCCGAATAGCTGTGCTCATTACAGACGCTCAGCTTTGACTCAAGACTCAGAAGAGAGAGTCCCACTAGTGTGAACACGATCACACAACAGCACAAGTTAGCACAGCTGAACTTGTCCTGCAAACAAACAATTTGGCTTCATGTGTTCCCTTTTTTCCTCTTAACATTTAATTTACAAGCATTAAAAGACTAGATTTCATACAAGCATCCAAATTTTCCATTTCTCTTGAAAAACTGAAAACCCTAGGCACACAGGGACCACATGCCTAAGGGGGCAAGCAACGGCTGGAAATGAGGAGTTTCCGGTTCATTCAGACGCAGGTGGACTGTCCTACTTTCCACTCACTGACTCTACCTGTCTGGTATGACCAGAACTGGCAGCCCTGCACCAAGGGACCAGAATCCAACAGCAAACTGGGACTTACAAGCTTTCTGAGTATTACTTGTCAGTTGTGCACCTATATTCATCAGAACAGGCTACTGTGTTGTGTTGTTATGGAAACAAATTCACCAGGAGATCAAGTGGCTCCACCAGGAGCTTACTCCTCACTCACACCATTCGTCTGATAGCAGCAGGTGGGAGATTCTGCTCGACAAGCCCCCCAGGGACCTGGCTGGTTGAGGTACGACTTCGAGCACCTCTGGCTGCCTCGGAAGGAAAAAAGATTGGAGAATCCCACATCCGCTGTACGTTCTTCACCCCGAAGTGACACAGGTCACACCTTCACTTGCATCACAAGGGCCACAACTGACCTCATGGCTTCTGTAAAATAGGGGGCTGCTGAGAAGCAGAGGAGAACCAAAGGAATAGCAGGGGAACATCATTTGTCTCTACTACATGCAACTGTCAGTAACACAAGGTTTTCACAGTCTCACCTCCCTCTCGAGGTTACAGAGGGAGAAACAAATGAGGTTAATAGACATAAAAGAACTCTGAATTAGCTCTAAAGAGTTTTACTAATTTGACGGATGATAGTATCGACACCTCCGTGGACTTACTGTGCCATAAGCTCTGCACAACACACAGCTTTCAAAGGTGTGGGTCAGGGAACAGGCACGGGGGGGCCGGGGAATGCAACGCTGCTTTCACGTTAACTGCACCAGTCAGCCAATTCACTTGTGCTCAAGGCTGACCAAGCAAGACAAAAGGGAAAGCAGTATTTGCACCCCATAGTCTCTTCCAACTAGCTTTCAGTCTTGAAATGATTAAAGTGTGTGGGAGGCGCAGATTTTTACCTTCCAGAGATGGTTGCTATGTCCCCTCTCTGTGAATGCAGGGGAAGTTTGTGGCTGCTTCAACCAGAGTGTAGCAGAAGCAACACTACGTGAATCCCGAGGCTAGTCATAGAACGTCACACACTTCTCTGGCTCCCTAGGGAAGCCTGTCTGAGACCCCAGCTGCCAGGCTGTGGAGACGACCTCAGATGAGCCTCCACAGAGAGACAACCCAGAGGTTGCAAATATAGATGTTCTAACTGCAACCTGGCTACGGTCCAGCTGACAGCCAGCATCAGCTTCCAGACCCAAGAAGACACCCCTAGATGCTTCCTGCCTCCTGGAGAGCATGCAAACCCCAGCCTTCAAACCTCTCAGCTGAGCCTAGACTGTGCAGCAGTGAAAAGCTGTTTCTGATGGGCTTCACCCAGACCCCTGATCCCCAGCTTGTGTAAGTGTCATGAAATGACTACTCTGCAAGGCTTGGTTTTGGGGTAAATTTTTATGGAACAACAGCATCTGGAAGGGCTAGACTTGTTAGCTTAAACACCTCACAGTGGAAAGAGCAAACGTGTGTCTGCTGAACTCCTACATCTCAAATTCCACACTAACAGAAACTGTGGGGGAAGCTAAAAATACAGACTGGTAAGAATTTAGTTAGGCTGCAGCAACAGGAAAACAGTAGTAACACTTAAAAAAGAGAGAAGTTTGTTTCTCAGTTAAAAATTCAGACGGGCACTTCAGGGCTACTGTCCCCACCAGAGGGAACTCAACCTCTACTTGTCTGCTGTTCACAAGATCAGGCTTCCACCCCATTAACCACAACAACTATCTAAGCACCATCTGTTCCATGTACATTTCAGCTAACAGGGGTGGAAAGGAGAAGAGACAGGCATACCATCCTTCTAAGGACACTTCCTGCAAGTGCAGCCACAAAACGGCAAAAAAAATCTGGGAAACACTGTCTCTGTTGCCATGTTCTGGCTAATAAGTGGGAAATGAGCAGAAGGGAAAAACTAATAGTGGGGGATAAACAGCAGCAAACAGCAGGTGCTGCCACATGCACATTGCGAAAATCAGTCTGGTTTAGGATCGCAGCCTCAAATAACAACAGCTGCCTCAAGAACGACACCACTGGGTCTCCTGCTAGACTCCCAACTCAACAGACTGACGTCAGATCTTTCAGGTTCAATAATATCATGTCTTTACACAGCATTCACTTTCCTCATCAGATATGTATAAATAAAATGGGAAATAAGCACTTACCAAATTAATGACTTAGTAAGTTAATGATTCATAAGAAAGGAAAGGACATTTAGAGACAAAGATTTCCTCAAAAATCAGAGACGTGTCCTGATGGCTCTTCCTGCAATCAGTGGCTCCTTGGACAAGTCACTCAGTGACCTGAGGTCCCGCTCTGTCACCGATACACTGGTGTCACACAGAACAGGTTTGCCATGAGGATCAAATGAGATCACAAACGTCACGGTGCTTTGTAAACAGTAGAGTTTTATACAAATATAAAGTTATGCACCTTCAAAGCTCTCACTCCAATAAAGACACGCATTCAATTAAACAAAACATCTTCAAAAAAATTTTAACAATGTATAAATACAATCACAAAATAATCCATTGATTAAAACAAAGTTTACAGTACCTACAACAGAATTCACAGATGCCTACAGTATTTTGCAGATTGTTACATATGTTGTTTTAACAAATACCGTTAATACAAATGCATGATTTACAATATCCCCATTACAGCAAGACAAAAAAAATAGATTCATAAAATAAAACGTCTTTTAGGCATTTACAATGCCAAGTACTGAAATAATTATTCTCACTATTACATAAGAATAATACTCTTTTTAGTGGAGAAAGACTTCATTAGGCCAAGGATCACTGAAGTGCTTCTGGGGGTTTCGAAGTAAAATCTGGCTATTCTCCCCCAAAAATAAATAGAACAGCAGCCATCCCTAGGAATCCCATGAAAATAAACTATGAATGTTCCTGTTATGTTAACTGGGTCTTGAGTACAAGACTCATCAGTAAACCAAATTTTAGAAACTAGTTAACACCAACAGCCCAAGTGTGGTTTGTACCTGCCTGTGAATGCCTAGGATAAGAAGTTTCATCACGAAAGTATATATAAGTGTAAAATTAACCATTATTTCTAACGTATACATTAGCCAGAGTGCTCACTCTTACCATGGAAGCAAAAACTTCTAAAATAATCTACAGAAACAGTGTGTAAACACAGAGTTTTGAGATAGACTAAGAACATCCTTCTGTGTTCTATGGACCAAGATGCAAAGGTCTCCATTTACATGGACGTGAACACAAACACTTTAACTTAAAAGACACAGGGATCTCACAAGACTATGGACAGACGCCTATGTATACCATAAACCAAATGCCGACAATGTTTCTAGCCATACCACACCTTCAAGGCCCAAGTGCTAGAAAGAAGACAATATGAAAACTACTTTTCCTTTTTCTTAAAGTCAATTTTTAAATGGAAAAACAAACCCCACACTCCTCTTTGCAGTAGCTTCTGAGTTCTGAAGGTTCAGTCAAGACCCCCTTGGGCGGTTCCCCATGAAAAAAGCACGCAGACTTTCACTCTCCTGAGGAGGTCTGAGTGTCGCCAGTGGTCTGGAAAAGAGAAACAATTCCTTAATGACAAAAGTGATTTACAAAATAAAGAAAAGCTATTTTACATAAAACACCAGATTCAAAGCACTAGGAAAACATTTCCTATTTGTCAGCAGATGCAGTTACTACATGGCCCCATTATGTTAAAAATTACTGTCATGCTGGAGAAGTAAAGCAGTGAGTCCACCCGGATGTCCAGCAAGCAATCTCACTGGAGCAGAGCATCACTGGCTGCCATGTAAGTCTACCAACCCTGTCTATGTACGTTAGGCTCAAAGTTCAAAATCTGAAGGGAAAAACCTATTGAGCGCACACCTGAAAATTACCATAAGGTGGACTTCACCCAGCAAAAGTATACTAGGACTCTGCCAAAGCCGTCAAGATGAGTCCTGGCCCTGCAAGAATCCTTGCTTTCCCCACTTCTTCACTTTTCTACAAGAGAAACCATACAGGAAAGAGCAACAAATTTCAAGAGAGGAGAGCTGGGTTAAGCCCTCACTTTGAACCACTTAGCCGCTGTTTATTTCTGAGACGCCACTTAGCCTCTCAGGGCCTTAGTCACAAAGGTAATCTCTGGACCAGCAACATCAGCACCACCTGGGAACGTGTAAACATGCAACTGGTGAGACCTGGCCCCAGGTTATCAAGTAAGTAAGAAACTTCGGGGGTGGGACCCCGAGATCTGTGTTCTAGCCCTCCAAGCAATCCTGATGCAGGGCCAAGGTTGAAAACCCGTTAACTGTCCTACGCATCATTACCTGCCCAACCTACTGCACAAACACAAACGTGAGGCGTCACTCACACAAAGACCTAATCAATTTCCTAAAGATTTTACCAGCAACTATTTTTACCTAAGAATACTACTGATCCCACTGAAAACTCTTAACTGAAACCTTCACATCCAGAAACTACAGTAATAAAACTTACATGTTCTTAAAAAAATCTGAGTACTTTTAAAATAATCTTTAATGATACGGTCTTATGTTTCTAACTTGCTCTTACTATAAACCCTAAAACCATATAAGATACATTCTTTAAGACTGCCACCAGAAGTAATGGAAAGCAACTGAACTTCAGCTAAATTTTTCTAAAAAAAAAAAAAAATTATTGGCAGTGAACAGTTTAGCCCTCTGGTTTTAAAATAACTTCAGGACAGTGACATTTTTGGAATGTCCTAAAAGCTTCCAAAGACAAAATAACTTGACCATCATCATTTCATACTTAAATATATCCCTTTAAAAACTTCAAGTATTTCATAGAAATTAAACTCTACAAGAGTTAGAAATCATCACTGCATTAGTCACTGACCACATCAAAATGATCCTCACATCCAGAGAACACTTACTTGTCTTAAAAACTGCCTCCCAAGGTACGTGGTGGCCATGCTGGTTAGGTTCTTCCTGCTGCCCACTTTGCACCTGATGTAGCCATATAGGTTGGCCCCTTGCAGCACCACGCCCATGATAACCACCGCCTGGGGGAAGGCAACAATCAACAGTTACGGGCCTGACGGTGACTGACCGTTCTGCCATCAATGACACATAGAGCCCAGCTGGCAAAAGAAGAGGAAGCTTTGTGAAGGGTGGCAGAGACTCCTCCCATCTCCCTTCCAGAACAGACTCATCCACCACGAGCTCTGCACTGTCCAACAAGCAGCCATCAACATGCATGCTGTGTGTCAGACCTGGGGGTACAGTGGCGGGACCTCCCTACTATTTTCCATGGTTCAGTGAGTAGACATAGAAAAGTAACTGAGACCCAGAAGGAGCGCAAATGTCAATTATTTCCTTAAGAATTCCAAAAGAATGGTCAAGAGAAAGACAACATGGCCCTAATCCCACATGACTGATGTCCTTACAAGTAGAGATCAGGACACTGACATGTACAGAGGGAAGACCACGTAAAGACACAGGGAGAAGACAGCCAATAAGCCAGAGAGACAGAGACCTTCAGGACTGGGAGAAAACACAGTGCTGCCGTGTCAGCCCCCGGTCTGAGTACTTTGTCAGGGCAGCCAGAGCAGACAGGTTCAGCTGCACCAGGTACCTCAGCACGTGAGCTCCAGCACTCTCACCCGGAGCTGCGAGCCTCGAGTAAGCAGTCTTACTGCCACAAGGCCACCAGGCTGTGAGGAAGCCCCAACTAGCCGTGTGCAAAGTCCACGTGGGAGGCCATGGGACCTCATAGAGAGGGGCCATACCAGCCCCCAGCCACTGTCCAATCAAAAAAACAAAAGATCCCAAGCCAGAACTTCCCAGACAAGCCCCTTCCAACCTCCTCAACCAGAGAAACTGAGAGAGACTGTACAATGACTGCTGCAGTAGATAACAGGACAGGTCACCACCAGCACATTCAGGAAGGACCACCGTCAGCTCCAAACTAAGCTAAGCACGTCGGGAGTATGCGGACCACCCACACCGGACAAGGTCCTGGGACCAATGTGGTAATCCCTTAGATGGGCTAAGTCAACACACTGCTGGGCACCTGGAGAACTGGTGAGACGGGGTCTTTCACAGGACTGTTTTCTAGTGCTCAGAGGAAAGCAGAGTTGAGAATCCAAACTCAGGAAATACAAGATGAAGCTGCCTGTTTGAGACAGGACCCTAATGTTATTGATAAGACTGGTGGTCACCTATTGCGATTACCCACTGGCCACCTGGGTGGGTCACCGACACTCACCAACCACTTTACTCTGAAAGAGAAGAGAGCACTGAAGGCAAAGACCACCCACAGCACAGGACAGGCAACGAGTCCCAACCAGAAGATCCTTGATTCAGCCTCAGAGACGGTTTTACCCTCTTGAGGGGAGGCCTACAAAACAACACAGATTTAATAACCAAGGTTCTGTGATATTTATTGGCAAAAAGTTAAAACATTTTTAGTGAAAAACTCCTTACCCTCAAATTTAAATAAATTAATACAGACAACCCAAGTCCCAACTTTGAATCCCTACTCCCTGCCCTGTTCAAACAGTAGATGTACCACCACTGTGATGTTTAGAACTGGTCTTAACATGCTTTGTTTTAAATCGAGAATGTTTTATTTTCAAGGCAGAGTGGACAGTTTGTCATCACCCAACACAGTAAAAGTGGCCTCTGACAGGCTTCTAGTCATGCCTCTTACACTTACACTGGTTATTCATAACCAACCCTTTAACAACACCTTCATGGTAAGCATTCAGTAAACCAAGGCTGTGGTCATCCTGGAGACTCAAAGGTGAAGTCAGGGTCCAGAGTCAGGACCCTGACAATGACCAACACATCTCAGCAATATCCAGGAATGTAAAAGGTTGTGTGCTGTTCCCCAGGTGGGTTTTATAACATAAAGGTCTAGGGCTCACTGAGCACACACTGCTTTCTGAGAAGCACTAGTCAGGGCCCTTCCAAGCAGAAGGTGAGAGATTTAACCCATGCTGTCTTCAAGAATGTTGTCCTCTGCTGCCCAAGCTGATTCCACTATAGGGAAGCAGGCTAAAACCCCAAAGTAACCAGTGTCCCCCAGGGCTTCTGAAGGCAAAGCTAAAGAGCAAACTGCTTCCATCAACTCAGATTTTCTATGCACTTGCAATCCTCTTTCTTCCCTGCCCAGGAATGGAGAAGGGCCATGGGGGCAAGAGGGAGCCATTGGAGGCAGTTACCCCTGGCAGAGCCCACAGAGCCAAGGGGCTCAGAAGAGATCCTGCAGCAGCAGTCCCCAGGGGCCAGCCGGGCACACGGCATACACTCGGAGCCCAAGCCGTCTCTCATGATTCTTTCCTGGACACACCATTTTCAGCCTGAGCCGGCCAGAGAAAACGGGGAGTTCAGAAGGCCATCCAGTTTAGTGCTGCCCCGCCAAGGGATCTGGGGTGGTTCTTTATGAGTTGATTACGTCTACATAGGTAACTTATCCTTAAATAATCAAATATTATCTATACAAAATGTATTAAATGACATGCAAGAAAACCAAAACACCAGAGGCTGTTTACCTTCCGGGACTCAAACACCCAATGGCTTTTTCCGTCTTCATCAATATGATTCCACCAGCGCAGGCCAACCATTAGTCTACCTGTGACATTCTGGTGAAGATTAACACACATACACACATTTTAAAAACACCACCGACAGATCTACCTTAACATCCTATCTTAGTGTAACATTTCACAAACAACAAATCATCAGCTTTCCATCCATAACACCCAGTTAAGACCAGCACATGTGAGGCCTGGACAAAAGAGTAACTACAATGGCCACGCAGGCCCAGCAGGACAGAGGTGACAGGATCGGCACATCCACAAATGTCGCCCTTCTTTCCCCTCGTGAGCTCTCGCCCTTTCTCTGGTTTCCTGTTTCTAAACCCGACTCTTTAGCCACTGGGACCTACTTTTGGACTGAATACTGAGTTCCCCCAAATTCATGTGCTGAAAGTCTAGCCCCACAGCATCGCCCAGTGATAGTGTCAGGAGAAAGCCTCAGGGAGGTGACGAGGGTGAGATGGGGTCAGGAGGGGGGAGCCTGTGCAGATGGGATTAGTGTCCCCCTTAGAGGCAGGAGAGTTTCTACCCTCTCTCTCTGCTCTCAGCTGTGTGAGAAGTGAGCAGTCTAGAACCTGGTGGAGGGCCCTCGCCAGAAGCTGAACATGCTGGCACCCTGTACCTGGATTTCCAGCCTCCAGAATGTGGAAAATAAATCCCTGTTGTTTGCGAGCCACCCAGTCTCTCGTATTGTGTAAGCAGTCCATTTAATAGTTTCCCCATTCCTGACTTAATTTCATATCTCAATTATTTGTGTATCTGTATGTAATCCTGCCACACACAAAGAGTGACTTTCTTTAAGCCTTTTTTTTTTTAAGAGTTCATCAGAAAATATATTTTCTGACCATATTTCTTAAAACTCTAAACCCACAAGGTTCTAATTGTTTAATTTTTAGAAATTACCAGGAGGAACTGACTAAAAGTAAAAAGGTAGTGTTCTATCTGGCTAGGCAGAAATAACATGAACAACAAAAAGAAACATTCATCAAAACAAAACTATGACCTGGATACAGTAAACACTTTAGGACATAAAGCAACAAAAGGAATTCAAAGTCAAGCCAAAGAAGACTGTACAAAATAAGTCCTTACAGAAAACAGACCTTTGTAATTTTTATTCTCCACATTTTGTGGCCTACAGAAACTGGCCACCACCAAGCCAAAGACTTCTGATTATCTCTAACAATCAAAAGATCTAAAATGGCTGGGCTGGTGGGCATGAGTAGACCCATAACACCTTATTGGTTTTTGAATCAGTAAACACATCTCTGAAATTGCAAAACTAGTTTTTGCATTTTTCCCCCCTGTATTCGAAATTTAAAAATTTCCAAACATACAAAAAAGCTTTACAGTGAATACGTATATGCCTAATCCGGGAGTCTATATCTCATATTTGACCAGTGACTTCCTCACACGCCCCTCTATCTGTACAACTACCGCTCCACCACCATGGCCTCTGGGTCTATTTCTTACCTTCTCAGTATCCCCTACGACATGGCTCCTCAGGCCCAGCACTATCTGCACTCGGGGCCAGATAATTCTCTGACATGGGAGGCTGTCCCGGCTATGCACCTTAAGATGGCCAGCAGCATCCCTGGCCTCCACCGTGATGCCAAGAGCACACTTCCCCACCCCAAGCTGCGACAACCAAAAATGTCTTCGGATGGTGACACACAACAAACGCCCGCAGGGGTGGGGGGGAATTGACCCTGGCTAAGAAACACTGTCCTGGAGCTCCCATGGGAGCCTTCGCAATGGTGGGGACTCCTTCAGTTATCTGTGGTCAAGCTATCCAGGGGTCTTATCTAGAAATCACACATGGCACAGCCAGAGGTGACCCCTGAAGCAAAACCAATGGTGTGGACCAGAAGCAGTATGTGCGTGGTCTGTAGCTGCTGGTCGCATTTTTGTGTGTTTCACTTTAAAGCTGATGCAGGTTAACATAACACACAGACAAGTCAGTACAGTAGTAACCTACTGACATAACTGGCACTTGTACACAGATGAAGCCTAAGGTAACAAAAAGATAAATTAACCCCAATCGAAAATGCTATCTTTTTTTTTTTTTTTACTGTTTATATGTCATTCAATCTCATCACATTAAACGATTTTAAAATAAAAGCAATCAAACCTACCTTGACTGCCCAAAAGTCACATGACAACAACAAGATAATTGTCACCATACAGGCAATAAAGCTGCTGCTGAACAATTCACAGAGAAGATAGACTATAATTGCACTGACTCGAAAGAATAAATGGAAAAATGATGCCACTGGGTGTCTGAAAACCAAAACATAACAAAAGAAATGCAATTACATTTTACGACAGATACTGCAGATGTAGATGAAAATGTTTCAGCCACAGAACCGTGCAGAGTCTTGTCAAAATAAAAGGTGACTTGAGGAAGAAGCAAACCAAGTACCTCTCTTTTTTCCTAAGTCCCATTATTTGACTAGGCCCTGCTGTCACAGAAAATACACTATGTAAACATGACTTTACACCTCACTGACTATAAACTTTCACAAGAAACATAACAAGAAACCTTACCAAGGTTGGAGAAATAAGGGACACTATACTCTTAGGACCAACTCCTATTTTCACCTGTCTAAAAGGCATGCCCTCAGAATTCCCAGGCCCTCAGAAATCCCTTCAGGCATTAAGACAAAATACCTATCAGGCAGAGCTGGTGTTTTATTAACAGCATCATTGAGCTATAACCACATGCCATACAATTCACCTGTTTAAAGGGTATAATTCAGTGATTTCTGGTAATATTTACAGAATTGTGCAACTATCACACAATCAATTTTAGAACTTTTTCATGATTCCCCGCCCCCCAAAAGAAATCCTATACCTGTGGGCAGTCACGCCCCTATTTACCCCAATTACACCCCTCCTCCAGCCCCCGGTAACCACTAACGTGCTTTCTGTCCCTATGGATTTGCCTGTTCTGGACACTCCACATAAATGAAATCATATAAAATGTGGTCTTCTGCACTGGTATCTCTCACTTGGCGTAATGCTTTCAAGGTTCAGGTAGTTTTATTTCATTAAGTGAATTTCTTTAGAGAGTACTAAGTTTGGAACTGAAATTTGGCTTGTTTTCATATTAATTGACACAAAAGATACAGTACTGAAATTTTCACAATAAACCCAAATGTAATGTATCTTTAGAAATTAGCTTTAAAAATGGTGCATCCTTGGTACAAAAGTCAGAATTTAAAACACTGGTGTTCAAATAACTGGCTTTGCAGATTTGAAAACTCAGTACTGAGTAAAATTCCATATGTCAACTATTCCCAGAGAAAACGTGAGATGTCATCTCATCTCAGACTGAAAAGCGAACTGGCAGTACACAATCTTCACCAGCATAGTCACAACCACTCTGCCCAGAAAACCAGTGCTGGCACCAGTCAACAGACGAAACAGCACCAGACGCTGACCCATCCCTTACAACTTGTCCTTATACCTGATTTTGGATTTTTTCGGTCTGTTAGTTGTCTCCTCTTCCGCATCAAACAGTGAAACATCTTCAGTGTCGTCAGTACTGTCCTGATAGGAAAAGTAGACACTCATGAAGCAAAATGCAAACATCGTTTTATTTTTATTTTTACTTTATTTTACTTTAAAATACTGTATTGGTTTTGCCATACATTGACATGAATCCACCACGGGTGTACATGCGTTCCCAAACTTGAACCCCCCTCCCACCTCCCTCCCCATAACATCTCTCTGGGTCATGAAGCAAAATGAAATCCCGTCTTCCACTAGTCAACACGGAAGACAACGGAAAGACACAGTCACAGCCACCTAGAACTCACAGCCCAGGTCTCATCCTGGCTTTGTTATCACTATGTGAAAACACCTTAGTCTTGTAACTTATCCTGTCTCCGCGCCCCGGCCCTGGACCAGCCCCTACCCCCGGCACAGTCCACTTCACCCTCCCATTCAGGGCAGGAAGCATTCCGCGTTGTGCGCAGCTCTTTCCCAGGGCCTAAGACGGTGGCCTCGACCACGGTAACTCCTCAACACGAAAACACCACCTACGATAATCTAAGCAAAAGTGTAATTTTTCCAAAAACAGGAAGATGCCCTGAGGGCAGATGTGGTCACGGGAGTGGACCAAGCGTCCATCACCTCCAACGCTGCTTCGACGGCATAAACTTCACCGCTAGGCCCGGGAGGGCAACTCCTCTAATCCCACGTCCAGAGCGGCGGCCCCCTCCCCTCGCCCGTCCACACTCGGCGTCTTCGCTACTGCCCCCTTCAAACCCAGCAGGCCGGGCCCCTCCAGGCCCTCACCTGGCAGACCCAGCCGCCGAGGCCCTCTCCCGGCGCCCACAGCCCCTCACCTGCTGCAACATGACGGCTAGGCGCCAGCCCCACTTCCGGAAGCCACGTCAGCGCCGCAGCCGCGGGGAGGGACCGACCAGACGCGAAAAGCACTCCACCAGCCAGGAGGAGCCGAAGTAACAGCGGAAACCCGGCCCTACTTCCGCATCCGGGCTCTCGGGGGAGGAGCGAGTGGGGTGGGGCGAGTGTGGGGACTGGGCGACTCGGGGTGGGGCGGGGCTAACGAGTGGGCGAGACGAGAAGCCAGGACTCGGGGTGGGGCGGGGCTAGCAAGTGGGCGGGGACTCGCGGACTGGTCCAAGCAGGAGCTGAAATTAACCGTGCAGCATATCGCGGAAAGCTTCATGGTTTATCACGTAGAGATGTTGCTTGTAACTACAGGGTGTCCTTCCCATCATTGTGGACGGCCTCAGGGCAGGTTTGGGGACGGGGTGTTCCATAGTTTTAGTTTGAGTGTTCTACGATGATCTGTAATCCTGTACAGCATTGCTTTTGTACTTTAAATGGTGGAAACAATTGAAAAAATAAATGTGCACTTACCAATTATCTAACTGACCCCTGTGTTCCGTCCCTTCTTCGGGAAGGTGATGAAAGGGTGTCCCTACAGGATGGGTACCTACTCAATAGGAGATGTTATTCTTATTATGGTTTTAAGTTTAGCGGCTAAGGATGTGGTCTTGCCCCTTGAAGGAGCTGAGTTCAGGGACTTGGCATCTTCTCTGAAACTGAGATGGTAACAGTGTTCTACCTGCTAGGCCTATGTGAAACTGCTCTTGGAAGACTCGGAATAATATGTAGAAGCACGTTTCCTTAATTGAGGGGATTCTTTCCATACAAATCACAATTTTGTATGGCTATTGGCCAATGCTACTTTACACCTGATATCTTAATAATGGAGAAAAAAATTCTCCAAGGAGAGAAAGGCTGCCAAACATTAGTATTCACGGACTTGGAGGTGAAAGTGGAGGCTGGGAGCAGGTGTCTCGTGCATCTAGTCTGTCATGCCAGGGTTTTGGTGGCCCACCCAGTGTGTGGGTTGTGGGGTTGGAGTTTTGTTGTTTTAATCTGCTACTGTTTGAATGGTTTGCATCCCACAGCCATGCTGGGCTAGTGGAGGGTACCCCCTTCGGATGGGGCTTGAGCTCTCTGATGGGCCAGAGGCCCTGTGCTGGGCTGCATGCTTCTAAATTACCTGCCTGGCCCCTCAACAGCTTTAAGTAGCAACATCGACACACGCTATCAGTGTAGAAAGGGTCAGTTCAGTTCAGTTCAGTTGCTCAGTTGTGCTGGATTATTTGCAACCCCACGGACTACAGCTCGCCTGGCCTCCCTGTCCATCACCAACTCCCAGAGTCTACTCAAACTCATGTCCATTGAGTCGGTGCTGACATTACTTAGTCAACAAAGGTCCGTCTAGTCAAGGCTATGGTTTTTCCAATAGTCATGTATGGATGTGAGAGTTGGACTATAAAGAAAGCTGAGTGCTGAAGAATTTATGCTTTTGAACTGTGGTGTTGGAGAAGACTCTTGAGAGTCCCTTGGACTGCAAGGAGATCCAACCAGTCCATCCTAAAGGAGATCAGTCCTGGGTGTTCATTGGAAGGACTGATGTTGAAGCTGAAACTCCAATACTTTGGCCACCTGATGCGAAGAGCTGACTCATTGAAAAGTCCCTGATGCTGGGAAAGATTGAAGGCAGGAGAAGGGGATGACAGAGGATGAGATGGTTGGATGGCATCACCAACTCAATGGACATGGGTTTGGGTGGACTCCGGGAATTGGTGATGGACAGGGAGGCCTGGCATGCTACGGTTCATGGGATCTCAAAAAGTCGGACATGACTGAGCGACTGAACTGAACTGAACTCTGCATATAAGTTAGATAACCAGGGTCACAATATACAGCCTTGACATTCTCCTTTCCAAATTTGGAACCAGTTTGTTGTTCCATGTCCAGTTCTAACTGTTGCTTCTTGACCTGCATACAGATTTCTCAGGAGGCAGGTCAGGTGGTCTGTTATCTCTTTAAGAATTTTCCAGTTTGTTGAGATCTACACAAAGGCTTTGGTGTAGTCAATAAAGTAGAAGTAGATGTTTTTCTGGAACTCTCTTGCTATTTTGATAATCCAACAGATGTTGGCAATTGGATCTCTGATTCCTCTGCCTTTTCTAAATCCAACTTGAACATCTGGAAGTTCACAGTTCACATACTGTTGAAGCCTGGCTTGGAGAATTTTGAGCATTACTTTGCTAGCGTGTGAGATGAGTGCAGTTGTGCAGTAGTTTGAGCATTCTTTGGCATTGCCTTTCTTTGGGATTGGAATGAAAACTGACCTATTCCAGTCCTGTGGCCACTGCTGAGTTTTCCAAATTTGCTGGCATATTAATTCTTCTCCCTAGGAGTTAGCCCTGAGAAGGAAACACAATTTGAGGGCTCCTTTTTGATACTTAATTGAACTTACTGTGCTTCATCAGGCTTCCGTACAAAAACACCAGGGGACTCCAGTGCATGATTCTGATATAATCCCTTTGGTCCATTTGCTAGAAGAAATGGCACAGGAAATTGGTAGCGACAAGTGGTATTAAATTTCCAAAAACCACTTCTCCATCCCCCATCAGTGAAACAGGGTTTCCATGCATCTCATTAAATGGTTTTCAGTGGGAATACAGATACCAATCTCTCTTAGTCTCTGTTTCCTTACTTTGCTAAGTATCAGTTCTTTGACTTATAGGAAGATAATGAAGAGTCCCCATGGTAAATGCCAGGGAACAGTTGAAAACAAACAAAACAAAAGAGGCCAAATATCAACATCTACTTGGTTTCTTGTTTATTATAAGACACTGTAATTTCCCAAGGCTGGTTCAAATAAACACATTCTGTCCAAGTTCAGGGGCCGCGGTTTTCCCCAGCTTCATGAAGTTGTCGATGGGCAGACCTTTGATCTTCCTGATCCATGCAGCTCTGCTGGCCTTTTCTGGATCGACCGCTCCAACTGGCTTTATGGCCTGAAACTCTTTCATCCTGGCCTCCCTATACTCTTTCTGCTCCTTCACAGTCAGCAGCATGAACTCTGTGTTCACTCGTAAGGGGTCAAGGGCAGAGCAGAAGCGGGGCCGTTCTTTCCTGGCAGCCTGGGCTGCGGTGCTCACGAGCGGAGCCAGCATGCGGTTTGGCTTGATGACCTGCGTGCTGGTTAAGGGGCTGAAGTTGCGCACTCCATCAGTTGAACTGGTCGCCCGGTCTTCGCCCTTCGAGCCACCACGGAACCTGGGGCAGATAAGCACCGGCTGGGGGATGGTGGACTGCACTCGGGGGCCATGTACAGACTTCTTCAGGTTGGGCTGAAGCTTCTGGATTTTGAGGGGAATATTGGTCTGCTTCACTTCTATGGGAGGAGTGCTGAATCTCAGTCGGTCAACTGCTTGTTGGACCACTTGGCCCTTCAAACTCAAGACCTTCCTTGGGTATGGAATGGAAGGTCCCCAGACATCGATGATCTGGGCCTGGGGCCTCCGGGGATAGGCAAACTCCCCAGAATTATGGGCTTTCTGCAGGGCGTTCACGGTCAGGAGGAACTGGTCAGGTGACATGGGAATGCCCCAGGACTTCTTTGAGCGACTGATCAAGTCTCCTGAAATTCCCAGATACCTTTGTTTTGGTAATTTCTCCATATCATCTGCTTTTCCCAAAAACAGAAAAGAAAAGCAAATCAGTGTTCCATGTAAACTATTAAATACTCATTCATGAAAATTAAATCCATTCTAACTATTATGCAGACTAAGGTCGTTGTTGCCCAATGGACACGCCACCATCATGTGAACAAAAATCCTCTATGAGATGAGCAATCAGAACATATTTAACGTGAGCTTTTAATAGATATGCTAGTATTTGTGTCCAAGGGTGCATTAACATCTAGATATGCATATTTTGGAAGGAACATCTCTCTTCCACACATTCTTGAAATTCCCCTGTGGGAATGAACTTCACACCCCATTTATGGGCCTTATAAATTTTTAGTGAAGTGTTAGTTGCTCAGTCATGTCCAACTCTTTGCAACCCTGTGAACAGTAGCCCACCAGGCCCCTCTGTCCATGCAATTTTCCAGGCAAGAATACTGGAATGGGTTGCCATGCCCTCCTCCAGGGGATCTTCCAGCCCCAGGGAACAAACTCTCATCTCTTACATCTCCTGCACTGGCAGGCAGGTTCTTTACCACTAGTACCACCTGGGAAGCCCATAAATTTTTAGTAACACGCATAGATTTTTAAATAAAACTTGTATAGCAAAGCTTGATCTCCACTTTATTATAATCATATTTGATTCCAAAAGATCTTTGGATGTTTCTTAGAATCAAAACTGCCTTCAAAAAATATGTCTCCACTGCAAAATGGAAACTATCACATGGCCAAAAAGCAATTCCTGAACAGGAGATCCCAAAACATTTTGAATGATAACAGGTCCAAAAGCCACTGATAAGGACAAAAGATTCATTCTAGCACACTGGTGGCTCAGGGGTAAAGAATCTGCCTGCCAGTGCAGGAGATGCAGGTTCGCTCCCTGGGTGGGGAAGAGCCCCTGAAGAATGAAATGGCAACACACTCCAGTATTCTTGCCAGGAAATCACATGGACAGAGGAGCCTGGCGGGCTACAGTCCATGGGGTGGCAAAGATTCTGACACGACCGAGTGACTAAACAGTTTCACACTTTTCTGTGTGGCCTCAAGTTAGTAGGGGATGATTAGGGGAAATCAGTCACTAAACCAACACCACATTCTTAGGAGGAGCTGGGGATTTATCTGTTCTGAATCAAAGATAAACAAAGCTATTGGCCTGGTGAAAAACTGAACTGAACAGAGAGAGAAAGAGGGGCTTAATCCTGTCACACTGATTCAGAATAAAGGATCACCCGTCTTCTGATCTCCGGCGACAACAGGTTTTGCTTCCAAATTCTCCTGCTCAGCACCCATGCCATTTGCTTCCTGAGAACCCAGTCTCTTCCTGCCATCTTTCCATGGTGACTTTGGCTTTCCTGGACTTGGAGGTGTTTCCATTAACACACCTAAATTAAGATTGAAGAGGAAACTGTAGTTATTCTGTGATTCAATCAAAGATGACTACTGGGGGCACAGCTGATAATTCAACTGATCTTCACCCAAATTATCACTTTATAGTTTGATGTTTCTTATTCCTTGAAGCTAGGCAGTCACCTAGAACCAAAGGTCCATTTGGTCACCAGCTGAACCCCACCCCCAATCTGATTTCCTACTGATTATGAAGCTTTAAGTGTTATCTGAAATTTCTAGTGCTCTGTCCTAGCTGATCATTTGTGGTATAATATGCTTGGAGGTGATCTATTGATCTAGTATTTTCCAGGTTAGCATGTTATCAACCAGAGGTCTAGAGAGAAGAGAGCAATATATCTCGTCTCTGTCTTAAGGAAATAATCACGTACTATATGTTTGGAAAGTAAATCATGAACTATATGTTTGGAAAATGGCTTCCCAGATGGCTCAGTGGTAAAGAATCCACCTGCCAAGCAGGAGACACTAGAGTTACAGGGTCGATCCCTAGGTTGGGAAGATCCCCTGGAGAAGGGCATGCCAATCCACTACAGTATTCTTGCCTGGGGAATCCCATGGACAGAGGAGCCTGGCAGTCTACAGTCCATGGGGTCAGACACGACAGAGCAACTAACCCAACGGCAACATACGTTTGGATCAAGGGCGTGGAGGAAGGTGTTGGTAGCTTGTTTCTTGTTTTAATGGCAAGTATGAAGGGCTCAATGGACATGAGTTTGAGTAAACTCTGGAAGTTGGTGATGGACAAAGGCCTGGCGTGCTGCGATTCATGGGGTCGCAAAGAGTCGGACACGACTGAGTGACTGAACTGAACTGGACTGATGAAGGGCTAGCGTCACCTCCTGTAGAAAGAGTCTAATACATTTGGAAATTAGGCCTTGAAATTAAGCAGCTTTCCTTGAGCTGCCTATTAGATTGTCATGTCAAAGAGAACAGTTCCCATCTGCCCTAAAGAACTGGATATACATCATTAAGAAACCACTGGCCAAAATATCCCACAAAGAAGCTGGTCCTGGCAGCCCCTTGCCTGCCCCAGTGGATACCACAGAGGCTGCCTGGGTTCAGCTGTCTCACCTGTAGGTAATCTGGATGTCCTCCGGAAGATGCGGGACCTGTGAGGTTTGCTTAACAGGGACTCCTGGGCTGTCTGCCTGCTGGACACAGAATCCCTTGGACTGTAGACCTGGGTGCTAGACTTGGAGAGGACTTCTGCAAAGCTGTTTTCTTCCCTGTCCTCCTCTCTGTCCTTCTTCTTTTGTTTGGCCCGCTCCACTGAGTACTGCCACTTGATATTCTCAAACTGAAACAGGAGGATGTTGCTCTCCGTGTTGATCACCATCCTGGAACCAAAGCAACATGATTGCCCACAAAAGGGGACTTCCCTGGTAGTCCAGTGGTTAAGACTACACCTCCCAGTGAGGGGGAGCGAGTTCAATCCCTGGTTGGGGAACTAAGATCCCACACACCCCTAAAAGGAACATGGAGGCTGCCATTGCCCCAGCTTCCAAATATGCATTAAGACTACTGTCCCATTGGATCCTGAGCCAAGAGATCAGTGCTGGGGCAATGACCACACAAACAGGGTGGTGTAGGTTGTTGTAGGGTCTAGAACGGAGAAAGGTAGCAGGCCGTGAAGCATAACTCATTAGCTCTGTAGCTGGTTTCTTTAAAAATGAGTTGTGAGCAAAGCCCACGTGTCCTGATCACTTCACTTCTCGAGTTAAAACATTTTTAAGTGAATTTCTGTTCCTGGAGTAAGTGCTAAGGACCTAGGTACCTGAGACAGAAAGCTTAGCTACTCTGCACACAGATGTCTGGAAGTTCGCTCCTTTTTTAAGTACAGCATCCAAATGCCACATGTCTATCGTCATGATGAGATAAGAAAGCTCTCTAATGGGGGAAGTCTTCAAGCGCTCGCTGACCTTCTACCCCAATCTTCACTCCATCACTCCAGGATCTCTGTGCACACTCTATGTCCAGACAGGACATTTTGTATTTGAAAAGCAGGAGGGTTTCCATCTTCCCTAATGCCCCCTGAACCCAGGACCCCCAATATTACCTCCCACCCACTGTTCCTGGGGTTCACAACATTCACAGGGTGCTGCTCCCCAACCCTGGTTCCTAGGTTGCCTATAACTGTAAACAAGAGAAGGAAATGCTGTGTGCAGGCTCCTTTCTGCTCCAAAAGGCTGTAATTTTAAGGCTATCAACAGTCAGCATAAACTCTCCATTAAAGTGACTGGTTATGGTAGGATACGCTGGAATGGAATTAAGGAACCACCCCAGTTAGAAATCTTTCAGACTCATTTTTACTCAAGCTGACGTCTCTCTTTGGATGTCACGAATGAGAAAAAAGGTCAGAGGTGACCTCTCTTTATGGCTTTCTGACTTCATGACTGAAAGAGTATTCATTTATTGAGCCTTATTACACAGAAGGAAGGCAAAGTAGTTCAGAGCGACTAGGTGATGTCTCAAGTGAGCCTGTGCTAGAATTTAAAAGTCTAGTTGGGTATTTTTACATAATATCACGTGAACCTAGTATATAACAACACAGGGCTATATTCAGTTAGTGCCACCATGGTTCTGTTTCGTAAACTCCTCTGCTCCCTGGAGAAGGGAAGAGCCACCTACTCCAGTATTCTTGCCTGGAAAATCCCATGGACAGAGGAGCCTGGTGGGCTACAGTTCATGGCGTCACAAAGAAAAGACTTGACTAAGTGATTGAGCACACACACCTCTGCTCAGTTCTGCCCCGCTGGACATGGGGCCACCTGCCAATGCCACCCCAACCCTCCTGCAAGTCTCCTTGCATCAGAAACGAGACACAGGGAGCTGAGGAGCGCTCAGGCTGGACACGGGATCAGGGGGCAGGTGGAGGCTGCCTGTTGGCAGAACCAGGTCCCTGCAGCAGAGCTGTATCATGCCCATCATGTGATCAGATCTGACCCTGGAAACAAATGAGCCCCTGAGCCTATCATCCACCGCAACCCAAAATGCAGATGAGCACAACCTGTGCTCTCCTGCTGCCAGCAAATCCGGGGCCAGTGTCCCAGAGGAGGGTAAAAGAAACCATCTAAACAGACTCGCTCAGGACCCTGACCTCCACAGCGGCCACCCACCTGTTGCCCTGAATAAAGAAGGACAGCACAGGATCACCTCTGCCATTGGCTTTCATCACCTTCAGACAGTTCCCGTTTAGGAAATTGTAAATGCGGATCTTGCCATCGGCACAAGCACTGATGACCCGGAGGAAGAGAAGGGCCACATGGAGAACCTCCCTGGAAGGGAACAGAGCAACGGGCAGTACCCACCTTCCGGCAAACCACTCGGATGTGTCTGCAGTTAGGGACTTTGGTGTGTGGTTGGAAGGGGGTGGGGGGCTCATGACTGTCCTTGAAGCAATGTTTGCCTCATTTTGTGATTCTGGATGTAAACCATTAACCCTCAAGATGCAGCTGTACTCTCTCCCCTCACTCTGCAGTTACTGTTCCTACAACTTGGTCACAGTGCCACAAGGCAGAAAAACAAAAGGGCTTATGTCAAGATTTTGTGTGTGTGTGTCAGATATATAGATGACTGTGCTTCTCTCTTACAATTTGATTTCTAGCTATCAGACTTCTACAAATGTCATGCTCAGAATCATTTGACGTTTTGAATCTTTTTAAAAGTAGCATTATTATACAAATAAAGAAAAAAACAGACGGGAAAATGGTTATCTTTATAAGAAGCAAAAATCTGGTATTTGAGCAGGTTCTCTTGGTCCTCAAATTAGTGGCTTTTATTCTTTCAGTGAAACATCCCATAGGTAAACTGTACCCAGCAGCTGAGATTTTTGAGCTCTCTTTTGTGATTACCAGCAGGAGAAAGGGGGGGGTGGGAATCGGGAAAAGACTTAGATAAATGCCTCTAACAAAATCCCCCTGGCAACAGTTGGGTCCTAGCTGGGCTCCAGATAAGTGGAGTATTTAGATCTGACAAGTGCCATTACCCCACTGCTATTAATGCTACTGAAAAATGGAACTTGATGTCACCAATTTGTTAGACCTTGTGTGCAAAGTAGGTCCATTGATCTCTGCCACCTCCACCCATCCAAGTCCATCCATGGCCACATTCATATGTTACTTTCTCCATAAAGCCATCTCTCACCTCCACTGCTCCTCTCACCCCACTTATATACATAGACTTCCAGTATATTGCCAGGTCCTCGGGCACAACGCTTGTCTTATCCACCTTTGCACACCCAGCACCCAGCACACGGCCCAATCCCGCAGCAGGTCCTCAAGAAATATTTATTATAAAAGTGAACATTGGCTCATGTTTCAGTGTATGATCATTGCTGAGGTATGTTAAAACAATGACATCCAACATAGGGAGTTGGGATGGGCAAATATACATTGTTCTACTTAAAATGGATAACCAGCAGGGACCTACCGTGTAGCACAGGGAGCTTTGCTCAATGTTACATGGCAGCCTGGGTGGGAGGGGAGTTTGGGGGGAGAACACATGCATATGCGTTCTCTGTTTATGGCTGAGTTGCTCTATTGTGCACCTGAAACCATCTCAACATTGCTAATCAGCTGTGTTTTTGTTGTTGTTTAGTTGCTAAGTCATGTCTGACTCTCATGCTTCAATATGAAATAAAAGTTAAAAAACAAATAAAAGAATGACATCCACCACATATCATCTGGACTTGGTCAGATTCCAAGGTGACCAAGGTACCAGAGTCATGCTGAGACTTTTCAAGGCTCCAACAACTAGCAAAACAAAAATAACAAAGACTTTGAAACACAGAAGACATTCAAAGAACAGCAAAGAAGTCAATGTGGCTTGATGTATCACGTGATGAACACATGGATAGATGGACAGATGGATAGATACATAATAAATGTAAGGTATAAAATACATGTAAGAACGTTCAACAAAGTTCTCATTTTGTTCCAAGATGAAACTGCAATAAATTTATTGGTGCCCTAAGTGCACCTCAGTCCACCTATGGCGAATCCAGCACTGGGAGAGATGCCTCATGATTGAAGGCTTTTCCTCCTTGTGTGTCTCTTTGGATCTTGCTATACAGTCAACAAAAACAAGACCAGGAGCTGACTGTGGCTCAGATCATGAACTCCTTATTGCCAAATTCAGGCTGAAATTGAAGAAAGTAGGGAAAACGACTAGACCATTCAGGTATGACCTAAATCAAATCCCTTATGATTATACAGTGGAAGTGAGAAATAGATTTAAGGGACTAGATCTGATAGATAGAGTGCCTGATGAACTATGGAATGAGGTTCATGACATTGTATAGGAGACAGGGATCAAGACCATCCCCATGGAAAAGAAATGCAAAAAAGCAAAATGGCTTTCTGAGGAGGCCTTACAAATAGCTGTGGAAAGAAGAGAAGTGAAAAGAAGAGAAATGGAAAGCAAAGGAGAAAAGGAAAGATATAAGCATCTGAAAGCAGAGTTCCAAAGAATAGCAAGAAGAGATAAGAAAACCTTCCTCAGTGATCAATGCAAAGAAATAGAAGAAAACAATAGAATGGGAAAGACTAGAGATCTCTTCAAGAAAATTAGAGACACCAAGGGAACATTTCATGCAAAGATGGGCTCGATAAAAGACAGAAATGGTATGGACCTAACAGAAGCAGAAGATATTAAGAAGAGGTGGCAAAAATACACAGAACTATACGAAAAAGATCTTCACGATCAAGATAATCACGATGGTGTGATCATTCACCTAGAGCCAGACATCCTTGAATGTGAAGTTAAGTGGGCCTTAGAAAGCATCACTATGAACAAAGCTAGTGGAGGTGATGAAATTCCAGTTGAGCTATTTCAAATCCTGAAAGATGATGCTGTGAAAGTGCTGCACTCAATATCCAGCAAATTTGGAAAACTCAGCAGTGGCCACAGGACTGGAAAAGGTCAGTTTTCATTCCAATCCCAAAGAAAGGCAATGCCAAAGAATGCTCAAACTATTGCACAATTGCATTCATCTCACACGCTAGCAAAGTAATGCTCAAAATTCTCCAAGCCAGCCTTCAGCAATACGTGAACTGTGAATTTCCAGATGTTCAAGCTGGTTTTAGAAAAGGCAGAGGAACCAGAGACCAAATTGCCAACATCCGCTGGATCATCGAAAAAGCAAGAGAGTTCCAGAAAAACATCTATTTGTGCTTTATTGACTATGCCAAAGCCTTTGACTGTGTGGATCACAATAGACTGTGGAAAGTTCTGAAAGAGATGGGAATACCAGACCTCCTGAGCTACCTCTTGAGAAATCTATATGCAGGGCAGGAAGCAACAGTTAGAATTGGACATGGAACAACAGACTGGTTCCAAATAGGAAAAGGAGTACATCAAGGCTGTATATTGTCACCCTGCTTATTTAACTTCTATGCAGAGTATATCATGAGAAACGCTGGGCTGGAAGAAGCACAAGCTAGAATCAAGATTGCCAGAAGAAATATCAATAACGTTAGATATGCAGATGACACCACCCTTATGGCAGAAAGTGAAGAGGAACTAAAAAACCTCTTGATGAAAGTGAAAGTGAAAAGTGAAAAAGTTGGCTTAAAGCTCAACATTCAGAAAATGAAGATCATGGCATCTGGTCCCATCACTTCATGGGAAATAGATGGGGAAACAGTGGAAACAGTGTCAGAGTTTATATTTTGGGGCTCCAAAATCACTGCAGATGATGACTGCAGCCATGAAATTAAAAGATGCTTATTCCTTGGAAGGAAAGTTATGACCAACCTAGATAGCATATTGAAAAGCAGAGACATTACTTTGCCAACAAAGGTCCATCTAGTCAAGGCTATGGTTTTTCCAGTGGTCATATATGGATGTGAGAGTTGGACTGTGAAGAAAGCTGAGTGCCAAAGAACTGATGCTTTTGAACTGTGGTGCTGGAGAAGACTCTTGAGAGGCCCTTGGACTGCAAGGAGATCCAACCAGTCCATTCTGAAGGAGATCAGCCCTGGGATTTCTTTGGAGGGAATGATGCTGAAGCTGAAACTCCAGTACTTTGGGGATTGGGGGCAGGAGGAGAAGGGGACGACAGAGGATGAGATGGCTGGATGGCATCACTCACGTGATGGACGTGAGTGTGAGTGAACTCTGGGGGTTGGTGATGGACAGGGAGGCCTGGCATGCTGCGATTCATAGGGTCGCAAAGAGTCAGACACTACTGAGCGACTGAACTGAACTGAACTGAGCTGAGCCTACACTTCTTATGGGTTCCTGTGACATTTGGTGGTTCAGCCTATATACCAGTATAGCCTGTGATTTAAAGCACAGACTTTGGGATCAGAAAATCTGGGATCAAAACCTGATCGTATCTCTTACTGACTGTATAAACTTGAGAAAATAACCTCTCAGTCTTCAGTTTTCTCTTCCATGAGAAGGGGAACTGCTTCAGAGGATTCCTGTCGGGATCAAATCAATCAAGGTATTTTTAAAACTAAGCCTATACTTCACACAACAGTGGTTTTCATGGTTCTGGCATAATCCAGTCTCCTTTCATATTTTATCTCTGCTCTAGAAATGTCACTTGTCTCTTTCTTTGTCCCTCCTTGATCAAAAAAAAAAAAAAACCACTGCAGAAGCTGATGTCAGTGAAAATGGTGACGTTCAAAGGAACTCCAAAATTCCATCCTTCCATAAAAGCAACGAAAAAACTGGCAAAAACTGTCAGAATCAACTATTTGGAACTCTAGAAAACAACCAAAGGCTTGCAGCAACCCAAGGGAAACCACTAATAAAGTAATTCAAAAATATATAGTAAAAACATGATGACAGAATTAAAATGATACACTGTTAATATCTAAATATCCATTCAACACCCCAAAAGACCACAATAGAAGACTTGAGAAATGAAACAAACAAACAAACAAAGACTATAGAAAAACAAAGAGCCAAATGGTAGAGTTAAGTTCGTTTTACACTTAATGTAAATAGATTAAATTCTTCCACTAAAAGGCGGACATTGGGAGAAATAATTAAAAACATGATCCAACTAAATGCTGCCTACAGGAGGCTCACTGTAGATTCAAAGACACAAATAACGTTGAAAGTGAAAGAGTGGGTAAAAAACATACTCCTTGCCAAAGGAGCACCAGAGTGTCTATACAAATACAACACAAAATAGATTTTTAGACAAAATTGTTAATAGAGACAAAAAAAGAACATTACATAATAATGATAAAAGAATGAATTTACCAAGGAGATATAACAATTACAAAATCTTTGCTTAGACTGCCCCCCAAAAATAAGAGATAAAATTCAAATTACTAAAATCAGAAATGAAACAGAGGACGTTACTACTGACTGATAGAAATATTGAGTAATCAGATAGTGGGAATGGCCACATAACATTATGAACATACTAAAAAACATTCTATTGTACCTCATGAAACAGTGAATTTTGTGTCATGTGAATTATCTTAATTTTTAAGTTGTAAATATATATATTCAGTTTACTTAATATATATTAAAATGTTATATATAATATATAAATATACATTTAATGTATTAAGTATATAATGTATATAAATATACAATGTATACATTAAATGGAATGAAGGTGTTCAGTGTACTTGATAGTCATATTTCTTGCAGTAAATTAATAATTTGGCTTCTTTGTACAAATCAATAGCATGAATTTGCTTTCTTAACACTTCATTATGTCCAGCTAAACTACCTACCAAGGAGATCAAACTGCCCAGCAAGATCAAACCAGTCAATCCTAAAAGAAATCAATCCTGAATATTCATTGGAAGGACTGACGCTGAAACAGAAGCTCCAGTCCTTTGGCCACCTGATGCAAAGAACTGAGTCACTAGAAAAGACCCTAGAGCTGGGGAAGGTTGAAGGCAGGAGGAGAAGGGGATGGCAGAGGATAAGATGATTGGATGGCATCACCAACTCAATGGACATGAGTTTGAGCAAACTCTGGGAAATGGTGAAGGACAAGGAATCCTGACTTGCTGCAGTCTATGGGATTGCAAAGAGTGAGACACAACCTAATAACTGAACAACAATCAAGCACTAATATACACACAGTGCTGCTACAGATAAGTGGGAGAAAGGGCCCTACAAATGAGAACACTGCCCATGTCCTCCAAATGTACTACAACTGTCTATGGATTTGCTGTAAGTGTGCAAGGTATCAAAAGCCAATGTGGATGGTGTGTTGGGCTGTCATTCAGTGGAAATGGGAATGGTTTAAGAAGGTCTCATAGCTGAAGTACTAATACAATGGGTTTGATGAAATGATGAACACACTGCTGAGTTTGCTGGAAACAATTATCTTCCAACAACTAAATTAAATCCTACTGAATCATGCTCGGAAGGTTTTAAAAATGTAGCGTTACCATTTTAATGTGACATCACAAAGTTTGAGTCCCTCCTTGAGGTCAAGTTTGGACAAGCCAGATGATAAATGCTGAGAGGTTTATCAATAATCACCCAAGGGTTGACTAAATCACTGAACACTGGCCCTTCCTGATACTACCCACCTGTCAACAATGCAGTTATACACCCCAGATAGAAAACATACACATATAGGCCCATATCCCCCTCTATTGCCCACAAAGCCAGTCTGCCTGCTCAAGAAGTTCCTGTGGATAACCAAAAAGGGCCTATTGTATAGCACAAGGAACTCTGCTCAATGTTATATGGTAGCCTGGATGGGAAGGGAGTTAGTTTGGGGGAGAATGGGTACATTCTCAGCAAAGGCTGAGTCCCTTTGCTGCACACCTGAAACTATCACAACATTGTTAACCAGCTATACTCCAATATAAAACCTTTTTAATAATTAAAAATTAATCTTAAAAAAGAGGTTCCTGTGAGGGTACAGTGAAATCTAGGACCATATTTCATTAAATAACTATCCCTGACAGATCCTCCTGGAAGACCCATTTACTCTCTCAATGAATTAGGATAGCACTTAGCTTCCTGGTGTCTCTTATAATGCACTCAGGGGAAGAAACAATATTCATGCAGTACAAGAGTGGCATAGAGCAGTCTGTAAAACTCACGCTTATGGCAAAACCATTAACTGACCACAATGCCCTTTCCAAATAAACTTAGATAACCTCAGAGTACTTCTTAATTGGATCCAAGCAGGCACCATCACTAAACTGGGATTGGAAATGCAAAATGAAATCCATTTGCTGTCCTGGAATAGAATTGAGCCCACAGGCTTTAAGGGAGCGCCTTCTTTAAGCCCTTAGTTATTTTTAAACCTTTGGCACCTGGGTCATTTTAAGCTTTCAAAACCACAATATTCCAAGAACTTAAGTTTACTGAAACTGGCATCATTGAGGGACGGCTCCGCCAATATTCTTAAGTTTGGTAGGTAACAGATAAAATTCATCACATGTGCCGTAAATGTAAATTTTCAGTAACTTCTCAAAATCTGCACACAGTATTGTTGTTTCTTAAGAGAAGCAAAGGAGGGCAGGAGAGGGGGTGACTATATTGGGCAACAGGTGGAAGAAGAGGAAAGTGGAAATGCGTGAGGAGCAGAGGCGAGAGGGTCAGCAGAGAGCAGTAGGGACTGATCTAAAGAGCGAAGTCTAGGTTCTGATGGGAAAATTGGGTTCAGGAGCAGGGACCTGGCCAGGGTGTCCTGAGCACCTACTTTGGATGCTTGAAGGCCATGAGGCACCGCTCGTACTTTCCCACCATGCTCCAGGCCATGACCAGGCCATCAGTGCTTCCCGAAAGGAGATGCCACTGGTCGAAGTATAGACATTTCACGGCCCCCTCATGGCCGTTGAGCGTCTGCAAGAAAAGATGCCTCTGTTCTCAGCCCATCTTCAGCCTGAATCATGACTCCTCAAGGAGCAGAGCTGGAGGCTTCTTGAGATGGATCCCAAAGCCACGCTCCACCAATCTGGGGCTACCACACTGGGAGTCTGCCTGAGCCCACTCCATGTCTGCTCTAAGAAGGTTGATGAGGTTCAGGCAACCTGCTCTCCAGAGCTCCCTCCCCAGTTAAGAAGGAAGGAGATCAGAAGAGGCCTTGTACCCAGTGGGTCTGTGTACTCCGCCTTCCTGGAGTACCTGAGAGGGACACAATCTTCCTTCCTCCGCTGTCAGAAGGGCAAGGATCATGTGTCAGTTCCCTGCCAGGACCAGAGGCAGCTTGATATCCAGTAACTGCTGCTTAGACCACGGTAACATCACTGGTGAGAAAAGCCCACCAGCCAGGCAGCCACTTCTTGCTGTGATCCTGTGTTCTCAGCACAAAAGATATCTCAGCACCACTCACCAGAGACAGGGGCTGCCTATCTGGCAAGAACACTTCTTGTGTTTGAACATTCGATCACTTTCTAGACAGCCAACATTCTCTTCTCAGAAGAGAGGCAAGAGGAGATCACTATGGTTTGTTCATTCCCAGACCCCGTGCCAGAATCAGGGTCAAATGTTCCAGAAGAAGAAAAGGTACTTTACCTGTGCTGCTGTGAAAAGACCCTGCTGAATCCACGTATCTTTCAGAGTCAGAATGTAGCCTCTACCACCTCCACCCATGACAACATGGCTCACGTGGGCCTTGACCTTCAACCAGCTCAGAATGGCCCCTTCTTAGGGGGTCTTCCCCTTCCCTTTCTCAGGACCATCCTCTTTTGGTGACTGCCTCTCAACCACCCTAGGGTGGTCTGCGGAGCTACCTGTCTGTCAATGTCTGTCAGTCAGTGTCCTCCAGCCTCTCACCCGCAGCACTCCGCTCCCCAGTCCCCATCCCTAGCCCCTCCCCCTAGTCCCCTCCCCCCAGTCCCCACCCCTCACCTTTACCAGCTGGGCCGTGGCCATGTGCCACACTTTGACCAAGCCTTTCTCACAGCTGCTCACGATGTAGGTGTCATTGATCCTGGTGTCCAGGATGGGGTCTTTGTGTTTGAAGGTCTTTAGGCACTTCCCTGTCTCTATATCCCACTCTGAAAGGGAAGGGGAGAGAGAAAAGAGGGTGCATGGAGAGGGTGCCAAAGGGGCTCCATACCCCATCACAGAGGCTGAGACCAGCCGAGCCCATCATGTCAGATTCCAGAAGGCTTCACCTGGTCCAGCACCCCCACTGGCTCACCCACAGTCCATGTACGTGCAACCCAGGGCTTCCCTCTCATAACCCTTGGGAGATCCAGCAATGCGTAGACCTTGGCTCTGACTCTGGAACTTAGCCTCCTGGTCTAAGAGGTGGACAGCTCATCTCCAGCAAGCCTCCTCCTCAAGCCTGAAAGATGCTAGAGTAGATTTCAGGAAAGTCATGGCAGGTGTTCAGGGCATGATTCCTCCCAGATGCTGTCTCCTGACCCTCACCTCCTACCCACCTCCAAAGAAGAGAAAGCTGTCTATCTCCATTTACATTTTAAGGTATTTCTGAATCTGACTTTTGGATTTTACTTCTAAGAGATTGTCACAGCTGAGTGCGGATCTACTGCTGCTTCTACACAGATGGTGCTGGAGCCCCCACCTCTCATATCGTAAATGTTGGGTGGATATGAGAGTCCATGGGTGGTGGGAGAACTGAGCTTGAAGGAAGAGACTGAAAGTGGGCATCACAAATTCAGTGATGAGAACATTAAAGCCCCTCATAGAACCTACTTCTTCAGGCAATGCAATAAGTACAACAGGACCAAATACTAACCACAGTGCACACCCACCCCACACTAGCCATGAGCCAGGCACCAATCAAAGTGCTTGCCATGCATTAACCCATCTTCACAGGACAAAGCTGTTGTTACTCCTTCCTGTTCAGATGGGGAAACTGAGACCCAGAGAGGTTCAGTAACCTGCTCAAGATCACAGGGGTGGTGAGCAGATTGAACTGGGATTTGAACCCAGAGAGTCTGGGTCCAGAGACCATGTTTCTAACCATTAACCCAAACTATGTGAGTAAGCTTTTCTACACTGATTTTTTGCCCTCCCCTGGGCATCTGCGGGAACTCTGCACTCAATGCATTAGCTTCCCATTGCTGCTGTAACAGATTACTATCAGCTTAGAACCTGAAAATGACAAATGGATTATCTTACAGAATCACTGCACAACCTCACAAAGCTAAAGTCAAGGTGTCAGCAGGGCTGTGCTCCTTTAGGGAGTCTCAGGGGGGGCGGGGGGAGGAATCCATGTCCTTGCCTTTTCCACCTTCTAGGGTCCCCCACACACACCTTGGCTCAAAACCCCCTTTCTCCATCTTCAAGGCCAGCAACGTTCCATCTCTCTGACCATTCATCCACAGTCAAGTCTCCTTTTGGTCACACATAAGAAAATGTCTGTTTTTATGGATCCAGGTGATGACCCATGGGCCCACACCAATAACCCTGGGTCATCTCCCCATTTTAAGGTCCCTGACTTCAGTACATCTTCAAAGTCCTTCTTGCCATGCAAGGAGACACAGTCACTGGTTTCCGGGATTAGGATGGGACCATCTTTGGCTGGCTGTTCTTCTGCCTGCCACACTCAACGTGTCCAAAATATCAGCTATCATCTTCTCCTCCATCCCTCCCCTACCCTGCTCTTCCTCCAAGGTCGCATTTCCATCAGTAGTACTTCTGTGTACCCAATGGCCTGAGTTATAAAGTCTGGCCTCACCCTTCTCCCTTCTTTCTTGCTCTGCATCTCCTGTTGGTGCTGAAGTCCTGACAGTTCTCATTCTGGAAATCTCACCACCACCACCACCACCACCACCCCTCCCCGCCCTCTGTATGTACCATCTCCTAGAAACTCAGATCTATCCAATAACTTCACACTTGCCTATTCTCAAATATTCTGAAGACATACTGTCCCCACAGAGTTGCCATCTCTCCAAATCTTTCTTCCACAATATCACTAGAGCAGTCTTTCTCAAATACACATTTCATCATATCACTTCTCAGCTTAGAATGCTTTTACAGCCTCCTACATCTTACAGAATAAAGTTCAATTTTCAACACAGAAGGCCTTTTATAATCTGCCCCCAAACAAACATACCTGCCTGATCGCCAACACCACACACAACAGCTCAGCCAACTGAGCAGAGGGAAAGTCCCTCAATTCTTCATTTTCTTTCATACTCTGGGATTTGCCTGAACTGTTCCTTCTGCTTGAAATGCCCTACACACTCCCTCTGCATGTAGAACTACTCATCCTCAGGACCACACTCAAACAGTACCCTGCCTGCAGTACTTTCCCTTTTACTCTTATTTCTATGGTGACTTAGCCCTCCACAAACTCGCTGGAGTATGCATTTTAGAACCAGACAGCCCTGGGTTCAAATCCGCACCCAACCACTTAGCAATTTTGACTCGGGGCTAATTGTTTTTCTCTCTGAGTCGTGGATCCCTTATCTGCATCCATGCCATAGAACGCTTATGAGACTGAAATAAGATAATGTAAAGCACCCATCGCAGTCCCAAAGTTAGTACTCAATAAAAGGCAACTGTCGTCATTCTCATATTTACTCTTCCCTCCACGATGTATTTATGTATCTGTCTCCATTAGGAGACCACGATGCTCTTGCGGAAATAGAAAGCCACGTCGAAAGGGCCATGGCATATGCTGCTTTTTTCAACCAATAGTCATCGAGTGAATGGATCAGTGGATCCATAGACAGATGGATGAAGGAACAAGCGACTGCCTATAGAAATAAGCAAAACAAGTCTTCTGGCAACCCATGGGCTTAGGGAAACATCTTAGTCTGAGGCATTTCTTTCTCACCTTTTACCTGGCAATCTTTTGCTCCAGAGGCGAGCTTGTTCTTATACACATCCATGCAGGTGATGGTCCCCTGGTGGCCGTTGAAGATGCGTATACAAGCCCCACTTTTCAGATCCCAGTATCTGCAGGAATCAGACCACAAAAAAGAGATGTTTTTGAGGCTTTCTGAGGGCCCAAGGGTTCAACAGTATAGAGTTCCTTCAGGTTGATAGGTAGTTGGAAGGCATCAGAGTTTCATGATTAAGCTCAAAGTCCAAGGCTTGGATTTGAATCCCACTTGCAGCATCTCTTAGGTGTAACTTTAAGAAAGCTACTGAACTTTGGTGAAAACTTCATTTACTCCTTGATGCAATGGAAATGATAATAAAAATAATTATCTCACAGGTTTATGAAGAATTAAATACAGTAATGCAGAAGTTGTCAACTAGAGGTGACATCTGCTCCCAGGGGACATGTAACAATGTTTGGAGACATGTTTGGTTGTCACAACTTGGGCTTCCCTGGTGGCTCAAATGGTAAAGAATCTGCCTGCAATGTGGGAGACCCAGGTTTGATCCCTGGGTCAGGAAGATCCCCTGGAGAAGAGAATGGCTTAATTCCACGGACAGAGGATCCTGGCGGGCTACAGTCCATGGGATTGCAAAGAGTCAGACACAGTTGAGTGACTAACAATTTCACTTTTCATCAGTTGGAAGGGTCCCTAGAACAATCACCAGGCTAAGAATCCACGACACTGATTCAGTGGTAGAGCTGATCTTCAAACAAGAACAATAGAACAATTGACACATGCCACTTGGATTCAGACTATTTTATGTGCATTTCTAAAGCATATCTAGGGCTTTCCAGGTGAGTCTGTGGTAAAGAATCCACCTGCCATGCAGGAGACCTGGGTTCCATCTCTGGGTTGAGAAGATCCCCTGGAGGAGGAAATGGCAACCCACTCCAGTATTCTTGCCTGAAGAATCCCATGGACAGAGGAACCTGGTGGGCTACAGTCCATGGGGTTACAAAGAGTCAGACACAACCTAGCAACTAAAGACACACACACAAAGCATATCTAAGAGATACATGGGAAACATGTATGAGTCATACTGTTTTTTAATATACAAACCTGCCTGAGGTCTCTCAACCATCATTCATACTGACTTTGTGACAGGACAAAGTATAATGTCAAGAGACTGGGCTCTGGAGCCAGGCTGCCTGAGATCTACTCCCATATCCATCACTCACTGGCTGTGTGATCTCAAATAAGTTACTGAATCACCTGCTATCTCAGTTCCCTCATTTATAAATTGGGGATATTAATGGTACTTATCTCATAGAGTTATCAGAAGACTTGGCACATAATAAACAATAAGTAAATGGTTTTTTTGATTTGGGGGGGGCGTTGTCAGACCTTTCCTTCTAATATTCCTAAAGGTCCCATGGCCTTTATCTGTTCATCAGAGCCTGCTATGTATACATAGTTGAGTTTAACAAGGTCCCAGTGGTCTGAAAAAAAAGCATGTTTTGAATTTCTACTTCCTAGCAGCATGGTGAGCCACATACCCAGGTTGTTTTCATAATTTATGCAGAAAAGATAGTCGATAAACGCTTTTAGAAAAATAGGAATGGGGACTTCTCTAGTGGTCCAGTGGCTAAGACTCCATGCTCCCAATACAGGGGGATTGGGTTCAATCCCTAGTCAGGGAACTAGATTCCACATGCTGAAACTAAAGATCCTACATGTAGCAAAGAAGATTCTGCATGCTGCAACTAAGACCCATTGTAGCCAACTAAATAAACAAATATTTTTTAAAACTTGTAAATGGATGTTTATAGCCATTTACTCATAACAGACAAAATGTAGAAGCAACCAAGATGTCCTTCAGTAGATGAAGAAATAAATAAACTGTGGTCCATCTGGACAGTGGACTATTATGAAATGTAAGTAAAAAATGAGCTATCCAGACATGAAAAGACATGGAGGAGCCTTAAATGCATATGACTAAGTGAAAGAAGATCTGAAAAAGCTACACACTATATGATTTCAACTATATGACATTCTGGAAAAGGCAAGACTACAGAGCCAGTAAAAAGATTAATGATTGTCAGGGATTGGGAGAAGAATGAATAGGTAGAGGACAGAGGATTTTTAGGGCAATGAAAATACTTTGTATGATACTATAATGATGGCTATGTGTCATTATATATTTGTCCAAATGCATACAATGTACACCACCCAGTGTGAACCCTAGATAAACTGTAGACTTCAGGTAATTGCATGCATGTTCAGTCGCTCAGTTGTGTCCAACTCTTTGTGACCCCACAGACTGTAGCCCACCAGGCTCCTCTGACCAAGGGATTCTCCGGGCAAGAATACTGGAGTGAGTTGCCATTTCCTCCTCCAGGTGATCTTTCCAAGCCGGGTATCAAACTCGCATCTCCTGTATCTCCTGCACGGCAGGAGGATTCTTTACCCACTGAGCCATCAGGAAAGCAGAGATTACGATGTGTCAAAGCAGGGTCATCAGTTGTAACACATGTACCACTCTGATGGGGAATCTTGAGGACAAGAGAATATATTCATGTGTGGGTGCAGAGGGTATATTGGAAAACTTTGTGTCTTCCTGTTAATTTTGCTGTGAATCTGAAACTGCTCTATCAAAACTGTCTTTTTTTAAAAGGTAGTTTTGATGCAAGAATAGAAAGGCAAGCCAACAACACTGTGTTGTATTTTTGAAAGTTGCTGAGAGTAATCTTGAAAGTTCGCATCACAAGAAAAAAAAACTGTCACTCTATGCAGTGATGGATATAACGAAATTCACTGGGGTAATCATTTTGCAATAGATGCATATATCAAGTCATTATATTATACACCTAATATATTGTATGTCAATTATACCTCAATAAAAAATTTTTTTTCAAATTTGTAGGTCAATTATACCTCAAAAAAAATTTTTTTAAACTCATACACATGGGTACCAGGAAACACATACAGGAATGTCTATGGCAGTGAAAGAATAAAGAGCTAACAACAATGCAAATATCCACCAGCAGAAGAGTAAATAAATGAGTTATGATGATGTATTCATCCAATAAAATACTATATCTCTGTGAAAATAAGTTAATTACTGCCATCTATATCATAAAGATGAATCTCAAAATTAGTGCAAGAATCAAGTACACATGAAGTTTTAAAATACAACTACATTTATGTTGAGTTCAAGAAAGGACAAAGGTAGTGAATATATCTGGAGATATATAAATAGGTAGCAAAACTATAAAGAAATTTAAGTATAAAATTTATACTGATCAGGAGGAAGAAGAAAGAAAAAATAAGAGAAAGGCACATAATGAGATTTGGGGAATGGTAATGCCCTACTTCTTGACCTGAGTAACAAGCACATGAGTGTTTTATATTATTTAAAAATATTTGTATATATATACTTTTATCACTATTTGGCTTCCATACCAGGTTTCACACCCACAAAAAAACTACTTTCCCCTGAAGGAATCTGTGAAAAGAAATATAAATTATGCTTTCATATAAGAATACTAAAGAAAATACTTTCCAATTCGTAGCCTTCTGCTAGAAAATAGATCTAATAATTGCTATAAATCTATCTCACTCAAAGTTAAACAATATACAAATTTTTGGTTTTTATCTTGCCAAAAAAAGTGTGGGTTATTCTAGAAGTCAGCATCATTTAGGATAACTTTTGCATAAATACAAAAAAACCATAAAAGCACACGTGCTTTTTCCACAAGCTATGTTTAAGCCTGGGCAAGTTGAGGACCACAACTTTCTTGGACCACTTACCTGATACTCAGGTCATAACTCCCACTCAGGAGAAAGTTTTCTTCTTCACACAAGAAGAGGGCCCGGACACTCCCAGCATGGCCTCGAAACCTGATGGGTATCTCCTTTACACGTATGATGTCCAGAAGCTGGATCTTTCGATTGGATGACACAGCTAACAAATCTCCCCCAGAATAGTGGATGATTCTGTTTCGGTCCCACCTGAGTTGCCGGGAAAAAGATGCACCATGAGAGAAGAGAACCATGGAACAACTTAGTACAGTGCCTTTTGCCTATAGCAATGCCATCATGGAAAATCCATCCAGCAAGGGATGTAGCAGAAGGCAAGGCCTAGCGTTAATAAGCCCTGATGGATCCCTGCCTCACACTGTAACAAAAATGCATTTCAACTAGATTTAAAACCTAAACACAAAAGGCACAACTATTTTAACAATTTCTGCTAATGTATAATAAATGCCCAGGACAGAGAACAGAGTATGCAGCATTTTCTGCTTTATTTGACCATGGGAACCTTTTTTCACAGAAAACCTCAGAGGAACACAGCTGAGAAGCCCTATATCCACTGCATATCCCACTGCTGTCACTGTTTCCCTTAACCAATATCCAGTGAGCATACTACATTAGGGGCAAAGTCTTGTGCCAATAGGTGCTCATGGGAAATACAAAAATGAGTAAGATATGGATGGACCCTGCCCTCAATCAGTATGAAATCCAACAAAATAGAGCGAGTTGAATTAATTTTCCAATCATAAGATTATTAGAAAATAGATTAAATATGAGCAGGATGACCAAAAATTTTATTGTCCAAACTGAGATTTTTTTTATCATGAAAGGGGACACTATTACTAATTACTCGAGGACCACAGAGTAAAGCAGGGTTGTTTGGATAAACAGGGATGGATAGTCACTCTAAATACAAGGAGCAATTCCTGACATTTTTGCCCTCATTCCATTTGTCGTATCTAGAGTTCAACTTGTCATTCTCTCTGCTAAAGAGCACGTATCACCATACTACTCATAAACACTCAGCTCTGCCTTTTCCCATCTGTTCTGTCCTCCCCCTATTTGACTGGTCAAGATGCAATTTGTTAGTAAGGTTCACAGCCAAAAATAGAATAAAAGATGTCCTTCACAAAACTCTTTGAGTAAAGAGTGAAGTCCTAGATCTAAAATATGACAGGAAGTTGACATTATGAAAGGATCTTTTTCTGGCATATTCAAATGATGTCACACTACATAGTTACCATAAATACCATTTTCATATTTAACATGAAAAGACACAGTACTTTGCTAGAGTGGGTTACCAAAATATGTATAGCATAGCCCCATTTCTATTTAAAATATGTATTTATACATGCCAAGAAAAAATTCTATGATAGACATCAATGTTAATGGTAGTTATCTCTATATGACGAGATTATAGAAGAGATTTCTTTTTCTCTATACATTTTCTGGCATTTAGTGTATATTTTTCCAATGAGGATATATTACTTCTAAAATAAGAATTAAACAGTAAAGATAGTTTTAAAAGATTTCATGCATGTGAATTGTGCAAAAGGTTGCTGGTCAGTGTACCCAAAATTTGAAGGGCAGAGTGTCCTCCACCAGCTAGTTTGTTGTTGTTTAGTTGCTAAGTCATGTCCAGCTCTTTTGCAACCCCATGGACTGTAGCCTGCCAGGCTCCTCTGTCCATGGGATTTCCGGGCATGGATGCTGGAGTGGGTTGCCAGTTCCTCCCCCAGGGGGTCTTTTTCCACCCAGAGATCGAAACCATGTCCCCTGCATTGACAGGCAGATTCTTTTACCACTTAGCCCCCAGGGAAGCCCACCCTCTACTGAGAATGGTGCAAAAATCAAGCACCAAGTCTCCAGATGGGCTTGGGGCTGGAGTTTCAGGTGAAGAAGGATTGCTTTTCCAGTGAGCAAGGGTCATGGGAATCCTCAGATGCTTGCGTGGGTAGTCCAGGGGCCCTGGGCCCTAGATTCTGAGCCTAGTACCTACGTGTCAGAGAGGATGCGGATGTTGTAAGAGCCACAGAAGACATTCCTCTCCTCCATCTGCACCTGCTGAGTCTCCTGGTTCTGGTACGCAGTCCACAGGTTGTAGTCATTCTAACAAGGGAACACCCGCAGTCAAAGGACAGCAGCGACCTGACCCAGGGTCCCAGACATGCACCTTGGGATTCCCCCCTGGCAAGGGTGCAGGGGTCCACAGCCTCCTCCTCTTCAGGCCATGGCAACCGCTACGTGGTGATGGGGAGGGGGCCCACCAGTGAGAAAAGGAACCCCTGAGTGCAAAAATACTGAATTGAGGGTCCTAATTCCTCTTCCACCTCTGATTCTGTGAACGTCCAGTGCTGCTGATAACACAACTTTTTCAAACTGAGCTCAGGACCAAGATGCATGGAAAATAAAGTCACTGGTGCCCCTTGACTGACTATTTCATGGAACCCGGGGATTTATGTTTATGTTGCATACATGTAACTGTACAGAGCATACTTGTGGGAACTCGAGGCACAAGTGAAATCACTGCTGCACGCTCTGGGCCTTGTGTGTCGAGGTCTTTATGCATCAGCAACCCTCATCTCCTCACAGCTGAGTCACACAGCATGCTACCTGCCCCACCAAGTATTCTCATCATTTCACAGATGAGACAGCTGAGCCTCAGAGAGGGTAGCCTCAGAGAGGCCCTGCCCCCATGTCCTTCCCCATCCCCAGCCACAGACTTCTGCGGCCATGAAATGCAGGGACAGACCAGTGGTGGGGACACTCAGTGACCCTGACATTGCTGCTGGCTCTCAGCTGCCCACTAGATGCTTGGTGTCATGGACATAGGACCTGATGTGGGAGCTGCAGTCAGGAAGAACTCCAAGAAGACACCCAAATGAGCCCTCACTTAACAGATGAGGAAGATAAGGCTTAAGGAGAGGAAATCACTTGCTTATGGACACACAGCACAGGACTCTGGCCTCCTTCTTAGGGTATGTCACCTCCCATACCCCACATCCATATGCTCTATTCCATATCCTCCATACCCCACATCCATAATATGCTCTATCCTGTACCCTCTGATGTCTGACATCCTTATGTGAGATCCGAGCCTGGACTTCGGCCTTCCGCGGCCAGTAAGAAAGGACGCCCTACAGTCACTTACCCCATATGCCATCAGAACCCACCTTTGTTCTCAGTTTCCACTTCTGATTTTTCACACGTAGGCGCTTCCCATCATCCGTCATTTTCGGAATTGGGATAATAACCTTGCTGGCGTAACTAGGGTCTATTCCCCTGGTGTAGGACCCCTGGGGGAAATAACAGAAAACAGTTATTCTTTGTCCTTACACTCCAAGAGAAAACTAAAAACTAGTGCTTGACAGAGTCTGAAAGATGGACAAGCACTGGCCCAGGAAGGCATGGGCCTGGAGAGTTGGGCCAGTGGTATGGGCAGACTGGCTCGAGGAGGGTAATGACATCAAATGTCCAAGGAGGACCAGCAAGAACGGTGGGTGGCATGGCTGATTCATGTCAATGAATAGGAAAAACCACTACAATACTATAAAGTAATTAGCCTCCAATTAAAATAAATTAATTAAAAAAAAAAACAACGGTGGGTGGTCCCCAGCCTCCAGCATATGGCCTGCCTCAGGGCCTCCTCATCTGTCTCCTGCCCCCTCCCTCTGCTGGGAAAAAACCAGACTACCAGGAACCCCTGATTTAGAGTCAGGCTTCAGGCAAGAGACAGAACTGTAAATGCCAGAGGTGGTTACTAGCCAGGGAATAATGCATCATAACCTAAAAATACACTTTGTGGCCCTGTAAACGTCTGTGTACATGAGTCTCTCTTATGGCACAAGCTCTGGTAAGGCTCCCTGGGGAAAACTCACAGCTCCGTGGGGCGTGGGGAAGGCTCTGCCTCTCTCTGCCTGCGGGGCTTCTAGACGGGGTCCTCCCCACTAGAGAGTCAATGGTGATTGGGAATCTGGACATGAAAGCAGTGAAGAAGCAGCCCACGTGGAGCTGGAGGCCAGTCGGGGGCCACCACAGACAGGAAGGCTGGGCAGAAAGGAGGCTGGTCTGACCTGTCCCTCCCAGACAGGCCATACCTGCAGGAAGGTGATCTGGTGCTGGATGAAGGAGTGCATGGACAGGTCGGTCTTGACCTGCTGCGCTAGCGCCGCCCAGTGCTGGCTCACAAAGCTACACCTGTTCAAGGTGCTCCTATCCAGCAAGCCTGGAAAAACAAGAGGTGGGCCTGGGAACCTCCCACCTGGGCCACGATGAGGGAGAGGGGGTGCTTGAGAAACCCCCCAACAGGCCCCACATACTTAGGATATACTTGGAGAGGTGGATGGGCAGCTGGCGGATGAAGTCGCAGTACCTGCTGACCCCAGAGGACAGTTTTCTGACGGTATCCAGCTCCAGCAGCACATCAGGGGCCGGGGCCAAGCCTGATTTGGCTTTTTCAGAAAATAGCCTGTTCATCTCGGAAATACACTGGAGCGAACTCTTCCACTGCATTTCTAGAGGGAATCCGGGGAAGGGGGCACAGCTGGGGCATCTTTGGGATGGGTCCAAGCCCACCCAGGGACGTGTGCTTTCTCCGAGCACTTTTGGGCTTCCCTGGTGGCTCAGCCAGTAAAGAATCTGCCTGCAATGCAGGAGAACCATGTTAAGTCCCTTGGCCAGGAAGATCCCCTGGAGAAGAAAATGTCAACCCACTCCGGTATCCTTGCCTGGGAAATCCAATGGACAGAGGGGTCTGGTGGGCTACAGCTCATCCGTATGTGTGCTTAGTCGCTCAATAGGGTCCGACTGTATGCGGGGTTGCAAAAAAGTCAGACACGACTTGGCAACTAAACTACCACCACCACCAGGCCCAAAACAAGTCCTTGCCAAAAGCTCCCCCACCAAAACAGAGCTCATCAGAGTCTACCCTGAGGCCACTGACCTTTGGTGATTTCTTCTGCCAAAGTGAAAATACCATTTCCCCTAACCAAGCTGAAAACCAAGCAGTTTTCAGCGTTCCCAGCTCAAGGTAACATCTGCAGCATGAAAACTGCCCTGCTGGTGAAAAGGCATGGTGTCCAAAGTTCCCTTTAAAGGGTCTCAACAAGAAAAAGCCTCAGACAATTTCAAAAGAGAGGGGTGGGCGAAATAAGATGGACAAGATGGTGACAATTGCTGAGCCTGGAAGACAGTTAACATGGGTGACAATTATACTGTTCTACCTCTTTGGAACAGACCCTGATGCCAGGAAAGATGGAAGGCAGGAGGAGAAGGGGGCAACAAAGAATGAGGTGGTTGTATGGCATCATCGACTCGATGGACAGGAGTTTAAGCAAGCTCCAGGAGACAGGGGAAGAGAGAGGAAGGAACCTGGCGTGATACAGTCCATGAGGACACAAAGAATCAGACACGACTTAGTAACTGAACAACAAAAACAAACCTATTTTTGAAACTTCATATTTTCCATATAAAAAGTGTTTTAGAACCTATGCTTTGTGTTTCCTATATTTATTCCATGTACGTGTCTTGATTCAAAAACCAACTGAGGACAGCCTTAAGGTCAGAGCCCAATTCCCCACTGCTCTTATTTCCACCTCAAGACTGAATCCAGGGACAGCCCTGGTGGCCCAGTGGTAAAGACTGCACTCCCACTCCAGGAGCCTGAGTTCAATCCCTGGTCAGGGAACTAGGTCCCTCATGCCACAACTAAAGATCCCACATGCCACAACTAAGACCTCACAGAGCCAAACAAATAAATAAAAAGGCTGAATCCAGTGCTGCAAAAATAGCTCCTGGTGGGCTGGATCCTGGAGGTGCCCCTCCCCCTCCCTGCACCAGAAGTCGGAGGACTAGACCAAGGGGTACAGCCTGGTGCAGAGGAAGACTTAGGATCACACCGACTGATTATTATCCTTGTTTCTCACCCCAGCAGTGAGTGTGTGCATGCTCAGTCGCTCACTTGCGCCCGATTCTGTGACCCCGTGGATTAGCCCACTAGGCTCCTCTGTCCATGGGATTCTCCTGGCAAAAAGACTGGAGTGGGCTGCCATTTTCCTCCTTCAGGGGATCTTCCTGACTCAGGGATCAAACCTGTGTCACCTGTGTCTCCTGCATTGCAGCCTGATTCTTTACCCACTGAGCCATTGGAGAAGCCCACTTACCAGACATGGGATTAAATGAGGGAATAAACACCAGAGTGCCCAGCCCACTTTGTAGACAACAAATGAGTGTGAGTTGCCCACATCTGTCCTCCTCAGATGCCATCACCTGCCAGCCCCTCCAGGTCTTTGGGGACCCCGCCCCTTGGGCTTTCCTGCCACCAGCGGACTTACCAGCAGTGGCTGCTCCCCGCCGCACAAGGTCATGCAAGCTTGCTTTTCCTGCAGCTTTGGACAACGGGAAGGTTGTGTGCCTGGTTCTGGCTGCCCAGCAGACTTGTGAGGTGTCGCACGAGTGTACGCGGCCTTTCTCAGGGATTAAAAACATGTTGGTAAAGTCTGGGTCAGTCCCTAAAGAACAAAAGACCAAGACGAGCGGCCCTTGAAGCAGGTGCATGGAGAGGAAGTGCTGAAGAAAAGTGGCTTTAGGTCTACCGGTTTCTCTTAAATCTACACAAAACAGACCAGGCCAGTCATGTCTGTTTTTATTTAGGGGCCTCTGAGTTTCTACACAAAAGTCACAGAAAGCCTCTGTTAGCCTTTGCCACCCTGCCTGCACTGTAAACCTCATCAGTTTTCTATATACATGAGGATAGAGACTGAGAGACAGGGAAGGAGGACAAGAGAGAGAAAAAGAGGCAGGAGTTGAAAGAGGGATTGCTTTTTCGAAGCACTTTTAATTTTCTTCGGTGATATGAATAAATGCCCTTGAGTCAAATTAGAAAATTTCATTTTTAAGACAGAAGCTCCCCTAGGAGAGGGAGACCTGTAAATACAAGGAGCTGATTCCTACGGTGGGGGAGGACCTCCGAGCAGGGTATGTATATGGACAGATCTGCTTCCCTGCCTGGAGGGCAGCCTTGCCCATGGGAGATGCTTAGGATGGGAGGCCTGGTTTTCACCCCCCAACCAGATGACCACAACCAAGTCACTCAGATTGGCTGAACTTCAACATCATTACCTACAAAAATAAAGGTGCTGGACTGGTCAATCTCTAACCTAACTGATGGGATTCTCTGACTTTCTCCACCACTTCTTCATTCCATATGATTATTCTTTTACTTCCTGGACACCAAAGAAAGCAAGTGCCTTTATCAGGTTCTAATAGCCCTCTGCGTGCATGCTTAGCCTCTTCAGCCCCGTCCGACTCTTTGTGACCCCAGGGGTTATAGCCTGCATCTATTCATGGGATTCTCCAGGCAAGAATACTGGAATAGCTTGCTATTTCCTTCTCCAGAGGATCTTCCCAATCCAGGAATTTTTACCCACTGAGCCACCTGGGAAGCCCCTAATAGTCCCCTAGGGAGCTGTAAAGTTTCTTGAAATTCTATGAGTCTGCAAATAGGACCACACTGCAAATAGGACCATGGACAGCAGGAATCCCCCACTCTCAAGAGCACAACCTCTGAATCTCTCCATCTCTTGCCCCCTTCCAACCTTCTCCCATGCCACTAAACCTCTGCTTGCCTTTCTAGACACCCCCCTGCAACCCCAGTCCCTTGCCTCCTTTCTGGCTGCTTTTGCTGCCCTAGTCCAGCTGGCCAATACCTTCTCACCAACAGACTGGACCACTGGCTCCCAAAATGAGGCACACAGACCAATATCAGCATCTCTTAGCAACATGTTAGCAGTGCAGACTCATAACCCACATCATACCTGCTGGGTCAGGAGCTCTGGGGGAGGACCACAGCCACCTGGATGTTAACAAGCCTTCCAAGTGATTCTGATACAACAATAATGGAGAACTCCTATCCCAGCCTTATTCAGTCCTTTCATGCCTTCAGAAGACTCTTGAGAAGTTCCTTGGACAGCCAGGAGATCAAACCAGTAAATCCTAGAGGAAGTCAACCCTGAATATTCATTGGAAGAACTGATGCTCCTTGAAGGTGAAGCTCCAATGTTTTGGCCACCTGATGTGAAGATCAGACCCGCTAGAAAAGACCGTGATGCTGGGAAAGACTGAAGGCAAGGGGCTGGGAGTGGCAGAGGATGAGATGGTTAGATAGCATCATCGGCTCAAGGGATATGAATCTGAGCCAACTCTGGGAGATAGTGGAGGACAGAGGAGCCTGGCATGCTACAGTCCATGGGGTCGCAAAGAGTCAGACACAACTTAGAGACTAAACAACAACATCTGACCCAGCTTTGGATAAACTCCACATCCAGGTTCGATTTCATGTCCAAGCAAGGAATACAGTGGAATGAATGGAGATAGGGCTTCCCTGGTGGCTCAGGCAGTAAAGAATCTGCTTGCAATGCAGGAGACCCAGGTCGATCCCTCAGTCAAGAAGATCCCCTGGATAAGGGAATGGCAACCCACTTCAGTGTTCTTGCCTGGAGCATCCCATGGACAGAGGAGCCTGGTGGGCTACAGTCCATAGGATCGCAAAGAGTAGGACACGACTGAGTGACTAACGCTTTGAATGGAGAAAAGTCCTAGGTTTGGACCTCTTGGCCTGGTTTCCGTGCAGTGCAAACTGAAGGGCAAAACAAGTCAGCAGTAACCTTAACCCTCTCCCAAACCCACTTCAATCCTGAATGCACTGAGGCGGGAACCAGCCTGGCACTAATGAGCAGAGACAGAGAGACCAGCCACTTCTGGGCTTCAGGGATGAAGAAGTCCCTGAGCCACGCTTGACAGCTGAAAGTTCCTTCTGCATGTGTCATTTCTCATTTTCCAGAAGGAAGTCACATTTCAGCAGCTTCTCCTTCAGTCAACAGGACCAGGCACCAGGATGGTGGCTCAGTCGGTAAAGAATCTGCCTACAATGCAGGTGAGACCTGAGTTCTATCCTGGGAAATTCCCGTGGGGAAAGAAATGGCAACCCACTTCAGAATCCTTGCCTGGAGAGTCCCATGGACAGAGGATCCTGGCAGGCTACAGTCCATGAGGTCGCCAAGAGTCGGACACGACTGAGCAACTAGCCCACCACCATCTGCCATCTGGCAGTGCCCTGTCAACCTGAGCTCGTCCACACCTCCCATCCCTTCATAGGCTCCTGGTCTCCAGGGACCCCTGGTCTCTCTACCTGTGGCCTTGCTTACCTGAGGCGTCACCCCACTCTCTCAGAAACAGGACTCTGATGACATCAGTGGCGGTGAGCAGCAATCCGGGGTCACACATCTGCAGCAGCAGGAGCGTGTAGTTGGCCTTCGTCCGCTGGCTGCTGTTCTGGAGCCAACGCAGAGCCTCCCGCATCTTCTGCTCCACCGTCTCGTCCAGCGTTTGATTCCAGGACTGGATCATCTTGCCCTCCTTCCTGCTCAGGTCGACCCGGGTCCTGTGGTAGACCAGGTCCTTGCCCTGTGTGGTCTGCAGGAGGGTTAGGAAGTAGTGTAACAAGTACGGGCTGTCCAGTTGCTGCAGGACACTCACCAGGAACCTCCTCTGGAACCCAGCACCCACCCTCCAGAACCACTCTCGCGTGGAGAAGATCTTCCAGGCCAGGATGCATGTCTCACACTTCTGGCACACAGGGAGAGAATCATTCCCCTTCTCACAGCGAAAGTACGGGGCATTCTTGAGCCTGGACTCCAGGTTTGCCATGGCCCCGAGAAGACTGGCTCATTTTATCCTTGCCTGCGGCCAAACCCCAGACGGACAGTAGACGCTGATGAGTATCCCAGCTGAGCCTTTTCCGACATGAACATCTCTCGAAGAAAAGGTACACTGCTCCAATGGGGTGGAGAGCTTGTCTCTCCCAGAAACTGCCGGTTAAGTCTGGCTTTCAGTACTGACCTCCTAGGAAACATGCCTTTACCGTAAATCTCCTAAGCCTGGTGCTGCTCAGAGGGAGGCAGTTGCTGTATATTCTGAAAGAGCTGGTCATCTCATTTCTAGAACAGCAGGAAGAGAGGTGGTCAAATCTAGATAGTGGAGGGACCCCTTTTAAAGAGAAAATTATATGGTGGAGCCTGGTGTTGAGGCTTCCATTGTTGTTGTGAATGAATTTTAAATATTTATGAATATGAAATTAGATAGAGGCTTCTGTGGATGGCTGTTTAGTTAGAATGATCTTGCATGTTTATAGCTATCTTCTTAACATTGAAGTGAAAACACAAATGCTTAATGTATGTTTGCCTGGTAGGCTACAGTTGGACATGACCAAGTGACTAAAACTTTTGCTTCAGTTTCACTTCACTTTTTAAGTTACTTAAGTGTTTCAGAATGCTAACCAAGGGACTTCCCTGGCTGTCTAGTGGTTAAGATGCTGCCCATCCAACACAGAGGGTGTGGGTTCAATCCCTGGTCAGTGAACTACAATCCCACATGCTAAGGAACAACTAAGCCCATGTGCCACAACTACAGAGTCTGTGCACTGCGATGACAGATCCCTGATAACACAAGGAAGATCCTAAGGCCTGTGACCAAGACCCAACCACAGCCAAGTAAATACAAATAATAAAGTGAATAAATAACAACAAAGACCCAACCACAGCCAAGTAAATACAAATAATAGAGCAAATAAATAACAACAAAGACCCAACCACAGCCAAGTAAATAAATATATTACAGTAAATAAATAATAATTTTTTAAAAAAAGAATCCTAAATGGAAATCTCTGCAGGTAAAACTCCTTAGTGAAAAAAATGTCATTGGGCCTGAGCATATATTTGGGGTCTCTTCAAGCTTCAATCACATGCCAACCCTGGTGTTAGGAGACACCACAGCTGAATGGAGAAGAGCGGGGAGTCTGGGGTCAGACCCCTGGGTTTGGACCCCAGCCCAGCTGCTCACAAGGTCTGTGATCACAGGTAGATTACTTAACCCTTTATGCTTCAGTCTCCTCATCTGTAAAAGGGAGACAACTGTTCAGTTCAGTCACTCAGTCGTGTCCAACTCTTTGTGACCCCATGAACCACAGCATGCCAGGCCTCCCTATCCATTATGAATTCCCGGAATCCACCCAAACCCATGTCCATTGAGGCGGTGATGCCATCCAACCATCTCATCCTCTGTCATCCCCTTCTTCTCCTGCCCTCAATCTTTCCCAGCATCAGGGTCTTTTCCAATGAGTCAGCTCTTCGCATGAGGTGGCCAAAGTATTGGCATTTCAGCTTCAACATCAGTCCTTCCAATGAACACCCAGGAATGATCTCCTTTAGGATGGACTGGTTGGATCTCCTTGCAGTCCAAGGGACTCTCAGGAGTCTTCTCCCAACACCACAGTTCAAAAGCACCTTTGGCGCTTAGCTTTCTTTATAGTCCAACTCTCACATCCATACATGACTACTGGATAAATCATAGCCTTGACTAGACGGACTTTTCTTGACAAAGTAATGTCTCTGCTTTTTAATATGCTGTCTAGGTTGGTCATAACTTTTCTTCCAAGGAGTAAGCGTCTTCTCATTTCATGGCTGCAATCACCATCTGCAGTGATTTTGGAGCCCCCCAAAATAAAGTCAGCCACTGTTTCCACTGTTTCCCCATCTATTTGCCAGAAAGTGATGGGACCAGATGCCATGATCTTAGTTTTCTGAATGTTGAGCTTTAAGCCAACTTTTTCACTCTCCTCTTTCACTTTTATCAAAAGGCCCTTTAGTTCTTCTTCACTTTCTGCCATAAGGGTGGTGTCATCTGCATATCTGACATTATTGATATTTCTCCCGGAAGTCTTGATTCCAGCTTGTACTTCATTCAGCCCAACATTTCTCATGATGTACTCTGCATAGAAGTTAAATAAGCAGGGTGACAATATACAGCCTTGACATACTCTAATTCCTATTTGGAACCAGTCTGTTGCTCCATGTCCAGTTCTAACTGTTGCTTCCTGACCTGCGTACAGGTTTCTCAAGAGGCAGGTCAGGTGGTCTGGTATTCCCATCTCTCTCAGAATTTTCCACAGTTTATTGTGATCCACATAGTCAAAGGCTTTGGCATAGTCAATAAAGCAGAAATAGATGTTTTTCTGGAACTACCTTGCTTTTTCGATGATCCAGCGGATGTTGGCAATTTGATCTCTGGTTCCTCTGCCTTTTCTAAAACCAGCTTGAACATCTGGAAGTTCACGCTTCACGTATTGCTGAAGGCTGGCTTGGAGAATTTTGAGCATTACTTTGCTAGCGTGTGAGATGAGTGCAACTGTGCAGTAGTTTGAGCATTCTTTGGCATTGCCTTTCTTTGGGATTGGAATGAAAACTGACCTTTTCCAGTCCTGTGGCCACTGCTGAGTTTTCCAAATTTGCTGGCATATTGAGTGCAGCACTTTCACAGCATCATCTTTTAGGATTTGAAATAGCTCAATTGGAATTCCATCACCTCCACTAGCTTTGTTCATAGTGATGCTTCCTAAGGCCCACTTGACCTCACATTCCAGGATGTGCAGCTCTAGGTGAGTGTGAGTGATCACACCATCGTGATTATTGGGTCATGAAGATCTTTTTGTACAGTTCTGTGTATTCTTGCCACTTCTTCTTAATATCTTCTGTTTCCATTAGCTCCATAATATTTCTGTTCTTTATTGAGCCCATCTTTGCATGAAATGTTCCCTTGGTATCTCTAATTTTCTTGAAGAGATCTCTAGTCTTTCCCATTCTATTGTTTTCCTCTATTTCTTTGCATTGATCACTGAGGAAGGCTTTCTTATCTCTCCTTGCTATTCTTTGGAACTCTGCATTCACATGGGTATACCTTTCTTTTCTCCTTTGCTTTTCACTTCTCTTCTTTCCACAGCTATTTGTAAGGCCTCCTCAGACAGCCATTTTGCTTTTTTGCATTTCTTTTTCTTGGGGATGGTCTTGATTCCTGTCTCCTGTACAATGTCATGAACCTCCATCCATAGTTTATCAGGCACTCTGTCTATCAGATCTAGTCCCTTAAATCTATTTCTCACTTCCACTGTATAGTTATAAGGGATTTGATTTAGGTCATACCTGAATGGTCTAGTGGTTTTCCCCACTTTTTTCAATTTAAGTCTGAATTTGGCAATAAGGAGTTCATAATCTGAGCCATAGTTAGCTCCTGGTCTTGTTTTTGCTGACTGTATAGAGCTTCTCCATCTTTGACTGCAAAGAATATAATCAATCTGATTTCGTGTTGACCATCTGGTGATGTCCATGTGTAGAGTCCTCTCTTGTGTTCTTGGAAGAGAGTCTTTGCTATGACCAGTGCATTCTCTTGGCAGAAGTCTATTAGCCTTTGCCTTGCTTCATTTTGTATTTCAAGGCCAAATTTGCCTCTTACTGCAGGTATCTCTTGCCTTCCTACTTTTGCATTTCAGTCCCCTATAATGAAAAGGACATCTTTTTGGGGTGTTAGTTCTAGAAGGTCTTATAGGTCTCCATAGAACCATTCAAATTCAGCTTCTTCAGTGTTACTGGTCGTGGCATTGACTTGGATTACCATGATATTGAATGGTACCTTGGAAACCAACAGAGATCATTCTGTGTCAGCGTCACTTCAATGTCAGTGTGAGGATTAAATGAGGTATTATTACATGCGAGCAGGGCTTCCCCACTGGCTCAGACAGTAAAGGATCCCCCTTCATCCTTTACTGGATGGAAGGATGATCCTCTGGAGAGGAAGGAAGATCCTCTGGAGAAGGGAATGTCAACCCACTCCAGTATTCTTGCCTGGAGAATCCCATGGACAGAGGAGCCTGGCGGGCTCCAGTCCATGGGGTCACAAAGAGTCAGACATGACTTAGCAACTATAACACCATCAAAAGGCAGGCAATGGCATGAGCATTTCTAGCACCCACATTTGGAAACTAGCTACTGCCAGAGAAAGGCGGTGGAAGTCATGGCCAGGCTGGTCTTATAAAAGGTTAGGGTGAAGACAGGACCCAGAAGGAGATCAGTGCTAACAGCTCAAGCCTGGAGAAGCGGCAAGAGTGGATTAGCTTCTGGTCCACCAGGAAGGCCCGACAGAGCAGAGAGGCCCAAAGCACCTGTATAGGGGGCACATTACCCCCAAATATGCTACATACTGGAAGCAGCTTGTTCCTAAAGGTCTAAATAAATTAGGGTTTTAATCTGTGGAGCGGACATACGCCAAAGAAGCAGTTTTACAATCCAATTTGGCCTTGACTTCATGTTTGAGGGCCCAACCTTGGGAGTTAGAGATGGGCTGGAATCCCCCACAGTTTTCTTACTGGAGCTGTGGCCTTGGGCAAGCCCTACAGCCCCTCCAGGCCCCGTTCTCATCATAGAAGACAGGTGCTTACCACTGACTGGTGGGGCGTCCTAGTGTGAGGCCTACATTCCATCTGTGATTAAGGAGCTGCCAGAGACAGTGGAGGCTCCTATATGACATACAGCTTGGAGATATATATACCAAGCTTGGAGAAAATGACAGAGAACATAACACTGGCCTTTGTTATCTTTTTATTTTTTATCTGTTTGTTTTAGGCAATTTCAGTTTTGGACCAAGTAAAAGAAGATATGACTGTCACTTGAGGCAACAATAGAAAGAAACTAAATGTTCCTAACACCCAGTTTTGCTGTGATCAATCAATTTTGATCACAGAAAAACTGAGTGTTACTAAAATTTAAGAAGGGGCTTCCCTGATACCTCAGTTGGTAAAGAATCTGCCTGCAATGCAGGAGACCCTGGTTCGATTCCTGGGTTGGGAAGATCCCCTGGAGAAGGGATAGACTACCCACTCTAATATTCTTGGGATTCCCTTGTGGCTCAGCTGGTAAAGAATCCATCCGCAATGTAGGAGAACTGGGTTCGATCCCTGGGTTGGGAAGATTCCCTGGAGAAGGGAAAGGCTACCCACTCCAGTATTCTGGCCTAGAGAATTCCATAGTACAGTCCACGGGATCACAAAGAATTGCACACAACTGAGCAACTTCTCGGAGAAAGCAATGGCACCCCACTCTAGTACTCTTGCCTGGAAAATCCCATGGATGGAGGAGCCTGGTGGGCTGCAGTCCATGGGGTCTCGAAGAGTCAGACACGACTGAGCGACTTCACTTTCACTTTTCACTTTCATGCATTGGAGAAGGAAATGGCAACCCACTCCAGTGTTCTTGCCTGGAGAATCCCAGGGACGGGGGAGCCTGGTGGGCTGCAATCTGTGGAGTCACACAGAGTCGGATACAACTGAAGTGACTTAGCAGCAGCAGCAGAGCAACTTCTACTTTTTTACATCAAGAAAAAAGGTCTTCAAGCCAAAAGAAAGAAAAAAAGTGATAGTTGCTCAGTTGTGTCTGACTCTTTACCACCCTGTGGACTATAGCCCACCAGGCTTCTCTGTCCATGAGATTTTCCAGGGAAGAATACTGAAGTGAGATGTTATCTCCTCCTCCAGGGGATCTTCATGACCCCAGGATCAAACCAGCGTCTCCTGTGTCTCCTGCATTGCAGGCCGATTCTTCACCCCTAAACCACCAGGAAAGCCCTTAATGAGTGAACAAAAAGAGAAGCCGGTGTTGAAGACAGGTGAGGAGACACCCAGAGGGTTCCTTTTATGAGTCTGAGTGTGGCGTAAACAAATGACATCTCACGACACTGACACAATTTACCAACGTGACTGAAATCCAAGCAGTAAATTTTGAGAAACTAGGGAGAATGCTGGAGGATGGAGACAGGCAAAATTGTCTAGATTTTTTAAAAGAAAAATAAGGTAGATTCTACAAACAGCAGACTAGATGTGAATTTGTACCTGATTTCTAAAATGCTTTATCAAATAGTTTGTGAGCATTTAAGGAAGAAACATCAACAACATATAGGGGTTTAAAAACAGCACGGTGGCCAAGCTGATCTCATTTTCTCCTTTCAGAGCACTGTTAGAAGGAAGCGCTGACCTAGTGTATCTTGACCTTTGCGGTTGAAAACGTCCTTCATGGTGTCCATTGCATAAAGGTGCAGAGGTGGACTATGTTATCGAAGAGTTCTACTCGTGCATAACTTTTAAAAAAATTTTTTAGACATGGACTATTTTTTAAGTTTTTATTGAATGTTACAATATTGCTTCTGTTTAATGTCTTGGTTTTTTGGCCACGAGGCATGTAGGATCTTAGCTCTCCAACCAGCGATTGAACTCGCACCCACTGCATTAGAAGGCGAAGTCTTAACCATTGGACAGCCAGGGAAGTCCCACACGGATGCATGACTTATTGAATAACTAAAACCAAAAGGTATTGACTGAGGACTGCAAGACTCTAACCAATTTATGTATCAACGAAAGTAAGATTTAAGAAAAGGTCACCAATTTCTGCAGGATAGGAAGGAGAGCTGTTATAACCCAGTAGGATCATGAAACAAATCTATCTCCACAAGCAGCAGTGATGTCATGAGTTTTACAATTCAAATTTTTTAAAAGTCAATAAAATTTAAAAATTTAAAATTCAGTTTGAAAATTAAAATCCTACACTGTGTAAATCCTATGATCAAATGTCTGACAGGGTCTCCAGAAACAAGTCAAGTGATGCTGAAACAAAGTGCTCTTGAGACAGGACCACCAGACAGGGCAAAGAGGAAGAGGATTGCCTTACACAGGTCATGGAAAAGACCCAGAAGTTACATGTCCAGTGAATCCCAGAAGGGATTTCAGGTTACGTCCTCAGAAACCCATTGAAATACAGTTTGTCATTTGCCTAAAGGTTTGATGTTAGTAAAGAACTGTCTGCCAATGCAGGAGACACAAGAGACGCAGATTCGATCCCCAAGTCAGGAAGATCCCCTGGAGAAGAAAATGGCAACCCACTCTGGTATTCTTGCCTGGGAAATCCCATGGACAGAGGAGCCTGGCAGGCTACAGTCCATGGGGTCACAGAGTCAGACACAATTGATCAAGAATAAGGACTAAAGACACCTTTAATTTTAGGGAACAATCTGTCAAAAGGAAGAGAAAGTGACCAGAGAGGTAAAAAATCTGGAAACAAGGAAACTGGGAAACAGGATGTGAAAACACGCATATTCCCAGGGGACCTGTGAGAGCTACTCCTCAGTGTGTAGACAACTGCCCTTTGGATAAGGAGCTCCCCACCATCCAGGTGGCTCCAGAAGAGAGGTGTTAGGGCCATATGCCGAGGTCATAGGGACTAGGACATGGACCCTATGAAGACAGTCCTACAGTTCTCGCTGTGCCCAAGCCAGGAGAGCTGCCTGTGAGGTAGTGAGCTCTCTGTCACAGCACAGCTGCAAGGCCCATCAGACGTGGGCAGGAAAAGCCACCGAGACTGTCAGACTCTCCATGCTCACAAATGCAGTTCAGCTTGTAGTTTATTCACTTACACACAACATCTGTGATCTAAGGAGGAGGGCAGGGTTGGGTAGTGGTTAGAACTTCGATGTCAGGTTTGAATCCCAGCTCGGCCACTCACTCGCCACGTGACCACAGTGACCCTGAGTGAGTTCACTAACCCCCTAAACCGCAGCCTGTCCATCCGCCAAGTGGGGGTGGTTGAGCACCTCCCCATGGGGCTGCCGAGAAGGTCACAAGGGCTGAGGCCCAGGAGGCGCTCAGAACAGGGGACACGGGAGTAAGACAAGGTTAGCGATTGGTTCTGATTCCTCTGCAGTCTTTCTGATCCCTCTGAGGTTGCCTGGTGACCACCTCTGGGCACAGCATGTCGTCCACCCAAGCAGACAGGGCGAGATCATAAGAATATGGTGAGGGGGACCTAGGGTTTGAGGATTACTGCAAACACGGGGACCAGCGCAGTGAGGAGCCCAGGGCGGCAACCAGAGACCTTTCCCCTCATCCTCACATGATTTCTAAAGCCAGCAGGCACTGGCCTGGACCCCCCGTCAGTCTCCCAATAGAAACTGCCACCTGTCTGTGTGTCAGCACAGGTCTGAGACCTGGACCGGCGTCTAGGCAGCAGCCTCCACCGGGGCCGGCCCTGGCTTCTCGGGTTCCTCTCCCAGATCTGCAATCCGGATGGCACTGTCCTTCTTGGAAAGCCAGAAGGCTGGGTAGACGGGCTCCGAAAACTTACACTGGAACCTGTGCAGCAGCGTCAGGGTCTCAGGCTCGATGCCGTAGAAGGAGAGGCCCCCGCCGGGGAAGTCCACATAGATCCCCAGCCTCCGGCAAGCGCTGGCGCTGAGCAGGGTCTCTGCATCACTGTGCCATGCCCTGAACCCCTTCCCGTCCCAGTGGAGGCTCCAGGAGAAGTCGTTCCCGGAGATACAGCTGTTGCGCTCTTCACCCTTGCGGTCAATGCCCTGGCATGTCAGGCCCACATAGATGCCCGCTCCCGAGAGCTCCACCTCGAAGTAGTACCTGTGCAGGTACAGGCTCTGCTGGGCCAGCACCTGCCGCCAGTGTGAGAACCTGCTGGGCAGGTCGGGGTAGGGGTGCTCCCAGGGCGCCGTGTTGGTGACCTTGCGGTTGTCCTCCTGCAGCCGGAGGTACCTGTGTGCCGTGTCAGGGTCGAAGACAATGTCACAGGCATCTGGGGGGGATATAGAAGGTCGGGGGTTGGCAGCTGACTCACATCTAGCCAGCCTCCAAGGGATGAGAAGACATCCATCCCTCTGTTCCCTGTCTACCCAAGTTCTGTCCCCTCCCAAAGAAGAGGTGGGTGAAAACCAGGAAACAGAACACAAGCGGGACTCTGTGACTTACAGTAATTGTAGACTTGGTCTCTGCCCCTGGCTACCACCACAGAGTTCTCTGTAATTTCCTGAGTGGTAACAGTACTAGCACCATCCTTTGTTCTAATGTTTGGTCTTTGACAGGCTTCCCAGGCAGTTCAGAGGTAAAGAACCTGCCTGCCAACACAGGAGATGCAAGAGACTAAGTTTTGATCCCTGGGTCAGGAAGATCCCCTGGAGCAGGAAATGGCAACCTACTCCAGTATTCTTGCCTAGAAAGAATCTGCCTGCAATGCAGGAGACACAGGTTCAATCTCTGGGTCAGGAAGATCCCCCTGGAAGAGGAAATGGCAACCCACTCAGTGTTCTTGCCTAGAAAATCCCATGCTGAGACCAGTTCCTGACACAGAGCTCCTGAAACCCTTGTAATTTCCTGGGTTAAACAAATGTCTTTTTTCTCCTTAAGAGGTAGAGTTTGGGGGTTTCATTTTATGTTTATTTATTTATTTATTTGGCTACACCAGATCTCAGTTTTGGCATGTGGGATCCAGTTCCCTGACCAGGGATTGAACCTGGACCCCAGTGCCTTGGAGCTCAAAGTATTAGCCACTGGATCATCAGGGAAGTCCCAGTGTCTTTCGTTCTAACAAAGTGACTCTGTGTGTGGGGATGGGGGGGTGGGGCTGGCTGGTCACCAGAAGAACCAAGTCATAACCAAGTTCTGCTTGGATCTTGCAGCCCTAATTCCTCTTCTCTTGGGAAGAGAGATGGGCTGGAAGTGGTTCATCATGCCTGTAGGATAAAGCCCCCATAAAATCCCAGGAGTGTGGGGTTCTGACTACTTCTGGGCTGACAAACATCCACATCAGGCAATTGACCCCACCTCCACGGGGACCCTCCCAGCCCTCGCTCTGAGCATCTCTCCCTTCCTCCGGCTGCTCATCTGTGTCCTTCATCACACCCTTTGATGAACTGGTGAACATAAGTGTCTGAATTCTGTGAGCCGTTCTAGCAAATGCTCGAATCCAAGGAGGGTCCTGGGAGCCTTGGATTGCAGCCAAGTCGGACAGAAGTTGTGGGTCCTCTGGGGGCCCCATAATTGTGACTGGCATCTGAAGCGGGGTCCATCTGGTGGGCTCTGACACCATCTCCAGGCAGATAGCATCAGGACAGAGTTAAATCCTGGGATGCCCAGCCACGTCTGGGGGAATTGCTAGGTTGGGGTTGGGGGAGGGGGTCTCACTTCCACACATGTGGTAAGTGGTCCCAGACACCTTTTAACAAGTCACCCCCACTTCCTTCCTTCCTTCTTGAAGCTCAAACTGCTTGCCATTTACTGTACTATTTGTTGAACTGAATCAAGAAATAAAATTTACTGATGGGCTCATGTTTTCATTCATTCGACAAACACGTCCTGAATTCAGGTGCTTTTCTATGCAGTGTTGGCAAGGGTCATACACCCACATCTGATTCACTCATTTGTTAAAATATTTGGCCACTATTTAGCAGGGGAATTCTCAAGCAGTCCCCCCCCCACATGTACACAGATATTCTTTTTCTGGCCCCAGAGGACACCTCCACACACCCAAATGCTCAAGTCACACTCCAGGTTATTTTGACATTTCTCTTGGCCCCATCCTCCCTCATTTTGCCCCTCAACTCACACTGGAAGCCCCAAGTCCCACCTAGAGACCCCGTTCACCCCCATCTAAGCCACCCCTGAATCTCCCCTGACGCGTGCAGCAGCTCCACATCAGCTGGCTTCTTGTATCAACTACATGTGCGCATGCTAAGTCACTTCAGTCATGTCCTGCTCTTTGCAACCCCCACAGACTGTAGCCCACCAGACTGCTCTGTCCATGGCATTTTCCAGGCAAGAATACTGGAGTGGGTTGCCATCCCCTTCTCCGGGGATCTTCCTGACCCAGGGATCAAATTTGCATTTCTTATGTCCGCTGCATTGGCAGGAGGATTATTTTCCATCACGCCAGCTGGGAAGCCCCTATTTTAACTGCATTGTCTGTTTGTAAAACATTGATATGCTGCTGTCAGGAAGCACAAAAGATAAATAAAGGAAACTGGAAACCAAGAGGTCCTGGGGGAGACGAGGAGCTGTGGCAAGAACAGGGTCATCAAACCCGAGGCTCCACGTCAAGACCAGAGAGAATGGGGTTCAGGAGTCAGCCAACCAGAGCTTACCCCAGAAAGCAAGCAGAAGCAGGGTTGAACAGTGAGTTCCAAAGAGATGAAAGTCAGAAAAATTAGCCTTGATTACCCAGACATGTCCTTCCTCTCCTGGGAGACAAGACCTCCCTGTCTTGTTAACCATGAGCAAGTATTGATTGGAAATAAGTGTTTCTAAAAATGCCAACAGACCAGGACACTTCAACGTCAGGACAGGACAATGGGCTAGGTAATTTCAGCCAAACCAGACTTAAAAGGGAGCCACCTGGTAACCAGCCAGGATCTTTAAAGGGGCCAAGGTTTTGAAGGACACAGAAGGACTAAAGGACTGGACACAGACTGAAGGAAGCTAAGGAGACCAGAAAACATCTGTGACTCTGGACTGGACTTCCGACCAGAAAAAGGACACTGGAAGCAACCCTGGTGAAATCTGATAAATTCCAGCCAGCAATGCTCACTTCCTGATTTGGATCAATGGACCATATTTATGTAAAGTGCTCACGTTTGGAAAAGCTAGGTGAAAGGTGTATCAGAATTCTTGGTCCTCTTTCGTGCAATGTTTTTTTAAACTCTGAAATGGTTTCAAAATTAAAAGTTCTGATTTTTTTGAAATTCAACTTATTTAAAATTTAAATATACCATTTGGGGATAGACCTGAAGTTGCAAGAACCTGAAACCTGCTGAAAGATGGTATCCTTGCTTCTGAAGCATCACATGCACATCTCCTCCCCCCCCCGCCCCCCCGCCCCGGGAAAGCAGAGCAGCTCACGACTTACACTGGAGGAACTGCCGCCTGGTGCAGGGCTCAGGTTTTGAGGTCCGATGTCTGTGCTCAATGACAGCACACACCTGAGTTCTGATGTCGTACTCCTCTAGAAAATCAAGAGTTGTAAATGCTCACCTGTCCAGGTGGGCAAGAGAATCTAAGGAACGGGAACCCCCCACTTCAGTTGCTCTTCCCTGGGCCTCCTGGGGAAAGTCAGGACCAGACACTAGTCATGCTTCAGAGAATCCTGCTCAATGGACCACATCAAAGTAAAACCCACTGAGGAAAGATCCCAGCCTAACCTGGGTTTCACTTGAAAGCATAGGCATCAGTGACCTCGGAATTTAGTCTGCACTTGAGTGGAGATGTGGGCCAAGTGCATACCAAGACCATGTTTTCTGAAATCAGTTGTAAGTTAACATCATCAAGGTACGCGTCCACCAGCTACACGGTCCAACCAGTGGACGGCTCTGAAAATGGGACATTCTCTCCACCCCTGTTCTGTTCTCCTTCCCTGACCCCCACCTCCCCTGCCAACCCCTCCAGAGATGTCACAAGGCCTGGCGTCTCACCATCCTTGGAGAACTCCTGGAGCTTCTCTTTGTAGCTCTGCAGCAGCTGGATCAGGTGGGCAGTGGAGTCCGTGATGACCTTGTGGATGCCTGATAGCTTGTCCTTGAGCCCTATGTAGACGCTGGGGAAGGCGCCATCCTCCGTGTTCTTGAACTTGCAGTACTCCTGCAGGAAAAGAAACACAGTGGAACTTGCCCTGGCTTCTGTGCTTCCTAAACAGGGCTGCCCTACTCAATACAGCACCTTCTGCATCTGTGACACGGGCTGATAGGGGCGTGTACTTCACAAAATGTAATGGGTCCAGCTCAGCACCTGACCACATAGAAGGCATCTTCCATGACCTGGTCTGGCCTCCCGCTCTGGGCAGCCCTCCCTCCTACTCCTGTTCTCTGCTGCTCTCTGCCTCATTTATCAACAGGGTGGTTGCGTTGCCATATCCACTGCGGACCTAGCAGAGTGAGGGTCTCTCTGGCTCCGGCGTCGCAGTGACCCATACCTCCAGGAATAGCATGGGACTGCCAATGGCAGCGATTCTGTCCAGCTCCTGCCTGGCCTTCTCCATCTCTGCACTCCTGTACTCCAGGTGGGTCTTGATGCCGTTGGCCTGGCCCAGGGCAGCTTGCTCCTTCTCCTCCAGGAAGAGCATCACGTCGGCCTGGGCCTTCGTCACGGCAGCACGGAGCTCCCCGAACTGCTCCTCCACCCTGGCCTTCACCTCCGACACTGACACCTAGTGGCAAGGGGGTGGGGGAGAATCAGTGAAAAACCCATTAGTGATTAGCGAAGCATCAATCTTATCAAAGCTCAACACACAGAAATGTAAAAAAGCATGCATGCATACTCAGTCATGTTCAACTCTGACCCCACAGACGGCAGTCCGCCAGGCTCCTCTGTCCATGGACTTTCCCAGGCAAGAATACTGGAGTGAGTTGCCATTTCCTCCTGGAGGGGATCTTCCCCACCTAGGGATCAAACTTGCATCTTCTGAGTCTCCTGCATTAGCAGGTTAATTTTTAACCACTAGCGCCACCTGAGAATCCCAATATAAACCCAAGAAACCCTCAAATTAGGGAACAATTTCCTACTATAAAAGAAAGCCTTTATTCTCATTTGAATCCTGGGTTCTATAAAACAAGGACCCCCCGGGGTGTGAGTCCTTATTTACTCTTCATTAACTTGGTCTCTCATCCATTGGACGAGACTGTGCGTTGTCTGCTGAGCCCAGATCTGACAGTCAGGTTCCTCTTCAGGTCTGTGACATCAGTCTTCCTGCCTGGACAATGGACCTGTTCAGTGTACTTGAGAGTCATATTTCTTGCAGAAAATTAATAATTTGGCTTCTTTGTACAAATCAGTAGCCTGAATTTGCTTTCTCAGCACTTCATTATGTCCAGCTAAACTACCCACCAAGGAAATCAAACCGTCCAGCAAGGAGATCACACCAGTCAATCCTAAAGGAAATCAACCCTGAATATTCATTGTAAGGACTGATACTGAAGTTGAAACTCCAATACTTTGGCTACCTGATGTGAAGAGCCAAATCATTGGAAAAGACCCTGAGGCTGGGAAAGATTGAGGGCAGAAGGAGAAGGGGACAAAAAAGGGTAAGATGGTTGGATGGCATCACCAACTCAATGGACATGAGTTTGAGCAAACTTCAGGAGATAGTGAAGGACAGGGAAGCCTGGTGTGCTGCAATCCGTGGGGTTGCAAAGAGTCGAACACGACTTAGTGACTGAACAACACCAAACTGCCCACTGGATCCATCTGAGCTGAAAGCACATCCTCTGGTGTCTGGGCCAGACACAAAACGTTTAGGGCATGTGAAGGCAACCACAGCACCTGAGCATTGCAGGACAAGCCTACCTGTACGGAATGGAATGCCACATTCAAAAATATATACAACTAACTCCACGTGATGAACAGTAGGGATTTGCCTGATGGCACCTGTGTGTGTGGGAGTCTGTCCTTCCATATCTTTAGTAAATGCCTTAGTCAAGGTCATATTTACAACTTCAATCCACGTTCTTTTCAACAGTTTCCTCTTATCTTTGGTAGTTCTTAGGTACTGGTGCTGACAGGTGAGTGGGTGGATGGATGGATGGATGGATGGTTGGGGGAGGGATGGATGGGAGAGTGGATGAATGGATGGAGAGGTAGAATCATTCTTCATATGCAAAGATGCCGCTGCTCCTAACTGCCAATGTGTGCACGTTTTGCATTCTCCTCTGAGTTGTGGTTATTGGCTTGCCACTAGTGAGAAGCTTTCATGAAACAGTTTGGGTCCACTTAGAGTTTATTATGGAAAGTGGTCAGAAACCAGAGAGACTAAAACTAAGTAGCCTGGCATACCGTTATGGGACTTCCCAGATGGCCCAGTGGTAAAGAACCCGCCTACCGATGCCGGAGATACAAGAGACTTGAGTACAATCCCTGGGTCCAGAAGATCCCCTGAAGGAGAGCATGAAGAGCCACTCCAGGATTCTTGCCTGGGAAGTGCCATGGACAGAGGATCCTGGTGAGCTAAAGTCCACGGGGTTGCAGAGAGTCAGACTGGGCACACACATACACCACTGGCCTTATCAAGTTGCTATTGTTGTTGTTTAGTCACTAAGTCATGTCCGACTCTTTGCAATCTCATGGACTGTGGCATGGCAGGCTCCTATGTCCATGGAATTTCCCAGGCATGAATCCTGGAGTGGGTTTCCATTTCCTTCTCCAGGGGATCTTCCTGACAGAGGATTCAAACCCAAAGTACCATCCACTAATCCAGCCGCTCTCGCCTCTCTTTTCTGTCTGCCAGGACTTAGGACAGGCGAGAATCGCATGCGGAACACCCTGTCATGGTGGAAGAAGCCAAGATTATGCATAATTTCCGGAGCTCTAGCTAACCACCCCCCTCCATTCCCACATATACCATTTGCTCCTGGTCAAAAAAGCATATGCAAATATACAAATAAGCCAGAGCTATCACAGGACTGGAGGAGGGCATGGTAATCCACTCCAATATCCTTGCCTGGAGAATCCCATGGACAGAGGAGCCTGGTGGGCTAAAGTTCATAGGGTCGCAGAGTTAGACACGACTGAAGTGACTTAGCATGCACACACATCACAGGACTAGTTTGCTTCTATTCTCCATTGTTAAAAGTGAATCACTTGCCAGTTTTCAACCTTGAACTAATTTCACAGCAAATCCCAGAGACAAGGTGACGCCACCCTACAGTGTAGCCAACTTGATCTGTACCCACAGTTTCCATCAGATGATAAGACCTAAGGGGCCTGTAGACACAGAGGCCGGGCCTGCGGACGTGGAGGCCAGGCCTGCAGCCGAGTCCCACGGTTCCGGGTGGGCCTGACTGAACCAGCAGCAGCAGCCAGCCAGGTGTGTCAAAGCCTGGCAGGTGACTCTGGCCAGACTTACCAGGACAGATTTATGGTTAGCCTGGAGCCTGGAGATAGCATTTTCATTCAACTTGAATTTCTGCTCCAGGTCTAACTGGGTCCTCCGAAGCTCAGCCTAAGAAGAAGGAAGGTCAGCAGTGTTAGGGAGGAAGGTGCCCAGGGCACCCGGAAGGTCCCCGGGAGCAACGGTGCCACCTGCCCTTCTTCCACAGAAAGTGATGGGGGCCCGGAAGCTGCTCTCAGGAGCAGGCTGGGTGCCCTCCGTGGAGGCAGAGAGGGTCCACTGTGCACCAGCATTACCAGCTGAATCTCCTCCCGTCATTGCGACCATGCCCACAGCAGGTAAACACGCTGTCTCCATAGCACAGGTGAGAAAACAGAGCCACGAGGGTCATGTAGGTGTCAGTGGTCTAGAACAGGCTGACAGGGAGCACAGGGGCTTGGAACTGGCGGTGGGGGGGACCCCAGGGTTTCTACTTAGCAGCCAAGACTTTGGGGCAAAGTTGACTTAAAGCTTCCCCACTTGCATTTCTTCACTGTGAGGTGGGGAAAGCTAGTGTCCAATTCACAGGGTTCCTATGAGGACGGGGGGCAGCAGGAAGTCTGCACAGCAGCTGGCACCTCGCGGGTACTCCATTAGTGGCAGTGGCGTCATTGACTTCGTCATTTTACTGGTGCCTCTTTGGTTGCTTTCCATCACAGAATCTTCTCTTCCGAACGCAGGCAGGGCAACTCCTCCCCACCGAGGTGAGTGCCCACATGAGAACTCTGGGTTTGCCTGCTTTGACCCCCACCCCCCGCCCAGCCCCACTCCACCTCCCTAAGCACTTTCTGCCCAGAACCTGACAAGACAGGAAACCAGAGCCTTTGTGAACTTCAAAGGCCACCATCACTTTCTGCCTCCACAAGGGTGTGAGACAGTGGCAACAGAAAGGACAGCTTTCGCTGCTTTTCACAGCAGCGTGTGTCAGCACTGAGTTCTGAGTCACTTGCCCTAACAGGTCTTGGACTGGCGGGGAGCACCTGACGTGTCTCCCCTTCCTCCCACCAAAGTTCGTGGTAATCCCAGGCCCCAGGGACAGAAGCCCAGGCAAGCAGCGGACCTGCCTCACTCTGCCAAAAACTGGGAACTTCTGATCAAGCTCCAGGGTCCTGACTCAGAGCTGATGGGAGTCCACTGACTTCCCACACCTGAGACCTGATGTCCTGGAGTGGGGGAAGCGGGGGAGAAGGAAGCGATCTGACCTGTTTGGGGGAGATTGTGGAATCCTGGTCTATCAGAAAGGCTTACCCAGTGACCTCTCCAGGTTGGGCGGGGGGAAGGACATGAGGTGCTTGTTTAAAAGGTGGTGGGAAAAAAAATAAATAAATAAAATAAAAGGTGGTGGGAGATGCAACAGGACACACAAGAGCAACAGCACAGACATGTGGACATGTTAAAGGGGCCAGCCCCAACATGACCCAGGGACCCAGGAGATCCCCAGAGTATATAGGGAGGGGTTTCTCCCCACTGTCTGCAGACAGCCATTAAAGGAGAAAAGGACTCCAAAGTGCCTCATGGGGACCTCTGAGTCACCCCACCAGCGGGCACTCCCGCTTCCCCATGACAGGCGGGACCACTTGGGCAACCAGCACCTCCAGTTATTCCTGTTCCTAGAAAATGACGGGGTGCCTCAGACCCCAGCTCCAGGATTTCCCAAGACTTCAGCCTCACACACATCGCAGGCCAGGGCAGGCTCTGCACCAAAGCAGAACAGGGGTGCCAGTGAGCGTAAATGCCCCACATCCAGGGGCACAGAGAGCCCTGCCCACCTTGGCGGGGAGAGGACAGATGCTGTGCAAAGGACACCGTGTCTGTGATCCAACACCTGCCACTGGCGGGCTCCATGGCCCTCGTCAGGCCCTCTAGCATCTCCTCTGGCACCTCAAGAAAATGTTGACAGACTGTTTCTTGCCTCTTCCTCCAGGGCACAGGCGGCACCCAGCTGGGTGGCCGGGATCAGGTTAGAGATGCAAACTGGAACAGCAGAGGGAGTGAGGAGAGAGAAAAAAAGACATTCTACATGGTGTCAGGCACTCTGTGTGTCCCTCTGGGAACACAAGAGTGCCACCTGCGCCCTGACTTCGCTCCTCAGGTGGCTGGTCGGAACCCACTACATGTCAGTCCAGTTACATAAGGCAGCCTCCCTGCTCTTGAAGGCAGTAGAATGTTTAAGAAAAAACAACTTAGATAATACTGAGTCCAACACACTCTTCAGAAGTTCTAGAAGAAATTCTTCTGAACGGCCTCAAGCCATCCACCTTCTGGCAGCAGACGGCCATGAACAACGCTGGTTAACTGCTCCCCCGAGAACTGGGGACACTTGTGGCTCTCAGAACCTGGCTCTTGCTTCACCTTGAGACTGTGTCCACGTCCCTACCCTGTCCTTAGCTTTCTGGAACCTGTGCCGAGGTTGGATGCAGTGACCTGCCACGAATGGTCCTAAAGGTCTAAGACGGGGTCCAGCCCAGGCCTTCCCTCCTCCCAAGACCCCCACCCCTCACCTGCCAGGGGCTCCCTCCTCGGAACACACGGCTGAGCTTTTGTGCTGTCCCAGCCCTTGGACGTCTGGGGAGCCAGGGGCCTGCTTTGGCTTCCTGATTACAGCCCACACTCCCTGGGAGGGTACAGCACACTGAGCCCACAAAAAGCTCTCGGTAATGTTTGATAAACACAACAAGGAACAGAAAAGAACAGAAAAGCAGTCACAGAAGTGGTACAGACTTCACAACATGCACACACGCACGCAGGCATGCAAGCATGCAGCCTCACTTCCTGGCAGTGAGCCTGAGTTCTGAGAAGGTGAGAGGAGTTAAGACCAGCTGCTCTTGACGGCTAAGGGAGAGGGATAGACTGGGAGTTTGGGATTCAGTTCAGCTCAGTCGCTCAGTCATGTCCAACTCTTTGCCACCCCATGCACTGCAGCTCGCCAGGCTTCCCTGTCCCTCACTATCTTCTGGGGTTTGCTTGAATTTATGTCAATTATATACAGGGTGGATAAACAACAAAATCCTACTGTATAGCATAGGGAACCATATTCAATATCCTGAGATAAACCCTAATGGAAAAGAATATTTTAAAAAGAATATATATATATATGTTAAAACTGAGTCACTCCATTGCTGTACAATGGAGATTGGCACAGCATTGTAAATCAGCTATACTTCAATTTAAAAAAAAATTTTTTTAAGTTAAGGGGCCCTGGGAAGTTGGCCCCAGGAAGAGGAAGAGGTGAGTCCCCATAGGAAAGGGCTGGGCCCTAGGAGCCCAGCAGCACAGAAGAAATACTCAGTGAACACCTGGAATTTCCAGATTCAAGAGTTTTTGCCCACAGGCATAGCTGGAGAGCATAGGAGCCACAGAAGAGGCTCAGTCGGAGAACTGAGAAGCCAGTTTCCCTGCAGACCCTGTGCAGGGTCCTGGCTGCGCTTTGTCCCTGTGGCTGACCCTGCCGTTCTCAGCTTCCTCTGCATGATGGGCTTGCCTGAGCAAGCAGCCCTAAACACCATCCAAAGTGACCTTCAGCAAGCAGCTCCAGCAAGTTCAGGCTGGCTGAAGGAAAGATGGAACTTCTGGAGCCTTACTTAGGTCTGTTAAGGCTTTCCAAATAATCCTGGTGGAGGTTGCAGCCTCCTCAAGGAACTGTGTCTTCTGAGCCAGTCTCCTGGCAAGAAATCTTTCAGCTCCTGAGCAGTGAGGACCACGGAGAGAGAACGCACTTATTGGGCACGCTCACTCTGAATTGAAAGCAAGGACACAGGGCAGAAAAGCAGAAAACTCAAACAAGCAGAACCGCAAGCAGAGGCGGTGAACAGGCCAGAGCCTAGATCTGGGGCCTGGGCTACCGCACTGCTCCTATAACCGCCACTGCTTTCAGCACCAAAAACTGTCCTGAGTGTCGTTGTGTTACCTGACACAGCTCCCTCCTGGGATATCCAAATTTGGGGTTCTGCACATGTACTATATAAGCAGTCCCCAACTTTATTAGCACCAGGAACTGGTTTTGTGGAAGAAAAGTCCTCCATAGATAGGGGGATGGTTTTCTGGATGATTCAAGCACATTACTTATTTTTATTATTTATTGTGTACTTTATTTTTATTAATGGTAAAGAATCTGCCTGCAATGAGGGAGACCCAGGTTCAATTCCTGGGTTGGGAAGACCCCCGGGAGAAAGGAATGGCCACCTACTGCAGTATTCTTGCCTGGATAATCCCACGGATAGAGGAGCCTGGAGGGCTACAGTCCATGGGGTCACAGAGTTGCACACAACTGAGCGACTAACACTTATTTCTATTATTACATCAGCTCCACCTCAGATTGTCAGGTTAGATCCCAGAGGTTGGGGTTCCCTGCACTAAACAACTCTCCCTGCTCAGAATGACAACTACTCAATGTCTCTGTAATGCACCAGCTTACACTACATTTAAAATTTATATTGTATCTATGTTGCTACAGGCACAGAATTTTCTGAAAGGAACAAGGAGGAAGAGTATATGATGGTGTTTACCTCTGAAGAGGAGCTTTCCAGGTGGCTCCAAGGTAAAGAATTTGCCTGCAGTGCAAAAGATGCAAGTTTGATCCCTGGGGATCGATGTTATTCCCATTATTCCCCTGGGCTGGGAAGCTCCCCTGGAGAAGGAAATGGCAACCCACTCCAGTATTCTTGCCTGAAAAAATCCCATGGACAGACTGGCAAGGCTGCAGTCTGTGGGGTTGCAAAGAGTCAGACACGACTTAGTGACTGAGCATATTATACTTCTGAAGAAGGAGACGGGTGGATCCAGGATGGGAGGGAGACCTTTTCTGGTAAAATCTATTGCCGTATTTGGTGATTGTTCCTCTGTGTGTAGTTACATGCATTCCTTTTCCAGCTAAACATGACAGAATTCAGATTTTATACCCTGAACAAGGGAAATGCACTCTGCCTTCAACCCTTTACTATATGTATGGCAGGTTTTTGGAGCATTAAAAAAAAAATAAGGTTATAATATTGTGACCTTGGAGTTCTTCCTTGTGTCCTCCAGTGGGTGGCCTTCCAGAAGCTTCCATCCCTCACTCCATGACTTAGCCATCTGTATGAGCTTGGACAAATGTGGTGGGGATGAAGAGTCACCACCTCATAGAGTCATCCCAGGACCAAATGGGGAAATCCCAGGGAAGCATGTTGCACATGGCAACGCTCCAAGACCAGTTTCCTCAATTACCTGGAGCTTTGTCCTCTGACCTGTCTGTTGATCCAGAGCCTCCTCGTGGCCGTGAACGTGAGGAGTGGGTGGAAATGACCAGCTCTCTCCTGACCAGATGTTTCCTGGCACTAGAGACGCTGGGAACAGTCGACAAGTGGATTCTAGAGCTGGAAATGGTGACTCACTGACATCTGGGATACAGAACTTTCCAGAATTATTCCCACTAACACCAGATAAAATCCATACTTAAGGGAGGACGTGGAAGAGGGACCCTGCTAGGAACCTGCCCCTCCCAGGAAGCTTCTTCTCAGCTGTCTCAGAGCCCTGGGCCAAGGCGCTGTGCTCAGTGCCAACAAGGGAGCTGCCCAGCATCTAGACACAAGAAATGTGGCACAGGACTTCCCTGACGGTCCAGTGGCTAAGAATCCACCTTTCAACACAGGGGACAAGGGTTCAATCCCTGGTCAAGGAACCAAGATTCTACATGCAACTAAGCCAGCATGCTTCAAGTAGCTAAATAAATAAACATTTTAAAAAGAAAGAAAGAAACGTGGGACAAAGTTCAACTGCACGTCACCCCACCCCCCAGAACCAAAGTGCTCGTAGGAAGTCCAAGTAAGAGAAACAAAGCATTTAAGTCCGTTCCCAAGAATTCTCCAGGCTCTCAGCTTTAGGGCAGAGAAAAGCCAGTTGTTCCATAAACAGTTTCCCTATCTGTTGGGAATAAAATTACAGGCTATGAGCACAGTGTTTCTGTCTCTCCTGATGCTTCTATCTGATGATGAGGTTTATTTTCCCTAAGGGAAGTGGTCCTTGACATTATCCAGGAGGGACGTTCCCAGTTCTATGTTATCTCAGCCCATCTCAAGGTCTTGAATTTCATAGCTGGCACTTCCAGAGGGGCCCTGTCTCCTGATATCTCGTTTGGGGTAAAGGGAAGAAGAGAAATTAGGGGAAATTTTCGGCTCTTTTCTCTAGAATTTCTGCCAAGATTTACATTTCATTCATTGCCACTCAGACCTGACCAGAGGGGAACACCACTGTCCTCAATCATACACCTTGTATACCCCACCCCCAGGAACAGATCAGCACTGAAAGCTGAGTGAGAAACAGCAGGAAACTAGCAAGAGGAGCGACAGACAGGGAGCATTTCAGGGACAGTGGGGCCAATGGGGATAGAGTGAGCCACTACAGCATCCAAAGCCAAGTGCAAGAGACATTCAGGCTGGGTGTACCGCCAGGTAGCAAGGCTGAGAGAACGCAGCCCCAGGAGCCTCGGCAGAGGCCTGGCAGCCTCCCCACCTCCCTCTCCCCTAGACCCCAGCACTCACCTCCTTGTCCCTGCGGGCGGCGTCCAGGGAGACTAAGGCGTGGCCCCTGTGCTCCGCCTGGCTGCACTCTTCGCAGACGCACTGCCTGTCGGGGTCGCAGAAGGCGATCAGTGGGCTGCGGTGGGCGGGGCACACCCGCAGGTCCCGGTCCCTGGCAGGCTCGGTCAGCTGGTGGCCATGCAGCCTGCTGTTCTCCTGGTGTGGCCGCAGGTGCTCCGGGCAGTAGTTCACCATGCAGGTCAGGCAGGACTTGACGGCCTTCACCCTGCTGGCCCCGAGACAGAAGTCACACAGGACCTCCTCCTCCTCCTCCAGGCCCTCTGCCTCGGGAGCTCCCTGCCACTCAGAGCCCTGTCCCCCAGTTTCCCCTGGGGGGCTCCCCGGGGAGCCCAGGTTCTCTTCTTCTGCAGGACTGGCCGAGCCAGAGTCTGGGCTGTGAGTGGCCGGAGGGTGAGCGGGGATCCCGCTCAGCGGGCCTGGAGCCATCAGATCCAATTCAGCCATGTAAACAGTCTGCCACTGCGGAGCTGGGCTTCCTCTGCCTCTGGGCCCAGGATCCAGAGCCCCAGTCAGACAGCAGAACCACGCCCAGAGAACTGCAGCTGTGGCAGGACTTTAACTGTTTCCTCCCCCAGAGGCAGCTCGGTTGCTCATTACTCCACTGAGCTGGGAGGACGGCCAACTGTGATGGCCACCAGGGAGCCCGGGTCCTCGCGCTCAATGGCCCAGGCTCCGGCTCCTCCTCCAGCCCAGAACCGAAATAGCTATTCTTCTGTGAGTGATTCGTACCACCATCCCCACCCCATAATCTCAGCCAAGGCAGGTCAGTCTGGAAAGGACCGGAGATTCCTGAGATCTGCAGTCACAGCCGATGTTGCTTTATATAACTTGACAGGTTCGACCTTTTTGTCTTCAACTTTTTCTTTCCTGGGGCCACGCCACATAGCACGTGTTCAGTCGCTAAGTTGTGTCTGACTCTTTGTGACCCCGTGGACTATATCCCACCAGGCTCCTCTGTCCATGGGATTTCCCAGGCAAGAATACTGGAGTGGATTGCCATTTCCTCCTCCAGAGGACCTTCTTGACCCAGGGATCGAACTCGCATCTCCTTTGTCTTCTGCATTAGAAGGCAGATTCTTTACTGCAGAACCACCTGCGAAGCCCGCTGGATAGCATACAAGATCTAAATTCCCCGACCAGGTATCAAACCCAAGCCCCCTTCAGTAGAAGCACTGGACCGTCAGAGTGAGAGTGAAAGTGAAGTCAATCCGTCATATCCCATTCTTTGTGACCCCACGGACTGGAGCCTACCAGGCTCCTCCATCCATGGAATTTTCCAGGCAAAAATACTGGAGTGGGTTGCCGTTTCCTTCTCCAGGGGATTTTCCCAACCCAGGGATCGAACTTGGGTCTCCCTCATTACAGGCAGACACTTTACCATCTGAGCCACCTGGGAAGCCATCAGGGTGGTCCCTTCTTTTCAATTTTTAAAGGGACCCAAAATGTAAGGACTTAAGTAATAGGACAGCCCTTCATCCCTTCCCACCTCTTAGAATAGGAGGGACACAGTTGAGAACAAGATCTGTGTCTCTGACCTTTTGTATATGACCTTCTCCATTCCAGGAGAAGGGTTTAGGAGGTGGGCCTAGTGGCGATCAGGAGGGTCAGGAAGAATTTGTCTCTTTCCACATAAAACTAAGCAGACAGCCCTCTCAAGCTGCACAACCTGCCCAGGGGCTCCTAGAGATGGCTGGTCTCTTTACCCACTTATTAAGGTTTTCCTAGATATGGTGAGGGCTTCCCATGTGTCTACGTGGTAAAGAATCTACCTGCTAACGCAGGAGACATGGGTTCGATCCTTGGGAAGATCCCCTGGAGAAGGAAATGGCTACCCACTTCAGTATTCTTGCCTGGAGAATCCCATGGACAGAGGAGCCTGGTGGGTTACGGTCCGTGAAGTCACAGAGTTGGAAAGGACTGAGCCACTAAACAATAAGATGCGGTGGTGGGTTTCCTCCAGCTACACAGATTGGCTGATTTAAGCAATAGAAGCTTATCTTCTCCCAATCCGAGAGGGCAGAATTTCAAGATCGAGGTCTGAGCAAGGTTGGTCTCTCCCGAGCCTCTCTCCTTGGCATGCAGATGGCCGTCTTCTCCTGTGTGTTCACATGACCTCCCCTCTGTACACACCTGTGTCCAGATCTCTTCCGTTTATAAGGACAGCAGTCAGATTTGGATGAGGGGCACCCTCATGACCTCTCTCTTACCTTAATTCCCTCTTGAAAAAGCCCAGTCTCCAAATTTAGTCACATTCTGAAGGTTAGGACTACAACATATGAATGGAGGGGACACAATTCACCGCCTAACAGATGCCAGAGGATAAGACGTGAGCATTTAGCTCCTTAGGAGAAAGATGGGGATAGACAGCAGACGAAGCATCTACCAGATGGGCATCACGGAACCAGGATAGTCCAAGGCACCTGGCCCCCATCTGTATCTGTTCTACATCTCCCCCGTGCCCAAGGATTTCTCCAGATACACTCAAGGGATTTGGAACGTTAATGCAACAGAGACAGAATGGGGTGGGGATGATCTGGTTCGCCCCTGAGATTAGCGTTGGGGTAAGTCCAAGTCATGGCACCACCCCCCGGCCATGGCTCTCCACCCATGTGAGTTCTACAGGATCCAGATAAAAGCAAATAAACCAAGAAGTCCTGCCTAGTGTAGGAGGACAGGCAGGCAGTAAAAATCTATGTCAGGAGCAGCCCTGCTTTTTGTCAACATGTACAGAGCATGCATGTCAAGATGGCCTAGACACGCTCCTTTTCAGCAACATGAAGGTTCTTCTCCCCTCTCCACTGGTGAAGACACCCAAGAAGAGGTTTCCCTGCATTTCATTCCATGGGTTTTTCCCTCATCATTCTATTTATTTATTTATTTTTGGCTGCGCTGGGTCTTTGTGGCTGCACAGGCTTTTCTCCACTTGCAGCGAGTGGGGGCTACTCTCTAGTTGCAATGCTCAGCCCTCTCATTGCAGTGGCTTCTCTTGTTGCAGAGGTTCTAGGGTGCTTGGGCTTCAGTAGTTGCGGTTCCTGGGCTCTAGAGCACATGTTCAGTAGTTGTGACACAAGGGCTTAGTCTCCACGTGGCATGTGGGATCTTCCTGGATCAGGAATTGAATCTGAGTCCCCTGAATTGGCAGGTGGATTCCTCACCACTGGACCAGCAGAGAAGCCCCACTTCATGGCTTTAAATCTCCAGGTGGGAGGGAAAGGAGATGACTTCTCCTGGCCTAGACCATTCCTGGAATTTTAACAAATAGGGTTGCTTTCCTTTCTTTCTCTAGATGACCTGGTTCTGGAAACTGAACTGGTCTACTCACATGCCAGGAGCCTTTGATTTTTCTGGGGAGGAGGAGGGGAGGTAACTGCCCGGCCCGACCTGTTCCACAACCCCGGGCGCCAATCCGAGGGCACTGAGCCAGCCTCTCCCTCACGAATGGTCACCTTGCCTGCCCCTTCTCTCCAGCTGACCCAGAGGGCAGCTCGCACGCTTGGTGCCCATTGGAGTCCTGAGCCAGCAGACACTCCACAGCAGCATGGAGAACAGGACACCGGACATTCCAATGCCAACCTGACCCGGGAAAATCATTTGTCCTGTCTCAGCCTCAGTCTCCTCATCTATGAAGTGGGCAGGCTGGCAAAGCCAAGGCCAGTAAACACATTCCTGGCTTGGCTCTCGGGGCAACTGTGCTGCTGTACCTGAGATCTGCCCAAGCTTGTGGGAAAGAGCACTGTGGTCTAGTTGAGACGTCTGGCCTGGGTTCAGGCCTGGAGAACACTGACCATCTGGAGGCCCCTGGCCCTCTAAGGACCACGAAATCCACCTCAACTTCTAAGCCCCCTTCACTGCCCGGCCTGATGCAGCTTCTTCCAGACAACACTGCTACCTGAGCTCCAACCTGACCTCCCAGGGCTGTAGCGCATCTCATCATGCCCCAGGCCCCCTGGTGCAATGCTCTAGCACCTCAAGATTCGGGCTAATGTCCCATGTGTTTCCTAAGCCCAAATTCCCTACTGACCCAGCTTGCCACAGTCACCCCCCTCTCTCCCCTGTGCCCCGGGTGCCCCAATATTCTCAGTCACAGTTCCCCACTTCCCTGCCTTAACTGAAGCTCATGCGTGCTAAGCCTCTTCAGTCATGTCCAACTCTCTGTGACCCTGTGGACTATAGCCCTCCAGACTCCTCTGCCCGTGGGATTCTCCAAGCAACAATACTGGAGTGGAGTGCCATGCCCTCCTCTAGGGGATCTTCCCAACCCAGGGATCGAACCTGCGTCTCTCATGTCTCCTGCATTGGCAGGCGGGTTCTTTACCAAGCTCAGCTTTTCCCAAAAGTGCTGTTTCTCCCACTGACCCCCTCCCCTTCCCCAGACCCCTGCCATATCTCAGGCTGAGGTGGAAGTCCCCCATCACGAAGTCCAGACCACCCTCCAGCCCTCTCATCACACCTGCTCCTTTGATGTCAGATGGAACCCCACATATTTTTCTGGGCTCCAAAATCCCTGCAGATGGTGATTGCAGCCATGAAATGAAAAGAAACGCTTACTCCTTGGAAGGAAAGTTATGACCAACCTAGACAGCATATTAAAAAGCAGAGACATCACTTTGTCAACAAAGGTCCATCTAGTCAAGGCTATGGTTTTTCCAGTGGTCATGTATGGATATGAGAGTTGGACTATAAAGAAAGCTGAGCCCCGAAGAAGTGATGCTTTTGAACTGTAGTGTTGGAGAAGACTCTTGAGAGTCCTTTGGACTGCAAGGAGATCTAACCAGTCCATCCTAAAGGAAATCAGTCCTGGGTGTTCACTGGAAGGACTGATGTTGAAGCTGAAACGCCAATACTTTGGACACCTCATGCGAAGAGCTGACTCATTTGAAAAGACCCTGATGTTGGGAAAGATTGAGGGCAGGAGGAGAAGGGGACAACAGAGGATGAGATGGTTGGATGGCATCACCAACTCAATGGACATGGGTTTGGGTGGACTCCGGGAGTTGGTGATGGACAGGGAGGCCTGGCATGCTGCAGTTCATGGGGTCGCAAAGAGTTGGACACGACTGAGCGACTGAACTGGACTGGACTGGAGCCCCACAACTCCACCCTGTCCTGTCTTCCACACCAGCCTCTGACCGTTCAGCCTCGAATAATACTAATGTTTTTCTTCTTCACAAAACAAACATAATTTCCTTCTTCCCTGAATCACATCTGCCATCCGGGGCCTCAGGGCCAAGCTACAGCTTGGTTTTCCTTTCTGGAATTGAGGGAGGTTTCCTGCCCAGAATTTGAGCCCCGGTGGTAGGAAATGAGTCGGCAGGTAGGTAATGGTTAATCTTTCATGAGTGACTCTGTGATGAATAACCCCACAACCTGACACTCTCCCTCAGGGCCACATGAACAGTAGCGCCAACACACCCCTTCCTGGTTTCTGGGTTTAAGGTCATCCCCCTGAGGGAAGAACTCAAGAGGAACTTTCTCCACCCGAAGACTCTTGTCTGGCAGTTTCAGGATAAGGAAGCCTCTCAGCCTTTTCCCTAAAGAAACAGCTTCCAAACTCTCACTGAGGACTTCCTGGGTGGTCTAGGGGTTAAGAACCTGCCTGTCAATACAGAGGGCGTGGGTTCGATCCCCGGTCTAGGGAGATCCCAAATGCTTCGGGGAGACTAAGCCCATATACCACAACTACTGAAGCCCGTGTGTCCGAGAGTCTGTGCTCTGCAACAAGAGAAACCACCACAGTGAGCTGGCCGTAGCCCCCATCACCACAACTAGGGAAAGCCTGCACACAGCAACAAAGACCCAGTGCAGTCAAAAGACAAAATAAGTAAATAAACACATCTTTTAAAAACAATCTCACTGAATGTTTCTCATCTTTGTCTGCTGAGCTGTGATTTATAAACCTAGCTAATACTTGTCTGTCAAAAATTAGAAAGGGGACGTCCCTGGTAGTCCAGTGACTAAGATTCCACACTCCCAACGCAGGGGGCCCAAGTTCAATCCCTGGTTAAGGAACTAGATCCCACATGCCACACTAAGAGTTCGCCTGTCCCAACTAAAGATTCCACGGCAGCAAAGATGGAAAATCCTGTGTACCACAACTAAGACCTGGCACAGCTCAATAAATAAATATTTTTCAAAAAGAAATTAAGAAAAAGCAGGCATCAGACTGAGATAAATAAGGATAATATAATAAACAATTATACATCTGAATTTGACCCATCTCTAGGGATAATACTTAATTGAGGCTGTGTCCTTTCCCCTTTTCTGGAACTGGCAGTCTTATCTTTAATAAGTGGGGTAGAGTTATCTGGAAGAGTTACACCAGTCCTCCAAACTCACTTTGCAGCTTTTCTGGTGAAATCCCAGGGTCTGAGAACCACAGAGGTGGAAGCTGCACCATCACTCCTCCAGACACCAGCCCAGACTTCTCCTGCCACCTGGGGATGTGGGTCCAGTGGACTTTCCAGCCTATGGTCACCATCAGCCAACTGGTCCCCAGCCCTGCCTTTCTCTCAAGATGAAAAGACTTAGATCATTCTGGTAATTTGCAAACTAAAAGAACAAACTGAAGAAGAGAATAGACTCAAAGAGTCTTTGTTCTAAGTCTCAGAGCTGGATGGCTGTGACTACCCCAGCCCCTCCCCAGCCTCACCCCCAAGCCCCTGGTCCCTTTGTGGGGTAGTGACTGTTCCACTTGGGAAGGAAGGGTGGTCCCGGGGTGCTGCACATGCTTGCTCTTCACAAAGATGGGGGACACACATGTTGGTTCAGGAAATAAGACTGTGAACCCGACAGGGTGGTTTGGCTTGCTCATGAGCACCTACCACAGATCTTACAAAACTCATGCTGATGGACAGAGAAAACTGGCCAAAATCAGCTTTCACTGTGCCTGGAGTGACAGACCTCTTCCAACTTAAGGAAGCACATGGGTCACTTCCTGCCTCATCCACAGAAGGTCTGGCCCTGGGCTGTTTCCAGGTCACTCTTGTTTGCCCATGAGGTGTGGTCACAGTGCACCCCTTGATCAGCAATCCTCAAGCCACCCAGGCTCTCAGGGCCATAATTAGCTGCTGGACCTGCCAATAACTCCCATGGGAGCTTTCAATGCCCTGGAAACAGGGAGCCCAGGATCCAGGCCACACACTCCAATCATTCCTCATACGTTCCAGACATACATCCCAAGAGCATAACGCTTTATGTGGCAGGTGGCTACCACATGCCTTAAACTGTGCCCTGTCCAACCTACATAACAACTCTAAGAACCATGTGAGAAAACCCAAAGTAACTACACAAACTAAATGCTAGTCCCCTTCACAGCTTAGGCATAAAACAGCCAAACAACCTATTCTGACCAAATGAGTAAATCTTTTAAAATATAGAACAAATGCTCTTTCCCACCCTGGGGATGGAAGATGGGCTCCAACTGTGACTCACCCCAGAGGTCCCAGGACAGCTGCGGCTTTGGCCAGTTTCCTGAACCTGGGACAGCTGCACAGCCCCCAGTCAGAACAGGCTGGGGCACCACACATTCCAAGGAGCCCTGTTCACTTTCATAAAGGTATTTCAGGCCAAGAAGGCTTTCTGGGACTTCCCTCGTGGTACAGTGGATGGGAGTCCACCTCCAATGCAGGGGACACAGGTTCCACCCCTGGTTCAGCAGGATTTCCATATACCGCGGAGCAACTAAACCCATATGCCACAACTACTGATGCCCTCACGTTCTAGGGCCCGCAAGCCACAACTACTGAACTGTGTGCTGCTACTACTGAAACCCACACGCCCTAGGGCACATGCTCTGCAACAAGAGAAGCCACCACAATGAGAAGCGCTCGCACCACAAGGAAGAGTAGCCCCTGTTCACCGCAACTAGAGAAAGCTCATGCAGAGCTTCACAAAGACCCAGAGCAGTCAAAAATAAAATTTAGAAAGTTTTTTTAAAAAAAAGAAGTCTATCTGTTTACCTCACCTGAACAGCGTGAAAGAATGTAGAGCGAGGGCCTGTTCCAGGAAGGGAACTATGACCAGAGATAACTACAGTGAGAACTAGGTGTGGGACAGGGAGGAATCCAGCTGAGTCTGTTTGTTGGAATTCCACTCAGCATCCTATTGACTGCACTGGCCCAGCAAACACTTGTTTATCAAACATTCACTTTTCCATCTTCTTGTAAACTGACTTCCTTCCCTCTGAAATCCCAAACCACTACCCACAACATCCTCTTCTTGTCTTTAACTTTAAAGTGTTGGTCACTCCTGTGTCTGACTCTTTGCAACCACATGGGCTATAGCCCGCCAGCCTCCTCTGACCATGAGATTTTCCAGGCAAGAATACTGGAGTGGGTTGCCATGCCCTTCTCGAGAGAGTCTTTCTGATCCAGGGATCAAACCCAGGTCTCCTGCATTGCAGGCAGAATCTTTACCATCTAAACCAGCAGAGTTGAAGATGGTATTTAGAGTGAGGGTTTCGACCATTTTGGTAAGTTGCTCAGTTTTCCTGGGTGTCTCCCAAGTACACGTATTGTTATTAAACTTGTACTTGATCTCCTCCTGTTAATTTGTCTCATTTAACTCTCACACCAGCCAGAAGAACCCAGATCAGTTCAGTTCAGTCGCTCAATCATGTCCGACTCTTTTTGACCCCATGGATTGCAGCATGCCAGGCTTCACTGTCCACCACTAACAAACTCCCAGAGTTTGCTCTAACTCATTCATGTCCATTGAGTCGGTGATGCCATCCAACCTCACCCTCTGTCATCCCCTTCTCCTGCCTTCAATCTTTTCCAGCATCAGGGTCTTTTCAAATGAGTCAGTTCTTCACATCAGGTGGCCAAGGTATTGGACTTTCCACTTCAGCATCAGTCATTCCAATGAATATGCAGGACTGATTTCCTTTAGGATGGACTGGTTGGATCTCCTTGCAGTCCAAGGGACTTTTAAGAGTCTTCTCCAACAACACAGTTCAAAAGCATCAATTCTTTGGCACTCAGCCTTCTTGTATAGTCCAACTCTCACATCCATACATGACTACTGGAAAAACCATTGCTTTGACTAGATGGACCTTTGCTGGCAAAGTAATGTCTCTGCTTTTTAATATGCTGTCTTGGTTGGTCATAGCTTTTCTTCCAAGGAGCAAGCATCTTTTAATTTCATGGCTTAAGTCACTATCTGCAGTGATTTTGGAGCCAAAAAAAATAGTCTCTCACTATTTCCATTGTTTTCCCATCTATTTGCCATGAAGTGATGGGACCAGATGCCATGATCTTAGTTTTCTGAATGTTGAGCTTTAAACCAACTTTTTCACTCTCCTCTTTCACTTCCATCAAGAGGCTCTTTAGTTTTTTGCTTTCTGCCATAAGGGTGGTGTCATCTGCATATATGAGGTTACTGATATTTCTCCTGACAATCTTGATTCCAGTTTGTGCTTCATCCAGTCCAGCATCTCTTATGATGTACTCAGCATGTAAGTTAAATAAGCAAGGTGACAATATACAGCCTTTCCCAATTTGGAACCAGTCGGTTGTTCTACGTCCAGTTCTAACCGTTGCTTCTTGACCTACATATAGATTTCTCAGGAGGCAGGTCAGGTGGTCTGGTATTCCCATCTCTTGAAGAATTTTCCACAGTTTTTTGTGATCCACACAGTCAAAGGCTTTGGCATAGTCAATAAAGCAGAAATAGATGTTTTTCTGGAACTCTCTTGCTTTTTCAATGATCCAATGGATGTTGGCAATTGGATCTCTGGTTCCTCTGCCTTTTCTAAATCCAGCTTGAACAACTGGAAGCTCACAGTTCACATACTGTTGAAGCCTGGCTTGGAGAATTTTGAGCATTACTTTGCTATCATATGAGATGAGTGCAATTGTGTGGTAGTTTGAGCATTCTTTTGCACTGCCTTTCTTTGGAATTGGAATGAAAACAGACCTTTTCCAGTCCTGTGACCACTGCTGAGTTTTCCAAATTTGTTGGCATATTGAGTGTATCACTTTCACAGCATCATCTTTCAGGATTTGAAATAGCTCAACTGGAATTTCATCACCTCCACTAGCTTTATTCATAGTGATGCTTCCAAATGTCTTCCTCCCTGACGATGCTAAGATGGGGACAATAAATATGAGAGTTGGAGGAGAGCAAAGGTGATAAAAAGCGTAGATGAATGTAAAATGGGAGCAAGGGCAAAGGTGGGAAAGTTCAGCCTGAAGAAATCCAGACAGACGTCGAGGAGGACCTGCTCTGACTTCTTACCACACACCCTGGGTCTGTTCAGACTTCTGGGCTCTCTCCCCAGCATGACATCTCAGTCCTGGCATCTCAAAGCTGGACAGACCACGTCCTAAGAAAACATGCACCAGGGGCACTTCCTAGGTCAGGCAGGAGTCAGGGATCTAGGTTGTTGTTCATTGTTCAGTCGCTAAGTGGTGTCTGATCAAGGCAGAATGTGCCTTAGGTCTGCAGCTCCGACCACAAACAGGCAAACAGGGCTTCCACTGACCCTGAGGTTATGTGCTCCCCTCCCGCTCTGGCTTTGTGTGGGTGCCTTCTGGATCGGTGTCAGGTTTGAAACTGGATCCTCCCTGGGACCCATCCTGACACCCATATGAACCTATCTTTTTGTTCCCTTGAACTGAGCATAGGGGTTTCTGAAGTTTCGTCTTTGAAATACAGTGTGGCTTCCTCTTAGGGACCAGGGAAAGGGTGTGTTCATTCTGCTCCCATAAACTAGAAACCCATGTGGATCCACAGGGCCAGGAACATCATGTCAGGCCCAGGCACAGAACACATGCCCTCCAGGGTTGCATAAGAGTGGTGGGGATTACTGATGTGAGCAGTGGAGACTTTAGTTCCGGAACCGCTGTTCATTCCAAAAAGTGAATGCATATGTTCCATAGAAAGTATATAAAAAGATCATAGGAGCTGGGTAGGACTGAAGGTCATCCACCCAACAAGGTTTGTTTGCTTCTGCCAAGCTGTTCTATTTGCTTTTCTAACTCATTCAAAACCAGTTACTCATTATTTAAAGGCATGAGGAAGGATCACAATATATTAAGTTTCTTAAAGGTTATATAAAGTGGATTGTACACTAGGAGACTATGTCAAAAAGAACAGCTTTAGTATATGTGTGTCACTGCAGGAAACACAGGTTCCACCCCTGGGTCAGGAAGATGCCCTGGAGGAGGAAATGGCAACCCACTCCAGTATTCTTGCCTAGAAAATCCCATGGACAGAGGAGACTGGTGGGCTACTGTCCATGGAGTCACAAAGAGTCAGACATGACTGAATGAATGAGCAAGCAGACCACATCTACATGTAGACAGCACGAATGAAGTTATTCCAGGTACTCCATCCAGAGATGCATGAAGTTCTTCCAGGTAGTTGCGCTTTCTACCTGGAATGTGCTTTCCCAAATTATCCAACTTTTAAAATAACAACTCATACCATACATTATCATAAAATAGTATTAATAACTTAAAAAAAAAAACCTGTTTGTTGACACGTCCCCTGTGGCAGCTCAGGGGTCATCTTCCAAGGAGAGATGTCCAAGAGTCGGGAATCAGAAGACAAGTCTGCACTCAACTCAGCCACTGGTTCATTAGCCACTTTTGCATGTCATTTGTCATCTAATCCTTTAGTTTCTTCACCTGAAAAACAAGAGTAGGACTTGCTTTGTCTAACTCTCAGGGTTATTGTAAGATTCTAAATTTTAAATCAAGAGAGCATAGCCGGTAACACCACATTGTAAATCAACTACATTTCAATAAAATAAAATTTAATAAGAAACAAGATAATGTAGTAGAAAACTGGGTAATGACTAGACAGCCTTCAAAGGACACTCCCCCTCTTTCTCCTGACTGCCCCGTCTCACGGCCACTACTTTCCCTTCTGCTCTTCTTGCTCCTCTCCCTCTCCCTGGCTGTAAAGACAAGAAATTCTTTGCAGTTCAAGCCAAGATCACTTTCTCTCCCAGCTGATGCTCTGCCCTCAATGAGTACATCCCTTCCTTAACCTTCAGTTACCAAGTGGACAAGTTGACATCTCCAGCTCACACTTTCGGATCTGTATCTCCAACTACATTCTAAATATAAAAACTTGGGATGTCCCTGGTTGTCCAGTGGTTACAACTCCACACTTCCATTGCAGTGGCCACAGGTTCAATCCCTGATCAGGGAACTAAGACCCTGTATGCCATGCACTGAGGCAAAAAAAAAAAAAATCACTCTAAAACCAGCACAAGATTAGATATAACAGAGTCCAAAATTAGACCCTGGGGATGCATGCATTTCATTACAATGGAAAGGCAGGAATTAAGTAATAAAGGTTGTTAGTTCAATTGGCTAGCTGTTTGACAAAATATTAAGTTTTATCCCTAACTCACCCCTTACTCTAAAAGGTCTTGTAGGTCTTCATAGAACCGTTCAACTTCAGCTTCTTCAGCATTACTGGGCAGAGCACAGACTTGGGTTACTGTGATATTGAATGGTTTGCCTTGGAAATGAACAGAGATCATTCTGTCATTTTTGAGACTGCATCCAAGTGCTGCATTTTGGACTCTTTTGTTGACTATGATGGCTACTCCATTTTTTCTAAGGGATTCCTGCCCACAGTAGTAGATATAATGGTCATCTGAGTTAAATTCACCCATTTCAGTCCATCTTAGTTCGCTGATTCCTAGAATGTTGACATTCACTCTTGCCATCTCCTGTTGGACCAATTCCAATTTGCCTTGATTCTTGGAGAAGGCAATGGCACCCCACTCCAGTACTCTTTCCTGGAAAATCCCATGGACGGAGGAGCCTGGTAGGCTGCAGTTCATGGGGTCGCTAAGAGTCGGGCACGACTGAGCGACTTCACTTTCACGCACTGGAGAAGGAAATGGCAACCCACTCTAGTATTCTTGCCTGGAGAATCCCAGAGACAGAGGAGCCAGGTGGGCTGCCGTCTATGGGGTTGCACAGAGTCGGACACAACTGGAGCGACTTAGCAGCAGCAGCAGCAGTGGACCTGACATTCCAGCTTCCTATGCAATACTGCTCTTTACAGCATCGGACCTTGCTTCCATCACCAGTCACATCCGCAACTGGGTGTTGTTTTTGCTTTGGCTCCATCCCTTCATTCTTTCTGGAGTTATTTCTCCACTGATCTTCAGTAGCATATCGGGCACCTACCCACCTGGGGAGTTCATCTTTCAGTGTCCTATCTTTCTTCCTTTTCATACTGTTCATGGGGTTCTCAAGGCAAGAATACTGAAGTGGTTTGCCATTCCCTTCTCCAGTGGACCACATTCTGTCAGACCTCACCATGACCCGTCCATCTTGGGTGGCCCCACATGGCATGGCTTAGTTTCATTGAGTTAGACAAGGTCTGTGTGATCAGATTGGCTAGTTTTCTATGATTGTGGAACAACAGACTGGTTCCAAATAGAAAAAGGAGTTCGTCAAGGCTGTATACTGTCATCCTCCTTATTTAACTTATATGTAGAGTACATCATGAGAAACGCTGGGCTGGAAGAAGCACAAGCTGAAATAAACTTTGCTGGGAGAAATATCAATAACCTCAGATGTGCAGATGACACCACCCTAATGGCAGAAAGTGATGAAGAACTAAAGAGCCTCTTGATGAAAGTGAAAGAGAAGAGTGAAAAAGTTGGCTTAAAGCTCAGTTCAGTTTAGTTCAGTCACTCAGTCGTGTCCAACTCTTTGAGACCCCATGAATCGCAGCACACCAGGCCTCCCTATCCATCACCAACTCCCGGAATTTACCCAAACTCATGTCCATTGAGTAGGTGATGCCATCCAACCATCTCATCCTCTGTCATCCCCTTCTCCTCCTGCCCTCAATCTTTCCCAACATCAGGGTCTTTTCCAAGGAGTCAGCTCTTCACATCAGGTGGCCAAAGTATTGGAGTTTCAGCTTCAACATCAGTCCTTCCAATGAATACCCAGGACTGATCTCCTTTAGGATGGACTGGTTGGATCTCCTTGCAGTCCAAGGGACTCTCAAGAGTCTTCTCCAACACCACAGTTCAAAAGCATCAATTCTTCTGCACTCAGCTTTCTTTATAGTCCAACTCTCACATCCATACATGACTACGGGAAAAACCATAGCCTTGACTAGATGGACCTTTCTTGACAAAGTAATGTCCCTGCTTTTTAATATGCTGTCTAGGTTGGTCATAACTTTCCTTCCAAGGAGTAAGCGTCTTCTCATTTCATGGCTGCAATCACCATCTGCAGTGATTTTTGAGGCCTAAAAAATAAAGTCAGCCACTGTTTCCCCATCTATTTGCCATGAAGTGATGGGACCAGATGCCATGATCTTAAGTTTTCTGAATGTTGAGCTTTAAGCTAACTTTTTCACTCTCCTCTTTCACTTTCATCAAGAGGCTTTTTAGTTCCTCTTCACTTTCTGCCATAAGGGTGATGTCATCTGCATATCTGAGGTTATTAATATTTCTCCCGGCAATTTTGATTCCAGCTTGTGCTTCTTCCAGCCCAGAGTTTCTCATGATGTACTCTGCAGAGAAGTTAAATAAGCAGGATGACAATATACAGCCTTGACGTACTCCTTTTCCTATTTGGAACCAGTCTGTTGTTCCATGTCCAATTCTAACTGTTGCTTCCTGACCTGCATACAGATTTCTCAAGAGGCAGGTCAGGTGGTCTGGTATTCCCATCTCTCTCAGAATTTTCCACAGTTTATTGTGGTCCAGTCAAAGGCTTTGGCATAGTCAATAAAGCAGAAATAGATGTTTTTCTGGAACTCTCTTGCTTTTTCCATGATCCAGCAAATGTTGGCAATTTGATCTCTGGTTTCTCTACCTTTCCTAAAACCAGCTTGAACATCTGGAAGTTCATACTTCACGTATTGCTGAAGCCTGGCTTGGAGAATTTTGAGCATTACTTTGCTAGCGTGTGAGATGAGTGCAACTATGCGGCAGTTTGAGCATTCTTTGGCATTGCCTTTCTTTGGGATTGGAATGAAAACTGACCTTTTCCAGTCCTGTGGCCACTGTTGAGTTTTCCAAATTTGCTGACATATTGAGTACAGCACTTTCCCAGCATCATCTTTTAGGATTTGAAATAGCTCAACTGGAATTCCATCACCTCCACTAGCTTTGTTCGTAGTGATACTTTCTTTTTTTTCTTCAGTCTCAGATACTTTTATTTTTAACACTAGAAATTACAAACACTGTCTGCATACAGGCATAAATTTGCAGTTGAACTAATGCAATGTAAAGTTTTCATTACGTTAAAAACTCAAATTCTAGAAGAATTAAGAATGTCTGCTCTTATTCCAATGTGAAGAGAAATAGAAAAATATGCACATACCAATGAAAAGGCTGCATGTGTGGCTACTTTAGAAACTAAAATATTTTTGTTTAATTCTTGTCTTTCCTCATTAATAATATCCATACCTTTACAAAAGATCCCCAAAATGAGGATTAAGAGTATTTAATCAATTATGAATCTGCCACTTTAGGTAGAGCTTTTCAATTAGCTCTCTCTCTCTCTCTCAAAGTGGATCATAACTCCAGAAAGGGGTTAGCAGTGGTTTTCCTGGGGGTGGGGTCTGCTGCTGCTGCTAAGTCGCTTCAGTCGTGTCCGTCTCTGTGCGACCCCATAGATGGTAGCCCACCGGGCTCCCCATCCCTGGGATTCTCCAGGCAAGAATACTGGAGTGGGTTGCCATTTCCTTCTCCAGTAGTGATACTTTCTAAGGCCCACTTGACTACACATTCCAGGATGTCTGGCTCTAGGTGAGTGATCACACCATCGTGATTATCTGGGTCATGAAGATCATTTTTGTATAGTTCTTCTATGTATTCTTGCCACCTCTTCTTAATATCTTCTGTTTCTGTTAGGTCCATACCATTTCTTAAAGCTCAACATTCAGAAAACTAAGACCATGGCATCTGGTCCCATCAGTTCATGGCAAATATGGCAATCAGATGGGAAAACAGTACAAACAGTGGCTGACTTTATTGGCGGGGGGGGGCCTCCAAAATCATTCCAGATGGTGATTGCAGCCATGAAATTAAAAGACACTTTTCCTTCCGTGGAAGGAAAGTTATGACCAACCTAGACAGCATATTAAAAAGCAGAGACATCACTTTGTCAACAAAGGTCCATTTAGTCAAGGATATGGTTTTTCCAGTGGTCATGTATGGATGTGAGAGTTGGATTACAAAGAAAGCTGAGTGCAGAAGAATTGATGCTTTTGATCTGTGGTGTTGGAGAAGACTCTTGAGAGTCCCTTGGACTGCAAGGAGATCTAACCAGTCCATCCTAAAGGAGATCAGTCCTGAGTATTCATTGGAAGGACTGATGTTGAAGCTGAAACTCCAATACTTTGGCCACCTGATGTGAAGAGCTGACTCATTTGAAAAGACCCTGATGCTGGGAAAGATTGAGGGCAGGAGGAGAAGGGGATGACAGAGGATGAGATGGTTGGATGGCATCACCTACTCAATGGACATGAGTTTGGGTAAACTCCGGGAGTTGGTGATGGACAGGGAGGCCTGGCATGGTGCAGTTCATGGGGTCTCAAAGAGTTGAACATGACTGAGTGACTGAACTGAACTGAACTGATCACCACTTACTCAAAATCAAAATTCAGACAAAGCAATAATAAGCAAAACATATAAAGAGCTACTTCAAATTGATTTTTCTAAATTGAATAGAAAATTGGGAAATGTACTGATAAACATTAGAAAATATTTTAAAAGATATGAAAAAAAATCCAACTTCAAAAGAATAATACAATAAAATATGAATTAAAGATAATCAAATATTGAGGACTTCCATGGCAGTCCAAGGGTTAAGATTCTGCACTTCCAATGCAGCAGGCTCAGGTTCCATTCCAGGTCAGGGAACTAAGAGGCCATATGTCACACAGCACAGCTAAAAAGTAAAAAAAAAAAAAAAAAGACAGTATTCAATATAGATATTAGATACTAATGGATACCAATATAGGTGAGACTATGGGGAAATGGATTCTCTCTGGCACTTTGGAGCACAAATCAGTGCTTCTGAGTCATCAAGATTCTACCTTTTATGCACTCTGACTCATCACATTTCTGGAACCTATCCTGCAGCAATAGCAGGATAATCACAGAATTGTTTGCATTTGGAAGAAAGGAAAAAAAAACTGGTAAGAACTCAAGTGCCCATCAATAAGTATATATATAAATAATTATAGTATTTATAATATAATTTTATATATAATATATAATAATATGTTGAGAAAAAATGAGTTGTAAAAAGAAACAGTACAATACTGGTGACATGCGTGTGTACATACATATATATACGTACACAGACACACATACATGAGGAAAGATTCTGAATAGGTACACAGATTCAAACTCAATTCTTTTTTATTTTCGGCTGTGCTATTTTATTTTTATCTTCGTTGCTGTGCGCAGCCTTTCTCTAGTTGTGGTGAGCAAGGGCTAGTCTCTAATTGTGGTGTGCAGGCTTCTCAGTGCAGTGACTCCTCTTGTTGCAGAGCATGAGTTTAGTTGCCCCGCGGCTGAGATCTTCCCAGACCAGGGATAGAACCTGTGTCCCCCCGCACTGGCAGCTGGATTCTTAACCCCTGGACCACCAAGTGAAAGTGAAGTCGCTCAGTCGTGCCCGACTCTTCGGGACCCCATGGACTGCAGCCTACCAGGCTCCTCCGTCCATGGGATTCTCCAGGCAAGAGTACTGGAGTGGGGTGCCATTTCCTTCTCCAGGGGATCTTCCTGACCCAGGGATCAAACCCAGGTCTCCCACATTGCAGGCAGACGCTTTAACCTCTGCACCACCAGGGAAGCCCTTAGGGCCACCAAGGAAGTCCCAAACTCCTTTCTTTAAGGGTAAGCCTTGCAGGGGAACAGAGGAACCCTTATATTGTACTTTAAGATCCCCTGGAGGAGGGCATGGCAACACACTCCAGTATTCTTGTCTGGAGAACTCCATGGACAGAGAAGCCTCGTGGGCTATACAGTCCGTGGGGTTGCAGAGTCAGACACAACTGAGCCCCAGGAGAATGCACCTGGGGCTGGCGAGCGCCTGTGATCTAACATCTTAGCAGCAGGCATGACTGCCACCTGGTGGTCATGTGCTGCCATGGCATGCCACCAACCTGAGGGTTTCTCAGCCTTGCACTGTTGCCATTGTGAGGGGGTAGGGGGCTGTTTTGTGCACACTATGGGAGGCTCAGCAGCACCCCATGGAAACCAGCACCTTCTGGAAACCAGTGACACTCTCTCCCCCAGTGGTGACAGCAAAAATGTCTCCAGACACTGGCAATTGTCCCCTCTGGGGGCAAAACCACTCCTGGCTGAGAACCTGAGTCTCGTGAATGCAAAGTAAATAACTAAACTGTTTGTTCATTCACTCAGGAACAGCTCACGTTAGGCAAAGGCTTTTGTTCCTAATGTCAGCTGGAAGGAGTGAGCTCTTGGCCAGGGTCACTCACACACAGAATGCTTCTCACAGCTTTGCGAGATTCTGAGCTTTAAATTCGGGAACAAGAAAATCCATTCTTACCCAGTGACTCCCCACCTGCCTCAGGCAGAAATAACAAGCATGGTGACTCCTGGCACACACACGACCCACACTCAGCTCAGACCTCCGGTGGGAACTCGCAGTGGACCACGCTGCAGCCTCATCATGGCACTTCAGCCAGCAACTGCCACCTCACCCAGACAGAAAGCTGCTTTACCCCTTGGACTTGAGTCTCCTCTCCCCCACCTAGAGCTGAAGTCAGGGTGAAGTGGGGGATCCTACTTGAGAACCCTCTTTGTCCCCCACAAACCTGAGACTCCACTAACCCGCAGAGAGAAACCAGGCTCCAGGTGGCACTGGCAGAGGTCCAGGAAGTATGCTCTGTCCCAGACGGTCCTGGGAGTCCCCACTGCCCCCCGAACACACACACATACACAAACACCCCTAGAGACACCGGCTGGCTGGGTGCTACTGGTACTGGCAGGGAGGTGCCACCAAACAAAGCACTCTCCCCAGGAAGTTCCTCTTCCTCACGGGCAGACGATCCCCTACCCATCCAGTTGCATTCCCTTTCCACCCACTCAGGCAGCATGGGCAGGGACCAGGTAGAGCTCCAGCAGCACCAGATCAACCAAGCTGACCAAAATAGTACTACAAAGGCTCTGAAGATTAAATTGCCATTGAAACCACGGTCCACAAAACTACACCGAGACCTACTATAAACAGGGTGACGATGCCCTAAAGCAGAAGTTTTAAATAGCACCCTCAGTTACATGAAAGTAACACGTAAAAGCCTAGATTGAAAGCTTTATCTTTTACAATTTGAAAAGATCCTTTTCTTTTTGTAGTCAGTGCTACTGACAAGTCAGATTTACTCAGTCAGTTATTCACTGAGGGACCACAAAATGCCAGGAACTGATTTTTTTTTAATTTTTTTAATTTAATTTTGCCTGTGCTGGGTCTTCATTATTGCCCACAGGCTTTTCTTTAGTTGTGATGAGAGGAAGCTACTCTGTAGTTGTGTGTGGGCATCTCATTGGGGTGGCTTCTACTGTGGAGCACAGGCTCCGGAGCACAGGCTTCAGGAGTTGTAGCACCTGTCCTGCAGGCATGTGGAATCTTCCCAGACCAGAAATCAAACCACTGTCCCCTACATCGCAGATGGAGTCTTAACCACTGGACCATCAGGGAAGTCCCAGGCATTGCTTTTGACACTGGGGTTTTAGCACTCATTGAACAAAACAAATCATTCTTTTTTTTTTTTTTTTGGTCTTGTAAGTGATCCATGTTTAGTCTTTGAGGTTGTCAGAAGTTCTTCTTTGTTATTTATTGTTAGAGGACTTCAACAAGAGGATGTGACCATTGGTTGACCCAAGAGCCGTTGTTTAGTTGCTGCTGCTGCTGCTGCCAAGTCGCTTCAGTCGTGCCCGACTCTGTGCGACCCCGTAGACAGCAGCCCACCAGGCTCCCCTGTCTCTGGGATTCTTCAGGCAAGAAATCTGGAGTGGGTTGCCATTTCCTTCTCCAATGCTAGTTGTATCCAACTCTTCACCACCCCGTGGACTGCCAGGCTCCTCTGTCCATGGGGTTTCCCAAGCAAGAATACTGAATGGGTTGCCAGTTCCTTCTCCAGGGGATCTTCTCCACCCAGGAATCAAATTTGTGTGTCTTGCATCTCCTGCGCTGGTAGGTGTGTTCTTTACTAGCTGAGCCATCAGGGAAATCAAAGGAATTTGAGTTATTTTCAAAGCAGAGAATCCATGGTGTTAAAATATGGTCAAGACCACTCCCCGTTTATCACCCTCTTCCTACCTGATGATCTTATATAATAATAAATCTATTTTCACCTCTGTTTTGCAGTAATCATCTGGCTGACTGCATGTATGTTCCTGCATGTGCATACGTATTTGGGTATTCATGTGGATCAGGGTGGGACAAAGGTGAATAAAACCTTTGGAAGTGGAGCTGCTTGTATCTGTTAGTATCTACTCCTCTCCTAGCCCAGCTATAAGGTTACCCTGTGCTATGGTGAGCGGACAAAGATTTCCCCAGAGTAATGTCAGAGAGAGTAGAAAGGAGCACACAAGACATCAGAAAGCACCCCCACTCCCAGAGCACATCCCTGAGTCCCCTCGTGGCATCTGGAGCTTTTCATCACTGCTACCATTCCATCCCCATCTAAACACACCACACACACACCCTAGGGCAGACTGTAGCCATCTGTCTCCCAGAGGGTCTCCAATCCATTTCTCATTCATTTCTTAATTCAACAACCTCCCTCCTTCCAGAGGCACCTAGGTTGGGTTTGGGACAAGGATCTAGCCATGTACACTGGGATGCTGTGTTAGTTATCGTTTTCTATCTAACAATATTACTACATACTGAGTGGCTGAAAATGGCACACATTTGTTATCTCACAGTATCTGTGGATGAAGGTCCAGGCACAGCTTAGCTGGGTCCTTGCAGTGGGCTGTCAAGGTATCAGCCAAGACTGGTTTCTCATGTGAAGACTCTACTAGGGTTGATCCACTTCCAAGCATCTGGGGGTTGTTGGCAGGCGTTAGCCCTCATCTGTCTTTCTGGGCTGACAGTTTCTTGTCTCGCAGATTTCCCCAATATCATACTTGTTTCACCAATGCCAGCAAGGAGGATTCTCCTAGCAAAACAAGCATTAGAATCGTGTCACCTTTGTTCCGTTTTATAGGTTAAAAGTAAGTCAGAACTCCTACTCACACTCAAGGTCACAGAGCGGGTAACACAAAGGTGTGAATACCATGAGGCTCAGATCATGGGAACCACTTTGGAAAATGGGAACTGGATAAGGAGTACCTTCTTCTTCTTTTTGCCGTGTCTTGTGGATTGCAGGATCTTACTCCCCCTACCAGGGACTGATTCTGCGCTCACTGCAATGGAGGTGAGAAGTCTTAACCACTGGACTGTCAGGGAAATCCCAGGGGGTGCCTTATGGTAGGAACTAAAAATCTTTTCCCCAAAAGTTTTTGAAAACCATTGAAGGGTTTTAAGCAGGAATGTAACATCTTATTCTTAACTTTAGAATGATCGCCGGCCAGAACATGTGGCTAACAGACTGGTGGGAAAGCAAACTTGACTTACAGAAATCAGCTAGGAGGCTGGTACCTTAACACCAGAGAAACGTCAGTGTCTAGAACTAAGGTAATGGGGCTTCCCTGGTGGCTCAGACATTAAAGAAACCGCCTGCAATGCAGGAGACCCAGGTTTGATCCCTGGGTCAGGAAGATCCCCTGGAGAAGGGAATGGATACCCACTCCACTATTACACTAAGGTAATACTGAAGGGAAAAGAGAAACATGAACAAACTGGAGAATGATTTAAAGAACACAGTGAATAGGACTTGGTGATGAATAAACAGTGAGAGTTGAGGATATTCAGGTTCTGGCTTTTGCAAATGATTTGTAAGCAGTGATATTATTCACTGAGAAGAAGAGGGACAGTGTAGACAAAAGTTTGAAGTGCCTAGGTTTGTCCAATAACAGAAAGTGAAAGTTGCTCAGTTACATCCAACTCTTTATGACCCTCCTGCTGCTGCTGCTGCTAAGTCGCTTCAGTCGTGTCCGACTCTGTGCGACCCCATAGGCGGCAGCCCACCAGGCTCCCCCGTCCCTGGGATTCTCCAGGCAAGAACACTGGAGTGGGTTGCCATTTCCTTCTCCAATGCGTGAAAGTGAAGTCGCTCAGCCGTGTCCGACTCTTGGAGACCCCATGGACTGCAGCCTACCAGGCTCCTCCGCCCATGGGATTTTCCAGGCAAAAGTACTGGAGCGGGGTGCCATTGCCTTCTCCATATGACCCTATAGTCCATGGAATTCTCTAGGCCAGAATACTAGAGTGGGTAGCCTTTCCCTTCTCCAGGGGATTGTCCCAATCCAGGGACCGAACCCAGGTCTCCAGCATGGCAGGCAGATTCTTTACCAACTGAGCTATAGGGAAGCCCATTAACAGAGACTAATCGTGCTCCCTTGAGGGAACACCTCCTTTGATAAATTTAATTTTTATGCTTGCAGAGAACCTGTTGCTCAAATCTGTTGAGCCAGTTGAAACTGGTTGAATCTTTTCAACTCACCCATCTCACATGTGTGAATTTTCAGTATTACAAGTAGTCTACGAACGCATAAACATCGGTCTGCAAATACCCCTTTCACACTGTTTGACGGCAAAGGATGAGTTTGGGAGAAAGGAGACGAATGTGGGGAAAGCCAAGTACTCTGAACATCTTACATTGGAGTGTCTTAAGTGGGACGCCTCAGCAGCGCCCCCTGGAGACAGAGCGCGGGACTTGCAATATCTCGGTTCTGCCGTTTGCTCTTTTGCGTGTCCGCGGGATCCCGCATGAGCTAAGCGCCCGCTACTCTCGCGAGACGGAGGCAGCCCGCGGCTCCTAGGATTCCCCCAACCGCGCCACGCGTGCTCCCACCTGCTAAGGAGCGGGAGTCTGGCCGCGCCCGGGGCCTTCTGGGAAGCGTAGTTCCGGGACCGAACGAGGCCCGCCAGCCTAACCCCCCTGCTCTTGCGCATGCGCGGTCCCGCTGGCCCGAGAAGTTCGTAGCCTTTGTGAGGCCGTGGTGGGAGGTGAGTTGTCGCTCAGGTACCGCTTCTCTCGCTCGGCCTCGGCGGTGCCCCTTGGGCAGCTGTCTGCACCGATCAGGGCTGGAGTGCGCGCTGGAGGAAGGGGCGTCGAGGGCAGGAACGAGGCCCGGGGGCGCGGGACGGGCTGGCGGGTGGGGGGCTTGGTCTGCGCGGCGGCCCCTCGGCGGCGGCCCGGGCGCTGGTGCTCCGGCCGCGCGGTCCGGGAGCGGCAGCGCGAGGCGCTAGCGCCCAGCCTCAGGGATGCTTGTCCCGGCTTTCCAGGTGCCAGCTTCGAGGGCCGAGCCGGCTCGGGACGGAGCGAAACCTTTTGGAGGAGCCCCCCGAGGGGCGGCGGGAAGGAGGACCACGAGGCCTCGGGGCTTCCCGCCCCTCCGCCCCGAGCGGGCTGCTCTGGGGGGAGAGCAGAACCTTCGCGGCCGGGAGGAGGCGGTGGCCATGGAGACTAATGTGGCCGAAACGCCCGGGAAGAGAGGTGAGAGGGGCTGGTGTTGAACTTGTGCTGGGGGCCGGGCCGAATCCTTCCTGATGAACGGGAGTCAGTGTTGTCTGGCTCCTTTGTCTGGGGACGGACGGGCTCTTCGAATGAGAGTGGAGAGCTTGCTGTGGGATCCCCTCTCTTCCCACTCCAGCTGGGTGCACAGGAGACCCTCCAAAGCCTCCCTCAAAATGTGAGCGAAATGTTATTAATTGCTGCTGAGGCTTGGGCATAGCCTCTCACTTAGTCTCACACCTTCTTCTTCTCCTGGGTGGTTATACCATCCTAGCTTCATCAGTGGGTCCGACGGTTTAGCTTTTTGGTTAACAAAAGTATCTTCCACATCTTCGCAGTTGGCTCAATGGTAAAAGAACCCGCCTGGTAATGCAGGAGACACAGGAGAGAAAAGCTCGATCCCTGAGTCTTGAAGATCCCCTGGGGAAGGAAATGGCAACCCACTTCAGTCTTGTCTGGGAAATCCCATAGGCAGAGGAGCCTGACGGGCTACAGTCCATGCGATCGCAGAGAGTCGGACACGACTGAGCACGCATGCATTTTCCACTCCTATTTTTCCACTTTGCACAAAAACTCTTTGATTTCGATAGAGCAGATCCTTTGTCTTACAGAGGAGACACGAGGCATAGGAGTCAGTGACTGGCTTCCAGTTCTGCTAAATCAAGGCTTTCTTGAAGTTTTCTCTGTGACCTACATCAGATCTACACTCCTCCCCCACCCCTGCTTGTTGGATTTCTAAGTTCTACCCCAGTCTCAAGTAATAATAATTATTTGGAGGTGGGATCCAGCAGTCTACCTTTGGACTAAGGTTGCAGAGTGATTTCTTTCAGAGCTGTTGAGCCTAATTTTCCTATATTAATTTAATGTAGATCAAGCCTGGGGTGGGGGTGGGGGGGGGTCCGTGCAGCGGGGACTTTAATTTCCAGGCTCAGAGGATGCTGTCTTCCAGGATCTGTTAGGGTAACAGCAGCTGAATGAATTGAAGCCCCGAAGAGCAGCGTTCCTGAGTTATTTCCAGATTGGGATCCCTTCAGTAGCAGTGTCTGTAAGGAGCACCAGTAGTACAGAGGCAGGAGTTTTAAACTTGCAGATCTGCATCACGAGATATATTTGGGTCCTATCATGACTGCTTTCTTGCCTTTAGCTCTGCCTCCCCAGGATTCTCCCTTTTCCCAAGAAAACTGCACAGAAGAGGGAGAAGTGGCAGCTTTGCGCCTCATGGCCAGGTCGCAGGTGAGTGGAAATCTCTGCTGATTATTGAAATTCACCTTATCTCTCAGATCGTGGACACACTCTCTTCTGTTTGAAGTGGAGTTTCTGTGTCCCGCTAGAGCCCATCTGGAGAGCTGAGTTCTGATTCTAAGAGATGGCTCGAGTGACTAGTGGATTCGGTGAGAAATGTTTTCTACTTCTTCACAGTATCTTGTGCATCTAGTTTTATCACTCAGCAGGCATGGAAGGAGCTTTGCCCTTCTTGAATGTAGCGGCTAATTTCTGTGCCTGGTATTTGGAAATGATTTTAAAAGATAGTGTGGTGCACTCTTCTTAAAATGTATGTTTCAATAGGGGGAAACAGCATATATGTGACTGTTAAGTAGGAATTTAAGAAAGCACCTTAAGTGCTGAAGTGAATTATGAACATAATTGCTCAGATAGTTCAAAGAAATACCGGAAGAGGAAGCCTATAGAAGGATTCTAATCAGCCCTCCAAGATGATGAATGCTCAGGTATTTTAGAGGTGAAGTGTTATCAAGTTGCAGCTCACTTTCCAATCTCTCCCTTCCCCAAGGGCTGATATTAAGAATTGTTAATTTGGGACTTCACTGACAGTCCAGTGGTTGAGACTGCTTCCACTGCAGGAGGCTTGAGTTCGATCCCTGGCCAGTGAACTGAGATCCCTCATGCCCTGTGGTGTGGCCAAATATATATGTATTAGAATTGTTGGATATAAGTGATAGTTGTAATATATGGGTGATTGGTATAATAGTCTTTCAACTTTCTTTGCGTGTCCAAAAATTTTTAATTTTTATTAAACTTGGATAGGAGAAAAGAGTTCTCCCTGATGCGTGTCATACCACAACCCAAAGATTCTTCCACTAGCCTCTCTCTTGGCTGCTTCAATCCAGAGTGTGAAAAGTGGGCCTACCACATTCCTACCGTTTAGCAAAGTGATTTCTCAGAATCCTTGTGTACTTGGTGGCATCCGTTGGTTTCTTGAATATCTTAAATGAATATTGAAGATTTTATCACTCAAGAAGCTTTTTAAGTTGCAGCTAGTGAAAACTCAATTCAAACAGGCCTAAGCAAGTTTATTGACAATTATAAGGGAAAATCCAGGTCTGACTAAAATTAAGTTCAGACAGTGACATTAGAACCTGTCTTCTCCATTTCAGCCACCTTTTCCTTTCTCTGTGTTTTGCACTCAGTCTTTTCTTCTAGTGCAGGCTGACCCCTAACAAATTTAGGCTTACGTCTTTCCATGTTGAAAATCAGAGGAAAAGAACATCTTCCTTTCTGGTCGTTCCAGATTCCAGAAGTACTGAAAGTTAACTCTAATGGGTATTATACCCTTCCTTGGGCCATTATTCACCAAATCTGAGTGTGATGATCAGAGTATAGACCTGAGCACACACATGTAAACCTGTATCCCACCCGTGGGTTAGAGGTGAGCTACGACTGCCTGAACCGTGTGGACTAAACGTGGCTAGGCATGGCAGCCAGAGGACAGTCAGGGTATAAAGCACCAGAAGAAGGGTGAACACTTAATACATTTCAACAAGAGACTAGTTTCGAGAGTTGTTACAGCTTCAGGATGGATTAAACCTTTTATGGAAATTTTGAAAATTCTCCGTGTGTCCTTTTTGTATTGCATTTGCCTGGGCTGTGGATCTTTTACTTATCAGATTTTTTTTTTTAATGTTGTAAAATTTTCCTCACAGTAACCAGATGAAAGGCACAGACATGTGTAAATATAAAGGTATATTATGTGTACTAACCTCACCAAATTGTTTGCTACCTCTCCCTACTGAGGATAACAGTTTGGTGTATATTTTTCCATATGTTTTCATTGGACTTGAACTACTGTATTCAGACATGTAGTATACTATGTTTCCTTCCATTTCCCCAGCCACCCACCCAGTCCCCAACTTTGGGGGTTTTGTCTGGATCTCTTTCTCTGTAAAGAGGATGTGTCTGTTTTAAGAAACCTTTTTATAAGGGAAGTGAATTTATTCATATTAATATAATTACTTGTGTGTTTCACATTTTTGTTGCTGTGTGATTTTTGTAATTCTGTTTACTGTGCTTTCTCCTATATTTTTTCTGCCTTTTGTGCAGTAGTTTGCATTTTGTTTTTCTGATTTTTTTGTTTGTTTGGTTTTCTGATTTTTTTTTTTAATGGTTTGGAAGTTAATTTCCACTGTCAGTTTAGCTATAGATAGGGAGATTGGAAGATCAAAGTCATTTTTTCTCATAGTATCTTGTCTACTTAGTAGCTGATTAATGATTTTTATATTTTCTAAGGATGATTCCTATATTTTTTTAAGTCTCTAAGGTTAGTTCCATTTTGGGAAACTTTACTTGAAATAATTTGAGACTTATGTAGCAAGTGGTAGAAAGATTTCTCATATATGTACTCCATTCAGATTCTCCAGGATTTAACATTTCACTTCATTTATTACTTTCTTTTTCCAGAATCAGGAAGTTAATGTTGTTATAGTATTATAACGTACTGCTCTTACTCATGTTTCCCAGTCCCTTATTTTTCTTGATTTTCTTCCCCTTAATTTCTGCTTTTATCCTGTAATTCCTTCTGTTTTCCCTCATTCTGTCTCTAATTTGACTTGTATGCTTTGTTCACTTAATTCTACTAATTTTTTTTAATGAAATGGAAGTGTTTCTTCTGAGTACAATTTTAGCCTTATGACATTGATTTTTGCCTTCTGTTTCATTATTTTGAAATTTTAATATTTTTGTAATTAATTTTTTCAATTACCATCAGTTATTGCTTTTTCATTTCTTTTTTGGAATTTATTAACATTTACTTCGTTACTTTTGCAAATGCTTTATGGATATTTAAATAGAAGTGGTTTTCTATCAAGTTATAGCATTTGGTATATTTATTTCAACAATGTGGAATATTATTCCCATTCTCTATCACTTAAAGAGAAACGTTCAGTACTGGTATGTGTCTTTTTCTAATGAGTTTTTGTATTTTGTGTGTTAGATAAATTCAGTCCTAAGGTGTTTACATATGAACATTTACATTTTATATCTGTACCCTTTCTTAATCTGTTGCTGTCATTTTCCAGTTTAATGCTTCTTGCTTTGAATTGATTCCATGCTTCACTGAGCTTGTCCAGTCACAAGTTCTGTGTAAATATCTTTCAAATTTTTTATTGAGGACTCCCAAGGAGAATTATACAGATGTGCTTTTTGTCTCTGCCTATATTTCATTTACTTTGCCAAACTGTTTTGTTGATTCATTGGTTCCTGTTTTAATTCTTTATTCCCCAGAAAAAATGATAGTCTCTTAGTGCAGAAACCATGGTCTCCTTTTGACTCCCATGTTGGGTCTTGGACAGTGTGCCTGGCACGTAATTGTTACCCAGCGACTTTATATGGAAAGTCCAGGACACATGAGAATGGTTGTCTCTTACTGCAGTCATTCCCCCTGTTGAATACATCTACACACTTACTCCAGGACCAGCAGAAACTGAGAGGTGATAGGGAGACTGCGAAGAGACGGATGGTAAACAGAAGTATGTTTTGTGTCTTAGGCATCAGTGACCTTCAAGGATGTGGCCATGGACTTTACCCCAGAGGAGTGGGGGAGGCTGGATCCCGCCCAGAGGGACGTGATGCTGGAGAACTACAGGAACCTGGTCTCACTCTGTAAGGACAGACTCTCGTTGTGACTCCTGACCTGCTTATGGGGACCTCATTGTTTTATTGACAGTGAAGTAGCTTAACAAAGCCAGAAAAAGTATTGGTCCCTTTGGGCCCAGAGAGAATCTGTATATGCTCTAGGGTCTTGGTGAAAGGTCTAGGCTTGAGTCTTTGGATTCAGGTGACAAAAACTGAATTCACACTAGCTTGGAAGGGAATCAGGTACGGTGTCAGGAGTCTCTTTTACCTGCTTATTTTTTAATGACATGCCATAGGTTTTCCCGAATCTCCCTGTGGGCAGAGATGGCCTTTAGCCCCTCTAGTGTTACGTCCTTCCAGTTACAGAGCTGAGGAAAGAAAGAGGGCTTCTGTCCTGGGAGTTTCAGCAGATAAGCTCATGTGTCCATCATGAGACAGTTACTCAAGCCAGGGAAATAGAGAACACTCTGGCCAGTTTGGATCCTGTGTCCACCTCTGTGTGGTGTGTTTGTGTGCAAGTGTGTGCATGCACACACATGCATGTACATGTATGTGTTTGTATGAGTAGTGGAAGGAACTATCTTAGCTCCTCCCAAATCTCATGTAATAAATTCAGTAAGAAAGTGGGTTCTAGTAACTGAAGAAAAAAGAAAGGAAAACATCAGAAACAACTAGTCATAGACCCCCAGGCTCATGGTGCTGCTGCAGGGGTCCCACTTCACCCAGCTCTTTCCCTGAGCTGAGGATTGATGAGCAGTGTCTCTCTGGAACTCCCGTAATAAACAAGTGAGAAAATCTTTTTTTTTTTTCTTTCCATTTTTTACAGGCTAAATGTTTGTCTTCTCAAATGTGTGTGACTCCTTACTGTGCCCAGACTCTTGCTGCGCATGTTTTAAGCTTCATTTATAGGCTTCCACCTCCCTTATTCCAGAACTTCCTATGGTGTCTTGTCTTTGTGGATCCAGGGGTTGGGACTGTGCTCTGGGACACAGCTTTATACCCATCACCAAGAGCTAAGTTCCTTTTTTTTTTTTTTTTTTAAATTTTTCTAATGAGCAGGGCTTCCAGTTTCCAAACCTGAGAACCACAGTTTGGAGAATGGAAAAGAACCACTGCTGCTTGAGAGAAAAGCCCCCAAAAGCAGCTGCTCAGGTGAGTCAGATAGATGGGGATCTCCAGAAAGAACAATCCCATGGGATGCTAAAGAAGTCAGGACTTCTTTAGCATCTGGTGGTCCAGTAGTTAAGACTCCTTGCTTACAATGCAGGAGCCATGGGTCCAATCACTAGTCAAGATACTAAGATCCCGCATGCTATCTCTACTTGTTTATGTCAGAGATGCTACAGTACAACATGTCGAAAACTGAATGCCTGGTATGTGCCCAAATTCTTCATCCCCCTAACAGGATCCTCTTCCAATAATTGTATTAAGGCACTTGCTGCTTATCAAATTGTACATGTCAGAAATCTGAACAATCTTTACATAACCCCTTTGCCTTTATCCAGTTCATCCTTGTGTTTATCTGATCACTTCTAAGTATTTCCTCATCATTAACATCTCTCTGTCTCCCTTTCATCTGAGGTCATCTCCCTGACTCCACCCTTACCCCTATAAACTCCATTCTTTATGTGGCAGTGAGTGATATTTTCAAAATGCAAGTCTGATGGCGTCACCCTTTTGCTTAGGGCTTGTCCGTGGCTTCCCGTTGCTCTTAGGATGACCGCCAAAATCCTAGAGGCCTATAGACACTTATAAAATCTGACCCTTACTCATAATATCCAGCCCTGCTTCATACCTACTTTCCCTCTGATTTTGTACCTTATCTTAGCAACTCTTAATGGTTTTAGCGTCATTGAACCTATTTAACTCCCAAAATTGTTGAGAATCTTAGCATGCTTTTGTTTATGTGGGTTATATCTACCAGTAGTTACCATATTAGAAATTAAAAGTGAGAAAGATTTTAAACTATTGTATGATAAATTTAGAAATAACAATTATAAACCCATTACATGTTAATGCAAATAACACAATTTAAATAAAAGTTATTTCTCTACAACAAAAATTTATTGAAAAGAATGGCATTGTTTTACATTTTTGCAGGTCTTTTTGTATATGGCTAATAGAGGACAGCTTTATAATTACATCTGCTTCTGAATGCAGCTTGATGTGATGCATTGTTTTGGTTGGCCTGTATGAAGAATATTGCCTCATGCCAATATTTAGTTGGAAGAAGTAGGAGTATTTTATAGCCTTTTGAGATAATTTTGGCTTTTCTCCTGATTATACACCAAAGTGGGGCAAGTAGTAGTTTCCTAAAGGGTTAGGTGCAAGGTGCATCTGAAACCATATCCATGAACTTTTCATACTCTTAAAATCTATTGATCTTTTGGAAAATTTTGTTTACTGAGTTAGGCAGATCTTCCAAATATTGACACATTATGGAATATGTTAAAAGCACAATTTTCAGTATCACCACTGATCTTATCAGAAAAGCCTTTAAGTATTAGGAAACTATGAAGCTCTCAGTGGGAGGTAAAAGTTTTCCAAAATTCTAATTTCTGCCTAAAAGCTCACATTTTTTCAAATACTGCCAGTTGTTTTCTTTGAAATGGTAGGCTCATCTTTTTTTCAGTTTTGAGAGAATATCTGCCAGATACCCAACATAGATAACATAGTTTGTCAGTCATTCTTTCAAGTAAAAGTGCTAGTCTATTTAAAAAGGAAAAAATGACTGATTCCACAATGGATGGTTTTCCTCAAGCACCATATTTTTATATACGTGGACTTGCATTATAAATATTTCCTATTTCATCATCTAGAATGTTAAAAGGCATGTAGTCAAAGTTTAATAGATTAAAATTAATTTATTAAGTTAATGTTGTTTCCATAGACATTTTTAGGTGAAACTGGCTCCCCCCTCCCCTTAACTGAGAGTACACAGCAGGGGAAAATGTAACAGCTACTGGTACATCTGGTGTTTTGTCCTGATTTGTGCCTAAGTTGTGGGCAGTTTCACCACCATTACTTTGCAACATAAATGCAAATTTCAAGACAGTGAAAAAGGCCAATAAGATCTAAGTATTATTTTGAAAACAGTTTTGAACCTAGAGACTCCCAGAGGTCCACAGACCACACTTTGAAATCACTGCCCATACTAGCCTTATATCAATTTATATTTTACAAACAACTTATGTAGCACCTATGCTATATTAGGGTCCTCAGTGTTTTATAAATATCCTCATTTAATGCTCCTTGAGGTAGGTGTTGTTTTTATTCTTCATGAAGCAGGTACTGTTTTTGCCCCATCTTACAGATAAGGAAGCTAAAGTAGAAAGTTAAATAACTTGGGCCAGGTCACATGGCTGGAAGTGACAAAGCTGGTTTTAAATTCATGCGTTCTGATTTCAGAGTCCATGCTGTCAACTGCTGTGCTCTTCCTAAGCGCTGCCTCTCACCTTGGGGCTTCTATACATATCATTTCCTCTACCTGGAAGGCTCACCTCTTCCTCTGTACCTGTTACCTGGAACACTCACCCGGACCCCAGCCCCACTTGGATTTCAGCTCAGTGATTTACCTTCTCAGGGAGGACCCCCACCCCCCATGCCCCTGGATTCCCCTTATAATCTTTCACAGCATCATTTGCCTTTTATTTTTTACTAAGGTGCATTTTTTATATGTATTCATGGATGTCAGACTAAATTTTTTTCTCCCCTTGTGTACATAGGGACTGTTTGTTTTTCCCCAGAGCCTAGCATATCCAATAGATAATCATTGAATAAATGGATAGACGAGTAAATAAATGAACAAAGTTCATCTGGCTGTGTGGAATGAGGGACAGGTCTAACTTGTCTTCAAATGTTTAATGAGTCACAGGACCATTTCCTTTAAAAACCAATTATCTTTAGTTCACTGACTGAAATTCCACCTTTGTATTGTCCTTAATTCCTTTATATACTTGATTTTGGTTCTGAATTGCTCTTCTGTTTCATTTTTTGTTGTTTGTTGTTGTTTAGTTGCTAAATCATATCTCTTTTGCCACCCCATTAACCCACCAGACTTCTCTGTCCATGGGCTTTCCCAGGCAAGAATACTGGAGTGGGTTGCCATTTACTCCTCCAGGAGATCTTCCCAACCCAGGGATTGAACCCGTGTCTCCTTCATTTCAGACAGATTCTTCACCACTGAGCCACCTGGGAAGTCCACCTATCAAGCTGTCAGACTTCTTCTACCACACCTTTTTTTAGGCAACCAAGAATTTATCTGGTCAAATGGATTTCACTGAACTATTTATTTATTCTTTGGAACTATAGTCTTTATACATTATTTTGGCTTTATAATTTCATATTGAACATAAAAATTCTAATAGATATATAGTAGATAATATTCAGAGAGGTTGGCTACTGTCCCTGCTCTCTTGTATTCTGGTGCTCTCTCTGTTAGTAATCTTATTTTCTAGTATTTCATGTATCTGTCCTTGATTTTGGAAAATGTAACCAAATATGTCGATAATATCTCTATCTCTCAAAGTAGCAAACCAAACACACTCCTTTCCAGTTTGCTGGAATTTTTTGTTTTGTTTTGTTTTGTTTATTTCACTTTAAATATTGTATTGGTTTTGCCATACATTGACTTGACTCCGCCATGAATGTACATGTGTTCCCCATCCTGAGCTGGGGTTTTTTAAGTCTATTTAATGTATCCTGAAGATCACCTCCTAGCAATTAGGTAGTGATCAATGTACTATTTTTTTAAGTTCCACATACTCCATTGTGTATATACACCATGATTGAATCAGTTCTCTATAGTAGAATATTTGAGATGTTACCAGTTTTGCTACCTCAATTAGTGTTGTAATGTTTAGCCTTGTGCAGGTATCAGTTCAGTTCAGTTCAGTCACTCAGTCATGTCCAACTCTTTGCGACCTCGTGAATTGCAGCACGCCAGGCCTCCCTGTCCATCACCAACTCCTGGAGTTCACTCAGACTCATGTCCATCGAGTCAGTGATGCCATCCAGCCATCTCATCCTCGGTCATCCCCTTCTCCTGCCCCCAATCCCTCCCATCATCAGAGTCTTTTATATTTGCCATTATATCTTAGGGAGGTCATAGATTTTTGAATAGGGACATTATAAATGCATTCTTAGGAGAGATTTTAAACTGAAAATGGAGTGCATAGTAGGATTGAGTAAGGCTGGGTGACTGGAAACTTAGAAGTCATCGCTGTGCCTGCACCAAAGTGGTGACTGCCTGGCTATATCTGATAGACAGCACTTGATGTTCTGTTAGAGGTTGTTCCTCCCCTGTCCTGATCTGGGATACTAATTTCCTGCTCAGCCAGCAATATAGCACTTCCTCTCCATCCCTCTTCTTGTCTTTTTGGTCATCTTTTGCCTTATTCTGCCTCCTGGGTCAGATTGTGTATGGATTTATCTGCATAGCTCTGTACATTCGTTCCCCTCCATTTTCTTCTCTTTGCAAATCATCTTCCAAGAGTCAAATCCACTTCCTCATTGAAGCCATGCTTTTCACCTTCATTAACTCTGACCCATTACAGAACTACCATTTTGTCAAACTCAGAAGACAAAAGAAATTTACATTTCCAATTTCTTTCAGACTCAGAGACTAGTCCCAGAAGCAAGGATTCAACTTCAGTGCAAGATTTTTGCAAAGAAGAATCATGCCAAGTTGCAATCATAGACAGGCTGACAAGGGACAGTGTCTGTATCTCCAGCACAGAAACAACTCTTGACTGTAAAGACTGGTTGGAGAATCAGCAGGGAAGTCAGGAGAGACACTGGAGAGGAATGTTCACCCACATGAATTCACTCCCAGAAGAGAGAGCCCCTGAGCACGACGTTTACTGGAAAACCCTAGGCCAGAAGTCAGTCCTTCTCACTCAAGACAGAATTCCCAAAGGACACTATGCTTTCCACACCCTCGAAAAAAGACTGAAACAGAAATCTACCTTAATGAAAAAGCAGAGGACCTATAAGGAAAAGAAACCTCATAAATGCAATGACTGTGGTGAACTCTTCACTTACCACTCAGTGCTCATTCGACACCAGAGGGTCCATACGGGGGAGAAGCCCTACAGCTGTGCAGACTGTGGGAAATCTTTCAGCCACAGGGCTAATTTAACCAAACATCAGAGAACGCACACAAGAATTCTCTTCGAGTGCAGTGAGTGCAAAAAAGCCTTCACCGAAAGCGCATCCCTTGCCATTCATCAGAGGATTCACATTGGAGAAAGACCATATGAGTGTGGTGAGTGTGGGAAAGGCTTTAATCGAAGCACCCACCTTGTGCAGCACCAGCTGATCCACACGGGGGTGAAGCCCTATGAATGTAATGAGTGTGATAAAGCCTTCATTCATTCCTCAGCACTCATTAAACATCAAAGAACTCACACCGGAGAGAAACCTTACAAATGCCAGGAGTGTGGGAAAGCCTTTAGCCACTGCTCGTCGCTTACCAAACATCAGAGGGTTCACACCGGAGAGAAACCCTATGAGTGCAGTGAATGTGGGAAGACTTTCAGTCAGAGCACACATCTTGTCCAGCATCAAAGGATTCACACAGGAGAGAAACCCTACGAGTGTCATGAGTGTGGGAAAACCTTCAGCCGGAGCTCCAATTTCGCTAAACATCAAAGAATTCATATTGGCAAGAAACCATACAAATGTAACGAGTGTAGCAAAGCCTTCATTCATTCGTCAGCCCTTATTCAACACCAGAGAACTCATACTGGTGAGAAACCCTACAGATGTAATGAGTGTGGGAAGAGCTTTAAGTGCAGTTCATCCCTCATCAGACATCAAAGGATTCACATGGAAGAGCAGCCCTGAAAAATGACTTGAGTGCTAAGGAATGTAAGTTGGTGTTATCGCTGTGTTAAATACCTGAGTGGTTTAGGAGGAAGACCCAAAAAATGCTGCCTGAGAAACAGTTCTGTGTGCATCTAATTCTACTCACATAACACAATAGTTTTGAGCCATAAACAGAATGTTTCTTCTATCCATTGATTTGATGATTCTGAATGCTTCCAGCCAGAAATCTCAAAGGTTGATCCCTAAACCACCATCCCACTACCCATAATGCTCTTTTGTAGAAATTCAGAAAGTCCTTGGGAGTGGGTAGCAATACAGTCATTGTGAAGTCCAATTCCCCCTCTTTGTCACACCAAAGCTTGTTACTGCCTCTCACTGTGTAAGAATGTCCTTGTAGGTGAGGCTGAGGGTTCATATCCTCAATTATCAGGAAGACACAGAGCTGTTTATTTTCAAATCCAAAGTGGACACCCAGCTATCTGGAGAATGTTGTTTCTTTTACATTAACTATAAAAATTTAAAGATTAGAGTTGAAATACACTCTGGCTTCCCTCCCAGTCCCAAAGGCTGCTGTCTCAGTTGATGAACAATGGGGTTTGAGTTATGCCCACATGGATTAGGCTGACGCTTAGATAGTTATTACCCCTCTGCTGGATACATCCTCACTTCACACTTCCTTGGAAGTGACCTTGAGATAAAGAGTTGGAACCTTAACTGTAGTTTTGTTTCAGGTCCCTCTTTCCTTATCTTTGACATTGAATGAATCCTTGGTTTTCTGTACTACAGAATTAGGGAGATTTCACTCCTTTACCTCATTCTGCTGTTTGTAAAGTAAGTTTTGTCACTTTGAGAAAAAGCCCCTGGGATATGGAGAGTCTAGAAAGTTGACTGATTCAGTGTGCTGTTCCATTTAGAGTCCCAGGCAAGAAGACGACCTGGAGCAGCTCCGAGGCACAAGAAATGTATCCTCAGACCTCACACGATGCACATTTTTTGTCGTCGTTCTTCTGTGTATTGGTCTTTGTCGTATCCCAGAGCCCTGGAGAAGGTAGAAAAGGCACAGAGCCACCCTGATCTTGACATAAGTTACATGGGTGACCAAAGACCTAGTAGTGGGATGGAAATACAAAAGCAAGAGTTCAAATAAATATTTAGCAGGACACCACACAAATGTCTTGTTACAGACTTTTTATTTATTGTTACAGAGACTAACAGAGACTCTGAAAAGACTATAGAAAAGAAAGAGGAAACATTTGCAGATTTCCTCTCTCTTCTCCTAAATTCTGTCCTTGATGAACACTCAACAGCCAGCGCACGCTTTTCCCCTCCACATTATCCCCATTACTCCTTACAGTCCTCATTGTTCCCTCCGTATACCTTAGTTCTATCGTTGAGGAAAAGGAGAGGAAGAGTTTAAAGTGGGGTAATAGAGATCAAGGTCAGGTCTAAACCCAGCAATAATGGAAACCAAAACAATAGGAAATAGAGTGTAAAGGACTAAGGAGAGGCTTTGAAAAGAATTTTTAAAAAAAGAGCTGGAACTCTAGGAGAATGGCTGACATAGGACAAAATAAAAAGGAGCTCAGCCCTCATCACTTGATACTCGGATTAACAACCTGAAGCAGGAATTGACAAACTGGCCTGGACCCACCACCTTGTTCTGTAAATAGTGTTTAATTGGAACTGGGCCTCGCTCATTATTTACATGTCATGTATAGCTGTTTTTGTTCTAAAATAGTGGAGTTAAGTAGTTAAGGCAGAGATTTCATGTCCCAGAAAGCCTAAAACACTTGCTGTTTCTCAACATTCCAGGTGTTTGAGTGAGAAGTTCATTCATCATTTGGCGGCCAATACTTGGCTAACACAAGATTAGTGGGCTTGAATTCTGTCACCTCCACTTGGCAATTAATTATGTGACTTTAAAAAGCTACTTCTTTCTGAGCCCCAGCCTTATCTGTAAAATGGAAACAGGTCATCCCTCTCTCAAGGCTGTTGTGAGGATAAGACTGCAGGTAGAGAAACTGGCACACAATTATTCTTTTCTCTCATGAGTTTCCAGGAGCCCCCACATAAGCTAAAATCCATGGATGCTCAAGTTCCTTACAGAAAATGATGTAGTACAGTTGGCCATCTGTTTCTGAGGCTTTTGCATTCTCAGATTCAACCAACCGTGGAAATTTTCATCCACGGTTGGTTGAATCTGCTGATGCAAAACAAAACACAGGGCAGGTTGTATTTATTAAAAGCACGCATGTAAGTGGACCTGTGAAGTTCAAACCTGTGCTATTCAAGGAAGGATTGACAACATTTTAATGAAGTGGTGAGTCAGTTTAGTCTGCTGTAACGAAATGTCACTAAGTGATTTGTTTATAAACAACTGTCTCACAGTTCTGGAGACTGGAAAGGCCAGGGTCAGGACCCTGGTGGGATGTCTGATGAGGCCCCTTCCTGGTCCACAGATGGCCATCTGTTTGCTGTGTCCTTCCATGGTGGAAGGGCTGGGGAGCTCTCTGGGGCCTCCTTCATGAGGGCATGTTTGTGAGTCCATGTTTCATGAGTTCTGTTTGTGAGGACTGCCCTTATGACCTCATCACCTCCTAAAGGTCCCGCTTCCAGATACCAGCACTTTGGGGATTAGGTTTCATCGTGAATTGGGGGGTGGGGGTGGGGACACAATCATTCTGTCTATTAACAAGTGGCTGAGCATCAATCAGAAGTTACTTAGTGTGTTTTCCATACCCTTTGTTTATTGATCTGGAGGTAACCACCCTGCTCCTAGCACACGGTAGAGAAGGGCTTCACAGCTCTCTGCTCTTTCTCCATCCCACACAGCCTCCTGGAGATCTTGTGGAATCTGTCTTTTTTCCTTGTAAGTATCACATAACCAGGAGGTGTCCCGTATGTCTGCTAACTGCAGTTTAGCATCAAGGGACTTACTCTAAGATAGTTTTACTAAGAGCTCTGGCCCTTTTCATATCAGTATTTGTTCCTTTTATGTTTAAGAGTTTAATCTGACTGCGTGTTTGTACTTCCACAGGAATCTTGGAAGTTTTAGTGTCCTGCTTTTCAAATGTTTTTGATAATCTGTAAACTAAATTTGATTGTTCTTATTGGCCCACTGTCAATAAAGATATTGTTTGTATATTTGTTGTCAGAAACTTTTGTAAAATGCTTTTAAATTCTCACTTAAGCATGTTTTGAGAGGTAAAGACCAGCTGTAAAATATCTCCACATCATTCAGGAAACCAATTGCACTTCTAATTGTTCACCTAGGCTTAATAACCTCTATCCTAGAGAAGGTGAAAGAGCCGAGGAAGATTATTCCTACCAAGTCGTGCTCAGGCCAAGTATATCCCTCACTTCAGAGTGATGGGGAGACCAGGGAGGGAAGGACTTCATGTAAAAAGTACAACTAAAACTAAGCCAAATACATTGTTGGGCCAGACACAGAATAATCCATACATACTAAATGCACACATTTATAACACACAGGATACTAATCTGTAGGGTTGGAAACTAGATGATCCTTAGCTTTGGCAGGACAGAATGGGTAGTGTTTATGGAGGTTGAGGAGAGAAGCCTCTGAGTTGCTAGTTTTATTCTATTTTCTTACACTGTGTTGTAGTTACAAAGATATGTTCAGTCGCTCAGTCGTGTCCGACTCTTTGAGACCCCATGAATTGCAGCATGCCAGGCCTCTCTATCCATCACCAACTCCCAGAGTTCACTCAAACTCACATCCATTGAGTTGGTAATGCCATCCAGCCATCTCATCCTCTGTCGTCCCCTTCTCCTCCTGCCCCCAATCCCTCCCAGCATCAGAGTCTTTTCCAATGAGTCAACTCTTCGCATGAGTTGGCCAAAGTACTGGAGTTTCAGCTTTAGCATCATTTCTTCCAAAGAACACCCAGGACTGATCTCCTTTAGAATGGACTGGTTGGATCTCCTTGCAGTCCAAGAAGTCTCTCAAGAGTCTTCTCCAACACCACAGTTCAAAAGCATCAGTTCTTCGGTGCTCAGCTTTCTTCACAGTCCAACTCTCACATCCATACATGACCACAGGAAAAACCATAGCCTTGACTAGACGGACCTTTGTTGGCAAGGTAATGTCTCTGCTTTTCAATATGCTATCTAGGTTGGTCATAACTTGCCTTCCAAGGAGTAAGCCTTTTAATTTCATCACTTGGTAATAAATCACTAAGCAGTGGAAGTATGATTTCTGTCCTTTTTGCTGTATGTTATACTTCAAATAATGCACTTGAATACATTTTGTAATTAAGGCAAATAATACAAATTATAATAAGGCTTTGCAATCTTATTTCCGTTTCATGAAAAACAGTCACCAGAAGGACTCCAAGATTAACTACCGTGGGCCCAGGGTTCAAGCCCTGGTCGTGGAGCTAAGATGCCAGAAACTGTTGGGGAAAAAAGGGGTGGGGGGGGGGGCGGAGGTGGTATTAGAGTTAACAGTCTCACATCATTGAGGGAAGCTGCTCTAGAAACTTTGAGGATTCTGTGTGACCCAGTGTGGAAATATGGCCTTTGGGCATCAAAACCGTGGAACTGAGGCAAAAGAAAGAAAACGTGCGTTAAATAATACTGTCAGCATTTATTATTAGGATGAGCCAAGGAAACTTTCAAAGATCCAGAAATTAAAATGAAGGCATTATGATTTTTCGGCCAAGAAACTGAACGAGGCAGATACAGGCGGACACGCAATCCCCAATTCCCCTGCCCCTAACCCCCAACCCCCGCGCGCGTCTGGGGTTTTAATTAGTTGTATGAGGCTTCCCTTGTGCCTCAGATGGTAGAGTCTGCCTGCCATGGAGGAAACCTAGGTTCCATCCCTGAGTTGAGAAGATCCTCTGGTGGAGGACACGGCAACCCACTGCAGTATTCTTGCCTAGAGAATCCCATGGACAGAGGAGCCTAGTAGGCTACAGTCCATGGGGTCGCAAGAGTCTGACATGACAGCGACTTGCACACTGTTCTCTCATTGGCTTTATTTCTTTAGTCAAATGGAAGTGCTCAGAGGCAAGGGCTGTGTCATTCTTTGTATCACTAGTTTTAGTGCTCGACACACAGTCGTGATCTCTCAACGTGACCAAACTTCTTAGGTCTACAAACTGTCTGCGACGCCAACTCCCGCAACTCCCGCACCAAAGCAGAAAGGAGTTGCAAGAGCAGGGCGGCGGCGCGGAGGATTCTGGGCGCCGTGGTCCCCGCCGGCTGCGCAGGCGCACTGCCATCCGCGGCCGCTCCCGCCGCCGGCGCCATTGCTGGAAGCGCTCACGCCCTGCCCTAGCGCCTTGTCCTCAGGCGGCCGCCAGGTATTAGTTGCCCTGGCGCCTGGCCGGGTCCCCCTCACCCCTCCCTCGGCGCTCGGCTCCCGGCGGCGTCAGGGGCGGGGCCGCTTCCGTTGGGGCCTCTGGCCTGGAGCTGACCCGCCCGCCTCAGAGGCGGCCGGGGTCGGGCTACCTCAGAAGGCAGCGACCTGGAGGCTCTGGGAGAGGGAGCTGGGCTGGGCGGGGGCGCGGCTGGACCCTCCCTTCTTCCTGGGGCCGCCCCTGGACTGAGGAGGAGTGGGCTGAGAAGGGCTTTGAGGGGAGCAGACGGGTTGGAGGAAGGAGAATCTCTCCGTCCTGGGTTTGGCAGCGTGGAGGGACTGGGGTTCGATAGCGGAAACCTGACAGATGTCCCCCTCCTGCCTTTGGGAAGCGGAAGCAGCTTTTCCTGCCGGCGCAACTTCCAGATACCCAGCACAGGTTTTTTTGTCTGTTTTTGTTGCTGGGGTAACTTCAGTTCAGTCTCTCAGTCGTCTCGACTGTTTGCGACCCCGTGGACTGCAGCACGCCACGCCTCCCTGTCCATCACCAACTCCCGGAGCTTACTCAAACTTGGAAGACCTTAGTTCCCCGACCAGAGCTTGACCTGGGCCAGGGCAGTGAAAGCCCGGAATTGTGACCACTGGATCCCAGGGAATTCCCAGAACGCAGTATTGTTAACTCTGGTCATGGTACTGTGCGTTGCAGCCCTGGTTGCTTATTTTATTTTATTTATTTATTTAATTTTCTTGGCCGTTCCATGCAGCTTGTAGGAACTTAGTTCCCCAACCAGGATTGGAACCCGTACCCCTGCAGTGGAAGTCCCGTGTCTTAATCACTGGATTGCCAGGGAAGTCCCTTGGACTTAACTTATTTTGTACCTGGAAGCTTGTACCTTTTGACCACCTTCGCCAACTTCGCAGCTACCACCCCCCACCCCACCCCCCAAACCATCAATCTGTTCTCTGTATCTGGCAGTCTAGGGTGTTTTGTTTTGTTTTTAGATTCCACATTTAAATGAGATCCTATGGTACTTAATTCACTTAGACTTAATCTTTTTTAATGTGGGATAAGTTAGTAGTCCACTTTCATGCTTTTGCAGGTCACTGTCCAGTTTTCCCAACACTATTTTTTGAAGAGACTCTTCTTTCCCTGTTGTATATTCTTGGCGCCTTTGTTGTAAATTAATTGCCCATTTATGTGTGGGTTTATTTCTGTAATCTTTTCCATTAATCTGCATCTTTCGCAACATCATACTGTTTTCATTACAATAACTTAGTAACATAGTTTGAAATCAGGAAGCATGATACCTCCAGCCTTGTTATTTCTCAAACTTGCTTTGGCAATTTGGGATCTTCTGTGGTTCTGTACAAATTTTAGTATTATTTGTCTCAATTCTGTGAAAAACACTTTGGGAATTTTGATGGATTTTGAATCAAATCTGTAGATTACTCTAAGTAGTATGGACATTTTTAACAACAATAATTCTTCCAGGCTTTGAGCAGGGAACATCTTTCCACTTAATGTCTTCAAGTTTTCAATGTATGCAGGTTTGTCCCTTTCTTGGTTAAATTTATTCCTAAGTATTTCTTTTTTAAGCAATTGTAAATGAGATTGATTCTTAATTTTCTCTGTGGTAGTTCATTATTAGTGTACAGACGCACAACACACTTTTTTTTTAAGTTGGTTTATTATTTATTTTTGGCTCTGCTGGATCTTCATTGCTGTGCGAGTTTTTCTCTAGTGTGGTGAGCAGGGGCTACTCTCTGGTTGTGGGGCGCAGGCATCTGATTATGGTGGCTTCTCGTTGCAGAGCATAGGTTCTAGGGCTCTCAGGCTTCAGTAGTTGTGGCTCCCAGGCTCTAGAACATAGGCTCAGTAGTTGTAGTGCACGGGCTTAGTTTCTCCGTGACATGTGGCATCTTCCTGGATCAGGAATCAACCTGTGTCTTGTGCGTTGGCAGGTGGATTCTTTACCACTGAGCCACCAGAGAAGTCTTGGATGTGGATTCTTAATGAAAGTATATTATACATGTAAAGGAGGGACATATTCAGCATAATTCAGCATAGATCCCTTTGGGCCTCCAAAGTTCTGCTGAATGGTGAGAATGTCAGACTGCCTGGGAAGCTCTTATTCAAAAGTAGAATTTCACAAGATATGGAAAGCTCAATTCTCTCTGTGTTCCTGCCCTTTTATTTGCCTTGCAGCATCATTCCACAATTATGCACTTGTTAAGAAAATGTTTTCAAACCTCAAGCTCTTGTTTTCAAACCAAACTCAACATCAACAGGGCCATATCTTTAACCAAAGACAAAAAGCAGAATCAAAAAGTGCCTCGGGTATCTGAACAAGATCTCTGCCACTTTGCTTCTCCACAGTGTAAAGCCTTTATTAGGCATATAACATTTTCAGTATAAGAGGACTACTGCTCAGTGCTTTGTGCACTGGATTCCACTTTGTCTTATATCGTTATTACTATCCTGCTCCTTATTGTTTGGTTTTGTCTGATATAGAAAGGATAGATACTTGAATGTGAGATTGAGAGAAGCATGTCAGGGTTTCTGATATCTTTAAGTTTGGAGTTGTGGTGTTCTTTTTACATGAAGCTGAGGTCTGTGAAACTGTTAGCAAGTTGACTCTTCATAGGAAAGACAGAAAGAGATTATTAGATTATTTCATTGTTAGGTAAGGAGGTGATTGTGGCAAGGAAAGATTGAATTGTTCTCTTTCACAACACACAGCAAGTTGATGTAATGGAAAAAGTGTGGGCATTATAATTAGATTGATTTGGAATCCTACATGGCATTGTGTAAAATGGTGTAATTTTTCTAGGCCTCGATTTTCTCATATGTGAAATGGGAATGTAGTTTCTGTTGGATGATGTGAAGGTCATTGAGAAAGTAGTTTAAAAGCTGCTTGTACCATGTTTGATATGCTAGCTGTGACTACATTTAGTAGTATTAAGAGCTACACTAGTAAGAATAGTATTCCCTCACTGATCTTGGGGGTTAACTTGTAATTTTTAGAGAGGTCATACTAACTTGTAATGTCAGGATTTCACCTTAGTACATCTGAGATTTCCAAGGCAAGATTGGTTTTCATGGCTTATTTCTCTTTCTTAGATTTGTCTTTGCAAGACTCCCTTTTTCCAGAGAGGGGAACCCAGAGGAAGAAATTATGGCTGCTGTAGTTTTTTCAGTTGGACCTCTGGTAAGTTGAGGAAACCTCCTCTGATCTGACCTATTGTCCTGGTTTGAAAGCACGCCTACTTTTCCCAAAGTTGTGTGACTTCTCTACCTCACCCATACCCCTTTTGGTAACTGAATCAAATTGTTTGATCCATGAAAATTGAGTTTATCATAGTAAAGCTTGTAATCTATAGGGAGATTCACTATGCATATTGAAACAAATATCAAGACACCAGATCTTGCATACAGTATATGCACTATCTTGAGATATGATAGGAAGTCTGGGAAATTTACGTATGATGTTAACTTTGTATTGTTCCCAGGAAATTTGAGTTATTTATGCGATAGTAGAATAGAGTATTTTCCAATTGGAAAATTTTGTTTAGGAAACTTTGAAAAAAGAAAAATGTACACATATGCATACATACACACACCTTAATTCATAGGGACTGTTCCCCTTGTGCCCACTCTTAGTGTTCTCCTCTTTTCTACCCATAAGAAGTGATCAAGCTTAATAGATGACATGGAGAGAAAGAAGATGTTTAAGACACAGTGCTTGGCTGTAGGGAGCTTACAGTCTCACTGAGGTAAGGCTTACAAAAGAAACAGTTACATAATTTATTTAGGTGAATGATAGTTGTTGAGCAGTATGATAAAGTTGATGAGTGATATGTAAGAAAAGAAATGGGATATTAGTATGGGCTAAATCGGTCATGGAAAGCTCAGGAGGACGGTTAGATTTAAGCTGTGACCCAATTACAAGTGGGATTTAAATCGTCATAAATTAATTGTGAGGGTACTTCAGATGAGAAGGCAAGGCTCTGAGGCAGAGAACAGTGAGTGAGCTAGCGATTCGAGATATTTGAGAAAGATAGGATTGAAATTTAGATATTTAAGCTGAATCTTTTCATGTTTCTCTGAAAACATTTAAGTGTAGATATGCATGTGTGTGTGTGTGGGTGTGTTTGAGGTGGGTAATAATGTATTAAAGCTGTGTTTTAGAAGTGACATTTTTAACAGGAGAGACAGAAGAAAAGTAGTCCCAATATAATTTGTTATAGTAATGATTCATAATAACCTGTAGTGGTGATCTTTTATTCTTGATAGCAAGAATATATAACATGTAAATAGTCCTTAAGACAAAGCCTTGAAAAGATAAAATGAAAATTAAAGTGTTTCACTTTATTAGTAGATCTAAAGTATTTGTCTAGTATAGGCCTGATCAAACCCATCTCTAATTATCAGAAGTTGAGCTCACATCATCATTGATTTTCTAGAAGCTGAATATTTGTATTTTTAACATGAAAACTTGAAAGGGAAGAACTAAGATGACATTTTTCTCAATGAAATTTAAAGATAGTTCTGTTACCCTTAATTTTTAAAAATGGCACAAGATCCAGAATCATTAAGTACTACTAGAAGGTATAAAATTAGGTCCTTATAGGCATACAGTGTCTTAAGGTTTGGAAGAAAACAGTGTTGTGAGAGGTCCCTGAAATATTTCCTGAATGAGTATGGAGACATGCCCTCCAACGCCCAGGCATGGTAATGATTTTCCAACTGTAGAAAACAGATGGTGTTAGTAGTGTTTGAATATTATTCTTGAGTAAGATAGATAATTTCTGAGAAACAGACTTCATCCTCATAGGAAAAAGAATTATGTGGCATCTAAGACCCCTTATATGTTTATTTTTGTTTTGATAGGTTCTTTGTTAGAGCCTTTAAAACCTATACAGTTATATCTTTCTCAGTCTTGTGTGTGTCATTGTCTCAAACAAAATGAAAGAAAGTTATGATTGGATGTTGCTATGGACCTTAATTTCATCCCTAAATAAAACAGTAGAAGAGATGTATATACACCACATCTGCGGTGGACTGGTGGTGCTTGTTGAGGCTGTGCTGTATGTAACAGGTAGTCATGGAGTGATCTTATCCTGTGTCCCCTCAGAGTCCTCAAGTTTTCCAGCCAGAGGAAGATCTTCACCTTCAGGCAGAAGAGCCAGAATTGGTAAAGGTAATACTTGGCATTGTATCTTAAGGGGAATGAAGTGACAGCTCCTCTTTTACTGCCCTAATTCTTAATGTTCCAATACCATTGCAGGTTCACCATGCATACTGTCTTGCTTGATCAATGCAGTAATCCCAGAGCTAGTAGCATCAGTTTGACAGATTTTGTTTCTCTTAGTGGTGGCAGCCCTAATTTGACAGGTGGTCTTGTTATAATTCCTGATGAAAAAGTAGCCTGTGCCACATACTTCACTTCTTGCTCAATCATCTGATTCCATTTTATTGCTGTGCAAACTGGATGTTTGCATTGGAAAAGAAGGGCAAGGGTTGATTCTTTCTCTTTACCAGTTTCCAGGAATCCTCCAAAGTTGATCAATGAGTATCCTTTTAGTTTTATAATGAAATAATAATTTTAAATATATTAGATATTTTTGAAATCCATTACAGTTATTGTTCTTACTGATGCTCAAGTCTTCCCATCTTTGGCTAGTGGGAGCCTCTTTAAGTTGTCTCCAATATCTTAGATATTGTCCTCTAGTCTTTGAGAGTTTCCTTGCTTTTAATTATGACAGAAAGTTCCAGGTCCTTGTTTTGTTTAGTGGAATCTGTAGAGGTCACAGTCTAAACTGCATAAAAGTGCCTTTTTGGTTATCATTTCTAGACCTTTTCAGTGGACAAAGCTAGGAAGTATGATGGGATATTTTCCTTAAACTACTTAGTGAGTTTATACCAATATTTCCAATTCAGTTTTTAATTTCTCGAGTTTATACATAATCTCATTGATATTGAATCTATATGTTCTTTCTCCCATGTCAGATTTATTAACTCTGAATGATACTAGTATTCTAATTTGCTTTATCCAACACTGCACACACAATGTGGGTAAATACTGTGGCTCAGATGGTAAAGAATCTGCCTGCAGTGCAGAAGACCTGGGTTTGATCCCTGGGTAGGGAAGATTCCCCTGGAGTAGGAAATGGCAGCCCACTCCAGTATTCTTGCTGGGGAATTCCATGGACAGAGGAGCCTGGCGGGCTACAGTGCATGGGGTGGCAAAAGAATCAGACATGACTGAGCAACTAACACACACACAACAGTTACAAAATAGCTTAGCATTTCCATCACTGCCACCAGCAATAGGATTATTTACTGAAAATGTGCTCTTTTTTACAATTCTTTTTCTCCTCAGAATGTATCTCTCAAGAGATATACAGAAAAATTACTGTGTTTTAAAGATGCCCAAAATAGTTCCTCTCTGATGAATGTGTATGCTACCAGTTGATTTCATTTTACTTTTAATTTTTAGGAATTGCTTTTTTAAATTTAGTTTTTCTTTTATAATAATATAAAGTATTTGTATGGATCAAAAGTCAAATCTGTAAGGCAAGAAATACAAAAGGAAATCTAGCTTCTGCTCCAGTTCTCTTCACTCTGTTCCTCCTTCCTCTAATAGATAACCATTAAAACAATTTTATAGCTCATTCTTTGATTTTTTTCTTTACAAGACGCATATACATACATTTTATAACCTGACCGGAAAAGCTCCTCAAGGTCCCGTGATTTCTTATTTTTCTTTGTCAGACAGCTTATTCTATAACTACAATCTGAATGATAAACTATGTATTTTATTAAGCCATATTTTATAGAATAGAAATGAAAAAAAGTTGATAATATACATATGGCAGGATTTTGAGGAAGGAAACATTTGGGTGGAAACTGCTAGTTTTCTTCCCCAGTTTTGTATGTATTAATCTACCTAATAGATCTAACTGTATAGTCCCCTGAGGGATCTCTGTATTTATTTCAGGAATCAGTGACATTTAAAGATGTGGCTGTAGACTTCACATTGGAAGAGTGGAGGTTGATGGACCCTATGCAGAGGGACCTGCACAAGGACGTGATGCTAGAGAATTATAGGAATCTTGTCTCCTTGGGTAAGGATAAGCTCTGTGCATATGTACCTGACACTGGACCAGATTTACTGAAGATAATAGATTCTCTAAAATACTTAACTGAATTTTGGGTTAGAATTTAAGCATTAAAATCTCAGTCTTGGGGGCATATTGTTAGGAGTTATAGTGTCTCTTGCTCTTAACTCAATGGTCTGCCAATTGTAGAGTAAGAAATATGTACTTCATTGTAATCTTAGAGAGTGTTGACAGTCCCTCTGATTGAAGACTAAAGTTTTTTCCAGTCATTTCCAGAGTAAGAGTTATCAGTGCCTCTAGAAAGAATGAACAAATATGTTTATTTTCTTTCTAAACAGATTATTTCCAAACCTAGGATTACAGTCTAGAGCTTCTTTGAGGTACCTTTGTAATTCTCTACAACACTGCTGTACAGTAGGATGTTCTCCTGTGATGGGAATTTGCTGCATCTGTGCTGTCCAGTATGACAAGCAGTAGACACTGTGGCTACTGAGAACTTGAAGTCTGGCTAGTAAAATGAAAAACTGAATTTTAAGTTGTATATAATTTTAACTAATTTAAATTTAGAGTTAAGTAGCCATAGGTGGCTCTTGGCAGCTGCCTTGGACAACGCACCTCTAGAACTTCTCATAGCCACTCCACACAGGAGATAAAGAGCAGTTGACCCTGGTTCTTGCTCATAGGCACAATCAAATCCTATTCGTTTTTCTCTGAGCAGGGCTTGCAATTTCCAAACCAGACATGATATCTCATTTGGAGGATGGAAAAGGACCATGGGTAGTAGTGAGAGAAATTTCAAGAACCTCCTTTTCGGGTGAGTTAATAAGAAACTGGAGGATGAGATTTATTTAAAGTCAGTAGGTCTTGGATGGAGCAGAATATTTGAAATATCTGGGGGATATCTTTGTTCAAAGCTGTCTCAGAGGAAAAGATTCTCCCCATCTCATCCTCTCTCCTTACTCCTCCCTCCTGCTTTTTCTCCCTCTCTCCCTTTTTCTCTCCTTTTCCTTCTCCCTCATCTCTGCCCTGTACTTGTAGTCCCCATCCCATCCTATTTTATTTTCTTGGGAACATGATTTTCATAATTGTTCTTTCATTTCTTCTTCATTCTTTCAATTCTCTCCTCTCCAGTTAACTTAATATTTTTCTCATTTGTTTAACTACTGTGTATCTGATATCTCTTCTTTCATTTTCCTGAAAGTGCTTTCTTAAGGATCATCATTGATTCCTTTTACGCTAAACCTGTTGACTGATTATTTAACTTTCTTCAGTTACAAGCCTGCTGAACCCCTCTCCACTCTTCCAGGATCTTAACTTATTGAGAATATGAACAATAAATCAGTTGGGAATCAAAATACAGTATTTATCTATTTAGCCAATATTTACCCTTTTAACTAAGATTATTTTTCTTCTACTTAAAGAACACTGTTCAACACTCTCTTTTATTCAGATATGCTGGTGTCATATTCTCCCCATTTTTCTTTTTCCCTAAAAAAAAAAAATCCTGTCACCTTAATTCATTTAGATATTTAAATCATCTGGGTTTTAGTCCTTGGATTCTAGAGTGGTCTTTTTTGGTGACCCTGAATTCAGACCTGTGTCTCACCCTGTGAATTCATTAAAACTTCTACTTAACTTGAGTTTTAAAATCATTGAACCATTTCTTTTTTCATAAAACCATTTTACTAACCACAGATTTTGATTCCTTTTTTTTTAAATTTAGATGTGATTACTTGGAAATAAATTTAAAATTTTCAAAAAGTTTGAAAGTGTTTTAAAAAGTAAAATATTAAGTTTGCATATACAAATAAATTATAAGACCACCACCACCCAGTATAATTGTTTAAGAAAATTTTGAAACTGTCAGAAATTTTCTTAAGACCCATAAAAAGGTTGCAAAACTACTCTTGATAAAAGTAATTGTCATTATTTGTAATATTCACAACTATATTAATTTTGACTAGTTCAGCCTACTTTCTGAAAAATCAGTGTCTTCCATAAATGTTGTGTAAAAAGATACAGAAAAGAATATTAAAAAAATAACATATGTATGTATAACTGAATCACTTTGCTGCACAGCAGTAATTAATACAACACTGATTAATAAAATCAACTGTACTTAAATAAATACAATTTTTAAAATCAAAATTGAGAGCAAAAAAAAAAGATACATATGAAGACCTGAAGAAGCTATTCTGACAAGGAAATGTCAGAGAAAGCCCTCACAGAAAAGCTAGTGAGCAAATAATGAGAACAAGTGGAAAGTATTGTTGGGGGTGAATATCTGGTTTGTGGAGTAAATGGAAATCAAGGAAGTAGTTACAGCTTTTGAAGAAGCTCTCTAAAGAATTTGACTCTAAAAGGAATGAGAAAAGGAAGACATATTTGAGAAACTTGGATCGTAGAAGGGTTACCGGGAATAAATTTTTTTTAATAGGAAGAAAACTCCTTGAATTACTACTATGGTTCTTTGCTCAATCAGCCACCCTTAACCCTACCCCCTTCTTCCTAGAAAACAAGGCCAATTTGCAAGCGGTTAAAAACATATGTTCATTATCAGTTCAGTTCTCTTATGTTATCCTGTTAGTACAATCTCCTCAACCTAGGAAATAGGAGTCATTTGACTTTTCTTTTTTTCCTCCCAGAGTTGGAGACCAAACCTACAACCAAGAATATTATACCAACAGAGGATTTTTCTAAAAAACATTTATCACAGAATGCCATTGTAGAGAAACTCACAGAGAATGGTCTATGGGACCCCAGAATGGGAGGATTATGGAAATGGGGCGACAGGATACTGAGACTGCAATACAGTCAGCAGAGTCCTGTAGGCCAAAGAACAGTTAAACACAAGAAAATCCCCACTATTCAGAAAGGCTTTGGGTTTGGATCTGTTCTTCTTCCAGAACCAGAAGTTATCACAGAAGAACCCCATGGCAAATACCAAACACATGATGAAAATTTTACAGAGGGTTTAGATTTGATCACAGATACCCATCTGAGGAAGGAAATTTGCAAGGATACAGAAGGCAGCAAAGTCATGAGCCCTGCCTTAGAACTCACTTTAGAGAAAAAACCCAGTAATAAAGAAAAACCCTATAAATGTAGTACATGTGAAAAGGCCTTCCGTTATAGGTCATTACTCATTCAACATCAGAGAACTCACACTAAAGAAAAACCTTATGAATGTAATGAATGTGGGAAAATGTTCAGCCAGCCTTCCTATCTTAGTCAACATAAAAAAATTCACACTGGAGAAAAACCCTATAAATGTAGTGAATGTGGAAAGGCTTTCATTGCTTCTTCATCACTTATGGTGCATCAGAGAATTCATACTAAGGAGAAACCTTATCAATGCAATGTCTGTGGAAAATCTTTTAGCCAGTGTGCACGCCTTAATCAACATCAGAGAATTCAAACTGGAGATAAGCCCTATAAATGTAGTGAATGCGGGAAAGCTTTTAGTGATAAATCAAAACTTGCAAGACATCAGGAAACTCACAATGGAGAGAAACCCTACAAATGTAATGATTGTGGGAAAGCCTTTAGGAATAAGTCATATCTTAGTGTACATCAGAAGACCCATACTGAAGAGAAGCCATATAAATGCAATGAGTGTGGGAAGTCTTTCAAGAATACCACAATCTTTAATGTTCATCAGAGAATTCATACTGGAGAGAAGCCCTTTAGGTGTAATGAATGTGGAAAAGCCTACAGAAGTAATTCCAGTCTTATTGTGCATATCAGAACTCACACTGGGGAAAAACCCTATGAATGTAATGAATGTGGGAAAGCATTCAATCGTATTGCAAATTTCACAGAACATCAGAGGATTCATACTGGAGAAAAACCGTATAAATGTAATGAATGCGGGAAAGCATTCATTAATTATTCATGCCTTAGTGTACACCACAGAATGCATACAGGAGAGAAACCTTATAAATGTAATGAATGTGGAAAGGCCTTCATGCGTTCTTCATCTCTAATTATACATCAGCGAATTCATACTGAGGAGAAACCTTATCTCTGTAATGAATGTGGGGAATCTTTCAGAATAAAATCACATTTAACTGTACATCAGAGGATTCATACTGGAGAGAAACCATATAAATGTACTGACTGTGAGAGGGCATTTACCAAAATGGTAAATCTCAAGGAGCACCAGAAAATTCACACTGGCGTGAAACCCTACACATGCTACAACTGTGGAAAATCCTTCAGAACTAAGTCATACCTTATTGTACATCAGAGGACCCACACTGGAGAAAAACCATATAAATGTAATGAATGTGAGAAAGCTTTCACTAATACATCACAGCTTACTGTGCATCAGAGAAGGCATACTGGAGAGAAACCCTATAAATGTAATGAATGTGGGAAGGTTTTCACAAGTAACTCAGGCTTTAATACCCATCAAAGGACACATACTGGGGAGAAGCCATTTAAATGTAATGACTGTGGCAAAGCATTTAGCCAGATGGTACATGTTACAGAACATCAGAAAATCCATAGTGGAGAGAAACCCTATAAATGTGATGTCTGTGGAAAAGCCTTCAGGAGAGGTTCATACCTTACAGTTCACTGGAGGACACATACTGGAGAAAAACCCTACACGTGTAAGGAATGCGGGAAAGGCTGTATTACTCTATCACAGCTAACTCTGCACCAGAGAATTCATACTGGGGAGAGGCCCTATAGATGTGAAGAATGTGGAAAAGCCTTCAGAACTAACTCAGACTTTATTGTGCATCTGAGGATGCACACTGGAGAAAAACCCTATAAATGTAGTGAATGTGGAAAAGCCTTTAGGAGTAGCTCCAGCCTTACTGTACATCAAAGAACACATCAGAGAGAAATTCAGTTAATATAGAGAACAGCAAATCATTGTTCAGACAGTAACAAGAATCTTATAAACTATATTTTATGAATGTGGGAAAACATCCAGGAGCAATTCACCAGAAAATACACACTGAAGAGATGCTTTATAAGAATGTAGAAAAGTAGTTGGTCATCTTAAATCTTAGAAATTATAAGAAAATTCATAATAAAAAGGGCATGTGAAAGCCTTCATCCAAATTTCATATTTTATTCATTTAACAAGTTGTCTTCAATGATTGCTGATATATATATATATATATATATATATATATATATATATTCCTATTGGCCTGTCTGTATTTCTTAGGAATCTAGAGGTGCTCTTAATGTATTTGAGATATTAATCCTTTCTCATGTGTGTTCCAAATGTTTTTCTTAACCTAGTATTTGTCTTTGTATTTTTTATATAGTAAAAGATAGTAAGTCTTTAATTTTTTATAGTAAAACATCTTTTCCTTTTTATAGTCCTGATTTACTCAGTTAAAAGGACCCATGTAATATATAATCTCTTAAATTTGTTTCTAAGGTTTTTATAATTTTATTTTTTACCTTGAGGTTTTAATCCATCTGGACTAGATGGCTGTTCATAGAAAAATAACTCCAAATGCATTAACCTATGACAGTGTTATGAATCTAAATAGTACTCAGGGAAGTACATATTAAAACAACCCATGAGATGTTAACTTTCACTTTGTGGAGTTGGCAAAAATTAAGAGATGTTTTGCTAGTGGAGTTTGGTAAACCATGTGCTCTTACAAAATGGTTATATCAACTTATATTTCCACTTGCAATCCAGCTATATATTTTTCAGATTTTTAAGTAAAAGTTTAAAAGCATTTTGACCCAGCAATCTCACTTTGAGAATTTGCTGCACAAAAATAGTAGCATCAGTGAAAAATATATGCATAAGCAAGGATGTTTGTTAGAGTATTATTTATAGAGACAGAGATGAAACCCAGCTGGAGACAAAGTGAATGCCAACTAATTGGGGAATGGGTGAATTAACTGTTATATAGCCATACCATGGAACAACATGAGAGTAATTTTTTTAATGAGTTATATTTACAGTAGTTGACTAACAGGTGTTACCACAATTTTTTGGTAAGTAATTGCTTTACTACAGAGATGTATATGTACAAAATTTCATTTTTAAAGTAATGATCACATGCATTTGTGTGTATATGTGTGCATGTGATTAGATGAGCATGGAAACAGGTAACAAGAATATACACCAACCTGTTAATATTGGTTACCTTGAAGGGGGGGAGAAAAGGGAAGTGTGAGATAAGTGCAGGGAAAGACTAGGATAACAGAAAAATGTAAATGCAGTGTTTATGGTATAAAACTACTATGTATTTGTGTAAACATTTGATAACCATGAATGAAGGGATGGTCTCCTAAAAGTTAATGACATTCATTTCAGATTTTTTTGAGAATCTACTGTTTTTTTTTGTTTGTTTTACCTGTGTTTTTCCATATTTTTCAGTTTTTCTTTCCAGTGAGCATGTAATATTTATGTAAACATGAAAAACCTATTTTTCTGTGAAGCTAATTTTTTCCCCTGTGGACACCTGTCATGTCCCAGGAGTTACCCTGGATGCTGAGTATACCTTGGCAGAGCAGGAGTGGTCATGGATCTTAAGAGCTTGGGAACTGGTTTGGATGCTTCCTAGATTCCAAAGAAATTATCCAGCGTTTCACCACCACCCCTCACTCTCTCACTTTCATTTGGTTGATTTAGCTCAGAAATGGTTTCTTCCTCAGCCTTCAGAATCAACCCAGCTGACTCATTGATTTCAGCCTTTGAGACCTGAGCAGAGAATCCAACCTCACTGTGCTTGAACTCCTGACCCACAGAGCTGTGGGCTAATAAACAGTTGTTGTTTTAAGCCACTGTTCCCATTAATGCATTATGCAGCAGTAGAAAGCAAATATACACGATATATGTCTTTCCCCTATTTTTTACTTTTAACCTAATCTGTGACCTTATATTTACAGTATGTCTCCAGTAAGCAGCATCCATTTAGGGTCTTATCTTTATCTAGTCTGACAATCTCTGTAGTTTAATTAGTGAGTGTAATCCATTTCCACTTCATGTACTTACTCATTGGGTGTAAGTCTGCTTGTGTTACCTTGTTTCTTCCATTTCTCCTTTATTGCTTTTTTTGTATTAATCAAATATGCTTCATTATCTCATATTCTACTCTATTCAACTTAATTATAATTCAGTTATTATTTTGGTTGGTACCCTAGAGCAGCAGGATTATTTTCATAATCTAAGGCATTATTTACCTTTCTCTTCTAATTTTTCATACTCATTTTCTCATGAGTATAGATTACTGTTTTTCAGAAGCTGCATGGCATGAGATATTGCAAAATATTTAATGCAAAAGAAGATCTCAGAATTCAGCTATCTTCTATTGAGCCACTGTTACTGAGTGAACTGTGTCCCTCACCCCTCAAATTCATGTGCTGAGACTCTGACTCTCAAGTGCCCAAGAATGTCTGCTTTAGGACATAGGCCCTTTAAAGAGGTGATAAGTTAAAAGCCACCTTTCTACAAGGAGGCTTTCCTTGTGGCTCAGATGGTAGAGTCTGCCTGCAATGCAGGAGACCCGGGTTCAATCCCTGGGTCCAGAAGATCCCCTGGAGGAGGGCATGGCAGTCCACTCCAACATTCTTGCCTGGAGAAGCTTATGGACAGAGAAGCCTGGTGGGCTACAGTCCATGGGGTTGCATTGAGTCAAACACGACTGAGCAACTAACATACAAGTTAAAATGAGGCTGTTAGGGTGGTTCCTAAATGAAGTCTGACTGGTGTCCTTAAGAGGAAGCATGGATGAACAGAGATTCCACCAGTAGTGCACACTCAAAGGGACAACCATGTGAAGAGGCCCCAGGAGGGTAGCTACCAGCAAGCCAAGGAGAGGGGCCTCAGGAGAAATGAGCCTTGCAAACACCTGGCTCCTGGACATCTGTCCCCAGAACTGTGAGTAGATAAACTGTCATTTAAGCCATTTCATCTGTGGTACTTTTGTTACAGCAGACCTCGCAAACTATTCCAGTCAGGCATTAAAAGAGATTTGCAAAAAATTTCAAACACCATCACTCTTAGCACTAATTTTTTGTTTTGAAGTTTTTTTTTTTCAAAAATATATTTCAATATCATATTGTAAGTTTAGTATTTTTAATCAATAAAACAGTAAACATTTTTCCAATTTTAGTTTCAAATACAGTAAATATTTATGTAATTTATAAAAATAAAAAGTCTTTGGTTTCCTTAATTTTTAAAATTGTAAGGTTGTCCTAATATTGAAACATTTGAAAAATCATTACCCCTAAAATGTCTTTGACTCATTGGAGCACTCTTGAAATTAGTCTTTCAATATTTCAAAGCAATGAAAAAAACTAATGGTTTAATTCCCTTGATACTCTGCCTTTTGTTCCATTGTAGTCATATATTTTATTTCTGTTTTAAACTCCAGAAGATATTATTATCACTATTTTAAACAGTGTTTACTCATATTTATTCACGTATTTGCCTATTCCTGTGTTCTTAGTTCTTCCCTGACTTTCCTCATTCTAACTGGATCATGCTTCCTTTGCCTGGTTATCAGAGCATCCAGTGGCTTATCTCAGCTTTTGTCTTTACTGTATCTTTTTTTTTTTTTTTTTTTTTGTATATTTACTTTGCATTCACTTAGGTAGGATATTTTCACTGGGATAAGGGTTCTAATCTGGCATTTGCTTTTCATTATAGTTAGTTTTGGGGATCTTTTTTATAACCTAAAATAAAATGGCATTCTACTGTCTCTCACTGTGGTCCAGGTCTCTCTTAAAGCTTCTTCTGTCTCCCATCTCTTTATTCTTTGTGTGCATCAAACTATATACCTCCACTATCTTAATCTGCTAATAAACCCACATTTTGAATTTCTAACTTTAGTCAGATTTTCTTTATTTTTGGAATTTTTGTCCTCTCTTTATATGGATTGTAGGTATCTGCTGAAATTCGCCATTCTTTTCTCCTGAATATATTAATAATATTCATTTCAAGTCCTGGGCAGTTAACTACAGTAGCTACACTTTGGAACCTACTCCTATGTCTGTTGTTTTTCTTGCTATCTAGTCAGCTGTTATCTTTTTTTTTTAATGGAGGATATTTACTTTATATGATTTTTTAATACACCTACTAAATATTAGTAAAATATTTCATTTGATGCCAGCTATTGTAAGTATAAAAATTGCAGAGATCCCTGGTTTATCTTCCTCTAGAGAGAATAAGGTTTTATTTTAACAGAGTACTAGTGGATCACGTTAAAGTTGGTCTGTCTCAGTTTTGTCCTTGCTCTAGAGCATGGTACTCTTGGAGTCTCAGCGCAAGCTCCAAGGCCTTTACCAAGCCCGTCTAACTTAGTAGAGCTTGATCTTGAACTGTAATCTCTATCTTCCCTGTACTGTGCCAGCTGCTGAAATCAGCTCATCCATTTAACCTCTCCTCACCTCACTTTGCCGACTAAGGTCCATCTAGTCAAGGCTGTGGTTTTTCCAGTAGTCATGTATGGATGTTGAGAGTTGGACTGTGAAGAAGGCTGAGCACCAAAGAATTGATGCGTTTGAACTGTGGTGTTGGAGAAGACTCTTGAGAGTCCCTTGCACTGCAAGGAGATCCAACCAGTCCATTCTGAAGGAGATCAGCCCTGGGATTTCTTTGGAGGGAATGATGCTGAAGCTGAAACTCCAGTACTTTGGCCACCTCATGCGAAGAATTGACTCATTGGAAAAGACTCTGATGCTGGGAGGGATTGGGGGCAGGAGGAGAAGGGGTCGACAGAGGATGAGATGGCTGGATGGCATCACTGACTCGATGGACATAAGTCTGAGTGAACTCTGGGAGTTGGTGATGGACAGGCCTGGCGTGCTGCGATTCTTGGGGTCTCAAACAGTCGGACACTACTCAGCGACTGAACTGAACTGAACCTCACTTTCCCCGGTGGCTTCCCCAGTGGCTCAGAGTAGAGAATCTGCCTGCAGTGCAGGAGACCTGAATTCGATTCCTTGGTTGGGAAGATCCCCTGGAGAAGGAAATGGCAACCCACTCCAGTATTCTTGGCTGGAAAATCCCATGGACAGAGGAGCCTGGCAGGCTACAGCCCATGAGGTCACAAAAAGTCACAACTGAGCAACTAACACACACACACAACCTCACCTTAAAAAGGTGCTGCTTTTTACAGGGTTTCTCTTGTTTCACAGCTTGGAAGTCAGCTAAAGGTTTGAGGGGAAATAACAGTAAACCTTTCTCCTCTAGGATATCACCCCTTTGTCTCCCAGCAACACCCCTAAATTCTGACAGTAAGAGAGGAATTTTCTCCCTGCTCTCCATAAACAGAGGAAAAGTCAGGTAAATGTAAGCCCAGCTCCTACACTTCATTTCTATCCAGGATCTAAGTTGATGTCCGTCAACTTTTGTTCAGTCGCTCAGTGCTGACAACACAAGCTTAAATTTTGAAGCCCTGGTGGCAGAGATGGAAGCTCTGCATATATGCGCATCATCCCAAGCTGACCCTTCCCAAGGCTTGTTCACTTTCTGCAACTGCTGACTGTCCAGCCTTCCAGCCACAGGCTCCTCAGTGCTAGGTCCCTAATATGGTAACCACCCCACTAGGAGACCAGTCAGACACTTGGTGGCAAGTTAGTGCCACTGGATCCCTTCTGTTATGAAAACAACAGCAATTCATATGACTGAATCAACTCATATTCTAGCTATGTGCTTTCCTTTCCTGCTTACAAGGTCTCAGACAAAACCACTCACTATCTTGGGGCTCATAGAATGTTTGATTCATCCACATGACAACATCCACATAATAAACAAGGAGTTTTATCCTTGTTTATCCTTTATCCTTTATCAAACTTTACAGCAGAGGAGGTTAATGCAGTGTGCATATTTCTCACAGGATCCACTAGTCGTATCACCAACCACGTCCCCAGAAGCTTCCAGGGTGATGGACATTGGAACTGGAATGGCCTGTTGAAGGCATGCCATAAGTGCCAGTTTAGGCCACACTTTGTGGAACAGTTAATTCAGGAAACACATTGATAGTCATTGATAATCCCTTTGAGATGTAAACTGCAGCTGCTGCCAGGGGACCAGGCAACAACAAGAGGAGCCAGCACTGCTACAGGGATATCTGATCCTGATCTCTAGGAGAGGGTGGGGCTGTTACTGCAGTGGGGGAAGGGAGGCATATGTTTGGCACCCAGGTAATTCCCCATTGTCTTAGAATACCTCCTAGTACCAACTCACCCATCTTGGTGGTGAATAAGGAACACAGCAGTCATAGCCTGAGGAGCGCACAGCAACCAGGGCCCCAGGGATGGATGAATGAGTCTTGCCACTGGGTAAGGCACCAAGATGAGTGCAGGTGCTGGCTGAGGTTGAGGAGGCAACAGTGAATATAAATTAAAACCTTAAGACCAGCAGCAGAGGGAAAGGAGACTGTAGTTCATCCCCCTTGTAAGTTTCTTCGAGGAAAACAGACCCTCCAGAATCCTGGTGTTTCTTTTCCCAAAAGTCATATGAAGTGAATCCAGATGATGAAACAGTGGGCTGCCCTGTCCCCACTTTCAGAACTGAAGTGTTTATTCTACACACCCTAGACATACCCTAGACATGCTGTTGGCAGCCAGTCCTGAGGTTGAGAGTCACCTCACCCCTGAAGCAGACCCATTCCCGGGATAGCCCACATCCAACAACTAGTTGACCCAGGAGTAGAAATCTGGCCTTTCCACTTAACGCTGAGGCAGTTGTGAACTTGGAGCTCTTCATGGGGTCAGTTGATGTGTTCACTGAGTGTCCTCTCTCTATCCAGTCCTGCTTCCTTCTCTTGTGATCCCAAAACCCTCCGTGCAAAGATCCACTCAGAGTCAGCTGGGGAATCCAACCTGGAGTATTCTTCCTCCTTCCTCTCATGTTTCAAAAATCTAGACTCTGCTTCTGGAAAGGAGCAGCTAAAACTGCTGCTAATTCTTCACTGTTATAAACAATTTTAATAACCCTACAGGAAAATCACTGCAAATATGCTTAACTGTTTTCCATGGGGTCATAAAAATGGAATTTCTGGGACAAAGTGCACATATTAATAAGGCCTTTTAATACACATGCCAAATGCCTTCTAAAAGCCCTGACTCTGACCAGTCACATGAGGGTGCCTCCTGCCCCGTATCTTTGCCAATACTGGGCAATTGCATCCTTTTTAATAATTGTTATTTTGACACTGCCTTTACCAAGTTGGAGAATTTTTGCATCCCATACAAACTGGAAAAGGAATCTCCATGTAAAATCCTTTCCATGTAAAATCTCTATACATTCCATTGAATTCTCCAGGCCAGAATACTGGAGTGGGTAGCCATTCCCTTTTCCAGGGGATCTTTCCAACTCAGGAATTGAACCCAGGGTCTCCTGTATTGCAGGCAGATTCTTTACCAGCTAAGCTACTAAGGAAGCCCATGAAATATCTAGAAGAAGGAAATGAGCTTTTGAGAACAGCAAAATAACAGAGGAGAGCAGGATCCCAATCTTCAAAAGGAAACTCTCAACTCCTGCCAACCCATCTGTACCAGGGATTTCCCCGAAACCACTATGTGAGCAGAGCACCACCCTGTCACTTTAGTTGATATTTTCACTTTAGAAAATCCTGACGTTCCACATCCCCAGGCAGTAGATCCACCAGGAAACCCAGGTACATCCAGAAATGTGATAAGAGGATTGGTGCAACAGCAGATTCTGGACTCGAGTCTCCTGAGGAGAAAGCTGTTGTCTCCCTCACAGTGGTTTCTCTGTGGGGCCAGTGCTCATGGCTTTACAAGGCAGAAGGGAAGGAAGTTAGTGTAATCGGGCCAGAGCTTCTAAAATTTACATTCATCATCCACATTGTCCAGAAAAAAATTAAAAGTTAAATCAACATTCACCAGAGGGGAAAATTGGTGAGCAATAATAAACGAAACAGTCAATAGAAACAAGTCCAGAAATGACTCAGACCTGGAGTGAACAGTCAAAACTGCTGTGATTCATATGTTTAAAAAGCTAGAAGGAAAGGGGGTTACAACTGATTTTTAAAACATCTGGGGTAGAATATTTCAAAACAATTAAAATCTGCCAGAAATCAAGTGGACATTTTAGAACTGCAAGATAAAATATTTGAAATTCATATTACTAAACAGAAACAGACGGACATTGAGAACAGACTTGTGGTTGCCAAGGGCGAAAGGAATGGGGAGTGTTGGATTGGGAGTTTAGGATTAGCAGATGTAAATTATTATATGGGGCTTCCCTGGTGGCTCAGCAGCAAAGAATCCACCTGTAATGGAGAAGAGGTGTGTTCAGGCCCTGGAGAAGGAAATGGCAACCCATTCCAGTACTCTTGCCTCCAGGACTCTTCCATGGACAGAGGAGCCTGGTGGACTACAGTCCATGGGGTCACAAAAGAGTCGGACACGCCTTGGTGACTAAAAACAAAAACAAGTGGATTACTACAACCTTCAACAATTTTTTAAAAACCTGTAAAGGGGAGAATCTGATTACTCCTCTATTTGAAAAAATCTCCATTTGATATTTTGGTAGATTTTAACTGTACCAATCTGATAGATAAAATTTGATATATCCATGCAATGGAATATTATTAGGCACTAAAAAAGAATGGAGTGTTGATACATACAGCAACATGGATGAATCTTGGAAATATTATGCAAAAACTATGGGAAATTGGTTGAGTAAGCTATGCTTGCATCCACACCAGGAAGTACTGTGTAGCTGTGAGAAAGATCTCAACAAACTGATGTGGAGTGATTTCCTTTTCGCTAAGCTAAAAAAAGCAAAGGGCAAAATAATGATTATAGTGTGCTATCCTTTATCTAAGAAAGAAAAGGGTGTAATAGAATAAACATATACCTGCTCATTTGTGCAAAAGAATGCAGGAAGGATCAACCAGAAACTGAAAAGATTAGTTACCTACAGCTGTAGTTGATGAAGAGCTGGAAAGAAGAGGGCAATGAGTCTGGGTAATAGAGATGACAAGAGAGTGACACAGTTTTTAGTATACCCTTTCACACAGCTCTGGCACTTAGAACCATGGTAATATTTTACAAATGCTGAAGTTTAAAGAAAATAAAAGTAATCAGGTGTGTTCCTGCATGAACCAGAAATGGAATATAAAAGTAACAACCTAACTGTACTACAGATAAATAATATAACCAGGCATGAAGGACTTGGGGAAGAGAAGAACTAATGTTAATGACTTTGCAAAAACAGTATTTTGCCTGTAAAGCTAAAGGCAAAAACAAAAAGCCATACACATATAAGGTAATCCTCTTAGTAAATCTTTTTCTTACAGGTGTGCTGCTAAGTCGCTTCAGTCGTGTCCTACTCTGTGCAACCCCATGGACTGCAGCCTACCAGGCTCCTCCGTCCATGGGATTTTCCAGGCAAGAGTACTGGAGTGGGTTGCCATTGCCTTCTCCTGTAACTGCGTAGTGATACACCAATTCAACTTACTGCTATGAGGGGAAAACACCATTCAATGAGACATGAAGACAAAGCACAAACCCGACTAAGGGCACACACGCTGTGGACCACAGCATGGCTATGACCAGAGCAAGTTGGGGGACGGGGGAAGGGAGATGGATGGGTAAACTACAGCCTCGGGGGCAGGGGAGGGGTCTGGATTGACGACAACGAAGCAGACAACTGGATGAGACGGGAAATCTAAACCAATGATGAAAGCAGACACACCGTCAGAGAACTCCAAAAGCAAATACAGAACTGTTCTTTAACAAATATTCAGAAAGAAATCAAGCATGAAACCACAAAAAAATCCTCAAAGAATTTAGGTGTATAGGTTAGTAATTCTGAAACACATATATGTATGTTTACATATGTATCATAAGTGCATATATTATGACTAATGAGAGCTGTATTTCTCAGTGTCCGAGAAGCTACAAATAATGAAAAGGAGGGTGACAGCCCATTGTAATGAGCACACCCAACAGCCAGATCTTGATTTCTTAAAACCATACTCCAAAAACAGGAACCAGAGCTCCTTGGAGAAATGGTTTTCTGGTTAACTCCTGGTGCAGGGAAACTAAAAAATAATCCTGGAACATCTTGTGTCAGAAACTAAAAAAGTACTGAAAACAGGATGCAGATGTCAAAAGGCCACATTAACTAACCAGAAGGACTTGTAGCCAAAGCTGGGAGACTTTCAGAAACATTATTAAAAATGATATTCTATGGATTAAAAGAGTTTCCCTGGTAGCTCAGATGGTAAAGAATCTGCTTGCAATGTAAAAAACCTGGGTTCAGTCCCTGGGTTGGGAAGATCCACTGGGGGAAGAAATGGCAACCCACTCCAGTATATATGCCTGGGAAATCCCATGGACAGAGGAGGCTGGTGGGCCCCAGTCCATGGGATCACCAAGAGTCAAACAGGACTGGGCAACTAATACACATGGATTAAAACTATAAATTTTAAAAATACCCATGAATCTGTATTGATGCAAATAAATAAATGAATATGTAATACCTAAGTAAATGGAAGAGAAGTACCAGTCCTGTTTTTGTTTTCAACTTTTTGATCCTGAGGGATCTTAGTTCCCCAACAAGGAATCGAACCAGCGGCCCCTACAATGGAAGTGCAGAGTCTTAACTAACCAGCCACCAGGAAAACCCCAAGAAGTACCACTTCTTTCCTGTAGAAGAATTATGTTGATGAACACAGACGGAAAAAGGGAAACAGAAAATGACCATGAGACAACACCACAGTGATAGTTGTTGCAGTCAAGTCTGGATGCTAAAATTGGTGCAAGTTTGAAGAGAAAAAGCTTGTATAGCTTGAAAGCATTTATCCCCAAAATATTTATTAATTACCAAGGGGGAAATAGTAGCATACAGTGGAGGACCACCATGGAAAGCATAACTAAATGATGTAAGTCAGCATTCTCCAGTAACAAGACACACTGACAACAGAAATGTGAAACCTGAGAACAGGGTGGATGAAAAGTGACATATGCCCCAGACAGAACGCCTCCACAGTTTTTACTGATGCACATTTGGGTGATAAAACTATGAAGCAAGGAAGTCCTTTCCATAGACATCCAGGTGGACTGCTTGTCAGGGAGGAAGGCAGATGTCAAGCTCTTGGCGTGGCTGGCAGGTCTGGGGGGAGCAAGGGTTTGCGATCCTTCTCTTTGTTTTGTGCCAATTTCTGTAACTGCTGTACTTTACAGCAAAGAAGGTTTAACACACACAGGTGGACACTCATGTATGTGGTGGTGGTTTAGTTGCTAAGTCATGTCCGACTCTTGTGACCCCATGGACTGTAGCCTGCCAGGCTCCTCTGCCCATGGAATTCTCCAGGCCAGAATACTGGAGTAGGTTGGAAATCTGGAAAGAAATACATCAAAATGCTTTACAGCGGGTAGTGGGATTATTGATTTTAATTGTTACTGCACATTTATGTAATGTTCAAAAATGACGGATGGGGCGAAGGGTGGACACAGAAGCATCTAATTTTATGCTAAGTTCCAAAGTCATCTCCCAGCTGTGCCCGCCGATTTCGGGTTTTGTTCCCCTCTTTAACGGTTTTCAGCGGCGGGAATGCGGTACTGCACTCACCCCAGCCCCTCACCGGCCGGACTTTGGGTTTTGCAGCTGTTTCCCTGCTTGGGCTTGGGTGGGCTGGGAGTCCCGGGAGCTCGCACAGCCAGGTCCTCCGCCCAATTCTCGCTCTTTTTCTGTTTGGCCGGAAGTTTACCGGAAAAGCAAAGAGTTTAATCCAAGAAGCGACCTGGATGGGCGGAACTGAGGAGCCTTAAAGGATCAAAAGTCAGGGATCCTTTGTGACCTCGTGGCGCAATGGTAGCGCGTCTGACTCCAGATCAGAAGGTTGCGTGTTCAAGTCACGTCGGGGTCATAGTTTCACATTTTCGCACCGAGCGAACCGGGGACTTTGGACCGTTCGTGCTTCTGTGCACCTATTCCTCTGTAATAGTGTCGTTTTCTTATCTGACAGGGGTGACTTGGAAGACTCCTGGGCGTATGAACCGAGCACTGCAGCCCCTTGTCACCCGAAGAGCTATTTTAAAAAGAGATAAACAGTACAGGCTTTCCTGGTGGCTCAGTTGGTAAAGAGTCTCCCTGCAATGCGGAAGACCTGGGTTCAATCCCTGGGTCAGGAATATCCTTTGGAGAACGAAAGGGCAACCCACTCCAGTATTCTTGCTGGGAGAACCCATCCCATGGACAGAGGAGCCTGGTGGGCTACAGTCCAAAGGGTCCAAAAGAGTGGGACTGGACTGAGTGATTAACACACAAACAGCACAACAGAAGACAGGACAAGAGAGTTATTGGGAAACTGAATGTAAATTATTTTTAAACACATGAAAATAACTTCTTTATATGATTAGAGAAATGCAAATTAAAATTCAACAAGTTATTTTTAACCTGTAAGACTAACTAACCTATGATCAAAAAGCTTTTATTAAATTGCATTGCTCACATACTCAAAGCTATGGAGATAAAGGAACATAGCCCAAGACCAGAGGAAATTTAAATTATAAAAGACTACTTTTCAGCCAGTTTAGAGAAGTTTCCTAGTGTATTTTTCAGTATTGCTTCATTTCCTTTTGCTCTAGACTTTTCCCGGGAGTGTGTTCACCTTTCCATAGGGTGGATAATTCCCACCACCTGGATGGATAATCATGCTGCTCCATCCTCTGCATCAGTAATCTCCTCTCAGATTGTCTCCAGTTTTCATATTCTCTCTGCCCTTTGGGCATCTTCTCAGGCATGTCCGCCATCTGGGATTCCATGCTCTGCAATTTCAGAGACCACTTGATCCTGCTATTGTCATTTCAGTTTCCAAAAGGCCTCCCCTGTCTTACTCTTCTCTCTTTTAAACTCAAAGTCAGTTGCCCCATAAAGCTTTTCAAACCTCATTTTAAAGAGGCCACACCTTGAAGGAAGTCTCATACTATTTTTCTGGGGAAAAAAATCTGAACCTTTCCATCATTTTCACTGTTATATCTTTCTTCTGTCATGAACTAATCTCTTTTCCTAGTTCTTCAGAATTTAAAAATAAACAAACAACGTGCTTTTCTCTCTTACTCATACTCTGAAATTACTCTTGGCCTTCTCTAAAATCTGTTCAGAGCATCAGATGGGGCTGTGCTATGCGTGGTCTTGCTCTCTGTTCCCTGGGTTGGTGGGGCAGATCCCTTCTCAAATCCACTGACCAGAGAACAGGCTGGGGCATAGCACCCATCCCCATCTCCCAGTGCTCAGGAGGCTATCCCCTAGGGCTTTCTTGCAGTGACCTTTTCTCCTCTTCTCCTTGAGGTTCCCCTGCTACTGTGAACCAGTGGAAGCAATACTTACTCCAAGAGATGTCACATTTCAGCATGAGTTTAAACTTAAATGTCTTAAGTGGGTCTTGCCTCCTTGGCTAAGGCAGAAAACAACCCCTTTCTATTCACTTAAATCTCCTAAAAGTAACATTTTAATTTAATACCAAACAAACACTCTGAAATCTCTTAGACTGTTCTTCTTTCAAGAATCTTACATTCAGGGACTTCCCTGGTGGCCCAGTAGCTAAGACTGCACTCCCAGTGCAGGGAACTAGGTTCAATCTCTGGTCAGGGAACTAAATCCCACATGCCATAACTTCCACTGCAACTAAGGGTTCATGCTGAAACTAAAGATCCTGCATGCAACTAAGACTTGGCGCAGCCAAGTAAATAAATAATTTTTAGAAAAGAATTTTATGTTCAAATCTATTTGTAGATATTCTAGCCTAAGAATTAGTTCTAAGCAAACTTTATTAAAGTTTTAATGGTGTCCTTCAAGTTTCTCATGGAATTGATAAAATTCTTTTTGTGTATTCATAAGTCAAATTGTAAAAGGTTGTAATTGTCGGATAGTATTTTACCAATACAATCTCATTTTTGTTATAAAAGTGGATTTTCAGTTATCAGTTTTAACTCTCAGTTCATTTATTACACATGAATAAGCACTTGTTCCCCCAGTTGAGAAAACAAAGCAGCATACATTATTATAAAAACTGGGGCAAGGGTATTTTTTTGTGGTTAAAGTATCACTTTTTAGAAAGAAAAAGTAGGGATGAAGAGAAAGAAAAAGAAAAATTGTCTTAAACTTAACTTCAAAGGTTTATTCCACCAGCACCAAGGCATCAAATATTTAAAAAAATTTTTAATTCCTAGATATTATTCTGTTCCATTAGTCTACTTATACATTCCTGCTTCACACCAAACTAGCTGTATTGCTTCATTTTGAAAGGAAGGTAGCATTTTAAAATGGCATACAGGCTTCCCTGGTGGTCCAGTGGCTAAGACTCATGCTCCCAGTGCAGGGGACCTGGGTTTGATTCCTGGTCAAGGAACTAGGTCCCACCCACATGCTGTAACTAAGACCCAATGCAACCAAATAAATATTTTTAAAATGAATTTTTAAAAATGAAGCTGGCACAGCCTTGCCACAAATACAGTATATGATAAAATTTTTCTTTGGCCCATTGCCTCTCCCACTGAGGATGTTTCCTTATCTCCAGACCTGGGACACATCAACTGGCCAGAGAGTTACTCTCCCGATAGATGCTGAGCTACCTGTGCTGTATGCGTTGTCTCCAAGGAATCAGGATTGGAAGCAAATGGGACTGGCCGTTTGTTTCAGAGGGTGTTCTAAACATGTACAAGGTGAGCTGAGATCATAAAGTGACTGTTTCCTATCATTCCTCAAAAAGGTTGTTCAGTTTCTAGTTCTTCTCATGGATGATGGAGCAAAGGTGGGTGAAGAGAGTGAGAGACAAATCCAGTTAAGAAACACTCCCCCAGACTGTGATTACAACCATCTTATGTAACAGTCAAGTCTCTGAACATGAATTAAAGTTGAAGCCGCTTCCCTCCTGGTCTTGTAGAAGTTTCTCTGAGTGCTTCTGAGTCAGAGCAGGGAAGGGAGGATAAACAGAGGTGCAGAGAACTCTCCATGGTCAGTATCTCTAGCAGCACCCTACTCTGACTTTGGTGGAATTTTAAGAGACTACCTCAGGGCTGAGGATTTCACTTAGCCCTGGAGAAAATAGTATTTCAGCTCGTTGCTCTCTACTGGGGAAGCCTTAACCTAGATAATATATTCAAAAGCAGAGACATTACTTTGCCGACTAAGGTCCATCTAGTCAAGGCTATGGTTTTTCCTGTGGTCATGTATGGATATGAGAGTTGGACTGTGAAGAAGGCTGAGTGCCGAACTGATGCTTTTGAAATGTGGTGTTGGAGAAGACTCTTGAGAGTCCCTTGCACTGCAAGGAGATCCAACCAGTCCATTCTGAAGGAGATCAGCCCTGGGATTTCTTTGGAGGGAATGATGCTGAAGCTGAAACTCCAGTACTTTGGCCACCTCATGCGAAGAATTGACTCATTGGAAAAGACTCTGATGCTGGGAGGGATTGGGGGCAGGAGGAGAAGGGGATGACAGAGGATGAGATGGCTGGATGGCATCACGGACTCGATGGACATGAGTCTGAGTGAACTTCGGGAGATGGTGATAGACAGGTAGGCCTGGCGTGCTGCAATTCATAGGGTCATGAAGAGTTGGACACGACTGAGCGACTGAACTGAACTGAACTTTATGTGATCAGCCCTCCAGGCCACCCCTCAGATGGCACCTAAGAGGACCTTCCCCCAAACTCCCAGCCCCCTACCCCCTACCCCAGGCACCCAGAACATGTCTAGATCATGGGAAGAATTCTTGCATCTTTTGCCCTCAAATTTGTGCTTTAAAAAGCGTGCAGATACCTTTTTACTTTGGGGCTGCACCATGCAACAAGTCGCATCTTGGTTCCCTGACCAGCAATCAAACCCACACTCCCTGGAGTGGAAGTGCAGAGTCTAAATCGCTGGACCACCAGGGGAGCAAAAATATACATCAGACCACTGAGTACCCCCCCAAACACCAGGGGACCCATGTCAAGCTGCCCAGGTGGCCTGTTAAAATCACTGTCACTAGGTTTGATCTGTGGGACAAGCCACCTCCCCACCATCTTTCCAAACCTTAGAAATCCTTTTCGGTCCTTTTCAGGACTGCTTTGATGTTCTCACTATAGGTGAGGGGCGTAAGAGTCCCCCAAGAGTTTCTCAGCAACTTTTTTTTTTTGGGGGGGGGGTCAGTTTTGCATGGCAGCCTGCCTCACATCTCACTTTAGGTATCTGATCTCTGCTCTCTTAGATTCTTAGCAGAAATACCCATTTTAACACCATGTTGCACTTAGGCAATGGAAGAGGTGGACATGGGCAGCATTCTTATCTGCACAAGAGTGGAGTAGCCCCAGGGTCATGCCTGGCACGCTGCTCTGGGGCAACTCTACCAGGATCTGCCTCCCATCTGTCCCTGAGACGTCAGCGCGCCAGGCCCGGCTCCCTCCCTGGCCTCCCTCGCCAAACCCACACTCCCGTTGACGTGTGTACACCACGCCTTAGGGCACCTCCAGCCCAGTCGGAGGGCGCTGTCCAGACCTCGGTGCTGAAACACCTTGGTTCTCGCAGCCCTTGAAGGAAGTGGAACCACAGCCTGCAGCAGCCTCCCCCCTACCCCTACCCAACCCCAAGGACACACAGATTCAATGATCCACAGCAATGCACTGATGCCTCAGCCCTTCCGACCACAGACCACACCAGGCCTTTGAACCCTCAGCATCTCCTCAGGAGGTCTGATCTTCCCTAAGGAATCCCACAGAGAGCCAATGGCTTAGCATAAACTCTCAGTCCACTTCCTTGAACAGGGGGAAGGCTCAAACTCAGACCTAATGTGCGAGTTGGGATTTGGGGGCTGGCCACGAGGGAGATCCTCCCTCTTTCTAGGGACACAACCCTTTCCAACAAATCCTAGAATTCTAAGAAATCCTAAACCCCTCACAGGCACATTCCAGGTGTAAAGACACCTCACTGTCTAGTCTGGGTGATTCCCAGCTATGTGTAAGTTAGCACCCCTTGTCCCCAAGCTCAGGGAGATGTGTCCCTAATGAAGGTCATCCTGGAAGCTTTGAAAAACCTGGACAGCAGTGATGTTGGGGACCACGAAGAAGGAGCAGCAGCCAGCTTGGAAAAGAAGGGCTAATGGGAAGCAGAATAAGCAGCTAGAAGCTGGCAGCCAGGACCCAGACTCTACCACACTCACCAGCTCCACAGCCCAGGACCCCCATCTCCTTAAGCAGTGTAAAGGATCAGTGTGGGACCAGGTCGTGGTCGAGGGAACAGGGTTTGAGAGACTATTGCAGGGAGCCTATAATAGGCCCTCTGGAGCCTGGGCAAGGGTCTTCTGTTGGCTGCCTCTGAGTTTCACAAGAGGACATTGCCAAAATCCAACCATTGCTGGTGAAGCCCCAATCAGAGGCTCAGCCTGGTGTAGACAGCAGTGCTCCGAAGGCCCCAAGACTGTTGAAACATCTCAAGACATATGCTGACAGCTAGTGCGTATAACTGGACCCTTGCACCCTGCACCCTACTTTATCCTGGAGACCAGCTCGGATGGGAAGGGCATTTCAGGAGTCCTAACTGAGGACAGCTGATGCCAGCCTTACTAGTAAAGGCTGAGAGGTAATTCAAGTCTTCACTTCATTTATGGGGATGATGTTCAGGACATATGGGGGTAATCAGAGTGGCAAGTCCTTTGTGCAAAAACACCTTGATCTTCATCCGTTTCCAGATGGTTGTTGAAATGTATGATTTTGTGACACTTTAATACAGAATACATTTATAGTACCTTTAACAGAGCTAAATTTTTTTTGTTTTTCCCCCTAGCCTCACCAAAGTGTAATAGACAAATCATTTAGCAAATTTTTAAAGAGCAATTTTAGTTTAATTCTTGGCTAATGTTATCCAGCAATATAATAGCTTTGAATAATCACAATATTTAAATACAATTAACATACAGCAGTAATTCCATCAGCATTTTGTTTCATTTTCCTCAGTTTATAAGAGTCTTATCCTTTTGGTTTCATTGTTAGGGCTCATGTGAACATGGGCAGAATATATAGAACTGTATTCAATGTTGTGATTTAGCTGATGAAAGCAATAGAAACTCACAGGTGAAGACAGAGGAACGGCTCATTCAGACTCCAGGTAACATTCAGTCTGCTCTGCAGAACTCTTCACTCCCAAATGGAGATAATTATAATGGACTGTGAAGAAGGCTAAGCGCCAAAGAATTGATGCTTTTGAAATGTGGTGTTGGAGAAGACTCTTGAGAGTCCCTTGGACTGCAAGGAGATCCAACCAGTCCATTCTGAAGGAGATCAACCCTGGGATTTCTTTGGAAGGAATGATGCTAAAGCTGAAACTCCAGTACTTTTCGCCACCTCATGCGAAGAGTTGACTCATTGGAAAAGACTCTGATGCTGGGAGGGATTGGGGGCTGGAGGAGAAGGGGACGACAGAGGATGAGATGGCTGGATGGCATCATGGACTCGATGGACGTGAATCTGAGTGGCCTTCGGGAGATGGTGATGAACAGGGAGGCCTGGTGTGCTGCGATTCATGGGGTCGCAAAGAGTTGGACACGACTGAGCGACTGAACTGAACTGAACTGAACTGATAATGGCCTTTGAAATCTCTGATCACATATTCTTTGATGTGTTGTCTTCTTGTGATCACTACTCTTGCCAAGAAACATCCTGGCAACTGGAAAAGATTTTGTCTTATTTTACAAAATGCTCCCTCAAGTTATGAGTACGACACTCAAACGCCTCAATGAACGGCTATTGTTGTAAAATAAATCCTAGTACTGAGAGAAGATAAAGAATGAAACATAGGGACATTCTATTAAACGAAAACTTCTGCAAGATAAGTCGGGAAGCTCACACTAAGCGTTTTCCTCCCCCTTGGTCTAGGTGCCCCATCCACGGGAGGAACATGCCTGCGTTCCAGGAGGGTCATGAAGGGCGGGTTCGCGCGCCCTCTTGTGGCCAAAGGTGGGCAGCGCAGGGAGGCCGGCTGCCTGCCGAATCCGGGGAATTGAATTTTCCGTTTTATCTAAATTACGTAAACTTGTGGGCAGTTCACAGCGCTCTTATATTATCTTTCCTTTGCGAAGAGACCGTAGCAGTGTCCCCACTTTCCAACACAGCTTGATCAATTTCTGTTTTTCCTCTTTTTCTTGGTCAGTAAAGGTAAAGACTAACCTCGAACTCCCATCATCCAGCCTTTATCTCGTTGGTTGTGTAGACTGAACACCACCCTGTTGTTCCTGTGAAGACACTGTGTTCAAGTAATTGTCCCCATCACTCTCTGAAGATAAAGCGCTCCCCTCACCTGCTCACCGGTCTTGCACGTTGGCCTTTCTGCTCTTTCTGTAAGCCTGATCTCTGAGATTTGGTGAGCCCGGTTCTGTAAGGAACCCCCTACATCAGCCCCAGCAGAGCTTCTCAATGATGCTGGTGCCCCCTCCCACCAGACCTTTCTGTATCTCCACGGAGGGGTTTCCCCCATCTTCCAAAGAAATGGAGCGGGGACGTTTTCCACCCCTACATTCTCTGCCTGTTCTGGACTGTCCACTTCTTTGAGCATTTTAACCATCTTTTCCACCATTTGCCAAGTGATTCTGGCCTCTCTGCTCAGTGTGGAGCTATCATTTCTCCAAGCTTTTCTCACCACCAGTGTGTTAGCACCACCTCCTGACACCCTCGGCAGAGTGTGTAAACCCTTATCACAGGCATGTGCTCCTTTCCAATTAGCTCTCCACACCCAGCTGTATGTTCTACACTCCATGGTCCAGCATCCTTGGGATCCAGACTGCACTCACCTGATTCCTTCAGACGCAGGTTGACCAGGGCCCACAGCAGCTGAATAGTCATCTTCATCTCTTACCATGTCCAGCGTTTCTCTTGTGGGCTGTCATGGTGACTTGACCCTAGTTATGGGTCTAAGGATCAGGAGGGGAGGAAAGTAGATTGTGAGGGGACACAGGTCTTATCACAAAATAGAAGCTTCCTCTGCATCATCTTCAAACAAGACTGAGAGGAGTGGGTCACGTTTGCAGGCCCCCAAAATCCAGAGGGATTGGTGTTTACAGATATTTGTCCACATCAACCCAAATGTCCCCATCCCGAGTCTCTGGGTTTCCTCCCTTGAGAACAAGGTCCTGACCTTGGCATAGAAAACTTCCTGGGATCAAGAATCCAACTTAGCCAAAGTTATGCTACTCTTACATTTTTGCCTCAGGCTTCAAGCCCTCTGCTTTTCACACTTCACCTTAAATTGGTGATTAATCACCCTCAGCCTTTTCTTGTCAATGGCTCCTAGCAATAACCACTCAATTCCAGTCCTAAAATTGCTCCCTCCCCCATCCTCATGAAAGGTTGTTGCTGAACCACGAAAGACGTTGGGATTGGGATTCTCGGCCTCCAGAGGAGAAGAATTCAATCCAGGGCCAGAGATGAGGCTTGATCACTCAGAGCTTTTGTGTAATAAAGTTTTATTAAAGTATAAAAGAGATAGAGAAAGCTTCTGACATAGACATCAGAAGGGGGCAGAAAGAGTGCCCCTGTGCGAGTCTTTAGCTGGATGGCCCTTTAGAGAGATTGCAAGTTTGAGGCAAGGGGAGAAGGTCTTTGAACCCCCACAGTGAGCACCACTAGATGTGGCTGCCCCAGGGAGGATGTGTGACCTGAGACAGGATGCTTGCTTCATCCAGGACAATTCCCAGGGAAATATTTTATTGTGAACCATTAGCAGCCAAACACACAGATGGCTGGGGAGGGGGGTGCTACAGCCCATCACAGTGTGCTCTACAGGGTGTACTAAAGTTTCTAGCTTCAGTTTTGATTTCTGTTTTGCTCTCTGCAGTTACATGAGTTATTGCTTGGTATTTTTTGAGGCATTATTGTTAGAGACATGTATTTAAGATGATATGTCTTCTCTGTCAAGTTTTATAAGTATTATGAAGTTGTATCATGCTTATCTTTTCCCCTAATGATTTTTTAAATATTTATTTGCTTATTTGGTTGTGTCAGGTCTTGGTTGCAGCATGTGGGATCCTCGTTGCATCATGTAGGACCTTTCCTTGCTGTGCAGACTCTCTAGTTGTGGCGTGGGGGCTCAGTAGTTATAGCGTTCTGGCTTAGTTGCTCTGAGGCATGTGGGATCTTAGTTCCCCAGCCAGGGTTTGAACATGCATCCCCCGTATTGCAAGGCAGATTCTCAACCTCTGGACAATCAGGGAAGTCCCTCCCCTAATGATTTTTTAAGATTCTATTCTGTTAGAAATTAGGCTTATTACTTGCATCAGTTAGGGTTCCACCAGAAAAGCAGAACCAGTAGGGCATACATACTAAAAGTTTCTCTTTTTTTGCAAGAAATTGGCTTGCTTGATTGTGGAGACTGACTAGGCAAGTTCAAAACCTGGAGGGCAATCTTTTGGGAAGAGCAGGCTGGAAGCTTTGTCCAGAGTTTTTTCTTCATCAAGAAAGCCTCAATTTTGCTTTTAAGGCCTTGATTGATTCAGACCCAACCTATTTAATAAGATAATTTCCTTTACTTAATTCATCTCAGTTTATGGATTTTAACCACACTTACAAGTAGCTTTACAACACCATCTAGGTTAGAGTTTGATTCAATAGTGGAAGCCTGTAGCCTTGCCAAGTTGATACATCAAAGATCATCATACTACCCAACTTTTTTGTTGTTCAGATTTGCTTGGTGAGCTAATAGTAAGACTCTGACACTCCACCCGTCATGAGATGGAGTCGACATCTGCCTCAACTTGATTCCACACAACTTGTGATCCCTTTGGCCAGGAGTATGATGGAAGTCATGCTTTGTGACTTCACAGCTATATTCTAATCAGCCATGGGCTTCTCTCTTGTTCACTAGGACACCTGCTCTTGAAGCCCAGAGCCACCATCTCAGCTGCCAGCTGAGTCCTTCATGTCAAAAAGGCCACATGTCCAAACTGAGCTTATCCTTAAGCCATCTCAGCCCAACCAGGAGACATGTGAGTGCAGATACAGCTTGAAAGAGGACCCTCCCTGCCATCAAATCATGTTCTCAACTGAGGCTCCAGAGGCACTGTTCACCTTCCAAATTCTTGACCCACAGAATCCATAAACATAATAAAATGCTTCTTCTTTAACACCATTAAGTTTGGGGGTGATTTGCCAACACAGCCGTAGATAATGAGAACACTTGTATGTTTTTCATTCTTTTATTTTCAGGCATTTTTTTTTGTATGTTGTGAGTATTTATAAACGTGATGCAGGATGTTGTTCTTGTTTCCAATCTGAGAGTTTCAGAATCAGATTCCTGAGGAGGGACTCGGAGTCTTTAACAGTGAATAGTAAAGAACCAGCACTTTCGGTCTTTCTACCTTAAGACCCACATCTTCCCTGCCCATCCTTCCTCTAGAACTCAGGCACCAACTTTCTCAGGTTGATTCGCGCAGGGTTACAACCGCCCCCCATCCCCACCCCCCTCATCCGCACCCCTTTTTCCAGATACTGTCGCTCTCCGACCTCTCTCACAGTCATCTACCAGACCTGCCTCTGCCCGGGGGAACTTTAAAGCCCGCTCAGAACCTCGCCGGCTACCGAGCAATTCACAGTGGGTGGGTGGAGGAGGTTGCCACGGAAACGGGTTCACTATCCGCGGCTCCGGCCCGGGGGCCGGCGCGGCTTCCGATTGGCTCTGCGGGCGCGCAGCGTCCTCCCTGCGCACATGCGCAGTGGTGCCGAGGCGAGGTCGCGGCGGAGCCGGGGCTCGGTGGTTCCGGGCCGGGCTTCCTAGGACCGGGCTGGGCGGGCGGCTCCGGTCGAGGCTCCGTGCCCTCCGGGACGAGACCTGGCGGGCGGAGGCCCCTCTGCAGCGCGGAACCGAGCCCGCCACGCAGGCGCAGCGCCCGCCGCCATTGTTGCCCGGGGCCTCTAGGGCCGCTCCGCTGCGCGTCCGCCGGTCCGGCCACAGGTTAGGATGCGGGCCGCCTGAGGGGTGGGGGCTGCGGGGCAGACCCCACGCAGCTGCCCGCGACCTTCAGACTGCGGAGTTAGGGGGACCCCGCCGGGTGAGGAGGCCAGGGGCGCCTCTGCCCTGCAGGCCTAGTGAGCAGCCGGTTTTAGGGGACACTGTGCGGTTGAGGGGGGCTTGGAGGTGGAGACCGTGGACAGGTGGTGTCAGGCCTGCAGTGAGGTTTTCCGTGGGAAAACTGGTACCAAATTCCTAAAGAATTGTCCTGTAGAAGCTGTGCACGGGCTTCAAGTCACACGGGTCCCCTCTGCTGCTTTTCTGTCCCAGACCTCAGGTAGTGATGGGCTTGGACTGGCCGCCATCGATACGCAGAGCAGGTGGATAGCTCGCCCCTTTTCCCCAGCCTTGAGCGCTTTAAAAAGTTCTCCGAGTTTGTTCGAAGTAACAGATTTGCTGTTGTTTTTGAGAGTCACTTCAGTCATTACAGCTTGTGTAATATCAATGACTAAAATACTGAGGCTTTTTTTTTTTTCTTCTGTACGAGTTAGAAGATTGACCTGTGTTTTTGCTCAGGATTCAAGTCGTTGCATCTAGCACCACTCTTTTATGGCAGTCCCAACTGGTGCCCAATTGGTAAGGTCTCTAGGTGGGCTGTTTGTTTGTGTGTCTGGCAGAGAGCTCCAGGAATTCCTGACCTTGTGGTCTATTCCTGTGTTTCAGGGTCTCTTCCCCATCCGTACGAGTTCTGGGCTCAGAATTTGTAAGCAAGACAGCTGACTCCTCCTTGCCTCTGTTCAGCCCCTGGCTGCAGCAGCCCTCCGTAAATGTCTCGGTGGCTCTAGCATGTGGCTTCAAGCACTTGGCTCTGACCTGAAGAAATAAAGGCTGTTGCCAGATTGACTCTCCTGTTTGTAGCAATGTTCTCCCCAAGCAGGAGGACGACCAGTTCTTCTCGCGCGCAAGTCCTGCTAACATGGAAGATGGACAAGGCTCAGAGTGGACCCCGAAATGCTGAGAAGGAAATCCTCGCCTTGAGACTCCTGCGTGACACTGAGACCTGTCGGCAGAATTTCAGGAGCTTCCCGTACCCAGACCTGGCCGGTCCTCGGAAAGCCTTGAACCAACTCCGAGAGCTCTGCCTTAAGTGGCTGAGACCCGAGATTCACTCAAAGGAGCAAATCCTGGAGCTGCTGGTTCTGGAGCAGTTCCTGAGCATCCTGCCTGGGGAGGTTCGGACGTGGGTGAAGTCCCAGTACCCGAGGAACAGTGAGGAGGTAGTGACGCTGGTGGAGGACTTGACTCAGATTCTGAAAGAAGAAGGTAAGACTTGTAGGGCAGAGTTGGGAGGAGCCCAGGGTGGTACAAGGAAACAGCCATGACGTCAGAGAGCAGTCCTTGGAGGTGATCAGGAGAACCGAGCTCAGGGAGTGAGTGAGGACCCGCTTCACCTGAACCCCCTTCTGTACGGCATTCCCCTTCTACCTGCTCAGAACCCAGCCCATGTTCTCTGAACGCACACGATGTGTCATGTAGAACAGTGGCCAGGCACAATAGATGACCCCTGTTACCTCAGGAGGTTCCCTACAGATGTTTGAACCTTTCGCCAGTAAATAATTTGTTTTGTGAACTGGATTTTATTTAGTTTTTTAACCTATGCTTCCAAATAGCTAGGAAAGTGTCCAGGGAATATTTCTTTACTAAGTGAAAAGAAAACTCACAAAATTTCTGTCACATGAGGGTTTAGTGGGAAATTGTGAGTTTGGCACCTATTCTGAGGAGTCCCAGAGCAGACTTGTTTTTGAGGCCTGCGCCAGGGTCTTCAGGTGAATCACTGCCCCTTCCCTCTAGTTCTTCGAAGCAGGGGTGCTGTTTCTGGTTTCCTTCTGACTCCTCTTCACTTTAAGAAAACATAGATATCTACTGGTGAAGAGTTTCCTAGGCTCTTCAGACACATCTGATCTCCATCATTGTCTCTCTCTCTTTTTCCCAGCTGCTCCTCAGAACTTCACCCTTTCCCAAGAGACCCCAGAGGACGACCCCAAAGGAAGACAAGCTTTCCAGGCAGGGTGGTTCAATGACTTGGTTACCAAAGTGAGTGTCAGTTTCTTCCTTTCTAAAACATGTATTTATTTATTTGCCTGCCAGGAGTCTGAGTTGCAACACTTGGGATCTTTAGTTGCAGCATGTGGGATCTAGTTCCCTGACCAGGAATCAAACCTGGGGCCCCCTGCATTGGGAGTACAAAGTCTTAACCATTGGACCACCAGAGGAGTCCGAGTGTCAGTTCCATCTGTGATTGTGTGGACATATTCTAACCTGGCCCTCTACCTTCTGTGACCCCAGAAGTCCTATCAAAGACCTAAGCCTCAGTTTCCAACTTAAGTCTCCCTGGCCTGTTAAGGTAGGTGAGTGCCTTTTACAGGAAACGGGACCCATTGCTTCTTCTGATCATCCCTTTCCTTACCATAGGAAGGGGTGCTATTTTATTTTCAAGGAGCAGTATCACGTGGAGGCTAAAGCATTGACCTCCAGAGCCATGTGGGTCTAGATTTGGTTCCGGGTTCTGCCATGGAACCCGTGACTTGGGGCAAAGATGCTTAACTACTCGTAGCCCGAGTTACTCAACTCCAATGAAAGAATATTCCTCTTGGATTGTGAGCATTAAATATTATGAGACCCATTAGTCTGGACTACAGTAAGTCATCAAGAAGACCACAGTGAGATTAAACAACAGTTATTATTTTTCTTTAACAGGTAATTAAAGGCCATGACTTGTGCAGTGTTCCTGTTAATTATGAGTTTCTGTTATCTTCAGGAAGAGCAGCTCAGGCCGTCTTAAGAGAAAGGTTTACTGTAAAAGTATATGTGCTCTAAAATTGATAACCAGGGTAAAATTATTATTTGTAGATAATATGAATGTTTACAAAAAACTTGAGGAAATCAAGGGGAAAACTGTTAGAAACAATAGTGGAAAATTTGAGTAAAGTGACAACTACAGAAAATGGCTTACAAAAATTAATCATTTTATTATTTACCTGAAAAAATCAGATCATAAAATGAAATAAAAGATTCCATTCATAGTATTATTCCCTCAAATTTAAAATAGCCAGAACTCAACATAGTATAAATTTTGCAATCCTGTGTTATTCTATGGGACATGAAAGAAGAAGCCTTATATATTGTAAAATTGTCAGCTCTCCCTAAATTTTACACTTAACTGTGATTTGAAAATCCCAATACAGTTTTTTAAAGAAAGAAAATCTATTTGAAAAACATGTGAGAGTAACCAAAAAAAAAATTTTTTTAACAAAGGAAGAACAGAGGGATGCTAACTTTACCAGACTGTAAGATGTATCTGTAAGTTCAGTAGTTCATTGTGGTTATAAGTACCAGTTTTATTTTAGAAAGAGGAAGGGCCCTGCTTTCCATAATAGAACAGACAAAATATCTTAAAATGTCAAATTATAACGCACTTTATTAATTCATAAGACAGCACTTGAAAAGCCGAACCTTGCAACTCTGTCATCTATGTTCACATCCCTTTCTTCTTTAAGATGGAACTGCCAATGCCTGCACTAAAAATGGTAAATTTGATTTTATTTTCATACTTCTAGGCCATTTGAGTTTGCTCATCCGTACACTGGGTGAGTATTGGGTGGTAACCCTTAGGGTCCTGCCAACGCTCAAGACTCTGTGGTTCCCTCACCATGCACACACCTGTGCCATCACTGTGCCCTTCCAATGTTTCAGGAATCTATGACATTCAAAGATGTGGCAGTGGACATCACCCAGGAGGACTGGGAGCTCATGCGTCCTGTGCAAAAGGAATTGTACAAGACCGTCACCCTGCAGAACTACTGGAACATGGTTTCTCTCGGTGAGTGTCTGTCTGTGCCCTGCAACCACACACATACCGGAGTCTGTCTTTCCTCAGCTCTCAAAAGTGGGTTGGGCCTAGAGGTGAACATGCTCATCTGTTCAGGCACAGAAACAGCCAATTTCTGCTCCCTTTTCCCAGATGAAAGGTTTCAAAGTGAAAGGTCATCAGGAACCACGATGCACGGCCCCCCAGGACCGCCACCCCACGCCTTGCCCAGCGCCTGCCTCCCCCACAGTCTCTGCACACGCATCCTCCAGGGTGGTGGGAGATTTTTGTCCCTGCTCCAAAAGGGCAGTGACCTCATTCATGAGATCGTGTCTGTGAACCGTTCTTTTCCTGTAAGAGGTCTGTCCTCATGGGTAAGAAGGAGTCAGTTAATAAAAGTAGAATGACTGTTTATCTCCAGGGTAAAACTCATTTTGTTCCTCCTGGACAGGACTTACAGTGTATAGACCAACTGTGATCCCCATGTTGGAAGAACCGTGGATGGTGCTAAAAGAAATTCTAGAAGGCCCAAGTCCAGGTGAGAGAACCACCAGTGGACAAGATTCTTTGTGCTTAAGAGCCTGTGTTATCCTAAGTGTGTGAGATGTGTTTTTAAATATGGCTGAGTCACTCACTGTACACAGAGACACCCCAGCTTGTCAAGATGACTGAGCTGCTCGGTGTTGCTTCTTTCCAGATCCCGTCTTCAGGAAAAGATTACCATATATCATCTTGTACTTCTCCATGACCCTTGGTTTCCCTCTGTTAGAGCTCTGTCTGGGGCTTTCCTTGTGTTCCCTCCCTGTATTCTTAAGTACGCATGAACGTCCCCTAAGATCTTAAATTTCAAACCCTTTCGACATCTTTTTGAATTTCTTTTACTCTATTGACAGAATCCTGTATCCACCTGCCTCCAGTCTCCTACCTCAGTTCTTCGTTTCTTATTTTCTAATTATTTAAAAAGATAACATGTTGACAAGACCAGAAATTGTAAAAATATATAAAGCCAGAGCTATACGGACAGAAGTCTCTACCTGTTTGCCACATTCACACAGTTCCTACATCTGTGTAGTCATCTGTGGATTGACACCTAAATGACTATTCTAGTCCCTGATGATCTTTCATTTAAGGTTCATAGCGTCCACTGAAGATCCTTGCTTTATTACATTGCAGGTTGAAAAAGGGTGATTTTCTAATTCTTGATCTCTTCGAAATTATTTATCTGTAAAAAACAGTTATCCCTCCTCCCATCCCGTTCTTACGTGTACGTGTCACTATGGACTAATGGAATTTTTAAAAATTCAGTGTATTATTGGTCCATTCCCTTTGTGGGGTGGGGAAGTTGCTTTTAATTATCAGTTGTCCCAAATGTGGGTGATGGCCGCCTTTCAGCCCAAGGCCATGTCCTTTTGAGGCATTTCCATCCATGTTTCAGTGCTTCCTGGCTTCCTGGCAGAGGATGGTCTGCAGGCACACCTCATGCCCACCTTAGACCTGGAACTTCTCTGAGGAACAGTGGTTCATTGTAGTGGAGATGAGCGATGAGAAGCCAGAATCTGGACAATGAGGGGGTGTTCACTATCCTGGGTACCATTGCTTCTAGATTGGTTCAGTAGGTAGAGCTGTGAAATATGTGTGTAGGTTTCTTGAAACCTGGATTCATACTGGTAACTCAAATTCCAGTTCAGCATCACAAGGTCCATCTTGTACCTTCCCATATCCATTTTCTACTTCCTTTCCCACACAGTGAGTCACCTGGTTCCCAGCATCAGTATATCTGTTTACTCATTTGCTCTGTCATAATAATACACACAAGAATGGTTTCAGAATTATATCGCTGAAATAACAGACTGTTCAGGTAATATTCAGAACACCTTCTTGTCCTCAGGAAATATTCCACCAAGGATACACAAGGATGTCTACCAAGGATGGTGGGTTCAGAGTTACTTGAATTCTTCCCTTCTGGTTTTCTTAACAGTTTGATGTACATTTAAACTTGTTTGATTCCATCTGGGTTCAGTTTTAGTATTTATTTCTTGATTCTTTTTTATTTAATCTTACATTTTTGAGTCTATAAAAGCATTAACACGGTTCAGAAGTCAAAAGTGCAGAGAAAAGCATGTGCTGTCTTCCGTCCTGCCCTGTTCCAGCCCACTCTGTGCAGTTTACTCCGTTCACTTGTCTCTGGTTTATCCTTCCTGTGTTTCTCTTTGCAGAGATAAATCATAAATATAGTCTTAGCTCTCCTTTTGTGTAGAAAAGAAGTACATTGTACTCGTTTGCATTTCCTTTCCTATCCACCACCCCTCCTTTTTTAAGGCACTAACTTCTGGTTGTCTACCAATGTCAATGCTGGAATATAGTAGTAACAGTAAATTAAATAGTAATGACAGAGAATAATATGCTCCCTTAGAGCTGATTGCTTCACTTTTTTAAAAAGTTAACTTTATCTGATCACCAGGTATTTTAAGGGTGCTACCTGACAAACTAATTCTTCTTATAATTTATGGCCTATTGGCTTTAGTTGGCAGAGTGACACAAAATATACACCAGATTATTTAGGGAGTGATTTCAGCATAGTCTAAATACTGAGAAAACATGTGGCAGAGTGGAACTACCCCTGCACTGCAGTCAGAACAGTCTTCTGGGAGGCACTGCCCCTCTGGGGCCACTTCAGTTTTTCAGATGATTCAGGTTGAATTAAGGCTATAAACCCCCAAAAGGGGGCCTATTGGTAGGGGGTGGTTTGCTCCCACCAAAGAGCACAAAACTGAGAAAGGCAAGTTCCTCTTCTCCTTCAGTTGAGGTGAGCTTTTGCGTTTTGTTTGTTTTTCTAGCCCATCCTCAATAAAGAGGGTGTGGCACAGAACATACAGGCTCCTGCCCGCTGCCCCTCCTGGTTGGCTACAAGCTCTGTCTTCTGGCCCCCAAACCCCTTGCACCCTTAATGGGCAGCTAGAGGCCATCAACAGGATGGAAGAGTTTTTCAGGCAGTCAGCATCAACCTCCAAGACTCCCAGCCTTCTGCTTTTACTTGATTTGGGGCCTCTAAGGGTTTTACTTTCTTAGTGGCTCAGAGTGGTGTAAATTGAACCTTTGGTTACAACATCTCATCAGTCATACTTGAGGAGTGGGATCTTTGATGACTCACAAATCGAGCATCTGTGTTGGTCTCTGATGGCCAGTTCTGTCTTAGAATTTCATGGTTCTTTACATCATACAGGACCACCTATTTCTTCAGGTTCAGACCAGACCTCCCCCCATCCTTGATATCCGTCTGTTGATAGCCTGATCAACACGATCTCTTCTGCTAGAAATATTACACCACTGTGTGATACCTTATGCTTTTAATCCATCCTTTCTGGTTAGTTATATATACATATTTAAGCCCTGCTTAGTGGTCTCATTGGTTTAAGAATGTATGCTTATAATAGCGATTTCTTTGTCGTCATCATTCAGGCTTGTTACTTTAAGCTTGTTAATTATAACTTTATTTATTTATTTGTTTGGCTGCACCAAGTCTCTAGTTTGCAGCATGTGGGATTTAATTCCCTTACCAAGGATTGAACCAAGGCCCCTTGCTTTGGGACCTTGGAGTCTTAGCCACTAGACCACCAGGGAAGACCCTAATTATAACTTTAGTACTTCCTTCTTAGGTGTATGGAACATTCTGTCATAGACTGATTGTGATCACATAGAAGCTAAGCCCAGTTTCTGGGACTATCTTGTCTTTATATACACAAATACACACTACTTGTGTGCTTGTGCTCAGTCGCTCAGTTGTGTCCAGCTCTGCAACCCCATGGGATGTAGCCCTCCAGGCTCTTCTGTCCATGGTATTTTCCCAACAAGAATACTGGATCAGATTGCCATTTCCTGCTCCAGGGGATTTTCTCAGCTCAGGGGTGGAACCTGTGTCTTGCATCTCCTGCGTTGGCAGGTGGATTCTTTACTGCTGAGCCACCTCAGAAGCCATATATATATATATATATGTGTGTATATGTGTGTGTCTGTCTATATATATACAGACACACATATACACATACATGCTTTCCCATGCATTCCATTAACATTCTCATTTTTATTTTTTTTAAGAAGGGAGTAATAAATCCTGGTTTAAGAAAGTTGTTTTTAAAATTTTCTTCCACTAGATAAAGTAATACATTAACATTTGTAGTGCTAAATAACAAAGAAATACAGGCAATTTCTTGAAAATCAGAAAATATTTTTGAAGCTTAAAAATCCCATTGTTGGCATCTTGATAATATTTACCTAGTTCTAATGAGTTTTCATGTGAGTCACAATACTGCTTTTTTCGTTTAATATTACTCCTAAGCATTTTGTAATGTCTAATTTTTGTATTTGAATCAAAGTAATAAAAGTAGTGTGTAAATCGAAGCAGCACAAGGCAGAGTAATGAACTATATGTCTCCCTTTCCTTAACCACATGTATGTGCAGGCATGCAGAGAACGCTGATCTGAGGGGAGAAGGCCCTGATTTGGGGTGAGGAGTTGGAGATACACATCTTTACACTGATGGGATCTTTCCGTACATACCATTTTCTCTCTTTTTTTTTCCTGTTGATATGTCCTGCACACTTTTTCATGTCAATGTACCTACTATTCCATTATCTCCTATTCTAACTAGTCCTTTATTGATGGATGAGTCTACTGAATGGATATATTTGTAAATATCCTGCTTCGATCTGCATCTTAGAAAGTTTCTGAACAATCCATTATTGTTTGTACTGTATTATAAACTCTAGTTGATGTTTCATTATATAATTCTTAATATTTTCAAGTTACAAGTTTCTTACCTGATTTCAAAGGTGTAGCTTAGATTTGTTTTAAGTCATCATAATGAAACATAGGCATCAACAAATGAATATTTGATGGCTTTGCAATCAGGTTTTGGGCTCCCTGTGTGTGTGTGTGTGCACACGTGCGCATGCTTTCATTTGAGTTCACCGTTTTACAACAAGGTATTGTCATTTATTTTACCAGGTTCACTTGAGTGGCCTCCGTATCCAGAGTCTTATGCTTTTTTCTGAAGGAAATGTAAAAGAAGGATAAGCCATTTCCAGAGTTTGCATCTGAGTTGGAAATAAACACACAAAACTATGAAATAATGTAAGGCCAACTTCTGCCATAGGCCCAACATTATATTAAGTTGAACTATATGAAACTGCTAATATTCTGCCATATTGACCTATATACAAGGCAGTTTTGTATGATTCAACTTAATCTGTACTTTGGGATTCTAAGAAGAAGAAAGAAACATGAGCTGGGCCATAAGCATCTTTCTTAATAGGTGAAGGTGTCATAAGAAAAATCTGGAGTCTGGAATTAGTGGCACCTTCAGAAGATGATGAGGACACAGTTGTAAGTTATGTGGATAATGTGGAACTTTAAGGTGAATGTGAGGTGTAGAGGATGGAGAGTACAGTAGAAAAGGGTAGATTATTTGGGGCCTGAGTACTGAATGGAGGTATTTTAACTGTTTTTCTTTACCTTTCATCCTTTAAGCCACTGATCCTGAAACTTCAGTGTGATTTAAACCTCCTGGAGGGCTCAGCCCTACTCCCAGGGTTTCTGCCTCAGGATGTCTGGGAGGGTCCCAGTCACTTGATGTGTTTCAGGTGACGGTGATGCTTACTTACACTGAGGGTCTGGACCACTGCTCCAAGGCTGTAGGAGTTACTGTAAGAATTAAAACAGGGACACACGCCATGAAACTGCCCAGGATATCATGAGGATGTCCAGGGTAGATTGGAAGGGGAGGGGTGGTGACAGCCAGCCTGCTTTATGACCTGTTATGTAAATTAACTTATATGATTATAAATGATTATGTAATGGAAGTCATGCCACGTTGTTCATCATTTGTTTTCACTTCTCAGCTCTGTTGCCTGACCTCACCTATTCTAGTAACTCCACGCTGGTGTTAGAGAGGAGCTGCTCCTCCTCCAACTATTTAGGCCTGTTTTCTGCCGTTTTATCCTCCTTGCCTGAACATTGAGGACCATGTTATGGGGCTGTCAAAGCCACAGTCTTTTTAGGCATTTTTATTCATGTTCATTATTTTGTTTCTACTTTAATAGTTTCCTTTCTCCAAACAGGAAGACTTTTTTATGTGTATTTTTTAAATTTCAGAATGGGAAACCAAAGCCCAAGAGTATACTCTGGTGGAAAATGTTTCTAAACTCAAAAAGGATGGAATCAAGCTCATCAAACTGGAAGAACCCTCTGACTATGATGACAGAATGGAGGGACAAGCGGCAGAGACCTTCAGGAGAATTCCCACCAAAAGGAGACATTTCAGTGTGAAGAAGTCAGTCCTTTCACAAGAAGATGGTCCTGTAGAAGACTATAAATATGATATATATAGAAGCGATTTTGAAAAGCATTCAAACCTAATTATGCAGTTTGATACCCAGTCAGACAATAAAACGTTCATGTATGATGAAGACAAGCCCTTCAGCCCCGGCGTCGTACACAGGAAAATATACCCCGGAGAGAAGCCTTATAAGTGTAAGGTATGTGGGAAGAAGTTCAGGAAGTACCCATCCCTCATTGCACACCAAAACAGCCATGCCAAAGAGAAGTCTTACGAATGTGAAGAGTGCGGCAAAGAGTTTAGACACGTCTCATCCCTCATCGCACATCAGAGGATGCACACAGGGGAGAAACCCTACGAATGCCACCAGTGCGGGAAAGCCTTCAGCCAACGTGCCCACCTCACCATCCACCAGCGGATCCACACGGGAGAGAAACCCTACAAGTGTGATGACTGTGGGAAAGACTTCAGCCAGCGTGCTCACCTCACCATCCACCAGAGAACACACACGGGAGAGAAACCCTACAAGTGCTTGGAATGTGGTAAAACCTTCAGCCACAGCTCATCACTCATTAATCACCAGAGAGTTCATACAGGAGAAAAACCTTACATATGCAACGAATGTGGGAAGACCTTCAGCCAGAGCACACACCTCCTCCAACATCAGAAGATACATACAGGAAAGAAACCATATAAATGCAATGAGTGCTGGAAAGTATTCAGTCAGAGCACTTACCTTATTCGACATCAGAGAATTCACTCTGGAGAGAAGTGTTACAAATGCAACGAATGTGGAAAAGCCTTCGCTCACTCCTCCACACTTATTCAGCACCAGACCACTCACACTGGAGAGAAGTCCTATATATGCAGCATATGTGGGAAAGCCTTCAGCCAGAGTGCAAACCTCACCCAGCATCACAGAACACATACTGGGGAGAAACCCTATAAGTGCAGTGTGTGTGGGAAAGCATTCAGCCAGAGCGTTCACCTTACTCAGCACCAGAGGATTCACAATGGAGAAAAACCGTTTAAATGCAACATATGTGGGAAAGCGTATAGACAAGGTGCAAACCTTACTCAGCATCAAAGGATTCACACTGGAGAGAAACCCTACAAATGCAACGAGTGTGGAAAGGCATTCATTTATTCCTCATCACTTAATCAGCATCAGAGAACTCATACTGGAGAGAGACCCTATAAATGTAACGCATGCAACAAAGATTTTAGCCAGAGAACATGCCTTATTCAGCACCAGAGGATTCACACAGGAGAGAAGCCCTATGCGTGCCGCATATGTGGCAAAAGCTTCACCCAGAGTACGAACCTCATCCAGCATCAGCGCGTCCACACAGGTGCCAAAAATCGAAACTAATGCATCCGGGAGACTGCGCATAGGTTTTCAAACCTAACCGTTCTACATTTTATTTTGTACTCTGCTTGTTGAAAACATTATTCAAAAGAAGTGCAATATGGGTTAGATTTTCACTCAGCAGAAGTATCAGAATTAGTGATGGGAGTATAACCTATTTAAATGTACTGTGAAATTTCAGATGAAAACATTCACTTCATAATAACCTTTATTTGATAACGGTTTAGTTCATTCCAGAAAGAAACCCTAGGAAAGGAAGAGTGCCAGAAACCTGTTAGCCACTAACTCAGAACGAGTTTCAAGTACTTCTTCATGAGGCCTTAAGAATGTACTGTAACAGGAAGGCTTCCATCCAGTAGAGCTTCCACACCAGAGGGTAATCCCAGGGTGGCAGAACAGAAGAGCTGCCCTCCGGCCTTTAGTTCTTCCCAGCTTTGAAGCCTTAAATATGTAAAGGGCCCCCTTCCCTTTTCCTGTTATGCCATAACTGCCACGTGAAGCCAGTAGGTTTGCCAAAAGAGAAGATGGTTGAAAGTATGTTAAGGAAGGACCTCTGTGTGACCACTCTGTATGTTTCCCTCTGAATACTCAGATGTTAAAGGAAGAGCAGCCTAGTGAAAGGTGATCTCTTAGGAGAAGCTAATGTGTCTAACCCTTAGACATGTGCACAAATTTTCTTGAACAGGCAAAAATTAATTTAAAATTTAGATATGTTTAGTATCTAAAACAATAGCCTGAGTCTCACTAGTTTCTGACAGGCTTCCCAGGTGACTCAGTGGTAAAGAATCTACCTGCCAGTCAGGAGACGCAGGAGACCTGGGTTTGATCCCTGGGTTGGGAAGATCCCCTGGAGGAAATGGCAACCCACTCCAGTAGTTTTGCTCCAGGCAATGGGGTTGCAAAGAGTTGGACACAACTGAGCACACACTAGCTTTCAACAGCTGTCATCCAGAAGAAAAAAAAGAGTACAGTTCTTAACCCCACCTCCCATCTGATTCCTAAATTCACAGTTCCTTTTTTTTTCCCCCCCATCTGACTTCTAAAATCATACCCTAAGGCTCCCCTGTGACTGTCTTACTGTAGAAAGTCCATTTCTTCCTTTGAAACATGTGTCTTGAGTGCCTGCTGTGCTCAGGGCCCAGACCTCCTAGTTAGATCCTTCCAGGGCTTACCTGCTGAAAGTCACAGCTGACTGAAGCAATAGAAGGCTTTCTAAAATAATGAAAGGTAACAAAGTCAAGGACATGATCTTAACCAGTGCTTCATGGAATTAACCTAAGAAACCTGCTGAAATGGGTTGCTAAATGCAACCCCATTATCTTAAGAAAGTAATGAATGAAAGCAGCTATTTAAACAGTATGAGGAAAAAATAAATACTGCAAAATGGATTTGAGTTTAGTGCAGAAAGTGGGTCAGGCAACAAATCTAAAGACTTAAGGGGGAGGAAAGAGGATACAGAGATTACCTAAGAAAATAAGAGTGGCCACGTGAATGAAAAAGCAAACCAGCCTATTTATGTAAGAAGAAATTGAAATGACTGGTTTCAAAAGAATCACTGAAATTGGTACTCCTTGTACATGTTAAGTAAAACAGGGATTACTCTTAAGATAACGGGACATTTCATTGGAAAAAGCATTGATGCAGAAACTATCACCGTTGCAGTAATTATTAAACAGTAATAACTGGGGCCCCAAGCAGCACACAAGGAAAACTGGTAGAAACACAATTAGAAATAGGTGAAACCACTACTGTATGTACTGTCCACAGCATTGCACTCTCAGAATTTCAGACCATGTGCTGACAGCTGACCTTCCCTTCTGCTTGTGTTCCTTCAGTGCCTTGCCTTTGGTAGGTGATTGAGATATGCTGGTTGAATTAATGAATATGTAGTCAAGTTAGGCTGGAGTAATAAGGTAGAGTAACTGATGTGGCGTGAAATTGGCATATCTTTATAGTTTTTGGTGCATACATGCAAAGAAATACATAACCAATATGGCCATTTGTTACTAATAGGAATGACTTCAAAATGAAGAACTATAATCCCCAAATCTTTCCAGCGGGGGTATTCGTAAAAAGTCATGGGACATCGTTATGTAAGAAGCTTTTCTGAGCTAGCTGAGGAAAACCTGATATAAATTCTGGTGCCATTAATAACACTGTCAGCATGTGTGAACCATGCAGCTTCATTTGGATATTGGAAGGACCTGAGGGGGAGGTGGCAAAAGACCTGGAGTGCCAGCATCTTCCAGGTTCTCTTCTTCAGCGTTTTCTTCAAGAAGCTGCTTTCCCCTTGTCCTCCTAGTAGTTAACCTTGATGTCATGGAATCACCCTTCACAAAGTGCAGGTTTTCTCGAGGTTGCATAATTCTCAGTTTATGCTCATGCCATAGTTATGTTAAAAAAAAAATAACCATTGTATTTAAGGTGCAATTTTTGTAACAGCACTTCATACCTTATACTTTATTCTCCTGGAAAGAAAGTGTGGAGTGTTAGAGTCCATAGCGCCTTTCTTTGCATTAATCCGTGTTTCCTACCTTTGTGTTTTATGTAAATAATACATTTATAAGGTCTTCCGCTGAAAACACTGAGGCAGTTGATGCCCTTATAATAATCGTGGAGAATCCTAGATCTTCGTTTTTTTCCCACTTTTACAGTTGTCTGATCCATGCTTTGAAGTTTTTTTTTTAAACAGGTAGTCTTATTTTCCACAACTTTTTATTATGAAATGTTCAAATATACAGAAAAGTTAATAAAATGAACTATATATATCCACCTAGATTCAAAAATTAACATTTTGCCATATTTTTTACTGAACAACTGGAGAGTAACTTACAGACATTTCACCTCTAAACACTAACCATGCATCTCATAAAAACAACCACAAAAACATTACATATCTCAAAAAATGAACATTAATTCCCGACTACCAAGCACTCAGTCTGTGTTTCCATCTTCAAGCCGTAGAGATGCTTGTCTGTTCCATCCACCCAGAATAGCTTCCTGCCTTGAGGTTTGTTTTCCAGGACTTTGTTTTTTCTCCTCTAAATAGAGCAGGTCAGTTGTAGAATGTCTTTCAGGATTTAACAGATTGTACATGTGGTTTATCTTGTTCCTGTAGTTTCTGTAAATTAGCAGTTAGGGCCAAAGGCTTGGTGTATTCATGTTACACATTTTTTACATTAACACTTCACAGATGTATTTCATATTGCATCCCATCAAAAGTCTCAATATCGGGTTGACTAGGGACTTCCTTGGCAGTCCAGTAATTAAGACTGCACTCCCAGTGCAGGGGACATGAGTTTGATCCATGGTTGGGGAATTCTGCATGCTGCCTGGCACAGCCAAGAAAAATAAGGATGACTCACTGTGATGCAAAATTTGATCACATCTTCCCAACTTAAAAGGATGTCCTTGCTGTTGCAGGTAACAGATAACCTGTGCAGTGACGTGGTAGTGCATAGGTAGACCATTTACCAGCAACATTTTCCCTGGTGGTTTGGGGGATCCAATGATGATGATCCTTGCCAGAATCTATTATTTCAGCAAAACTTGGCTGAAATTTTCTAATTTTGTCCTTCCTACATTTATTGACTGGTATTCTGTAAGGAAGAGCTTTCCTTCATCAGCTGGGACTGCACTAGAGACAGGATCACACTCAAGTCTTTCCTTACATTACCGATTTTTCAAGAGTCAGGAGTCACCAGCAGTGATGACATATGATTTGGTGCTGCAGTTATGATCACTGTTTCAGATTCTCTGATTATCCCAGCTTTGGCCAGTTAGAAACCTTCAGGTAGCCCTTTTGTCCGCTCTCGTTCCTCTCCAACCTTTGGGCACTTAATGACCTTTTGACAAAGCTATCTCCAGTTCACCTCGCACTCTCAATACCTCAGGTATGGGATGAGCCCTTTCTCCAGGAATCCCTGGCTCTTTTTTATAGGCAGCAATTTAGAAACCAGATCTGAGCAATGGGCATGCTCTCTGCTACTGGGCATACTTGGCAAGTGGGCTGAGTCCTTCCAACCACTGGAAGAGTCTGCAGTAAAGGCAACTCTGCCCTTCTTTCACCAGTTACATAATATCTAATTCTGTAATGGGGAGACATCATTACATAGCCAGGCAGACGATTTGGGGAGCAAATAAGTCCTGTTGAGCCAACAAAACCAGGGGGAACACAAGGTTTATGTGTACCTGGAAAACCACACACTTAACCATGAGAGGTCTTGTGCCAAGGCCATGAGCAATAAGTTTTCAGAGGGATGGAGCTTTTCAGTTAACCTGGCAAGCACGTTAAGTACAGAGCTGCTGCTGCTGCTGCTGCTAAGTCGCTTCAGTCGTGTCCGACTCTGTGGGACCCCACAGATGGCAGCCCACCAGGCTCCCCCATCCCTGGGATTCTCGAGGCAAGAACACTGGAGTGGAGTGCCATTGCTTTCTCCGAAGTACAGAGCAGTTGAGAGCAACTGAGTGAATGATACCAACTATGTGGTGGTCTGACTATGACGTGTCTTGGTGATTTACCGTGTTGGGCTCATCACACTCCTTTCCCATCACGTTAAAGCAGGTTTCTGATCTAAATCAGAGTTCTGAGGATCTGTTTCATACAAAGTACTAGTTTTTCTTGCTAAACTTTTATTTGGTCTTTAAAAATTAATGCCATTAAGTTTCATTCTTTTATTCTTCTGGTATGAATTCACTTGCATGTGCCTGTAAATGTACTTTCACCCCTTTATTTCTGTTACTCTCCTCATAGCTCCATATTTCGCTATAATTACTACACCTTTAGAACACAGTAGCCATTAAAAATGGCAAGCATGTGCACTACAGTGATATGTATAATGTGTGTGTAAGCTTGTCAGCAGGACTGAGTCCTTTGTGTGGACATGGAAGGTGAAGCCCACCCAGATCACATACCCCCAGTGAGGGAAAACCCTTGGCTCCAGCACTTGGTTGAGTTCTTTCTTTAAAGTAATGATAAAACTCAGAATACAAAAAGTATGTACCTACAGTTTTATAAAATTACATTATTTTGATGAGATTCAGTTCAGTCGCTCAGTTGTGTCCGACTCTGCAACCCCATGGACTGCAGCACACCAGGCTTCCCAGTCCATCACCAACTCCCATTGAGTTGGTGATGCCATCCAACCATCTCATTCTCTGTTGTCCCCTTCTCCTCTTGCCTTCAATCTTTCCCAGCATCATGATCTTTTCAAATGAGTCAGTTCTTTGCGTCAGGCAGCCAAAGTTTTGGAGTTTCAACTTCAGCATCAGTCCTTCCAATGAATATTCAGGACTGATTTCCTTCAGGATAGACTGGTTGGATCTCCTTGCTGTCCAAGTTACTGTCAAGAGTCTTCAACACCATAGTTCAAAAGCATCAATTCTTTGGCGCTCAGCTTTCTTTATAGTCCAACTCTCACATCCATACATGACCACTGGAAAAACCATAGCCTTGATTAGATGGACATTTGTTGGCAAAGTACTGGTCAGCACTTGATGAGATGACAGCACTGAAAGTTGTTTTGTCTCCCGTCCCCTTGGGTCTTTTAAATTCAAATCTTTATATGAGAATTGCCTAGCAAATGATGCACTCCCCCTTCCTCCAATTCTGGTATCTCATCCAGATCTTTCCCACGTTTCAGAGCCATGTGATCAGTGACTCCCTGGACCATCAGGTTTGGGTTTTACCTCTTCATATTATAGTTCATTCTTCTACATCCCCACAGCCTTTCATCAACTCTTGTTTATATTATTTCGTAGCCAGGTAAGTGTTCACTCCAACTCTGATCCTGCACCTCTCAATTATCTCCCACAGGCCACAGGGAGGTGGGCACTGAGTCCTCCCCTCCCGCTCTGAGAACGCTAAATAAGCCCCCTCTGCCTGAAGCCCACCTTCTGCCCGCCCCGAGCGCTGCAGTTCATCCAGTGGCGGGTGACCCTCGCCCGTCCCGGTACGCCGCCATCAGACTGAAGGGAGGGAATTACCAGAGGCCAAGCTCACCTCCCGCGGGGAGGGGCTCGGACCAGAGCCGCCCTCCCTGGACCACGAGAGCAGGAGCCCCAGTAGTCCCGGGCGGAAGCCCAGCTTCCGGCTTGAAGGGGATTCTGGGATGCTAGGCGGGGCCAGGCGCACGGGCGTTCCTGAGAAAAGCGGGGAGAGCCTCGTTACGCAGGCGCACCGCCGATTACGGCGACTCTACCCCTCGGCTCGCGACCACCTGCCGGCGCGCTCCCGGCCAGGCTGGAGCGCTGACGGGAGGGGCCGACCCCGCGCCGCCGAGGCGCGTGCTCGGACATCCCCAAGCTTCGGCCTGAGCTCCCCTTAAGGGGCCGAGAGGCTTGGTGACGAGGCTATTCAAACAGCCCCTTATAGCCGCTACCATCGCATCCTTCCAAGAGTGCAGCAGCCTCTTCTCTTTTCCGGTGACCCTCACGTACCTGTCCACCTGCCTGGACAGCCAGCCGGCCTTGCTTCCGGTCTATAGTCCACCACTGACACTCGCCTCATGTTATTTTGGAGCAAGTCTCAGCATCATATTATTTACCTGCAAACATTTCAGTGTACAGATTTAAAGATAACTTTTTAAACACAGTGACATAATTTGTTGCATTTAAAATTGTTTCTTAATGTTATCAAAAAGCAATCGAATGCTTAGATTTCCCTGCTTGGTGTAATTTTTTTTTTTGCATTCTTACAGTCTGTTTGATTCAAGATCCAGGAGAGTTGCACACTTGAAGTTAGTTGATGCTTTGTAAGTCTTTTTCAATCTGTAAATTTCTCTGACATTTCTCTTTTATTTCTGTCAATATATTTCTTGGACAAACTAGGTCTTTTGTCTGGTAGCATTTCTCATGATCCAGACTGTGGTGTTAAGACACTAATATACATAGTTTCATTTTATTTTATAAAATTTGAAAATTGCATTTTCTTTATTGTATTTCTGTGTTATAATTAGGTGAAGTTTTTTCATGCTATGTAAAATCTGTAGAACAAAGTACTTCAAGAAATCCAACTTCTATCCCTATCCTGTCTACCCAGTTTTCTCCCTCTCCCAAAGCTAACCATTTTAAAAGGTTGTAGTTTATTCTTCTATTTTTTAAAAAAATTTGAGAAAATATATTGACCCTTGAATGATGTGGGGGTTAGGAGCAACGACTGCCCAGCAGTGTGACGTGTAAGGTTCCTTCCTCCCCTCTGTTCAGCATCTGCTTATTCAACCAACCACAGGTCATACAGTACTATAGTTCATACTTACTGGAAAAAAAAATCCACATGTAAGTGTACAGACAGCTCAAAGCCAGGTTGTTCAAGGGTCAACACCCTTTCTTAGATACACTGTAACCTAGTATACACACATCTCTCCACCTCTTCCACATAAACATATACTCTAGAAATCACAGAGATGGTTTCATCCCTCTTTTCACAGTTGCATATGACCTTGGTGTTTGGATGTACGGCAGTATATCCAGTCGTTTAATGATGGACACTCAGGTTTTTTGTAAAAAGAGATAAGAGAAAGAAGCATAGATTGGGGTTGGACAAGTAGAAAAATAGGAAGAAGGTGGACTGATACCCAAATAAATCTATATTTACATGTAGTATAAATGGACTAAATACTTCAAGTCAAAGACAAAGATTGTCAAACTGGATTTTTGAAAAATTATTCTGTTTAAAAGAGATGAAGTTTAAGGACACAAAAAAGTAGAAAGTAAGAGTATGGAAAAAAGATATACAGTGTAAACACTAATCAAAAGAAAGTTAGTGTCTTGATATTACTATCAGACAAAAGAGATTTTAAGCCAGGAAGCATCACTAGAATTAAGCAAAATTCTTAATGACTGAAGGGTTAATCAAACAGGAAGATAAAAATTCTGACTTTGAAATTCACTTAATAATATAACTCAAAATACATAAAGCAACAACTGTCAAAACTGAGAAAAGAAATAAAAGCTCAGTCACACTGTGATGATGTGACATGTCTGTCAGTCACTGGTAAAATAAGCAGATAAAGATCAGTAATGATGTTAGAAATTTAAAGAATATTATTTTCCTGCTCCAACAATTGCATGATTTGTTTTCATTTAAATCCTTCTCAGTTCAGTTCAGTCTCTCAGTCATGTCCAACTCTTTGCAACCCCATGAATCGTAGCACACCAGGCCTCCCTGTCCATCACCAACACCCGGAATTCACTCAGACTCATGTCCATCGAGTCAGTGAGGCCATCCAGCCATCTCATCCTCTGTCGTCCCCTTCTCCTCCTGCCCCCAATCCCTCCCAGCATCAGAGTCTTTTCCAATGAGTCAACTCTTCCCATGAGGTGGCCAAAGTGCTGGAGTTTCAGCTTTAGCATCATTCCTTCCAAAGAAATCCCAGGGCTGATCTCCTTCAGAATGGACTGGTTGGATATCCTTGCAGTCCAAGAGTCTCTCAAGACTCTTCTCCAACACTACAGTTCAAAAGCATCAATTCTTCGCTGCTGAGCTTTCTTCACAGTCCAACTCTCACATCCATACATGACCACAGGAAAAACCATAGCCTTGACTAGATGGACCTTTGTTGGCAAAGCAATGTCTCTGCTTTTCAATATGCTATCTAGGTTGGTCATAACTTTCCTTCCAAGGAGTAAGCATCTTTTAATTTCATAGCTGCAGTCACCATCTGCAGTGATTTTGGAGCCCCAAAATATAAAGTCTGACACTGTTTCCACTGTTTCCCCATCTATTTCCCATGAAGTGATGGGACCAGATGCCATGATCTTCATTTTCTGAATCTTGAACTTTAAGCCAACTTTTTCACTCTCCACTTTCACTTTCATCAAGAGGCTTTTTAGTTCCTCTTCACTTTCTGCCATAAGGGTGGTGTCATCTGCCTATCTGAAGTTATTGATATTTCTCCCGGCAATCTTGATTCCAGCTTGTGTTCCTTCCAGTCCAGCGTTTCTCATGATGTACTCTGCATAGAAGTTAAATAAGCAGGGTGACAATATACAGCCTTGACGTACTCCTTTTCCTATTTGGAACCAGTCTGTTGTTCCATGTCCAGTTCTAACTGTTGCTTCCTGAACTGTATACAGATTTCTCAAGAGGCAGGTCAGGTGGTCTGGTATTCCCATTTCTTTCAGAACTTTCCACAGTTTCTTGTGATCCACACAGTCAAAGGCTTTGGCATAGTCAATAAAGCAGAAATAGATGTTTTTCTGGAACTCTCTTGCTTTTTCCATGATCCAGCAGATGTTGGCAATTTGATCTCTGGTTCCTCTGCCTTTCCTAAAACCAGCTTGAATATCTGGAAGTTCACACTTCACATATTGCCGAAGCCTGGCTTGGAGAATTTTGAGCATGACTTTACTAGCGTGTGAGATGAGTGCAACTGTGCGGAAGTTTGAGCATTCTTTGGCATTGCCTTTCTTTGGGATTGGAATGAAAACTGACCTTTTCCAGTCCTGTGGCCACTGCTGAGTTTTCCAAATTTGCTTGCATATTGAGTGCAGCACTTTCACAGCATCATCTTTCAGGATTTGAAATAGCTCAACTGGAATTCCATCACCTCCACTAGCTTTGTTCGTAGTGATGCTTTCTAAAGCCCACTTGACTTCACATTCCAGGATGTCTGGCTCTAGGTGAGTGATCACACCATCATAATTATCTTGGTCATGAAGATCTTTTTTGTACAGTTCTTCTGTCTATTCTTGCCACCTCTTCTTAATATCTTCTGCTTCTGTTAGGTCTATACCATTTGTGTCCTTTATCGAGCCCATCTTTGCATGAAATGTTCCCTTGGTATCTCTAATTTTCTTGAAGAGATCTCTAGTCTTTCCCATTCTGTTCTTTTCCTCTATCTCTTTGCATTGATCGCTGAGGAAGGCTTTCTTATCTCTTCTTGCTATTCTTTGGAACTCTGCATTCAGATGCTTATATCTTTCCTTTTCTCCTTTGTTTTCGCTTCTTTTCTTTTCACAGTTATTAGTAGGGCCTCCCCAGATAGCCATTTTGCTTTTTTGCATTTCTTTTCCATGGGGATGGTCTTGATCCCTGTCTCCTATACAATGTCACGAACCTTATTCCATAGTTCATCAGGCACTCTATCTATCAGATCTAGGCCCTTAAATCTATTTCTCACTTCTACTGTGTAATCATAAGGGATTTGATTTAGTTCATACCTGAATGGTCTAGCGGTTTTCCCTACTTTCTTCAATTTAAGTCTGAATTTGGCAATAAGGAGTTCATGATCTGAGCAGCAGTCAGCTCCTGGTCTTGTTTTTGTTGACTGTATAGAGCTTCTCCATCTTTGGCTGCAAAGAATATAAACAATCTGATTTCAGTGTTGACCATCTGGTGATGTCCATGTGTAGAGTCTTCTCTTGTGTTGTTGGAAGAGGGTGTTTGCTATGACCAGTGAATTTTCTTGGCAAAACTCTATTAGTCTTTGCCCTGCTTCATTCCGCATCCAAGGCCAAATTTGCCTGTTACTCCAGGTGTTTCTTGACTTCCTACTTTTGCATTCCAGTCCCCTAGAATGAAAAGGACATCTTTTTTGGGTGTTAGTTCTAAAGGATCTTGTAGGTCATCATAGAACCATTCAACTTCAGCTTCTTCAGCGTTACTAGTTGGGGCATAGACTTGGATTACTGTGATACTCAATGGTTTGCCTTGGAAACGAACAGAGATCATTCTGTCGTTTTTGAGATTGCATCCAAGTACTGCATTTAGGACTCTTTTGTTGACCATGATGGCTACTCCATTTCTTCTGAGGGATTCCTGCCCGCAGTAGTAGATATAATGGTCATCTGAGTTAAATTCATCCATTCCAGTCCATTTTAGTTCGCTGATTCCTAGAATGTCGACGTTCACTCTTGCCATCTCTTGTTTGACCACTTCCAATTTGCCTTGATTCATGGACCTGACATTCCAGGTTCCTATGCAATACTGCTCTTTACAGCATTGGACCTTGCTTCTATCACCAGTCACATCCACAGCTGGGTATTGTTTTCGCTTTGGCTCCATCCCTTCATTCTTTCTGGAGTTATTTCTCCACTGATCTCCAGTAGCATGTTGGGCACCTACTGACCTGGGGAGTTCCTCTTTCAGTGTCCTATCATTTTGCCTTTTCATACTGTTCATGGGGTTCTCAAGGCAAGAATACTGAAGTGGTTTGGCATTCCCTTCTCCAGTGGACCACATTCTGTCAGGGGGCATGAATTCAAGCCCTGGTTGGGGAATGAAGATCCCACATGCCATGCAGTGCAGCAAAACACAGTAAATTAAAAAAAAAAAAAAAGAACCATATGAAGTAGGCTTTCTCAGGACGTTCCTGGTGGTCCTGTAGTTGAGACTTCACCTTTCAATGCAGGGAGTATGGGTTTGATCTCTGGTTGGGGAGCTAAGATCCCACATGCCTTGAAGTCAAAAAACCAAAACATGAAACAGAAGCAATATTGTAACAAATTTAATAAAGACTTTAAAAATGGTCCACATCAAATATTCTTCAAAAAAAAAAAAAAAAAAGGAAGTAGCCTCTCCCTGCCCACCGATGTCCAGGCTGGCAGCCTGACTTCTCTTAAAATTGTAAATTGTGGGGGTACCAGTGAAGCCCAAGACAAGAAAACTTAAGGTAATGCGATTGCCCAGTTGTCACCAACCCTCCCGAGTCTGGCCCAAAAAGGGTGCTTTGAGCTAATAAGAGACCCATCTCAGTTCAGAACCAAAGGAAGATTTTTTTCCTCAGGTCAGAGGGTGGAGAGGACAAGATTTTCTGACATGCCGGTCAGTTGATGGTGGGACTGCTTCATAGGGTCTCCAGGGTGGGGAGGGGGCAAGGTTCTCTGTTTACCACCCAGGTCTGCAGTGCCCAGTACATTGACTCTGCACACAGACCACTGCCACCATCTTGGATTGAGTGCTGTGTGCAGAGTCTCTGCACACAGCTCACTGCCTCCATGTTGGATTGAGTGTCCCGCCAGGCTTCTGTTTACAGCCTGTAGCTGAGGTGCCAGGGCAGCCATGCCCCACAGGGTGCTCTGGGCCGAAGACACGGGTGTGAGGCCTCTGCCTGCAGCCCCCAGTGAGCTGGAGCGACCAGGCTCAGTACAGAGGAAAAGCAAGGTAAGACTTTATTTTATTACCCAGATTCTATTTTTATTTCTCCAAAACTGTTTATGGGCTTTGCTGGTGACACAAAGCCTTGAAGGTGGTTGAAGCATAAGCCTTGTCAGTGCAAATAGGTGTTAAACAGTCTATAATAGGAGTACAAAAGGGTTTTATTTGAGAGAGCTGAGGGCTGTGGCCCAGGAGAAGGCCTCTGAGTGGCTCTGAGGACCTGCTCTGGAGAAGCAGGGTTTTCAGCACAGTTTTGTGGCTTGTCAGCACAACAGTCAAACCTGACAGGGGTACATTCCATCAGGGTTTCCAAAAAAACAGTTAAGTATTTGGGACATCTCGGCAGTCCAGTGATTATGACTCAGCACTTTCACCGTGGAGGCCTGGGTTCAATCCCTGGTCAGGAAACTAAGACGCCAGAAGCCAAGAGGGAAAAAAAAAGAAAAACTAAACAACAGCTAAAAGAGACCAGCACCTACTCATCGGATCAGTATAGCCTTGGGAACCAGGAAGGGAGTCTGGTCATGGAAGGAATCCCAGCATTGCCATCCGAGTAAGGGGAGGCATTTCATCCTTATTTTTAACACAGACATTCTTTGCTTCTGGTCAGTGCACCTTTTCTTTCTTTATTATTATGATTTTTTAATATTTATTTATTTGGCTGTGCTGGGTCTTGGGCTTCCCCAAGTGACTCAGCAGTAAAGAATCCGCCTGCAATGCAGGAGACGAGGTTTGATCCCTGCATCAAGAAGATCCTATATTCTTGCCTAGAGAATCCTATGGACAGAGGGTCCTGGCAGGCTACGGTCCACGGGGTCCCAAAGAGTCGGACACGACTGAAGTGACTGAACATGCACACCGGGTCTTGATTGCAGCATGTGGGACCTTTTAATTTGGAAGTGTGGGATCTTCCCTTTAGTTGCGGCATGCAGACTCTTTGGCTATGGCATGTGAACTCTTAGTTACGGCATGGGGGCTCTAGTTCCCTGACCAGGGATTGAAGCCATGCCCTCTGCATTGGGAGAATGGAGTCTTAGCCACTGGACCACCAGGGAAGTCCTTGTACCCTTTAATGGTTAAATCAGGTGTATGATTTAGCTAACAAACCCAGGTTCGATTCCTGGGTTGGGAAGATCTCCTGGAGAAGGAAATGGCAACCCACTCCAGCACTCTTGCCTGGAAAATCCCATGGACGGAGGAGCCTGATAGGCTAGAGTCCACGGGGTCGCAAAGAGTCAGACACACACACGACTGAGCAACTTTCCATTCCATTCCATTTCCATATATAACCAGACTGACTCCCCTGAACCTCAGTATGTAAAAGCTTTCCTCTCCTCATCAAAGAGTGGGATCAGGAATAGCTGTTCCTTTAAAGACGGTGATGAACTTCTAAGCAGGATATTGGTTGCAATTAAGATGAAAGGAATGGCCTGGGGCCTTAGACGGTGGCTGCTTGCCTCTGACTCACCGTGTTGAAAAGAAACATCTAGAGAACCTCCTTCTAGCAGCTGCAGGAGAGGCAGCCTGTGAATCAATGGAGAGTCGGGTCAGAAATGTGAAGCCAGTCCTTATAGCTGGGGAGCAGCTTCCCACCCCCACACCGGTGGGAGCAGGACTGAAGAAGGTGGGTGTCCACAGGTGACAGGCGTTCTCTGCAGTGTCACGTGGTTAATCCTGGTTCCCTCTCATCTTTCTTATCTGCCTGTACTTTGACAGTCCCTCGCCCCCACCACCAGCCCCACCAGCCCCACCGCCCACACTCAGCAAGGGTAGAATTAACTGTGCATTTTCAGTTCCTACAGATTTCAGTCCAATGTGCCAACCAGATACTTTACAAATACTAAAAAAAAAAAAAAAAACAACCCTACACTGACACCTCTTCCAGTGAGCAGAGACCCTCCTCCCACCACCCCAGCCAGCTTGATTCCAGGGAGGGAGGCTGGTTGCTGCGAAGCACCCCTGGCTATCTGGAATCCCACTCCTCTGGACTTCTTTGCATCTACCTCTCACTTGTGTGTCTTTCAGTCTTTTCAGTTCAGTCGCTCAGTCGTGTCCGACTCTTTTGACCTCATGGACTGCAGCACGCCAGGCTTCCCTGTCCATCACCAACTCCCGGAGCTTACTCAAACTCATGTCCATCGAGTCGATGATGCCATCCAACCATCTCATCCTTTGTCATCCCGTTTTCCTCCTGCCTTCAGTCTTTCCCAGCATCAGGATCTTTTCAAATGAGTCAGTTCTTTGCATCAGGTGGTCAAAATATTGGAGCTTCAGCATCAGTCTTTCCAATGAATATTCAGGACTAATTTCCTTTAGGATTCACTGGTTGGATCTCCTTGCAGTCCAAGGGACTCTCAAGAGTCTTCTCCGCCCCCCCCCCCAAAAAAAAAGAGTCTTCTCCAGCACCACAGTTCAAAAGCTTGCTGCTGCTGCTGCTAAGTCGCTTCAGCTGTGTCCGACTCTGTGTGACCCCATAGACGGCAGCCCACCAGGCTCCGCCATCCCTGGGATTCTCCAGGCAAGAACACTGGAATGGATTGCCATTTCCTTCTCCAATGCATGAAAGTGAAAAGTGAAAATGAAGTCGCTCAGTCATGCCCAGCTCTTAGCAACCCCATGGACTGCAGCCTACCAGGCTCCTTCGTCCATGAGATTTTCCAGGCAAGAGTACTGGAGTGGGCTGCCATTGCCTTCTCCGGTTCAAAAGCTTAGAAGTGTCATTTTTAAAGTTTCTTCTGCTTTTCTCCATGCTGTCACGGTGGCGCTGGTCAGTTGCAACCCTGTACTTCAGACCAGAAGCTCTGCAAGAACCACTATTATGTGGAAAGGTGAGTCCTGGTAGCAGGGGACTGGAGAGAGGGGCAGGCTGCCAACCATAAGGAAATGGCCGTATTTACGGGTGTGCTGGCTTGAGTCTTTTGATCGGGAATTTGAAATAAGCAGTTGTTTGAATGTAGGCCTATAGAAGGAGGCCCCCTGAGGTCATCTAAAATGTGGGTTTTATGTGAGATGATGAGTATCCACTAAACTTACTGGGATAATCATTTCATGATGTATGTTAGCCAAATTATTAGGCAAAGTAAAGTGTTAGTCGTTCAGTCATGTCTGACTCTTTACAACCCTATGGACTGTAGCCCACCAGGCTCCTCTGTCCATGGGATTTCCCAGGCAAGAATACTGGAGTCGGTTGCCATTTCCTCCCCCAGGAGACCTTCCCAACCCAGGGAGCAAACTCAGGTCTCCTGCATTACAGGCAAATTCTTTACTGTCTGAGCCACCAGGGAATTATTATATTGTACACCTTAAATTTATACAGTATTATATGTCAATTATATTAATATAGCAATAAAACTGAAAGAAAAAAATGTGGATTTTTTGAGGCAGTTGGGGGCATTTCAGGAAAGTAAGTGTCCTGAGGAACCAGGTGACCAACTTGTTGTGGGGGGTGCATGGTATTAGTGTCTGGAGGTCTCCCAGAGGTAGAAGGGCCTGAGCATCTCAAGTTCTTTTGAGCTGATGTGGGAAGAGAATGGGCTTCTGACATGGATGTTCCAGAAGGAGCAGGTTTCTGGTGGTGGAGAAGCCAGTGGGTACAGCCTCAGCATGACGGCTCAGGTGGGCGGCCAGAAGATAGTGAAACAGCAGTGTGTCTGGGTGGGGGTTGGTCATCCTGTGGACCCTGACCTCGCAGAGCAGGAAGCTGAGACTTGGAGTGGAGAGGGAGTTCATGAGCAAAAGTCTCCAGTAAATGAGGTGGGAGGAGGGCGGCCAGCAGGTTTGCAGGAAAGGAAAACACAGCAAGCATGAAGCTGTCCCCTGGGTGCCATGAGGTTTAAAGGAAAATAAAGCAAGTAATTGAAATCTGGTTAAGCCTCCTAACCATGCCATCCTATCCTCTGTATTTTTCTCGTGAGGATCAGAGAAATGGAGAGTCTGAGGAGTCACAGTGTATTTCTGACGTGCATTGAATGTAGACGTTTGCCATTTCTCACATAGCATAGACCTTAAACTTGTAAGAAAATGGAGACAAAGTTTAAAATGTAAATTTTTTGTATTGTGAAAACGGTTATATCCTGGAGAATTAAAGTGCAGTGGAGGGACTTAACTGGCGGTCCAGTGGTTAAGAATCTGCCTTCCAGTGCAAGGGACATAGTTTCTACTCTTGATTGGAGAACTAAGATCCCACATGCCAGGTGGCAACTAAGCCCACTCGCTGCAACTAAGACCAAAATTAAATAAAATAAACATTTTTTGAAATCAAAATGGTTTATGTCTGTAGGGATCTTTTTACCAAGGCATTATGGAACATTGTCTCTGACAACTTTGAAAAAGTAAAAAAAGCAAATAAAAATCAGTGGTAATCAAAGGAGTGGCTTTGCTAAAGTCTTTTACCCTGAGTAGGTAAAGATCCCACAGCTCCAATGCCGCTGCTGCTAAATTGTTAAAGATAGTGGGGTATACAGATAATTTTATTATTGATTTAGGAATTAACTTCACCTCATTTCCAGGGTTTGTGAGTATTGTCACTGAACAGAACTTGTGTCTGCTCGCTTGCCACATGGCAAAGCCAACTTACTGGCCCTGGACTGTGGTGAAGGGAAGGCCAGGGCTTATTTGCAGGGCATCAAGCAAGAAGTACAGACAGCTCATGCTCAAAAGACCCAAACTTCCAGGCAGCTCTCTGGGAAGGGTTTTTAAAGACGACATGTAGGGTGAGGGCTGCAGGGTGCATGACTTTCTTCTGACTGGCTGGAGGGGAGATAACCAGGTGGTATTTCAGGAATCTTAATTATCAACCTTTGGGTTCCAACCAGCCTGAGGTCTACCAGCTGTGGTCAGCATCCAACTGGGGGTGGTGGATGGTCTTAGTTCCTACAGAAACTCTAGGATATGTATCTGATTGCTATGTACATCCCTTGGGAAGAATTAGGTCTCTGTTTTACTACTGACCTATTGTCATTACTTTTCTTCAGTTCAGTTCAGTCACTCGATCGTGTCCAACTCTTTGTGACCCCATGGACTGCAGCACGCCAGGCTTCCCTGTCCATCACCAACTCCCCAAGCTTGCTCAAACTCATACCATCAAGTTGGTGATGCCACCCAACCATCTCATCCTCTGTTGTCCCCTTCTCCTCCTGCCTTCAATCTTTCTCAACATCAGGGTCTTTTCCAAAGAGTCAGGTCTTCCCATCAGGTGCCCAAAGTATTGGAGCTTCGGCTTCAGCATCAGTCCTTCCAGTGAATATTTGGGACTGATTTCCTTTAGGATTGACTGGTTTGATCTCCTTGCAGTCCAAGGGACTCTCAAGAGTCTTCTCTAGCAGCACAGTTCAGAAGCATTCATTCTTCTTCATCAGTTACTTTTCTTGCTTAACTGCTTTTCCTTTGTGTCTGTATTCCCTCACTTCCCTAATTAGTAACTGCTTGTGCCTGTTCTTTGGAGTTCAGGGGAGGCCTGGGAGACTAAAGTCTTTTTCTACAAACAAGAAACAGGGGACACAGAGGGGTTTTGTTCCCTTTAGGGCCCCAAAGGATCCTGCTCAGTCTCAGTATCACCCTTCCAGTGGGAGAGTCCAGCCTCAAACAGAGCAGCTTCCAGTGCAATAGGAACAGGCCCTTCCACAGTGGCCCCATGTCAGCAGCAATGGTGTTGCTCTGGCTGGGCTGTTGGCCAAATGCAACCATACAAATTTAACTACAGTTTTAACTGTGATGTTGGAATGTAATAAGAAATACACATTTGGGGCTTCATCCTAAGGTCCTGGCCAGAGCTCCCAACACCACTATAATTTCCTAAGTGATAAAAGAAATAGCATCGTTCGCTATAATATTTGGGTTCTGTGAGTGATAAACATGAAAAGAGCATCCTTTGTTATTCATAACAACACCTGCGTTTATATGAATAGGGTGAATTTTGGAAAGCCCCTAAGGATGGGGGCTGATTGCCAGGGAAACCAGCCATGTGATTAGATGGTTGGAATGTCAGCCCAAAGGGAACTTGAGCCCTGAGATGCTGGAAGGTGATGTGCCAAGTGGATGTGGAAGCTCCGCACCTGTGGGGACGGGGGTTCTTTGCCCCATGCAACGTCTCCATTCCACTCTTCCTGGGTTGTATCCTTTATAATAAACTGGTGAACATAAGTGGATGTTTCCTTGTGAGCCGTTCTAGCAAACTATCAAATCCTATCGTTGTAATGAATATGGTAAATACTTGTACTCGTATTTTATTCAACATCAGAAAATCCACTCAGCAGAGAAATCTCTTCAGTGCAAAATATGCAAAAGTATTTCAAGCAGAATACACATCTTATTCTGCACTACAGAACTCAGATGGGCAGGGAACCCTTTGAATGTAAGGGATAAGAGAATGCTTTCATCCAGAGCTCATCTCTCAAGCATCATCAGAAAATTCATACTGGAATGAATACATGATTCCCAAGCATGTGTTAAGAATTACACGAATGCCTCAATCCCAGCTTATCTCTTCCACTGACTCTGAAATCATACAGAGAGAGGCTACCTGTGTACTGAATGTCTAGTGTCTAGAGAAAGGTCACCTCTTACTTCCCATCACAGTATTCAAACTTGGGAAAATCGCTGAATATCGTGAATAAAGTAGCATAACTTCTTCCATGATTACAAAATCCTTTTCGAACACTAGATTTATAGTGGAGAAAGCCTTATGGGTTTCCCTGGTGGCTCAGATGGTAAAGAATCTGCCTGCAATGCGGGATACCTGGGTTTGATCCCTGGGTCAGGAAGATCCCCTGGAGAAGGGAAAGGCACCCCACTCCAGTACTCTTGCCTGGAGAATCCCATGGACAGAGGAGCCTGGTGGGCTACAGTCTATGGGGTTACAAATGACTGAGCAACTAACACTTACTTATGAATGTGTGAGAAAGTCTTCACCTAAAAGGTGGATTTTATTCTCCATGTCCTCACACTAGAGAGAGGCTCTATGAGTGTAATAACCATGAAAAGTCTTGAATCATAGCTCATCCCTTATTGTCAACTGAGGACTCCTTTTACCAGAAGGGGGGCACCCTCTAAATATCCCCAATGTGACACAGTTCTGAAGCACAGTAGATATCATATTAAAGATCAGATCTGAAAAATCTCACTAGAAAAAGATCTTACCACTGTAGAAACTGTGAGGAAATCTCTTCACCAAAATACACACCTTCCTGAATAGTAGGAAATTCATAGTAAATAAATACCTCTTTTTTTTTTCTTTTTGGCTGCTCAGCTTATGGGATCTTAGTTCTCTGACCAGGGATTGAATCTTTTGATTCTTAATTAGTGTACAAACACTGACATGATCATTCAGCCCACTTTGACCTCAGAAGATTTTCACTGGGAGAAATCTAATGAAGTATGAGCAAAGCCTTCAGCCAAGGGTCATACCTCACTGTGTTTCCTTCATTGCCTGAATATCATCATATTTAGATGATAGAAGGAAATTTTTAAGTGGTGTTGAATGTGAGAAATCCTAAGATTTCCCTCCCCTATAGTCTGTCCCCAGATCATGGTGAAGTTGAACACATCAGAGGAAAGAGGGGCTGTTTTGTAATGTATAGTCACAAAAATCCAGACTTCCCCTAAAAACAGATACATTTGCTAAAACTAAAATTGTAACATTTCATTTAACAACTAGAAATGACCTTTTAGTTCAAAAAAGTATATATCCATTAACCTATAGACGTGTTTCTAATGTTATATTATCTTCCCAATCTAATTACTAAATCTATTTATTCCAATGAATAAATAACAGTCTTTAATCTCATGGTAAATTTTAAAGTTTTGTTTGGCCCCCAAATATAGTAATCAATCTATGTTCTTATCTAGTTCTCTTCATTCTCCAACATCAAGGTGGTTATCAATTTTTTTAATATTTATTTGGCTGTACTGGATCTTAGTTGCAGGATCTTCAACCTTCTTTGCAGCATACAAACTCTTAGTTTTGGCACGTGGAATCTAGTTCCCTCACCAGGCATTGGACCAAGGCCTCCTACATTGGGAGCAGAGTCTTAGGCACTGGACTACCAGAGAAGTTCTTCAGTTTGTTGCTTTTTAGCATCACCGGTTCTGCTTTATTTCTGAATGCTTTTTTTTTAGTTTCTCATTATTTTTTAAATGGAAATCATCCCTTTCTCTATCACTCTGAACATGCCACATACACTTATTTTGAAGTCTTTATCAGTCTATTCCAAAGTGTAAATTTAGAGTGAATTCATATTCTAATTTTTTATTTTCTTGGAAAGCTTTTGTTTTATTCTTTCCCTGTTACTCTGGGCTCACACTTCTCTGCCTAGCATTCCACATTTGTTTGCACCTGACCCTTGGCCCAGCTTAAGTCCTGTAAACAACACTTCAGGCCTCCCCTGCCCCATGCTAGTCTCACAGTCTCGCAGAATCAGGAAATGGGCCAACTGGAGGCTTGGCTGTGAGGCTCATCTGTGTATTCCTGCCTCCCCAGTCTCATGGTTTTGGAAATGCCACCTCCCCAGGTGGCAGTCAGAAGTAGTTGTTTATTTTTTCCAGCTTCCTTTCAGGACCTGTTCTGCCTCTCACTTCCAGCAGTGAGCCTTGTGTGGAACATCTTTGTTCTCTTTATCCCATAGGATTCAAACTCCCAGTCAGTTTTCCTGACTTCTGGACCAGAGCACAACGCATCCCAGGCTGCAGTCTGCTCTGCTTTGCATTTCTGCCAAGAGTGTATTATCTCTTTTCTGCTTGATCTTTTCAATCTTCAGCTATTCATCTTATCCTTGGGTTTATCTAGGAATACTGGGTTATGTCATTATTTTGTCTGTCACTGCTGTATGTTTGGAGCAGAGAAGGTACATCAAGCATGAATTCTTTCTCATCCCTGGCCATTCTTCTCTGCCCAACCAAGTCTTTATGTCCAGTGGCTACTAAGCAAGGGAAGTTTTATGTCTGTTGATCCAGTGGTGTATCTGGGTGTGTGCTGACTACCATTTGCCACATAATCAGCTGCCAGGTCTTTGATGAGACAGATGGAAAAAGTTTACCACAGGTTGATTAGTTCTGAATGACTTAGCAGATTATAAACCAGTTTTCTCCTTCATGTCCAAACCACTAAGAGAGAGGTTGGATTACAAAACCTGAGAGATCTGTTCCAGATTTTAATGACCTCCCATCTGTATTAAGTCATCACTTCAGAGGATATACAGAGCACCCAGGTTGTTTTTGAGAGTTGACTCCGTGAATTTGTAATTACTACCAAACTCGAGTATGAGCTTGTTAGCCGGTCTCATCCTAGGATGTATATACCACAGCGCACGTTACGGCCTCACTACAGAATTTCCAGGCCTGTGAAGGACTAGGGAAAAGCTGAACACATCTAATCTCTAAAGATGGACCACTTACAAGCAAGGTGCCTCTTATTTAAGAAGGCCCTTTAGGGACTTCCCTGCTGGCCCAGTGATTAAGACTTGCAGTGCTGGGGGTGCATGAATGTTTGGAGGAACATACATGCTCTTCCAGGCTAGTGCTTTACACACACTAGTTCACTAGTTCAACCCTGGTTGGGGTGCTAAGATCCCACATGTCTCATGGTCAAAACCCCAAAAAAACATTAAAAAAGAAAGGAAAGCAATATTGTAACTATTCAATAAAGACTTTGAAAAATAGCCCACATTAAAATCTTTTTTTAAAAAAAAAAAGGTCCTTTCCCCCAACTCAAGGCAGGCCCTTCACCCACCAGGGTGAGGGAGCACCCCCCACCCTGCTTCTGGAAGAAAACAAATGCAGCACAGGGCTCAAAAGCGTGGGTTTTGGAATCTAAATGTGAGCCTCAGTCCCAGCTCATCGCTGATTGACTATGAAATTGACAAGTTAACTTTCTCTGCCTTCATTTCCTCATCTGTTGAGAAAGAAATGAAAGTGTCAGTTGCTCAGTCATGTCTGACTCTTTATGACCCCATAGGCTGTAGCCCACCAGCCTTCTCTGTCCGTGGAATTCTCCAGGCAAGAATACTGGAGTGCGCAGCCATTCCCTTCTCCAGGGGATCTTCCCAACCCAGGCATCAAACCCGAGTCTCCCGCACTGTAGGCAGATTCTTTACCTTCTGAGCCACTAGGGAAGTCCCACGAGAAAGGACTAATAGTAGTCTTCCTTCCTAGAACTCTTATGAGCACTAAGTGAACTGGTGCGTGTAAAGCACTAGCCTGGAAGAGCATGTCTATTCCTCCAAACACCAAAAAAACCAGAATCACCATATGATCCAGCAACCTGGGTACATATTCAGCAGTATTGAAAGCAGGGACTCGAACAGGTACTTGTACTTCCACATTCACAGCAGCATTATTCACTGTAGCCAAGAGGTAGAACCAACCCAGGTGTCTATCAATAGACGAATAAATAAACAAAATGTGGTCTATCCATAAAGTGCAATATTATTCAGTCTTAAACAGGAAGGAAATTCTGACACAGGCTGCAGCATGGATGAGCCTTGAGAATATTGTGCTCAGTGAAATAAGCCAGACACAAAAGCACAAATAGTGTATGATTTCACTTACACGTGCTGTGTGCTTAGTCACTCAGTTGTGTGTGACTCTTTGCAACCCCAGGCTCCTCTGTCTGTGGGGATTCTCCAGACAAGAATACTGGAGTGGGTTGCCGTGATTTCCTCCAGGGAGTCTTCCCAACCCAGGGATTGAACCCAGGTCTCCTGCATTACAGGGAAATTTTTTATCCTGTGAGCCACCAGGGAAGCCCAAGAATACTGGAGTGGATAGCCTATCCCTTCTCTAGCAGATCTTCCCAACCCAGGAATTGAACCAGAGTCTCCTGCATTGCAGTCGGATTCTTTACCAGCTGAGCTATCTAGAATGTTTGACCTCTATCAAGTTCATAGAGACAGGGAGTTGAAGGGCGGGTGCCAGGGCTGAGAGAAGAGGGGAAGGGGAGTTAGTGTTTAATGGGTAGACTTTCAGTTTGAGAAGATGGAGAAACTCTGGGCACACACGATACTGATGGTCGCACAAGGCTGTGAACACACCAAACACCACAGAACTAGACAATTAAAAGTGGTGAAGACGGTAAATGTTATGTTCTGTGTTTCTCACCACAATTTTAAAAGCAAGGAGCATCACATGACAGCATAACATTTGCTATAAAATGACTGTTGATTTCTTTGATCGCTTTCACTGATCAGATCTCCAGATCCTGTGCTGGGACTGCTGCTCCCAAGAGGAATGGGACTCAGGCCCCGCCCTCAGAGCTTGTGGCCCAGCACGGGTGAGGCATCTACACGGTGTGTCCTAGGTGATAAAGGCCGGTCAGCGACTTGAGGGACACTGGGAACAACTGGCCAGCATTCCTTGAGAGACCAGTGAAAGTCAAAAAGCCTTTCTGGATAGCGTCAGGTGTGACCTGAATCCTGAAACTTGGCAACATGGTCATCAAGCTCTGGGGTTTGGGCGGGGAGGTGGAGACAAATCTGGGCACTGCGGGGACTGGTGCATGGGTGGCCATGTGCTTGGTTCTCCTGGGCTCGAGGTGTCCAAGGAGGCAAGACCACGCCAGCAGACAAGGCTCAAGAACGAGGCAGAGGCCAGACCCCAGAGGGCTCTGGGCTGTGGGGAACCACCCCGCAGCTGCGCCAGATTTGTTGCTCGGGTTTTCATTGTTATTTCTCCTGCACTGCCGTCAGATTCCACATCATCTGAGCCACGAGGGAAACCCTCCAGACTAAGTAGCAACTGGTGAAAAGCCGAAAAGTCTAATGTTTTCAAGCCTGCTCAGAGAGAATGATCCACATGGGTTTGTGAGACATCAAACGCTTATTATTCAGACCCAAATTGCTCATCCTCAGGAGTACTGAGCTATTTGCACACAAACCTCGGCCTAACGTAAACTTGTTATTTTGTGCAGCTCCAGGGGCAGAGAAAATATTTCTCTCTTCTTTTTTCTCAGCAGTGTTTCAAACTGAGCTTTATTGATTATGACCTGTATTCATTTCAAGTAGCTTTCAAATAAAAGACTTACATAACTAGTTTTACTTAATGTTCAAGAGGGTGCATGTTCCCAGTGAATCAAGAAACCAATATTTTTACGCTGGAAGCTACACACAAATCTAGACCTCATTGTTGGAGACTACAGCCCGAAGTTCTCCTTGGGATGTGAAGGAATCCCCATCAGCTACAGCCAGGAAATGTTTCCTGTGAAGTCAGAGCAGCACTGTTGGGTTTCTAAGAGATAAAGCAGACTGTTGGCAGCCTAATGCTCTGCTGGATGGTAGTACTTCTGGTATAAAACAAGCTGCTAGAAATCCTCCCTGCAGCCCACTTCCTGCAAACAAGTATGTTCTAGGGGTCTGTCCAGTCCTAGTTCACCAAGTCCATTCAGAACAACTCACTAGGTGCTTACAAATTTGCCTCATGTTAGGAAAGGTATCAAACAAATCTTATTTCTCCCAGAGATTTTAGGGAGTTTGCACCAAATAATTCAGAAAATCTGTTTGTTGCAAATTAGTCAGTGCCCTTTGGGTTTTGAATTGAGTGGAAGCCATAGAGCATCTCTTGTGCAGGCTACCCTGGCTATGCACAAGGCACCCGCATGTTCTAACATTGTTCCCATCATGCACTTGAGAGTCTGAGAGCTGGGGTCCATATCACTTTGTTCTCTCTGAAACTTCAGCACCTCAGCTAATCTGTCACTCCCAGGAGCAAAAACTAGCATCCACACCACGAGCTTCCCAAATGACAAGTGAAGAAAGTGACAGTGTTAGTCACTCAGTCATATCCAACTCTTTGGGACTCCATGGATTGTAGCCTGCCAGGCTCCTCTGTCCGTGGGATTCTCCGGGCAAGAGTACTGGAGTATGTTGCTCCCTCCATCAGGGGATCTTCCCGACCCAAGGATCAAACTCATGTCTCCTGCATCACAGGCAGGGTCTTTACTGTCTGAGCCACCAGAGAATCTCCAAGTGACAAGTGAGAGGAGAGCAGGTAATTTTGCTGCCTTTCATCCCTGGTTGACAAACACTCTGACATTGCTCTCGGTGTATGGAGCAGTGATTCTCAACTAGGGATGTCTTTATGCCCCAGGGACTGATGGCAATGTCTCCAGACATTTTGATGTCATGACTAGGAGTGGGTGGAGGGATGCTACTAAACGTTCTACAATGCACAGGGAGCCTCCCTCCCACCCTCAAAGAAGTGTCCAGTTAAAATGTCAATATTGTCAAGATTAGAAACACTTGAGTGCCTCCCATTTGATCCTCTCAGAAAGTCAAACTTTTCTGCCCACCAAAATCATTCTCCCCTTTGGTAGCAATGGGAGTTACAGCAAGGTGCAAGACTGGACTACATTTCCCAGCCTCCTTTGCAGTTCAGTGTGGTCATGTGATTGGTTCTCACCAATAGAACATCACCTGAAGTGCTATTCCTCCCCCTTCTGCTGGCAAGATGTAAATTAACAGCCAAGCTATGCTGGAGCCTCAGTTTGGATCCTGGATCCCTGAATCACTATGTAGGAGAGAGCCACTGTCGCTAAAAACACACACTGGAGTCTGTTATGTGAATGAGACATTTCTGTTGTATTTGAGCCAATAAACATCTTTAGGTCTGTTTGTCGCAGCAGCTGAGCTCATCCTAGCTAAAAGCAGACATTCCCCTGAAAGTCCATTTTGGCCCTAGGAGCCTTAGGGAGCCGAGACCTCTGAATGTGGTAGGAATCTTTGCCCTGGGGTTAGCGTGGGCACCCCCCAAGCGGGGTAGGGGGGCAGTACCTGTCAATGCCCACTGCTGGGGCTCTTGCCATGCTCAGCACAGCCTCAACTCCAAAATATGTGGGGATTTGATCCCAGTTCTGTGTGATTCAGCTGCATCATAACAGTTGGGGCACTTGAGTTGACAGTGGCAGAACTTCAATTGGGACCAGCTTAGGCAACAGAAGGAAGAGGCGGCTCAGGTAACCAAATCTCATGACCCAGCAATCCCACTGCTGGGCATACACACCGAGGAAACCAGAATTGAAAGAGACGCATGTACCCCAATGTTCATCGCAGCACTGTTTATAATAGCCAGGACATGGAAACAACCTAGATGTCCATCAGCAGATGAATGGATAAGAAAGCTGTGGTACATATACACAATGCAGTATTACTCAGCCATTAAAAAGAATACATTTGAATCAGTTCTGATGAGATGGATAAAACTGGAGCCGATTATACAGAGTGAAGTAAGCCAGAAAGAAAAATACCAATACAGTATACTAACACATATATATGGAATTTAGAAAGATGGCAATGATGACCCTGTATGCAAGACAGCAAAAAAGACACAGATGTGTATAGCGGACTTTTGGACTCAGAGAGAGAGGGAGAGGGTGGGATGATTTGGGAGAATGGCATTGAAACATATATACTATCATGTAAGAATCGAATCGCCAGTCTATGTCCAATGCAGGATACAGCATGCTTGGCGCTGGTGCATGGGGATGACCCAGAGGGATGTTATGGGGAGGGAGGTGGGAGGGGGGTTCATGTTTGGGAACGCATGTACACCCATGGTGGATTCATGTCAATGTATGGCAAAACCAATACAGTATTGTAAAGTAAAATAAAGTAAAAATTAAAATTAAAAAAAAAAAGAAAAGCAGCAAGTGGACCTGCCCCCGGGACACCTGGAGCAGTGGGACTCACCTCCTCCACCTCCTGCCTCCGCTGTTCTAGGGAGTTGGCTTAGTTTTGGATTTCTGCAGTCAAGCCACTTCACACAGGATGGAAAGGTTTATTCATCCTCGAACTCATACACACATTTTGAAAAACTTCAGGAGGGTCTTGGGTTGAGCATTCATGCTATGGCTGGAGCTGGAGTGTGTTTGGGAAGCAGTGAGAAATGGGACTGCCCCCACATAAACAATCCCATACGAGCATTCTAGTCAGTAGAGATCCACTCACCTTTTCAGTGACCCATCTTTGTCCCCACCCATGATACTCAGCCAGGGATCAGGGTGTAGGCACAGGGAACATATCACAGAATTATTTTCCTCACAACTTTACCCCCCACCCCTACCATTGCCAGTGAGGGTTGTCTGAAATGCAACAGGAGACGATTAGAACAGTGCAAGATGTGATCAATCATAAAATATGATGGCACTTGAAGTCTGCTAGGTGACTCAAGTTGGAAATTCTTCAGCAAGATAAACTGACAACCATCTGTCTCAAGTAATCCTCTCCTGTTTCTACTGGCTCAGCCTAGTTTATTTCATTCATAGCATTTATCCCACTCTGGTTATTTGGTTTATCTGTTTACTTGTTTATTGTCTATCCCTCCTACTAGAATGCAAGCCTCTGGGGGCCGGGATCTTGTCCATCTTGGTTCCTGCAGTGTCCTCACTCAGCCAGGTGCCAGACGTGACGTGTGCAAGAGAGCATTGCTTCTGCCAAAGCTCGGGCATGTGGGGCTTTGCTGAGGGCCATTCCACCTGTCCTCGGTGTGTGATGACCGAACTGTCTGCAGGCACTTCGTAGAATCTGCTCCTGTTTGCATCACCCCTTGTAGAGAAGTTCCTTGAAGTCTCTGAGACCTGAAAGTGTGTTTTCAAGTGTAATTTCCCATGTTTTGTAGTTCTGTTTTATTTCTTTCACTAGTCACCTAGAAGATGGAGATTTCTGGTACAAACAGAAGAGTCAAAATTAGAAAGTTGTGAATCCATTTAACAGTGATTGCCCTTTGGAGATGGTGTTCAGAGTCTCATCTCCCAAGTTTTTTCCAGTCATTCCATACATTTTTATTTCTTGGCAGGGTCACAATTCATTCTCTTGAAATCAAATTTTCAAGTCCTAAATCAAACTTTCAAGTCCTTCCAGTGACCTGTTCTTCAGCATTTGTCACCACTGACTGCTCTTTCTGGAACTTTCTCCATCCTTAACCTCCACACCAGTCATCCAAGACCCTGTTTCTTCCTCCTTTGCTGTCTTCCTCTGACATCTCCTCTAAGTTCTCTTCAAAGTTCCCCCCCACCCCGACCTCCTCCAGTGTGTTAAAGGATGCAGTGCCCACTGGTCTGCTTGTCCTTGCCCTCATCCTCAAACTCACTTGGGTTCAGTTACTGCTCAATGTGGGGTTCTCGACCTCACACTCTAGTTAGGTCTTGTGCTGTGCCAGTATGCATCTCGGACTCAGCTTGTGCAGGACAGAAGTCATTTCCTCCTCACGTTCTTGCTCCTCTAGCTGCTTCTCTTCCCCTCGGCGTCTTCCTTCCCCTCTTCCAGCTTGTGACCAACCCTGTCCATTCTGCGTCCTCAGCGTCCCTCTCTGACCGGCCTCTCCTGGCCCTGTTGCATCCTGCATCCCTGTTTCCATCTGTGAGCCCAGCCTCCTCTCCTCACCCCGAGTTCTGCACCCAGTGGCTCCCCCCACACGTTCTCCAGAATAATCACCCCACGCAGCTTAGCCCAGTCACTGTTCCCTCTTCACCCTGAGCTTTTTAACACTTCAATACCCTTAATGCAGGATTAAGCCCCATGTCCGGATCATCTAAGGCCATTTGTGGCCAGACCCCTGCCACCCTTCCCAGCCTCTGCTCTATCCTGGGCACCCTATATCCCAACTCTGTAGAATCGTTGGCAGGTGCCCCATGTGCCAAGCTACAGCCACTTCCTCTCTACAGAATGCCTCCCCTTAGTCAGTCGCCTTTAATAACTGGTTTATGGGGACGCCGCCTTGGGGCCCTCTTCCCCCTTATGACTCACTGTCCCCACCCTGTGTTTATCACCATCACAAGCCCTATTACACTTCACTGCATTTATCTGATTACAAGTCTATCTTCTCTGATGGACTATAAATTTCATGACACATGGTAGGCTTTCAGTATGCATTCCATGAATGGATATCGCACGGTAGGCTTTCAGCATGCGATCCACGGATGGACCTCACACATATAAACTCCACAAAAGGGCCGCTTTGTTGTTTTGTCACAGCTGTATCCTCAGCCTGCTTTGTAGCAGATAGTCAACATATTTGTTGACTCTGTGAGTGAGTACAAATAAAAATACTCCAAGGGTATATAATAGGCACATATCCTAGAGGCTGACTTTCTGGGAGTCTATGACTCGACGGGGTTTTTCCTTCAAAGCTCAAGGAGACCTCAACCACTCCTCCTGTCTGTCCCTTGATGGCCAGAAACCAGCCGAGCAACCGTGGCTTCCTCCCGGGCCTCTGGATGACTCACAGGACGCCTTTCTTGGGGAGGAGTGGGAGGAGATGATGGTTAACAAAAATAACCACAGACACAGGAGATCATCAAGCCTCCGTCTGTGGAGTGAACAACGGGGGGTGCGCATCCCAACGTCTCTCCCAGGCAGGGCAAAGCAGGTGTCTGTCCTTCCAGAAGCAGTGAGATTCAAACATGTACACGATCCGAGAGTCAGCCAGCCTTCCCGTAGAGAAAATAAAACTGCCGCAGCTCCCAGGGCACCTGCTGCTGGTGTTACATGAGAGCATTCTTTATAAATTGTGAAGGAAACACACACTGGTGATTATTAAAGTTAAGTTGATTTTCTCTCTTTGTGTCTTTTTTATTTTTACAAAGGGTTTTTAATCTCATTTGATAATGACGTCAACCAGGAGAAAAGAGCAATTTTTTAAAAACTTAAAAATTGTTTTATTTTGTACTGGAATATAGCCGATTAACAATGTTGTGATAGTTTCAGATGCACAGCAAAGGGATACACATGTATCCACTCTCCCCCAAAACTCCCCTTCCATCCAGGCTGCCACATAACATGGAGCAGAGTTCCTTGTGCTATGCAATAGGTCGTTATTAGTTATCCACTTTAAATATAGCAGAGTATGAAGATGTCCATCCTGAAGTCCCTAACTATCCCTCCCTCCACCTTCAGTCCTCTCTGGCAACTGCTTAGTTCAGAGACGTGCAATTTTACAGGTAAAGAAAAAGACTCAGAATCAGTAACTTGCTTAGAACATGATTTTCTTTTTTTTTTTAAGAACATGATTTTCAAAGTGGTCCAAGGACCTGCAGTAACAGCATCACCTGGGAACTTGATCAGCACATACCTGTGGGCCCCACCTGGACCCACCAAATCAGACACTCTGGCATGAGGCCCAGCTAAGTGTTGTCACAACCCTCTCCTTGCCCACCCCTTGACTCAGATGCATGCCCAAGTTTGAAAACCCTTGACTCAGAGTCGTGCAAGTAGCAGGTAACAGACCTGGGCGAGAACCCGAGGAGGTCGTCCAGGCTGTCTTTCCTTCCTTGTCTGTTAGTAGCTAACCGTTTCCTGCTCCAACTTGCTCCAAGAGGCCCTGCACACACCCCTTCCAGCTACATCTTCACTTTCCTCTAGTCCACTCTCCCCTCGTCCCCACCAGCCTCCTCTGTTCTTTAGACACGCCACTCCTTTCTACCCAGGACCTTTGCACAAACTGTTAGGTCTTCCTGGAATGCCATTCCTCCTGCCTCCATTCTCCTCACAACTCGAGAGGAACATCCTCTTTTTAGAGGGCCCTCCTTGGGGCACCTCCCAGATCGCCAGGTCCCTCTGTTTATTTTCATCACAGCGTTTGACACCTTCTGAAGTTACCTTTTTTGTTTGCTGGGAAGCAAACTCCCTGAGGCTGGGTCCCGTCCTTCCTGTTTGCTATCTTGTCTCCAGAGCCCACCCCAGTGCACAGCACACACTCGAGCATTTATCACATAAACAAACCACAAACGGGAGGCCATTTCCTCCGTTCCCAACTCCTGTGAGACAGGGCCAGCCTAGGCACTCCCTGGGGAGGGAAGCAGGGAGGGCAGTTGGCGGTTTCTCTGAATACTGGGGGGCACCTGATGAAGCACCCACCCAGGGCTTAGTCCCCAGGGAGAAGCACATCAGTGAATTAAGTGCAGTTTCCACAGATGGGGGAGGGGAAGGAAGCTGGTTCCAGATGAGAAGAGTGCAGCGGGGGAGACTTTCCCTAAGACTGGCGAAGGACAGCGCTTTGATTATTCTTATTAATGGTTAAAGACAATGTCCTCTCAACAAATGCTTCAGTGTACAGTACAGCGATGTTACTATACATACATCGCTTTTCTTAATTGGAGGACAATTGCTTTACAATGTTTTGCTGGTTTCTGCCACATATCAACATGAATCAGCCACAGGTATACATGTGTCCCCTGCCTCCTGAGTCTCCCTCCCACTCCCACTCCATCCCATCCCTCTAGGTTGTCACAGAGCACTTTCCCTGTGTCACACAACAAAGTCCCATTTGCTATTTTGCACATGGTAGTATGTATGTTTCCATGCTGTTCTCGAAATCCGTCCCATCCTCTCCCTGCACTGTGTCCACAAGTCTGTTTTTTATGTCTGCATCTCCATTGCTACCCTGCAAGTGGGTTCATCAGTACCACGTTTCTAGATTCCATATATATGTATTAATGTACAATATTTCTCTTTCTCTTTCTCACCACTCCTTATAATGGACTCTAGGTTCATCCACCTCATTAGGACTGACTCAAATGTGTTCTTTTTTATGGCTGAGTAATATTCCATTGTATATATGTACCACAACTCCTGTTCCATTCATCTGTTGGTGGACACCTAGGTTGCTTCCATGTCCTAGCTATTGTAAAAAGTGCTATAACAAACATTGGGGTACATATACATACGTTGCTGTACAGCAAATCTCTAGCACATTTTATCTTGCAGGAGTGAAACTAATGCTGTCAAACAACAACTCCTCACCTCCCCTTCCCCCAGCCCCCGGCAGCCACCGTTCTACCTCCTGTTTATATGACCCTGACCACTCCAGGTACCTCATATATCTAGAACCGTATAGTATTTGTCTTTCTGTGGCAGGTTTATTTCACTCGCAGAATATCCTCAAGATTCATTTACTATTGAAGACATGACAGGATCTCTTTCATTATTAAGGCTGAATAATATTCTACTGTATGCATAGATTACATTTACCATATCCATTCAGCCATTCATGGACATTCAGCTTGTTTCCACCTCTTTGCTCTCGTGAATAATGATGCTATTAACAAGCAAGTACAAATGTTTCTTTGAGATCCTATCTTCAAGTCTTTTGGATAAATGCCCTTCAATGAAATTGCTGGATCATATGGTAGTTCTTCAGTAAGTTTCGTTTGTTTGTTTGTTTGTGTTTGGCTGTGAAGGGTCTTCACTGCTGTGGGCGCTTCTCTCTAATTGCTGTGAGCTGGAGCTACTCTACAGCTGTTGTGCACAGGCTTCTCATTGCGGTCACTTCTCTTATTGCAGAGCACAGACCTCAGGGCCCGTGGGCTCAGTAGTTGTGGCTCATGGGCTCAGCCGCTCTGTGGTGTGTAGGATCTTCCCAGATCAGCGATTGAACCCGTGTCTCCTATATTAGCGGTGGACTCTCTACCACTGAACCACCAGGGAAGCCCATGGTAGTTCTATTTTAATTTTTTGAAAACTTATCTCCTAGGGTGGGTTTTGTTCTCTTTTTTTTTTTTTTATGATGACCGTTCTAACAGGTTGAGGTGGTATCCCATGGCTTTGGTCTGTATTTCCCTAATGATTAGTGGTGTTGAACATCTTTACATACACCTGTTGGTCATTTGTATGTCTTCTTTGGAGAAAACTCTATTCAAGGCTTCTGAAGGGACCACTCTTTTTTGGAAAGAGTTTTGCAAGAGGTAGAAACCCACTGGTGTCCCAGTTACACGAAGTGCTCTAAACGGGGGGCAGCTAGTGGTTGCCCAAAATGGGAAGGACCAGATAACACTACCCTAGTGCTCAAGCTTGAAGGAGTATAAGAGGTGGCTCTTGCCTTCATGGGGACCACACAGGCCATGTCAGCCAGAGCGGCAGCTGAGATGCTGTGGTCCTTACTCCATATTCTGGGTGTATAACTCCCTGGATTCCAGAACAATCTTAAGGAAGGCATGGCTCTGATTTTGACTGTAACTGTCTGTTTTTGTTTAAAATTGTAATAAAATTCACATAACATAAAATTTACCATCTTGGCCATTTAAAAAATTTATTTATTTGGCTGCACTGGGTCTCAGTTGCAGCACATGGGCTCTTCCTTCTTCATTGCATCATTGGAATCTTTACTTTGGCATAGGAACACTTACTTGCAACATATGTGATCTAGTTCCCTGACCAGGGATCAAACTTGGGCCCCTTCCATTGGGAGCACAGAGTCTTAGCCATTGGACTACCAGGGAAGTCCCAAGATATTCTTTGATACAATTAAAAACAACCAAAATTTAATTAAAAAAAAAAAAAGATACCCTTTAGGAGCACATACTTCCCAGATAGCTCAGATGGTAAAGAATCCGCCTATAATGCAGGAGACCTTGGTTTGATCCCTAGGTCAGGAAGATCTCCTGGAGAAGGGAATGGTTACCCACTCCAGTATTCTTGCCTAGAGAATTCCATGGACAGAAGAGCCTAGCAGGCTACAGTCCATGGGGTCACAAAGAATCAACCATGACTGAGTGACTAACACTTTATCGCGTTTATAAATGCAATACAACTACCTAAAGTACATGGAAACAGAGAAAATGGATAAAACAAGAGTGCGCATGTTTTGAGAAGTTAAAGGGGGACAAGGAGGACATGTGAATTCACTAGTCTCTCTAGCTTTGGATGTGTTTGATTTCTCCATTATGTAGAGAAACATTAAAATAATATAAAGAGAAAGAGGGTCAGGCAATGGCAAACAGAGATGAAAGGTTGCTTATTGCCATGGGTCTGGTTTGGCTTTGTTTTGTTTTGGATGGTGAGCTCGTGGGTGCTTGTTACATAACTAAACAACCAAATTAAAGCAAGCCATGCATGGAGAAATGGAGAAACAATTAGGGAAGTAGAAGGAAAGTGTGCAGGCAGCCTTGTACACGGTTCTCAGAGGCCCTGAGTGGATGGATCCCAGGACGTGTCCTCCTGGAGCTCCATCTACAAGGCAAGCGTTGGAACTTGTGGAGCCCTGGGTGCTCGTTCTCCTGATGCAACCAGCCCTTCTCCCTCCCGGGTCACTTCTCTCACTTGCCTTGCTGACAATCTGAGAGTGTTCTTGCCAGCAAAGGCCTGGGTCAGTTATCCTGGGACTTCGAGCTTCCTAATGAGAGCTGGTCCTATGCCAGGTATGTCACCAGTGGTCTGCTTGCAACTGGGGATCCAAACACAGGGGTTCACGTTCGCCCCCAGCACACAGTAGCATTCAGGGTCCCTGAAGACCTCAGCATGTGTGGGAACAGCTGCCAACAGAGAAGTGGGCTGGCAGTATCCTGCAAGGAGGAAGGGTCTTCCTTTAAGAGAAAAGTGGACTAAGAGATAGGGCCCCTGCACTGTGCGTGCATGTGCCTTCCGTGTTTTCTCGGGGCCAGCTCTTCAGGGATGCCCTCAACTCCTCTGAGCACAGGAGTGGTCTGGCCCCTTGGCAAACTTATCAAGACCTTAGGGGAGAAAAACTCCTGATTGCTTCCTCCCCATACCCAGCTCTTCTGGCTCTTCTCAAAGTGCAGTCCCCAGGCAGAGCCACCTGGCAACATGGGATCCCTGGAAACTCATTACAAAGGCGGCTAGTCCCAGTTTCTTTACTGAGTCAGAAACTCTGAAGGTTGTGCTCGGCGGTCTGTCCCTTGACGAGCCCTCCTGGGGACTCTGATGCCTGCTCCAGTTTGAGAACCGCTGGAGGACGTACATTGGGTCCCATCCCTGTGTCCTGGCATCACCTCCGTCCCTGACAGTACTCCACGGGTCTTTGCTTCCAAGACCTGCCGTCGCCCAGTTTGCCCCAAGGAACCCCAGCACCAGCAGGTCTAATCCCTCACTTCTGGGCCCTGATTCTTGAGCTGCTGGAGCAGAACCTCATGGAAGCAGGATGCTGCACCAAGCTCCTGTCTCCCACCTGCAGAGGGCTCTGGTCACGCCCGTCCTGCCTGGGCTCCCCTCCAGCTGCCCAGAGAGCTCCCTTTCCTTCCCCCCAGTGGTGGTCCTACTGCCTCTCTCTCCACAAGCCCCTGCCCAGCTTCCAGGCATTTTAGCAGGTAGTTACTCACCCAGCGTTTCTTCCATCTACAAACTATTTACGTCTTTCCTCCTCCTTTCCCAAATCTGTGCCAGAGTCTCCCTGAGGCTGGTCCGAGACTCATCCCTCCAGCGACATCCTAGGCCACCTCCCACCACTGGGTGGGACTTGGCTTAGGTGTGCTTCCTCTCCTGTGCTCTTCCTGGCCAACTCCTTTTCTTACATTCAAGGACAAACAGCACCAGCAGAACATTTTCAAATAAAAAATTTTAATTATATTGACCATCTATATTCTCTAAGGATAAGAAGGTGTCAGAGGATGAGATGGTTGGAAGGTACCCCCGATTCAACGGACATGAGCTTGGGGAACTCCATGAGATGGTGAGGGACAGGGAGGCCTGGCGTGCTGCAGTCTATGGGGTCGCAAAGAGTCAGACATGACTTGGCGACTGAACAACATGTTCTCTAAAGCAGTGCGGACCTGGGTTTGAATTCTGACTATCAAGGAAGCACTAGCCAAACTCTGTATTTTTTTAAACATCAGTTTCTTCTGCTCTAAAAAGGACTATCAAAACATTTTTGCATGATTATTAAGAAAAGGCTTTTCAATATTATCAGTGTAAAATGCATTGCAGCTATAAGAGCTTGACATTGTGGATAAAAATATTTAGTATTTGATACATGAATTAGATTTTTTTACTTAAACATTTATATAATATGAAAGATCTTTAATTTTAACTTCAAATCTTACAATAGAAGAAACTGAAGTGAATGTTCAAAGAAAAATCATGATGAGAATTTTGTAATTCTTGGTTTGATGGTGAGAAAAGTCCAGTGTGTCTCAAGTTACCAAAATTAGATGCTTAAGTAAAAAAGAACAACCAAAAGGCTAGATTCCTGGGTTCCCTCTAAATAAATGCTCCAGCTTACTCGTAACAAACCACCACCAAGAAGGAACTTCCCCAAGTCAACCAGCTACCAGCCAACTCACAGCCAAGTCTCTTGAAAGAGGGAGCTACATCAGCACTCCCAACTTTCTTACCTCGATTCCCTGCAGACTGATTTCCTGGAGGTCACCTGTAGTTTCCATGTTAACATGCCCCACTGGCATCTTAGTGCTCTGGTTCCTGAGCACCTGCCATGCACGGGGGTCCACACAGTTTTCATTCAGCACATTTATGCTGAGCTCCTCCACTGGCCACCAGTGGACAACCAGCCCTTGAGGAGATCCCAGGCCAGGACAGCAGCATCGGGCTCAAGTAGTCAGACTAGGAGAAACACGAGATGGACACATATCCGGCTGGTGGGAGGCAAGGGAAGAAGAGGAGCTGAGCAACGAAGGGAAGGGTGGGGGGGGATGCTCCAGACAGAAGAGCACCTGCCAACAAACAGTGCAAACGAGATACACGGTCGTAGTCACAGGATATTGCAGTCACATGGACGATGGCGCGGGAGGCATTGAGGAAAGGCTTCCTCAGGGAGGGGACACCCAAACCAAGTCTTGAGGGACACTCAGTTTCTGTTAAGGAGGTGAAGGAAGACACTGCAGTGTGTGCAAAGGCACAGGAGACAGCATCTCGGGACGGGAGTGAGTCACACCGGGTGATGACAGCGTCGCACGTGGGGGCAGCAATGCATGTCGAGTAGTCTTTTGTTTTGTTTTAATTTTTTAAATTTTTGTTTTGTTTTTTAATTTTTTAAATTTAAACTGGGTCTTTGTCGCTGCATGAGGGCTTTCTGATTGCAACAAGTGAGGGCTGCTCTTCATCTTGGTGCCCGGGCTTCTCACTGTGGTGGATTCTCTTGCCACAGCGTGGGCTCAGTAGTTGTGGCGCACTCGCTTAGTTGCTTTGCGGCATGTGGCATCTTCCCAGACCAGGATCGAACCCATGTCTTTTGCATTGGCAGGTGGATTCTTATCCACTGCGCCACCTAGGAAGCCCCATGTTGAGTAGTTTGGACAGAAAGGGATATAAGTCACTGAATCCTCTGTGTGTGAATGTGTGTGTGTGTGTGTGTGTGTGTGGTGTGGTGTGTAACTTTCCCCTTTAGTTAGAAAGAAGTTAAAAGAAGGCTGTTGTGCTGTAATGACTGGGGTGAAAACGACAACAATGTGTGTCCAGCAAGGATCCATGTTTCAAGTCACATTCGTAGCTGGGCTTTCAGGTCAGACAGGTGAATCCCTGCCTGGCCCATCACTAACATGTCCCAGAGTCCATATGCTCAGCTGTGAACTCAGGGCAGAAGTGAGACTGACCTCACAGCTGTTTAAAAGGATGAAAGTGCACCGTACCAGACAGTGGGAGATGGAGCCCGAGTGAACACGCACACACGAGCACCACCCCCTGGGCATTTTCACCAGGACTCACCAGACGCAGGTGCTCCGAGACAGGGAGCACACCGCGGCTCCAGGGTTTCTGGCTGCTCACAGGAAGCAGAGCCCGCGGAGGGCAGGCTGGGGAGGCCTGGAAGAGAGATGTGCTTTTTTTGTGGAGTGTGAAGTGCCCGCTGTCGGAAGAGAGACTCCTTCAGGAGTGAGGGCCTGCCTCACTCCTTCCCATCTCACCCTGTGTGCCAAGAAGCCAGAACCCCTGGCCACCTTACACCCGGATCACTTCTCAGCGCTGTGTTTGTTCCCTCCAGGCTTGCTCACTGCTTCCGATATAACCGGTAGATTCCCCAGCCAGGTATCCTCCACCCTTGGTGATGTAAACCCGCGACAGGTGCAGCATCCCAGTGGGACTCAGAGGCCAGAGGAGCCGATGCAGATATGCTGATGTTCACACTACGTGTGCCTAAGTAGAAAGGCGTACATTTCTGATACAAGAGTGTCACGTCTTCCATTGGCATCCGAGGAGCAGTGACAGGTTAACTTATCAGCTTGTGAGTTGGAAAGCAAGACCTAGAGTCATCAGTGTGTGCTTGTCTCGTGAAGCCATGAGGATAACTAACATTGCCAAGGCAGAGGTCTGTGCCTGCACCCAGGTGGCAGCGACGAGGAAAGGACTCAGCTAACACAGGAAGCCCCCAGAGGGCGTCCCTGGAGGAGAGCAGTATCCCCATAGGCCAAGGGAGTGCAGTTTTCTTCGAAACAGAGTAGGGAACGGGATCCGATGCTGCTTAAGAGTCAAGGAAGACTGAATGTGGCCACTGAATTTAGCAACTGGGTCACTGGCAAGAGACAGTGTGTGAGGAATGAATGGACGTAAATACTAGGCATTTCCAAGAAACTTGGCTCGTAAGGAAAGAAGAGAGATGGGGCCTTGGTAACGGAGAGATGGGAGCAAATACAAGTTTCCTTTCTAAACAGATGGAAGAGGGCTTCCTTGGTGGCTCAGTGGTAAAGAATCCACCTGCCAGTGCAGGAGACACGGTTCCATCCCCGAGCTGGGAAGATCCCACATGCTGCGGAGCAACCAAGCCCATGCGGGAGCCGGAGTACCGCAGCTAGAGAGTAGACCCCACTCTCAGGATCACCTGGGCCACTTCCACCAAGAGGGTGTTGTCCCAGCCCCACACCCTCCGGCCAGTCGACGTGCCAACTCCAGCTGCAGTGTGCCTCCAGGTGGGGGGAGCCCACCATCCCTGGGAAGGGGCCAGGTCAGCAGGTTTCCTGGTGGCCACCTTGCCTGTGATCCTGCAGGTTAGAGATGAGAGGCACCGAAGTGTCTCCCAGCCAGGGTCCTCTGGAGATGCCAACACACAAAGGGTGAGGATTAATTTGGAAGATGTCACCCAGCCCTGCGAAACCAGCCTTCAGGAAGACTGAATGCTCTCTGCCAGCAGAGCTGGGCATTCGGGAGCCGGACGTCCAAAGGGATGAGCCAAGCCAGTGAGGGCCACACAGGGCCATCCTCCAGGGACTGGGGGTTGACACAGCAGTCAGTCACAGAGTAGGACACGTGTATCCTCCCGGAGTTTCTGACACCACCACCCCTATCTTAACTCTCCCAATTCGTGGCACAGTGTTCTCATCCCACGGAGAAGAGCCCTGCCGGATGCTCCAGGCTCAGGACCCAGCTCTCCTGCCCCACAGGAGCACCCAGGCCCTGGGTCAGAGGCAAGAGACATGACTGCTGCTCCTCCTGCAGCCCCAACCTGGGACCAGGGCAGTCACCCCAGGCCTCTGGTGGTCAGGCTGGGGAAGGTCCCCAGGTGCCTGGGCCTTCTCTTTGGCTGGGCTGCCCTGGGCGTTCCAAGCACCGTCTGAGCCAGGGGGTGATCTGGTGCACTAAGGACAGGCGGGTTGGTCTGGCCAGGTGGGGGGTGGGGTGGGAGGTAAATGGGGACAGTAGGGACATGCAGTCGGGCCTACTTGCAGGCATGCTCCTGCTGCTTTGCATGGGATATACCCTCAGGACCCTTCTCCGGAGGTGTGCTAGCAAAAACGAGAAAAGGACTCTTCTTTGCCCTGGATGGTCCAGCTCTTTTGCGACTGGACTGTTGCAGGCTACGGAGTCGTCCTAACACAGCCTTGCACCTGGTTTCTGCACCACCACCGGCCCTCACTGGCCGAGTCTCAAAGGAGTGTCCATCAGAATCAGTCAAGAGGCTAAAAATGCAGATCGCCAGGCCCCACGGCGGAGATTCTCACTGAGCGGGTCTGGGGCGAGACTGGAAGTCGGCGTTCTCAACAAGCCCTCAAACGACTTGGGCGCGGATGCTCCGCAACGCCCACTTTGAGAAACCCGACTCTGGGGCTGAGACTCCAGCCCCGCTCCGCCTCGATTCTCCAAACTTTCAGCATGTCGCCGGGCGCATGTCCCCCCGCCCCGCTCCGTGGGTCTCATCCACGCGCGATCGTGTAGCATCTGGGGAACGTGGTGAGGACCGGGAGGGGGCGCAGGGCGGGCGAGCGGAGCCAAGGGGCGGCGAGGCGAGGAGGGGCGCGCCGGGCCCGGAGGCGCGCGTTGGCGGGGCCGGGGGCGGAGCGGCCGGGCCGGGGCGGGGCCGGCGGGCGGCGAGCGCCGGGGGAGCGCGCCCGGGGAGCGCGGAGGAGGAGCGCGGCCGGCGCCCCCGCCCGCCCTCCCGCCCGCGCGCAACAGTTCCCCCAAAGTTGCGCCCGGGAGGCGCGCGCCGGGCGGCCGAGGGGCGGGCGGACGGCGGCGGGGACGCGGAGAGCGCGGCGGCGGCGGCGGCGGCATGGGCACCCGGCAGACCAAGGGCAGCCTGGCGGAGCGAGCCGGCCCCGGCGCGGCGCCGGGCCCCCGGCGCGAGCGGCCCGACTTCTGGGCGTCGCTGCTGCTGCGCGCCGGGGACAAGGCGGGGCGCGCGGGCGCGGGCGCGGGGCTGCCCCCCTACCACCGGCGCGTCGGCATGGTCCAGGAGCTGCTGCGGATGTTGCGCCAGGGCCGGCGGGAGGAGGCGGGGACGCTGCTGCAGCACCTGCGCCAGGTGAGCGCCGGGAGGGGCCGCGGGGGCGCCCCGCCCCTGCCCAGGAGGCCCCGGGGCGCCAGGGGCACCGCCCGGGCCCCTTCTCGCGGGGACCGGGCCCGGTCCAGCCGCAGGTGCCTCGGCGCTGCCCCTGAATTTGAGGCCTCGGGGCAGGGCGGAGGAAGGCTGCCCGGAGAGGCCCGGCCGAGGGGGACCTGTTGGAATAATGTCCTCGTTTCTCTCCTCCGCAGGCAGAGGAGGAGGCTGGCCCGGGGCGGTGGGCGGCGGGGGACGCCTGCCTGAGCCAAGGTGCTTCTCTTACCCCCTACCCACTGGCAGTCTCTCCCATCAAGGGTCCTCAAAGAATGCTCAGTTGTCAGCTTCCCCAGGGGGAGTCCAAGGGCACAGCTCTGGGACTGGTGAGATTCCAGCCCCCAGGGGCTTCGCTTGCCGGGAGGCACCCTGGGTGAGAGGGGGTTCAGGTGGGAGACAGGTCTTCTCTCCCCTGACTAACTTTGACCGGAGCTCAGCCTGGAGCCGAGCGGTGGGGTGGGGGAGCTGGCCCGGTTCCCGTGGGACCGGCTGGCCGCAGGGCTTTCCAAGGCTGCCTGGGCCCTGCCCTCAGCCTGATCCCCCTGGTTAGGCACTGCCTTGGCACCTCTGGAGGGTCCCCTCTGCTTTGGGTCTCCCTGGGGCCGTTGCTGTCCACTTCTCTTGGGCTTGTTTTCCTTCTTCACTTTTTCATCCATTCTGTGGATTCTGTCCAGTGGGAGAGAGGCAGGAAGGCGCCCCTCCTGCATCCCTAGGGTTTGTCCTGGCCGACCTTTGCGGGGTAGCTGAGTCCAAGCCCCATATTCTGGCTCAGTGGTGGAGTCTAGTGGGGATGGGGAAGGGGCTCTGAGGTGGCCTGTCTGAAGTTCTCCCATCACTGTTGAAAGAGGCCGTCAGAGAGCCTTCCTGGGGGAAGCTTCAGAAATCAATCAGACCCTCATCCCTCCTGGAGTCTGTAGCACCCCCCTATCCCACTAGGGATCTGGTGTGTGGTCACCCTGGAGTGTGTGTTCCCAAGCTGTGTGCACACAGGGAGAGGGAGCCAGAGGCCTGGGGGCTTGGGAAGCCTGGGGTTTCTGCTCTCCCCTCCACTTTCCCAAATAGCATCCAGAAGGCTACCTGAGATGCTGCTGTTTCCCCAGGTGCCATCTCTGAACTGAATCTTCAGAGAAAGATGACAGTTCACACTTAGTAACTTTTTAGTGGTGTGTGTTTCTTTGTCTTTCAAGAACTGAAAGCCAGGTTATGGCCTCTGTGGAAACTGTTTTGCTTTCTATCAGAATAATGGGTTTTCCACACCATCATATCCATTTGCAACCAGACGGTGAGATGCTTTCTCTGATTGTATGCTGTCTCCCGGCACTGGGGTGGGTGCTGCAGAGGGTACAGGACCATGGAGGGGCTGACAGTGGGGGTCAAGGCAAGCCCTCCTGGGGCTGAAAAAGCAGAGTGCAGCCCCTGTTCTCGAGGGCCAGTCAGGGCCAGTCGTTCGGGTGGGGCCTGCAAGATGAGTGTGATTCCACATCCTGGAGAACCTGAGCTTCCCCTTGGTTTTTGGAGAGTAGACACATCCCTGTGTCCCCCACAGGCTTCCCTGATGGCTCAGACAGTAAAGAATCCGCCTGCAATGCGGGAGACCTGGGTTTCATCCCTGGGTTGGGAAGATCCCCTGGAGAAGGGAATGGCTACCCACTCCAGTATTCTTGCCTGGAGGATCCCATGGACAGAGGCCTCAGTCCATGGAGTCACAGAGACGGACACGACTGAGCAACTAATACTGTCTGTGTCACCCACAGCGTCCGGAGACAGGGAGCATTTCCTAACAGATGGTGGCTCGTTGGTGTCCTGACACTCTTCTGTCCTGACACAGTGGCACAGCTGATAAGGGTTGGAGGAGGTCAGCCAGGCTTCCCCTTTGCTGCAAAAACAGCAGAATAACTTGCCCTCCTGCTCCAGGCACGTCCTGGGCTCTCGTGACCTCTGGTTGAGGCCTGTGGGCTCTGCAGAGCCGGCAACGGGCCTGCCTAAGGTGCAGATCAGGGCCCTCCAGGGAGTGGCTGGGAGACCTGGGCAGCATAGGATGTGAGCCCCAGTGTCCAAATGTCCGTGGGAAGCAAGAGGTGGTTTTCTAGGACCCTGAGGCTGTTTGGAGGGATGAGGAGCTGCATCTGTGCTGTGCACAGAAGTGGCTCTTTCCCCCAAATCTTGTTTTCCTTTCCAGTTTCCTCCTCTAGGCCGGGGGTGGTGATGTTCAGAAAGCGAATGAGCAGTCACTGAGAAACAGGAAACACCCAGGGCTCCCTAGGGTCGGACCAGCAGGGGCGCATAAGTAACAGGAGGCGGAGGTGGGTGTGCGGATCTCAGGGTTCGGTCATGCTGGGACACTGTTCCTGCCCCCCAGAGCACAAGGGTGGGCATCAGTGAACAGGCAGAGGGAATGGGAGCCCAGACGGTCGTGGTCACGGTCATCCTCACCTTCTCCTGTGTTTGTCCATGTGTGTGGCTGCCCAGAGCCCCGTGGGAGGGGGCTGGAGGTTGTCCTGGTCTCTATGGGCCGTGAGCTCTTTGGAGCCCTGAACGATCTCTCCACACTCTTCCCAGAACAATGTGCCAACATTCACAGTCCTGCAAGAATGTTGGAGGGTTCACAGACCCCAGGTTCAGAATACACCCCTGTCTGGGACCTCTCCTTCCCAACCTGTGTGACTTGTGACAGGCTCAAGATGTGGAAGTGGGCCTGGGGACCACGTGTGACAGTTGCAGTGGGCTGAAGGACTGTGGCTGCCGGTGCCTCTGCTTCTGAATCTAGGAGTCTCTCTGGTCTTAGATTTGGGGGGGAGCTTCCTGACTGGAGACTCTCCAGCCTGTCCCTGCATGTCCCTTGCCTGAGCAGTATGGGGAGGCCTCCTTGGTGTTTAGGATGCTGAGCTGTGCAGTGGGGAGGGAAGCAGGCTCCCAGGAAGCTGCCTGCTGAGGGAAGGAGCCAAGGGGAGTCCCCTTCCCTTGAGGAGTCCTGCCATCTTGAGAAGAGCCTGGGGCCTAGGGTCAGCTCGGGCAGCTTGCATTCCGGTCCTCAGTCTGCTCCCACTTGGGACCCAGCCTATAACCTGTGAGTTGTGTTCCTCGTTTCCCTGAGGGTATCTAAGGTACTGAGCAGAGCAGATGCTACAACTGTGTGAGATTGCGTCGGCTCTGCAAACCTAAACCCGTTCTCACGGCAACAACGGCAAGGAACGAGAGTATTTGCTTGGGGTCTGGCCGGGCTGCTGGCAGGGTCTCAGTCACCTTTCTCAGGCTGGGCCCAGGAGGTTTTAGATTCTGTCTGCCTGACTAGGGCTCAGTCTGGGCCAGAACTCACTGAAAGTTCAGAAGCAGTGTGGGGCAGCGCTCAGGGAGCTGGGGGGTGAAAGAAGCTAATTGTGGATGAAAGAGGCTGCTCCACTCCCCTCCCCCAGACCTCCCCCTTCTCCAGGTGTCACTTCCTAAGTCTTCAGCTCACACCTGCAATCTTCAAGATGCCCTGGGAAGAAGGACCCATTAGTCGTGGAGAGAGGGCGAGTGCCAGCCCATGTAGGAGGCGGGGGTCATCTCTTGGATACAGGGATTGCTCTGAGTCCCCGGGTCCCAGACTCAGTCGTCTCCCAGCCTCATGGAGCACCAGAGTAGGGGCTCAGTTCCCCCAGCATACACCAAGCTGAAGTGACCCATCTCCCAGCTTTTCCGTAAAGAGGATCTGATTGGGTTGGTTTATATGGTGCAGCCTTGTTGGGCAGGGCAGTTCTAGGGTCAGTCTGATGGTATGGCTCAGGCCACGTGACCAGGGTGACTGGGCTGGCCTCACGCTACGCCTGGGAACACAAGCCACCCCCACAATGCAGAAAAGAGCCCTCAGGAACCTAGGGTGCTGGCTGCCCCAGGGGTCTGGATAAGTCTGCCTGGGAACCCAGAGGCTTGGCAGAAAGATGAGCAAGAGGTTGCCTTTTTCATCTGACAACCCCCAGAACAAGCAGGGAGTTCCCCACCCTTAGCCTTGATCTTCTCCACCTGGGATGCACGTCCTCCTTTCCATGGAATGCTCCTTACGTTTCCAAGGCCACCCTCCTGGGCCACGTCAGCTCACGGACTCTGAGATTCAGTTGCCGGTTAGGCTGTATGGATTTAATCGTCCATATGTACGTCATTTTCCCCACTGTCCATTTTGTTAGACTAAGTCCCACACTTCCTGAGAGTGGAGACCACCCCCACCACCTCTGTCCCTGGCAGGCGGTTGACACCGCTAGGTTGTGGCGAGCTGCAGTAAGTCGTGCGCCAGGGACACGCTGTCTTGGTGTGTCCCCAGCAAGCCCTTGGGTCCGGGCTGTGCACCCCGGGGCTTATTTGCCAGGCCCGTGGGTGCAGTCGAGAGATCTGGCGAGTTTGCTTTCATTTGGTTGGATTCCCGGGAGCCCTGTCCACAGGACTTGGCTGTTCTTGGCAGCCCTCCAGGCAGTGGTGTTCTTGGAGAGAGGAGTGGCATGGTGCCCGGCCTCCGTGGGCACCGCAGGGACCCCATGGCAGGTGCCGTCTGGGGCCTCTGCTGAGGTGGCAGCAGGGAACGGAGCCTGGCTGGAGGGCCCGGCCTCCACGCTCCTTGTGCTGAATCATGTTGATTCCATCCGCAGAGAGAAAGCTTCCTCCCTCTATAAACCCTGCTGCTCTCTGGCCAGGCTGGGCACTTCCAGTGATGCCGAGGCAGGGGGAGCCCCAGGCCAGGGCCTGCTCTGCTGGTTTCCAAGGCCAGGGATGCGGCCACCTCTGTGTGGCCAGGAGTGAGGCCAGGGCCTGAGGCTGGGCCAGCTGTCCTGACTGCAGGTCTGGTGGGGAGAGACCTCCTTCGGGCTCCCCTGCACCTGCCAAAACACTCCCCCCAACCTCCTGCAGGCAGAAGCCACCTCCGAGAGAGTTATCCAGGTGACTCAGGTCTTGGTCTGGCTTCCCCATCAGGATGCTCAAGGGGTGGGGTCCACATCCAAGGAGATCCCCTCCCCAAAATGGGGTCTCAGCCTGCCATCCACCTCCCTCCCCTGGCCTGCCAGCTGTGTCCTATCCACTTTCATTAGGAGAAACAGGGGTTGGGGTGGGGGCAGTGGTCAAAAATGGCAGGCTCCATCGCTGCCCCTGGAAGTGGCTGTCCTGATGAGCACAGTGACCTTGGCCAGCCAGGCAGGGGTGGGGGCTGGCCTTCATGGTGCCTGGCTCTCCTCCCCACCCCACTCGCTGGCCCAAGCAGCGCCCACGTGGCTCTCTGGGAGCATTTCCCAGCCTTCTTCTTTTTTTTTTTTTCAACTTTTATTAGCTCAGACTCCTGGCTGCTGCAGCCATATGGAGTTCTGCCGACGGCTGCTGTTCAGGCGATGTGGCATTTCGATGTTTCTAACTTCATCTTCACCAGTATAGACAAGGAGTCAGGCAGGAGTGGACAAGGACAGTGTTCACCTGCAGGGTGGCCTCACGTCGGGCCTGAGGGCTGTGCCCCCAGCCACGGCTGCCCCTGCCCACGCTGTCCTCTGCGTCCCAGCTTTTCTCGGCCTCTGCCACTCCCCCTCCCACCATCTCTTCTCTGTGTCTCTCCCTTTCCCTGGGTGAGAAGCAGACTTTGCATCTCTGTTGTTCAGCTCATCTTGGTCAGCTTCCCAGGGCTGCCCCCACCCCCTAGCCTTCATGGCAGGAAGGCAGCCGGGGACCGTGAGAACAGGAAGGAGTGGGGGTCATTTCGTTGTCTAGTCTGGTAGGGGCCAGCGCCTTGGGTGGGGGAAGCTCTAGGGACATCCCTCCTGCCCATGCCCTGCTTCCCGGTCCATAAAGCATTTTCTCCTGTTTATTTAGCTCTTTAAATAGTCCTATGAGGTCGACAGGATCTCACTTAAAGTAAGAAACGGTAGGTTTTCTTTTTTAAAAAAAACAGTGCATCATCATTGTTTTGAATAATGCTGCTTTTGAACTGTGGTGCTGGAGAAGTCTCTTGAGAGTCCCTTGGGCTGCAGGGAGATCCAACCAGTCAATCCTATAGGACATCAACCCTGAATATTCACTGGAAGGACCTATGCTGAAGCTGAAACTCCAATACTTTGGCCACCTGATGTGAAGAGCTAACCCACTGGCAAAGACCCTGATGCTGGGGAAGATTGAAGACAGGAAGAAAAGGGGACGACAGAGGATGAGACGGTTGGATGGCATCATCGACTCAATGGACATGAGTCCAACTCCCAGCAAACTCTGGGAGTTGGTGAAGGACAGGGAAGCCTGGAGTGCTGCAGTCCACGGGGTCACAAAGTCGGACACGACTGAGCAACTGAACAAGACAATTGTTCAAAAATGAGAAAATACAGATGAGCCAAAATAAGACCTCAAAGAGATTCATCTGTTGTACAGTCCGGTGTCTGCCCCTCCAGGCACTGCTCTAGGCCCTGGGAGGCAGGAGAAACCAGAGTAAAATTGTTCCCCCACCTCATGGACAGATTATGAGGATCAGGAAGCCAGCATGTGCTCAACAAGGCCTTGAAAAAGGGCTCCAAGTTGTGGCAGCCTTCTCTGGGGACCGGGGACCCTTGGCCCTGGCCCCAGCACAGCCCTTTTCCCTTCTCTGGCCAGCACAGTGAGAGGCTGTGTGGCTGAGGAACCACTGAGGTTCCTGACCGCCTCACAGCTTCTACCAGGCTCCTGTGGCATCAGGATGGACCCGTTCATTCACACGTGAGCCAGAGTCCCTGTCATGCTCTGATGTCACTCCCTTGTCCCCAGTTTGTGCAAGAGCTAGGACTGATCCCCACATACGGACACAAACCTCTCCTCCCTCAGGGCTCCCAAACAGACCAGCTCCCAGGTGGGGCTTTGTCTCTCCTGCCCTGACAGCCCCTCCCGGTGGCCCTGGTGCTCAGGCCTGAGCCTCTCCTGCCCACACCTCCTTCTCATGGCCTTGGCCCCCATTTGTCCCCCAGCACATTCTGCAAGTGGCACTGTTTCTTTCATTCATTTGTAGTTGACCGCGCTGGGTCTCGGTTGCTGCATGGCCTCTTCTCTAGCTGCACAGAATGGGGCTACTCTCTAGTTGCAGTGCTTGGGGTTCTCACTGCGGTGGCTTCTCTTGTTGCAGAGCACAGGCTCCAGGGCACAAGGGCTTCACTAGGTGCCGCTCCCGGGCTCCAGAGCACAGGCTCAGTAGTTGTGGAGCACGGGCTTAGTTGTTCTGTGACATATGGGGTCTTCCCAAGTCAGGGATCAAACCCACATCTCCTGCATTGGCAGACAGATTCTTCACCACTGAGCCACCCGGGAAGACCTAACTGGTACTTTTTTCAGTAGCTTATTTGTTAAAATAAGATGTCGAGATGGTGGTGGCCAAGATGAATTAATATTGGAGGAAGAGGAGAGCAGAACCCAGCTTGAAGAGAGAGTGGTCCCTATAAGGGGCATGTTTCATGAGCTCACTGCCCCTCCATGGAGCGTGGCCACACCCCTGCTCCTGGCAGCCAAGGACTGGAGGTGTGAAGGCCATTCAGTGAGAAGTGCAGAGGGCCCAAGGATGCCTCATTCCCTCAGATGCTTCCAGGGAGACCTAAGGCCACCCCAGGCCCACACAGCCCCTTTGTGAGAAGTAGGAGACACCTGTCTGGTTGGCTGAGACACAGTCAAAGCTTGGCAAGTTCAACCCCATCCAGACACCCTTGTGCAGTGCACACCCTGCACAGCTGTACTTAGCCGCCTTGGTGAAGGCATGCAGAAGTTCAGTCTTTATCAGCTGAAGCCAGTCAGGAGGCTCAGCCCTTCTCCCATGTGGCCCCTTGGGTACAGCCTTCCCATGTCACCTGAAGCAGGCAGCAGTTCAGTGCCAGCCAGATGGGATGATTTCTGCCTCTGAGCCAGACGATTGTCCCCTTCCTCCTCAAATGGGAAGCTGAAGCAATTGAGCACCTTCTTCCAGCCCAACACTCCCACCTCTCCCAGAGGCAAAGACACCTTCAGTGAGTCTGGAGTCAGGCCCATAGGGCTTAGGAGCACAGGGACCTTCAAGACGCCTTCCTTGCTAAGCTCCCATCATCTCCAGTCCCCACCCATGTCCTGGGGACCCAGGAATTCCCCTCCAGCTTCCCAGACTGTTTATATCCCTGTCTCTGTGGAAAAGGAAATGGCAACCTACTCCAGTATTCTTTCCTGGAGAATCCCCTGGACAGAGGAGCCTGGCAGGCTGCAGTCCATGGGGTCACAAAGAGTCAGACACAACTGAAGTGACTTAGCATGCACGCATTCTGGATGCTCCCCATTTCCTGTAAATAGCCTCCATCCACCTCTCCAGATAAAAGAACTCCCTTCAGTTGAGTTTTCCTGGAATGAGCCTGTCTTCTGGACTTCCTGTCATTCCCAGTTGCAGACCTCATCCCCATTTTCTCCTAGAGTTGTGGAGTTTTGGGGTAAAAACTCCCACAGGGTTTCCAAGCAGCTGCCAGCCTAGAGACCATCAGGAGGGGAAGGTTCTCGGAGATGGAAACAGACACAGAAGGTTCCAATTAACCGGTTGTGAGAATTCTCACCTCTCTATAAATCGCCTGCTGGCTAAGAATCGGCCTGGTCAGGCACGGGGAGCTTGATAAAGGTATTTGTGCTGTGACGTGTCTCAGTGGGAGGATGGTCCATGAGCTAGGGCTCAGACATGGGGGCACTCTGAGGGGCACGGGGCTCTGGGAGGTGGGGGAAGGCCTGGAATAGGAGAACGGGCAGTGGGATAGAATTAGAGAAACAACTTACTTTTGGAAAACTGGTGGCAGCTGGCCAGGAACCCCAGAGGAGCAGGGGCAGCTGGCTGGGGACTCGAGAGCAGGTGTGTCGCATGTGGGCCCTGCTCTGGAGGGAGTCTGGCCACTGAGGAGAACCTGTGGGCAGAACCCAGGGACACTGGGATGGGAGAGAGCCTGAGACCCTGGCAGGAAGCTCTGGGCCGTCATGGGCCTGTTGCTTGGGCCCTTTCACTCCACCCACCTCCACCTGCACCGCCGCCCTCCCAGAGTCCCTGGAAAATGAGGACAAACTCCGTGACTCCCGGAGATGGGCAGAGCCGCTCCCTCCCCAGGGACACTGCCCTCGCCCTGCAGTCTCTGGGACTCACCGATACCTCTCGGTGCTGCTGGTTGTGGCCCCAGGTTCTTCCGCCTGTGGGGCAGTGAGGCCCCAAGGAGGAGTTGGGTGGGGAAGAGTCTGCCGGCCAGAGCTCCTTCCCTGGTCCATTCCTGCCCTCCCCACTGCCCAGAGAAAAGGCCTTGGGGAAATGGGCAGGGCTCACCCTCAGCCAGAAGCCTGGGGGACCTTTTCCTCCTCTCCCTGCACTTCCCCACCAGCCCCACACCTGGGTGTGAGCTGGATTTGAGCTGGACTTTCCATCCCTTGTGACTCATCTCTGCTTACCTGGGTTCTTGGAGGTTGTGACGGGGCCTTGCCTCTGACCTAGAGATTCAAAGTGGTAAAGACCCTTTGGGTTCCCTGGTGACCTAGTGGTTAGGACTTAGGGCCTTCACTGTGAAGACCTGGGTTCAACCCCTGGTTGGGAAACCGTCTCACATGCCAAAATAAAAAATAAAGTGGTTAAGACTCTCAGTGTGCAGAGGCGGTTGATTTTATGTGCCTTCTTGGTGAGGTCATGGTACCTAGTTTCTGGTGAAATGTGAGTCTAGATGTTACTGCAAAGGTATTTTTTAGATGATATTAGCATTAAATCAGGCTTTCCTGGTGGCTCAGATGGTAGAGAATCTGCCTGCAGTTTAGGAGACCCAGGTTGGATCCCTGGGTCGGGAAGATCCCCTGGAGAAGGGAATGGCTCCCCACTCCAGTGTTCTTGCCGGGAGAATCCCATGGACAGAGGAGCCTGGCGGGCTACAATCCACGGGGTCACAGAGAGTAGGGCAAACTGAGTGACTAACACACGCAGCAGCAGCGTTAAATCAGTCAACCTTGAGTAAAGCAGGCGGCCTTCCACAGTGTGGGTGGGCCTTGTCCCGGATCGGTTGAAGACCTTGCGAGGAAAGGCTGGGGGCAGGGGTGCTGAGTTTAGGCTGGGGGAGGTGGCGGCAGCAGCTCTTCCTGGGGTCCCAGCCTGCCGTCCAGCTTTCAGATTGGCCAGATCGCATGGTCACTGTTCCTTACACCTCGCTCCCTCCTCTCCCTCTCATCCACTCACACCCTATCAATTCTGTTTCTCTGGACGACCTTTACTTACGTATGTGCTCCAAGGGCTGGCAGCCGTGGGAGGTGGAGTAAGAAATCCCAGGGCCCACCCCACCCCCTTCTCTGCCACTTGCTCACAGCCCTCAGATCCTTGACTTCTCACCCTGAGAAACAGGCTGTCCCCATGAGGTGTGTCCTGCTTGGAAAGCAGGTTGTCAGGGAGCCAGACAGAAGGAGCCTGGAAGTCACCCTCCCCCACCTCTGTCACCTACATTTCCTTCCACAATGGACCAAACCTTTCATTTAAAATGGACAACATTAACCGCAAGAGAGACAAATGGGCTTAAGTGCGCTTCAGAAGGCTTCAGCGACAGATTATTTCCTAAGTAGAGACCTGGAGGCTGCAGGATGGATGACAGAGTGCTGAGAATCCGTGGAGTGTAGGAGCCGGTAGACCTCAGGGACCCGCTGGCCCCAGTCTTCCTGTAGAATCCCAGACCCACAAGATGCGGGGCTGGTTGGGACTGGAAAGGAAGACTGGGGAGTATAATAGTGGGAATGCCACCAACCTTCAGAGTCATAAAGCACAGTAGCTGAAAGGTCCGATGAGGGAATACAGTGCTCTTTGCTGAATTTCTTCTTTGGGTTTCAAACCCTGGTGATCCAGGCCTCTTCTGCTGATCTCTCCCACTTTCTGGGAAGAAAGAGTTGATGACAGGCTCACTTGTAGGTGGGGGTGCTGTCGTGCAGCGGGACAGGAGGGTGCCCAGGGCCACACTGACCTAGGGGTTAACTCAAGCCTGGGCCTGGGGGCTCCTATCATTCCCCAGCAGAGCCTGGGTGGACCCATGACCACAGAGCAGAGCAGACCCCCTCAGGCCTACTGGGCCTGCAGCTGATTTTATGATTTTCTGAAGAGAAAGCGTCCTTTTGTTATTTATTTGTTGCTACTGCTGCTTCTTGGATTTTAATTGAATTACACTTGGCAGCGGTCAGACATGTGTTTCCAGAGGCCTGCTTTGTGCAAAGGGTGTCTGTTTTAAAGACTTCAAAGTTAAAACACAAACAGCACGCAGCCATGAAGCCACCCTGCTGCATCCTGGCGGGGAGAGCAGACCCGCGGGCACTTGTCATGGTTGAGGAGGGGCGCCGGCCCGCCTTCAGACCCCGCGGGACCAGTGGTCATGGGAGCACAGGAGTCACCAGCCACGCCTGGGGGATGAGAACGGGCTCTGTGATGGGACCAGAGCCCATCCTTGCCCCTCAGCCAGGTGGGCCAGCAGGCAGGGGGCAGTGGTGACTGGGTCCTGCGGGGACGGGGGTGGGGGGAGCCTGCCACCAGGGCCTGCGAGTATCTCCTGGGCTCCAGCTCCTCCCCTGCACCCGGCAGGAGTGGCCTCGCCAGCAAGCAGGCCAACACTGGCGCGTTTCCTTCAAGGAGAGGCCAGGGTAGAGGTTGCTTTCGTGACTTTGGCTTTGCTGTTTGCTGTTTCCAAAGTCTGGGTGTGTGGGCGTGGGCGTGGGCACTCAATGCCTCTTTCCCCAGGGATACAAGGACAAGGATAGCTGCCTACCAACCGACTTCGGCCTCGTTGTGTCCCTGGGAGGTTTACAGGGTCCTTGGGGCCTTTTTGTGCAGATACCACATGCTCCGCACACACACACATTAATATATACACACATACAAACTGTACACACATACAAACACCCCATTTACATATACACACCCATCCATACACATATACACACATGTACATACACACTTGCCCTACACACATATATATACACACACATACACACAGTGCTCATGGGTGCTTGATTTTCTCAGTTATGATTCAATATATTGAACTGAAAAACTTTAAAGCCTACCATTTCCCTAACATTTTAAGTTTAATCTACAAATGCCATTATTCTGTTTATGAATCTAGTAGATTTCAGTGGTCACATTTAAGGGTAGGAGGCTTATAACTTTGTTAACTAAATTTATTTAGCTATCTTAGTGATCTTACAAATTTAATATGTCCAGTTTTCCTAAGTTTGTAAATAGCCATGCTAAAAAGCAGGACTTTCCCAAGCTCCTAAGAAGTTCTTAAAATGTAACATATTAAGCTTATAAATAGGGTGGATATGAAGTTCTGTTAAACATTTCAAAACTGTCACAGACTTGGCCAAATCCACCCTCAGTGGGCTGCTTAAAATCTTAAGCCCAACCTCAGCTGGGCACTCACCCCTTTCAAATTGGAACGCAGGTCTCATTTGTTAGGTTCTCTGACTTACCTGATTCTCTGTGTGTGGGCGCTAAGTCCGTTCAGTTGTGTCTTTGCGATCCCATGGACTGTAGCCCACCAGGTTCCTCTGTCCATGGGGTTCTCCAGGCAAGAATACCGGAGTGGGTTGCCGTGCCCTCCCTGGGGGCATCTTCCTGACCCAGGGATTGAACCGGAGTCTCTTAAATCTCCTGCTTTGGCAGGCAGTTTCTTTGGGAAGCCCACTTGATCCTCTAAAAGGTTACAAATGTGTGAGATGCCAGATTGACACATTTCTGAGTGTATCTGAGCTGCTTCACTCCCATAGGTCCTGGTTGATTCAACCCTGTCTGAGTTAAGGACACTGTCAAGGGAACAGGGGAGTCACAGGCCCAGTGCCACCTCCAGGGGGATGGTCTCCAGGGTCCTCCAGTTTCCTTTCTGCAGTCCTCCACCTCCACCTCCCACCCCCAAACTCTTCCTCCTCCAACTCCCCCATCCAGGTGGCTTCCTGTCTGGGTTGGGTTCTGTCTGTCTTTGCTTCTCTCATGGTCCTTCCCAGTGCTTTCCTCCCTCGAGGCCCCACCTCTTCAGCTTCCTCCTGGATGTCTCCTGGACGGCACACACTGTACACCCTTGGCTCCAGGATCTTGCATCCAAGGCCACACTAATGACGACTCCCAGGGAGCCAGAAGGGAGAGAGAGTCCTTAGAGAGCCTTCCCTCCTGGTACAGAAATCCTGCCACTACTGAGCTAAGAGATCGCTCTGCTTCTTACATACCTCCAGGGCCTGTGAACTCATCACTTGATTTTTTTTAATTGTAGTAAAGCATAGATGACATAAAACTTCGTTTAACCAACGTTGAGGTGTACAGTTCAGTGACACGAAGCACATCCACATTGTCATGGAACCATCCACCTCCAGAACTCTTCGTTTTCCCAAACTACAACTCTGTCCACATTAAACACCAACTCTGCACCACCTCCCCCAGCCCCTGGCAGCCTCCATCCTACTTCCTGTTTCTATGGATTCAGCTGCTCCAGGGACCTCATATGAGTGGAATAATACAGTCTGAGCCCTTCTGTGATTGGCTTACTTCATTTAGCATAATGTCCTCAAGGTTCATTCTGTTGGAGCGTGTGTCAGAATGTGTTTTTCCTAACAATTTTATTTATTTAATTATTTTTGGCTATGCTGGGTCTTTGTTGCTGCATGTGGGCTTGTCTGTAGTTTCGAGGAGCAGGGACTACTCTATAGTTGCAGTGCTTCGGCTTCTCATTGCAGCTGCTTCTCTTGTTGAAGAGCATGGGCTCTGTAGTTACAGCTCCCAGGCTCTAGAGCACAGACTCAATAGTTGTGGGGCACTGGCTTAGTTGCTCCACAGCATGTGGGATCTTCCTAGACCAGGGATCGAACCCAAGTCTCCCACACTGGTGGGCAGATTCTTTACCATGGAGCCACCAGGGATGCCCATTGATTTCTTTTACCACTTGTTTTTAAATATTCTTTCTCATATTGGGCTTGGAGCCATCTCACGGAGCATCTCTGACCAGCCCAGTCCCGCCTCTGGGAGCAGACAGCAAGGGAGAGTGTGTTGGGGTACATTCATCCAGAGAGGACCCAGGACTGGTGAAAACAGCAAGGACGTTTCTGCCAGTGATGCTCCCAGGTGCTTGCAGCTGTGCTCCTGCCTGAGGTCAGCAGCAGTCAGAGGAGAAAAGGGCTCCAGCCCACTCGGTCTGACCTTTTCTTTCCACCCAGGTGCATCATTGAGAAACACGTCACCTCCGCTTCCATCCGTTGTCTCCCAGGACTGCTCATTTGGTGACTTGTTATTGTCTAGTTGCATCTGACTCTTTGCAGCCCTGTGGACTGTAGCCCACCAGGCTCCTCTGTCCATGGGATTATCCCCCGAAGAATACTGGAGTAGGTTGCTATTTCCTACTCCAGAGTATCTTCCTGACCCAGGAATCAGACCCAGGGATCAAACCCATGTCTTCCTGAATTGGCAGGTAGGTTCTTTACCACTGAGCCATCAAGAGAAACTCGTTGGTGACTTAGAACAACAGAAACTTACTCTCTCACAGTTCTGGAGATCAGAAGTCTCAAGTCAAGCCCAGGCTCCCCTGAGGTTGACGGTTGTGGCTCCATCACTTCAGTCTCTGCCTCCATCTTCCTATCCCCTTCTCCCCTGTATCTGTCTCTTATCAGATACCTGTTGTTGGGTTCAGGGCCCACCTGGATAAGCCAGGATGATCTCATCTTGAGGACTTTAAGGCAATCAATCTGCAAAGACCCTTTTTCCAAATGACACATCATTCACACATTCCAGGGACTAAAAGTGCGGACTTGTCTGTCAGGGGCTACCATTTAACTGGTACATCCGTTTCGGTTTCTTGCACCCTGTGTGTGCTTGGCCCCAGGTGTCTCCTCCATCCCCATCGGCATTTTAAGACTCTGCCCACCTTCCTTTTGTATTGTTCTCATGGCAAGAATACTGGAGTGGTTTGCCATTCCTCCTCCAATACTTTTGCCACTGATATGAAGAGCCAACTCACTGGAAAAGACCCTAATGTTGGGAAAGATTGAGGACAGGAGGAGAAGGGGGTGACAGAGGACGGATGGATGGCATCACCAACCCTGTGGACATGAATTTGAGCAAACTCCGGGAGATAGTGAAGGACAGGGAAGCCTGGCATGCTGCAGTCCATGGGGCCACAAAGAGTCAGATGTGACTGAGGGACTGAACAACAGCCGCCACCTTCCTTGGAGGCCGTTGCCTTCATTCAGCGAGCAGCTGCCTAGTGTCTGCACGGGGTCCCTGCCTGTGGAGATCCTCTAGCTTCTTCCCCTGGCAGGCACCCGACAGTTCAGTCCCTCTCCTGGGAATCCTCGAGGCGGCTAGAATGTCAAGGGGGAGGGGACACGGAGCTGGCCACCCAGGCGAGGCCAGTAACCAGTCTGTGTTCTTCCCCAGAGGAGCAACCTCTGATGCATTGGGCCCAGGAGGAGACTGGCAGCCTGCAGGCTCCCTGCTTGCCCTCTGGACTAATTACTGTCCTCGGGAGGACCCTGTTTGCTCACAGCCTCATTACCCACCCCGAGCACGAGAGCTCGAGCGCACAGGCTCCGGCGGCTCCAGCGCCAGCTGTCCACCTTTGCTGGTTAATATGCGGACCCGGCCGCCCGCTCCCTCCCCAGACTGTGTTATTGCAGAAGCCGCAGCTTCATGCCTGGAAGAGAGAGACAGAGACAAGCTCGCTTCCTGCAGGGCCTCCCTCCTGGGAACAGCCTTGAAACCTGGAACTTAAAAGGGAAGGGGGTGGTTGTGGTTTAAAATAGCGTGTGCGTGGCAGCCTCCTGTGTGGCTTCCCCCAGCTTTCCCCTAAAATACCTGAGGAGACACACCAAAAAAAGCTGAAAATTCCTGAAAACAGAGACAGGTGGGCAGCCTGGGAGGATCTCCCTCTTGCTCGGTTGGGACAGATGGGGCCACCCGGCTCCCCCAGGAAGTCGAGGCCTCCTGGGGGAGAGGGAGCCCTTCTCCCCAATCTGAGGAAGTCAGGCGGCCACACTTCCCCTTGAGAGTGATGGTTTGGGGGTCGACACAGCACTGCTGGAGTCCTCCCCTGCCTGCACCCTCCCCGTGCTTCTCTGTGTGTGTGCAGAGAAAGTGGCCCTCAGACGCCGCCTCCACCAGGCAGGCAGAAGAGGGAAACCCCAGAGCCGTGGCCACCGGAAGTCCACTGTGGCCCCTGTGCTCGGCCAGGGACAGGGAGGTCCTCGGATACTGACCACATAGTGGCTTTCCGCAGACCTCATTTCTGAAGTATGGGAGACCCAGTCCATGGTGATGGGCAAAGACACCCCTCCCCAAGGTCAGAGTTGCATTAGCTCAGTGTCCTGAATGTGGCCTCCTGCCAAGCTGGCCTCCTTACAAACCAAAAACCTGAGAGGTGGACTCAGCTCTTCCCCCAGGAAGGCAGCCGTGGGACAAGGTCAGAAGTTTGGCGTGTGGGTGTGGTTCTCACCACAGCGAACAGTTATCCCACGCAGGTTGGGTGTCTTACAGTTCAGCTCAGTTCTGACACTCGCCCAGCGAGAGCGTCTGGCCCCGAAGATAAGGGCTCGGTCCCACAGGACAGCCCGCACTGCAAACTCTAATCACAGGTCCAGGTGGCCAACTGTGCTTCTGACCGCCCAGCTCTCGGCTATAGGTTCCCACGACCCTCTCCTCAGGTCAGATGAATTTGCTTCAGTGGTTCACACAGCTCAGGAAAACATTCTACTCACTAGTTTAACATAGTGGATGTAACTCAGGAGCCGCTTGATGGGAGAGAGGCACAGACCCAGGTGTGGGGAGGGACAGGACCTTCCACACCCCACTGGTGTCCACTCTCCACCCCTCCTGTGCTCACAGACCCAGAAGCTCTCTGGACCCTGCACTGTGGAGATTTTCCAGAGGCTTCATCAGTCAATGTGACTGATGACCTTGCTGGCCACTGGTGACTGACTCTCTTCATCCTCTGTACCCTCCCTGGAGGTCAGGGGCTGGACTGAAATTCCCAACTTCTAATGACAAGAGCTTCCCTCATGGCTCAGATGGTAAAAGCATCTGCTTGCAATGCAGGAGACCCGGGTTCGATCCCTGGGTGGAGAAGATCCCCTGGAGAAGGAAATGACAAACCCACTCCAGTACTCTTGCCTGGAACATTCCATGGATGGAGGAGCCTCATAGGCGATAGTCCATGGGGTTGCAAAGAATTGGACGCAACTGAGCGACTTCACTTTCACTAATGACAAGATTGGTTCCCCTGGCTACCAGCCCCATTCTCAGATGACCAAGGGACTTTCCAAAAGTCACCTCATTAACAAAAAACATTTTAAAATGTCATCTCATAACAAAAGTCACCTTTGTCTCTCTCATCATTTAGGAAATTCTGAGGGTTTAGGAGCTCCGTGCCAGAAAGTTCAAGTATGTATGTATTGTAAATCACAGCATCACACTAGACTTGATAGGTGGGGGGATCTCACTAGATCGCCCCTCCTTCAAGGGTGAACAAGTGGGGAAAAAATCCTGTGCGTCAGGGAAATGTGTGGAGGCCAGACCCTGACTCTGTAATGATCTATGGCAGGTTCCGGAGGAAATGGACTTTGTGAGAACAGCACAGAATGTCACGAAAAGAGGCCAAGCTGAGATGGAAAGAAAATAACGGGGCGAGAATAAAAGGGAGATTAACGAGGAAAATAAGAATCACAAGGATTCAGAATGCTAGCCAGCACACAGTCCTAACTAGGGGCAGTGGGAATGGAGTTGACGCTGCAGGACAGGAGGTCAGTGAGGCAAACCTTGGCCCTCCACGGGAGTGTGCTGTGGGTAGAACACAGGAAGAGAGAAAGGCAAGAGATACTCAGAGCGCGGCTTTCCTGATGAGGAGACAGGCTCTGAAAAGTCCATGTTTGTAGATGTAAGACCCCGAAATGGGAGGAAAATTTAAAGAAAATACCCACAGCTAGAAATACCCGCGGTGGGAAAAATTGTGGTAACCAGGTGGGACAGGCAGGAAAAATAATTGCCATAAACATGTCCCCTTCTGCTCCCTCCTTTCCCAGGAAGGTGTCTGTATTTGCCCCCCTGCGTCTTAGGACCTTTTAAAAAAAAGTTGTTGGCGTTGTTCTTTAGTTACCCAGTCATGCCCGACTCTTTGCGACCCCATGAACTTAGCCCACCAGGTCCCTCTGTCCATGGGGTTTCCCAGGCAAGAATACTGGAGTGGGTTGCCATTTCCTTCTTCAGAGGATCTTCCTGACCCCGGGATCCAACTGGAGTCTCCTGCGCTGGCGGGCAGATTCTTTACTGCTAAGCCACCAGGGAAGCCCATTAAAAAAAAAAAGCACATCACATAAAATTTACCATCTTAACCATTTTTATGCTTCAGTATCATTAAGCTCATTCACATCGTTGTGCAACCATCGCACTATTGTTTCCAGAACTCTTCATCTTGCAAACTGAAACTCAATCCCCTGAAACAGCAACTCCCTGGAAGCCCCTGGGCCCCCACCATTCTATGCGTCTATGAATGCATAGACTCTGCGTCTATGAATGTGACTGCTTCATACGTGTGGAACCCTCCTTTTGTGACTGATTTCTTTTAGCATAAAGTCCTTAAGGATCAGCCACGGTGTAGCATATGTCATATTTTGTTCCTTTGTATGTCTGAATAACATTCCATTGCAGACATATCCCACATTTTTGTGCATGTGCCTATGGAAGTTGATGGGCGCTTGGGCTGTTTCCAAACTTTGACCATGGTGAATTGTACTGTCTCCTAGGGTACCCCCTGCTTCCATCCCTGCAGTTCCCCAAGTGTTTTTGGCATTAAGAGCCCTCTTTATCGGAGAAGGCAATGGCACCCCACTCCAGTACTCTTGCCTGGAAAATCCCATGGGCTGAGGAGCCTGGTGGGCTGCAGTCCATGGGGTCGCGAAGAGTCATGCACGAATGAGCGACTTTACTTTCCCTTTTCACTTTCATGCATTGGAGAAGGAAATAGCAACCCACTCCAGTGTCCTTGCCTGGAAAATCCCAGGGACTGGGGAGCCTGGTGGGCTGCCATCTATGGGGTCGCACAGAGTCAGACAAGACTGAAGTGACTTAGCAGTAGCAGCCCTCTTTATACGTTCTATCTCTTTTTTTTAATTGAGATATAACTGACATATAACAGTTTTAAGGCATATACTGTATTGATCTGATACATTCATACTGCAGTATGGTTACCATTGTAGCATTAGCCAACACCCCTGTTTTTGTCACATAAATAACATTTCTTCTATGGTAACACTTAAGGTCTTATCTCTTAGCAAGCTTGATGTTTATAACACTTCTGGTGTCTTTCATGGCTGACCTGTGTGCATTTCTTTAACAGTGTACTGTGGACTTATTTATCTTCCTGTTGCAAGTACGAACCTTAAACACCATCTCCCATTCCCCCAGCCCCAGTGCACTGTGTTTTTCAGAGTTCAGTTCTTTTTAGATTCCACATTTAAGTGCAATCATACAGTACTTGTCTTTGTCTTTGCCTTATCTCACTGAGCATAATGTTCTCAAGGTCCATCCACATTGTTGCAAATGGCAGGATTTCCTTCTTTCTCGTGGATGAATAGTATTCCATTGTATTATATAGACCACATCTGCTGTACCCAGTCATCCATTGATGGGCATTTAGATTCTTTCTGACTTGTCTGTTGTGAGTAACTCCTTGGTGAACATGGGCATGCACACATCTCCTTGGTAGTATGTTTTCGTCTCCTTTAGATATACACCCAGAAGTGTGACTGCTGGGTTGTATGGTAGTTCTGATTTTAATGTTGTTTATTTATTTATTTTTGGCCACACATGTGGCTTACAGGATCTTAGCTCCCTGACCAGCAATTGAACCTGAGCCCACGGCATTGAAAGCAGTAGACTCCCAGGGAATCCTCTACTTTTAATTTCTCGAGGAATCTTTACACTCTTAAAATTATGGAGGGCCTCAAAGAGGTTTTTTGTGTATGGGTCATACCTAATAAAGGCTGTCTACCTAGAAGAAATCAAAAGAAATATTTTAAATATTTATTTATTCACTCATTTAAAATTAATAAGCTCAGGACGTCCCTGGTGGTCCAGTGGATAGGACCTCTCCTTCCAGTGCAGGGGGTGTGGGCTCCACCTCCTCTGGTCAGGTGCTGGGATCCCACATGCCTCGTGGCCAGGAAACCAAAACGCAAAACAGAAGAAATATTGTAATAAATTCAATAAAGACTTTTAAAATGGTCCACATTAAAAAAAAATCTTAAAAAAAAAAGGCTTTGATGTTTCTACGCCCAGAAGAAATTCTTTTAAAAAAATAAATAAAAATAAAGTTAATAAGCTTGCATGTGGAAGAAGTAAATTTTCGTGAAAATATGTTTTCCAAAAGAAAAAATACAGTGAAGAGAGCCACATTGTTTCATGGTTTTGTGAATCTCTTTCTTGTGTGGCTGGCTTGGAAGACAGCTGAATCCTCATCCCTGTTGCTCTGTGTTTAGTCTCTTGCAGTAGGTTGTTTTGGTTGAAGTCGACAGAGAAAATGTACATCATGCCGATTTGGAAAAGAGGACCTCACAGAACCCCTGGAAGGGTCTTGAGGGTCGCCCCTCATGCTTTGAGAAACGCTGTATTAATCTCTGGTTGCTTTTTGCAAAGCCATACCCCTCACCTTTCCCGCTGGAGTGAGTCCCCAAACCTGGTTCTTCAAGCTCAAGTGGGGGCCCTACTTCTTTGAGATGGCACATGCTGGCCATTGACCCGCTTGATCCCAGGCCAGGGATACTCTCCGTGCCAAGCTGCCCGCAGCGGTGACTCTGGGGTACCTGCTGGTGTGCCCAGGTCCTAGAGATTGCACCATTTAGACCCATAATGAGGAAGTCAGGATTCTCCTCACTGCCTGGTATTTGCAAGGCAGACCAGCCCCTCCCAGGCCAAAGCTATGCCCAGGGCAGCCTGGAGGAGCCGCATATGGATGTGATTCTTCCACCCCCCATCCCCCCACCCCCACACGCAGCCAGAGCAGAGTGTCAAGGCCCCTGGTGGGCAGGGTCAGTAGGACTGGCAGCGCGGTCATGACATATTTGTCTGCAGTACACTGGCTTGGTGGGGGACACGGAGAGGACACCAGGGATGCCGGAAGTGGCCCAAGGTCCTCGGGATGTGTGAGGTGCTCTGAAGTAGCACAGGCACCCCATGGGCCTAGGTGGGGTCGAAAGTGTAGTGTTAGTCGCTCAGTCGTGTTGGACTCTTTGCGCCCCATGGACTGTGTAGCCCACCAGGCTTCTCTGTCCATGGAGATCTCCAGGCAAGAATACTGCAGTTGGCGGCTATTTCCTCCAGGAGGTGGGGTCGAAGTAAAGAAATAAAGCAATAAAAGTGCAGCAGCCTCTCTCCGGCCCCATCTGGTTTTTCCCTGTTGCAGCTTCTCATAACCCGGCGCCCTGGGACCTCGGGAGCTCCACCCCAGCTGGAATTCACAGGGCGGGGTGGCCGTGACTCACCCAGAGCGCGTGATCGGGGCCACGTCTGCCTTCCTGGGGAGACCCCCTCCCCACCCCCTTCCTTCCTTCCACCTTCAGCCCCCTCCCCAGCAACAGTTTCATGACTCCAGATAAGAGCTGCCCAGAGAGACGGAGCCACTGTCAGCAGGCTGGGAGGGGTCCAGACTGACAGCGAGGATGGGGACGTGGCCCTGGGGGTGGGGGTCTCTGGGAAAGGACAACTTACATCCTACCACACCTGCCCCGGCATCCTGGGTTAGTAGGTCGGGCTTTCTTGGTCCTTCCAGGGTGGGATGACCTCTACTGGCCTTGAGAGGACGGGGGTGGGAAGATAGGGCAGGGCTGGTAGGAACCCAAGAAACCCAAGCAGCCATCCGGTCCAGGTTTTTCAGACTTTGGCAATAGAACTGCCTTAAAAAAAACTGAAGGACAGCGAGCAGAGCGGCTCTGCTGAGAGCTGGGCCCAAAGACTTGCTGACCCTTGGCCTCTCTCTTATCTTATCAGCCCCAAGACCTTGGAACACAATTTGGTAACTGCTGGCATGGTCCATCTGCCCATTTCACAGGTAGGGAAACAGACCCCAAGAGGGAAGAGGTCTCTCATCCACATATGGACAGTCTGAATTCCAATTCCTACCTTCCCAGCCTTGCCTGCCACACAGAGTGAAAACTCGCTTAGTTGTGTCTCTTTACAACCCAGGGACTGAAACCCACCTCCACAGACTGCCGCGGGTATGCTGAGTGGGGTTCCAGGGCAGGGCAGGGGGTGCCTCGCTGATCTCTGGCCATCGTCCCCTCTTGTAGGACCTGGGCATGGAGTCGACCTCGCTGGATGACGTCCTGTACCGCTACGCCAGCTTCAGGAACCTGGTGGACCCCATCACGCACGACCTCATCATCAGCCTGGCCCGCTACATCCACTGCCCCAAGCCGGTAGGGCAGCCATGGTCTGAGCCAGCCAGGTCTGGGGTGTGAGGCTAGCGCCTTCCTGGGCAAAACAGCTCAGTGCCCAGGGTGGGGGGCTGGTCAATGCTGCCCAGGCCCCTCATGCAGGCACCTGAGGCCCAGCGTCCATGGTAAAGGCTATACGCCTGCACCCTCAGTACTGGCTTTGTTCGGCCCACCAGGTGCATCAAATCCGGACAATCCCCATGTTGGCTGCCCTTGGAAAATGCTAAGGCCTGCAGCTGAGCAGCCGCCTCTGTTGTCTGGGGCCAGGCCCACCATGTACAGCTGCATAGTTTGCATCCTGCACAAAGACACGTGCACAGAGCGGGTGGGGCGGGAGGAGACAGCAGTCCAAGCCCTCTCTCTGCCCACTAGCCGTGGGCACAGGGGCAGGACCATGTCCACCGAGAGCTAAGCTCTGTCTAGCTTGCACGAAGGTGCTGTGTGAGGGTAGCCACGGCCCTGCCCGCCGTTCAGTTCACCACACCCCCCACTACGTCCACTGGTCTTCCTCTCTGGACCGAGTGTCATTTTACACCCACCCGCTTCACTCGGGTCCGCTTCCCGCCTGGCTCCGCGGCTCTCCAGGCTCTGTGGGCACGGCCCAGCCCCTCGGCGGGGGAGATCTGTTCCCCTTCCCGCTGGCTCCACAGTCCAAGCCGGGACCAGGGCAGGGAGGGGACAGCCACAGCAGGGCAGCTGCCCACTCGGGCTTTCCTCTCTGTTTTGGTTTCTTCTCTCCCATCCCTCAGTTTCCAGCAGTTTCTAAAAAAACATGCTTCCTTGTAGCAGGAGGAAGCAGCAGGAAGCCAGGGCAGGGTGGAGGAGTCCTGGGCGGCCTCCACTTTAGGGTAGAACCAAGATCAGAGCAAGAGGTGGTTTCCTGGTCCACCCCGCATCTGGCCTGGGCGCCCGGGAGCTGAACCTTGCTCCAGGGCGGCACTCCCATCTGGAGCTCTGTCTAGGGCCTTCTTTCTGGCTTCCAGAGTGTCTGGTGCCAAGACTCCTAGATGGAGGGCTAGACGAGGAGGGCAGGTGTGGGGTGGGTTGGTAGAGGGCGGCCACCGCAAAGCCAGCAGGTGCTGGTTGTCCAGGCAGGGGCACAGCAGAGAAGAGTTGGGCACAAAGTCGGGAACAGTGGACCTTGGGCGATTTAGACGGGGCACCCATGTTGTCCACCAGTCAGCACGCCCCAGCAGTCGTAGTTCTTTAATGTGTCGGGGCCATGTCCAAGGCCCCCGTCCTCAGCCTGCTGGAAGAGCCTCCAGCTGGACTCTGGGCTCCACTCCTGGCTCCATGCCCTCTCTGCCCTTCTGTGCAGAGGTAAACCGCATCACCAGGTACCTCCTGAAAAGCCTTCTGTGTGGTGCTATGATTTAAGAAACTCGCGGACCCCTCCTCTGGACCCGCCTGAATCTCCCTTCCCATCGCTCCCACTCTGCTCCAGCCCCCACGCTCCTCTCTTCCTGCGGCATCCAGATTCTCTCCAACCTTTGGGACTCTGCTGCCTCCTGCTCCAGCTCTCCTCTCCTCCTTTCAGACTCAGCCTAGGCATTGCCTCTCAGAGGCCTTCTTTGCCCAGCCTCGCTTCAGTAGGTCTCTGATCAGCCTCTACCTCACGCCCCATTTATTTTCTCATTCCACTCCCTGGCCTCTCTGAAATTATTTTGCTTATGTGCTTGTTGGCTTAGTGTCTGCTCTTCCCACTAGAATATAAACTCTGGAGGGGCAAGAGAGGACATCCGCCTGTTCACAGTCATCCTGCTCCTGGCACAAGCAGGCCACACATTCCACCGTGCATTAGAGGATGAGATGGTTGGATGGCATCATTGACTTGATGGACATGAGTTTGAGCAAACTCCAGGAGATGGTGAAGGACTGGGAAGCCTGGCACGCTGCAGTCCGTGGGGTCGCAAAGAGGGATTTGACTTAGCGACTGAATAGCAACAATAAGGGACTATTTCCAGAGTTGTGGGCAGGAAGAAGGGAATGGACCGTGGACCGGGGCCACTGAGACACCGGAGACCAGCATCAGGAAGTCGTTACCGAGGAAGGGCCGTGGGCAGAGCTGTATTGCCAGAGCTGGGAGGAGAACGCCTCTCCCAAAACCACCCTGTATCTTCCTTTTTTTCTCCTTCTTTGTTTCTTTTGTTATACTTTATTGTGTTTTCTGTTGCTTCATAACAAATCACCCTAAAATACGGTGGCTTAAAACATCGTTTTACCATCTCTATAGGCGGGGGATTCAGGAACAGCGGCAGCTCAGAATCTAGCTGGGGGCTCGGGACACTGGCTGAGGCTACAAGTATCTGGAGGCTGGAGGGGACTGACAGGATGGCGCAACCCCCCATGGCTAATGGCGGGAGGCCTCAGCTTTCTGCCCGCGGCCCATCCACTGCTTGAGTTCCCTCATGTCAGGGCAGCTGGCTTATCCCAGAGCAGGTGATGCCCGAGAGCAAGGGAGAAGCGCAGTGTCTTCTGAGCCAGTCTCAGACGTCACATGCCGTCACTGCCATAGTGGATCGCCCGATCAGCCCTGACGAGGGTGGAAAGAGGCTGTACACGCCCAGGAGTCTGGCATCTGTGGGGTCATCTTGGAGGCTGACTGAAGCAGGGCAGGAACAAGAAGAGTTAATCCCAGGCCTTTCTCTCCTGCCCTCTGACCTCCCTCCCATTAGCTGATCCCACTGGCAGTCAGAAGCAAGAGGGCCAGTGATGCGGTCTGTCCGTAAGAGCTCAGCCTGTCCAGCACAGAGAACAGAGAGTGGATGGGGGGAGGAGTAGACAGAAAGCCCAGCACAGTCTCACTGTCTGGAGCAGCGTCCAGCACACAGTAGGCAGGGCAGCCGTGTTTGATGAATGAATGAGAAAGTCTTGGGTTCAGAATGGTGGAAGGCTTTGCTTGTTATGCCCTGGGGTCAGGGGTGAAGACAGTAGATGGCATTGGAAGGGGCCTGACCCTGCCTGGAGAGGCCTGCAGGTCTGCCGTGGGCCTCTCCCCTGACAGGTCAGTGAACCCCTCAAGCAGGGTCTTCCCGGGGGCCTCTGGTCTGCAGCACTGGGCAGGTGCCCAGTCACCCCAACTTGTGCCACACCCCTCCCCCTCCTTCCTTTTCCATGGATGGGAGGAAAGCCTAGAGAGCAGATTCCGCAACCTGCCTGCCACAACCCTCTGCTGTGGGTTAGGAATGTTGCAAGTAACAGAAGCCCATGGAGGCTGCCTCAAGCCAGGAAGAGGGCTTATCCTTCCCATATTGAGGGGGCTCGTGGGGCCCAGGGGCAGCCAAGCTGGAAAGAGGCCCTGGGACCCCAACCAGCATAGACACTTGCCCCCCACCTCTGCTCCTGCCCCCTTTCCCACCCCCTCTCCCCATGTCTCAGGGTTAAGCCCTCAAGGAGTCTTGTCTAAAGTCAGGATTCCAGGGCCCCCTTCTGGACCGTCAGCGGCGGCTTGGGAGTGGGGTCTGGTCCCACACAGGGGCTGCTGGGCCTCACGACTTTCAGAGAAGAGGACACAGCCAGCATCCTCCTTCTTCCTTGCCTCCCTGCTTCCTTCCTCCTCCTCCACCACCGGGCCAGTCCTGCTTAGCTGTTCTTGCAGGCAGAGGCCTGGAGTGGGAAAACTTAAGTGAGCTTGCTTGGGGCTTTCCTAGTTGCAAAGGATAGAAGCACCCTGGACTCACTTTGGAGAAAGATTCATTACCTGAGGGCAGAGCAGAGCCCAGCCTCATAGTGACTGCCGGGTTTGCGTCCTGATGCCAGCCTTCACGTCGACTTCTTGTTTCCGCATTTGTCAAGCCGGATTACAGGGGCACCCATCTCATGCAATGGCTGTGATTACAGGATTGGGACATAGGCAAAGCCAGAGGCAGTGCCCAGTGTCTAGTAGATAATATAAGTCACTGAATCTTAGTTCAGACAAGCGGAGGCGCTCTCACCCCTGACGACTCCGGCTCACGTTTGGCCTCAGGCCCCAGGCCCCGTGCAAATTGACCACGTCTCCGGTCCCTGTTTAGTAAACAAGAGCACAGGCCCAGCTTGGAGGCCTCGCGCCCGTGCGCGGCTGCCCCCTGGTGGCGATGCAGGCGCACTGCGGCGGCTGCTTTGCCGCCTCTTTTGCTGTTTCTTGGCCGACAAAGGTCGGTCTAGTCAAAGCTAAGGTATTTCCAGTAGTCACGTATGGATGTGAGAGTTGGGCTATAAAGAAAGCTGAGCGCCGACGAATTGATGCTTTTGAACTGTGGTGTTGGAGAAGACTCTTGAGAATCCCTTCGACTGGAAGGAGATCAAACCAGTCAAGCCTAAAGGAAATCAGTACTGATTATTCATTGGAAGGGCTGATGCTGAAGCTGAAACTCCAATACTTTGGCCACCTGATGCGAAGAACTGATTCATTGGAAAAGACCCTGGTGTTAGGAAAGATTGAAGGCAAGAGGAGAAGGGGACGACAGAGGCATCACCGATTCAATGGACATGAGTTTGAGCAAGCTCCGGGAGTTGGTGATGGTCAGGGCAGCCTGGCATGCTGCGGTCCATGGGGTTGCAGAGTCAGATAAGACTGAGCAACAGAATTGAGCTTTCTGTTTCTTCCTTCTGGCCGAGAAGTTTGAGGGACAGTCTATGGCTCCCAACTTTGGAACCCCTGAGAAGTGGTCAGAGGTTAAGGTTAGGGCTAGGAGCTCGTTTCTCAGTTTTGGAATAGCCCGGGTGGTCCCAGGGGTGATCCTGGGCAGACTACCACATCCCACCCCACTGGTCCACCTGGCAGCACAGGGGAATCTCAGCTGAGGTCAGGGGGAGGCGTTTAAAGTCCCAGTGCCCACCCATCGCTGGGGATGGCCCAGGCAGCTGTGTTTTCTAAAGCTCTGGGTGATCCTGATGTGCAAGGGTCCTAGGGACAGGGAACTTCCCTGATGATCCAGTGGCTAAGACTTCGTGCTCCCAATGCAGGGGGCCTGGGTTTGATCCTGATCAAGGAACTAGATTCCGCATGCCACAACTAAAGATCCCAAATGCTACATCAAAAGTCGAAAATCCCATATGCTATAACTAAGACCCAGAGCAGCCAATTAAAGAAAGAATTGTGAAAGAATCCCACAGGCAGACCCTTGGCTTAGATGGGCCATCCTCCCCTCTCCCTTTGGCCTAGAAGTTGGCCTTCACCCCGGCCAGCACCATGACCACCATCCCTGAGCCTGTGCTGGCCAGCACCTCCTGAATGGAGTCTCCAGTGGAGTGTCTGAGCCCACCAGCCCCTTCTTCTTGGTGCCCAGGGCTCTCCTTACTCCTGCTTCTCTGACCGAGCCTTCTCCGTTATTTCATGTCCCCTGGGCCCTCCCTCTGCCTCTTTGATATTTGACTGATCCCCCTGTCTGCCTGCTCTGCTCATTCCTTGGCCAGGGGTTTAATCAGAGGCTGGTGATTGTGTCCAGGCCAGATCTGTCCTCACCCCCAGCCCATAAATCCAATCACATCCCCCAGCTGGAGGCCCATAGGCCCCTCCAATTCCATATGGCCCCATGTAAGCTGGTTGCTCCCCTATCCTGCTTAACCCTTTACAGATGAGGATCAGAGGCACAGAGAGGTTAAGTGATGTGCCCAAGGTCACACAGGAGGAGACAATGCAAGGATTTGAATCCACACAGTTTGGATCAAGTCTATACTCTTAACTACTCAGTACGGTAGATCCATCCTTGGGGAATATGTTCCAAGACCTTCATGTGTGCCTGCTAAGTCGCTTCAGTTGTGTCCAACTCTGCAACCCTATGGACTGTAGCCCGCCAGGCTCCTCTGTCCTGGGATTCTTTAGGTTAAGAATGTTGGAGAGGGTTACAATGCCCTCCTCCAGGGGATCTTCCCAACCCATGGCTCCAACCTGAATCTAATACGATCTCTTGCATTGCAGGCAGATTCTTTTCCACTAGTGCCACCTGGAAGCACTCCAAGACCTTCAGGAGATGCCTGAAACAGATGGTACCAAACTGTATAAAAGTGTGTTTTCTATACTAATGGTATAGGTAATATACACAGTGTGGGTTACACCACACAAAGGAATGATTTATGTCCCCAACAGAACGGAACCGGGCAACATGAGAGTTCATCACGCTACTCAGGACAGTGCAGTTTTAAACTTATGAGTTTTTTCGGGAATTTTCCACTTAATATCTTCAGACCAAGGTTGAAAATAACGAACTGGATGAGTAACGAAAACCTCGGAAAGCCAAACATCAGAAGAAGGGGGAGAGTTGTGTGCTGCCTCTTGCTAGCAGAGTAATGATGACAATGGTAATAATCAAGCTGGTCTTCACCGAGCACCCACTCTGTGTCAGGCGCCCCACTGGGCACTGGCCACTCTAATGTTTGACCTACCATATCGCGTTGCCATCTGCAAGTGGGTTTGCATCCACACCTGGCACTTCGTGGCCTTGGTCCTTGGCCCTGGACCGTCTTGTGAGTGCACAGGCTGTGGGCCACTCAGTCTCTCAGGCCGGAGACTCTCTGTTGAACTGACTACCCTTGGACAGAGCAGGAGTCTCTAAAATCTGCCCTCTGCGTCCCCTAACGTAGTGTATTTGTTTGCTGGGGCTACCGTGACAAAAATACCACTTAAAACAGCCCAATTGTGTTTCCTCACAGACCTGGAGGCTGGAAGTCCAAGATCAAGACATTAACGGAGTTGGTCTCTTCTGAAGCTGCCCTCCTTGGCATGAGGATGGCCGTCTACCCCCTGTGTGCTCACATAGTCTCTCCTCTGTACACAGCTGTGTTCTGGTCTCTTCTCATGAGGACCCCGGTCATATAGGACTAGGGCCCATTTCGATGAGCTCATTTTATCTTAATTACTCTTTCAAGGCCCTGTCTCTGAATACAGCCACATTCTGAGGTGCTGGGGATTAGGACTTTAGGAATTTGGGGGGACACAGTTCAGGCCATAACACCCAGGGTCTCGAGCTCAAATGCTGGTGGACCAGACAGGGAACGAAGGGGGATGAAATGGGTTGGGGAAGACTTGGCCCTGCATTCCTTTATTTTCCCACTGCTGATGTCGGCAGAAAAGACATGGTAAAGGATGTCACTGTCCTCTTTGTCGTGTGAAATACGAGGGCAAGGACATTTGCTCCCAGCGTGCAGAGCAAGTGTCCAGCACCTGGGAGGGACCCAGCGGGCATTTGTGAGGAGAGCCGGTGAGCAGGACAGCCTTGGGCGTCGGGAAGCAGCAGGGACCGTGGTGACCCTGGCTAAGGGGTCACCTGTCACATCACCTGAAATCAGGCTCTTATAGAAGTCTCAGGTTTATTCCGGAGAAGGCAATGGCACCCCACTCCAGTACTCTTGCCTGGAAAATCCCTTGGACAGAGGAGCCTAATAGGCTGCAGTCCATGGGGTCGCTAAGAGTCGGACACGACTGAGCGACTTCACTTTCCCTTTTCACTTTCATGCATTGGAGAAGGAAATAGCAACCCACTCCAGCGTTCTTGCCTGGAGAATCCCAGGGACATGGGGGTCTGGGGGGCTGCTGTCTACGGGGTCTCACAGAGTTGGACACGACTGAAGCGACTTAGCAGCAGCAGCAGGTTTATTCACGACAGCAACTAATTCACAGAAACTAAAACCAGTGTGCAGTGAGTCTGCACCCCCTGCCCCCTGCTCCGGGCGGCCACCAGGGGCCAGCGCAGCAGGTCTCCAAACCGAGCTCAGCCCAGGTGGGGTAGCGGAAGGCGGGGGAGGGGCCTGGCTCCCCACCTGCTCCAGTGACTCAGGGACCTGTGGTTGGTCTGCAGGAGGGCGATGCACTGGGCGCCATGGAGAAGCTGTGCCGGCAGCTGACATACCACCTCAGCCCCCACTCCCAGTGGAGGCGCCACCGCGGGCTGGTGAAGAGGAAGCCCCAGGCCTGGTGAGTCCCGCCCCCGCCCAGCCTCCTCCTCCAAGGGCAGCTCCCAGTCAGCTGTGCTGGGCTGGGCCTGGGGGGTGCAGCACCCCCTCCCAGGGCAGTGGGGAGAGGACACGAGCTGCTTGCAGGAGAAGGATTGATGGGGGTGGAGGGGGGCATTCCAGGTGGGCATGAGCCCTGAGAGGCACTGGCATCCAGGCCCTGATCTATGTAGTGGGGGCTGAATGTGGGCACTCCTCCCACCCATCACCAGCCCTCCTGATGTCTCCCAGGGTCCCAGACCCCAGCCACGTCCCTGGCTCATGCAGCTGTGAGGACCCTCAGAGGTTGTGTGGCTGCCTGCACCCTGGGGGCAGAGGGGACACTGGGACACAGAACCAGGGCCAGGACAGCATCATAGGAGCAAGCGGAGGGGAACATACTCTGGATGAATCACAGGGCAGAATGCCTGGGGTCCTGGTGCGCAGGCTCCTCTCCAGCTCCTGCAGGCAGGATGGGAGGGGAAGCACAGAGAAGAGCTCTGGTCCCCCTTCCCTTCCAGATACCGCCCCCACTCTCAAGCCAGGGGAAGACTATTCAAGGCCCCTCCCAGGGGGAGAAAGTAGGCACAGGGGCCTCCAGCTGGGCCAAGGTGAGGCCAAGTGTGGGGAGAGTGCAGGACAGGACCCATGGAACCCAGAAGGCCAGGAGATTTGTGAGTTGGTTGCAGAGGGAGAAGCTGGGCTGAGCTCTGCTGGGACCCAGGGCCTTTTGTCTCCCCAGGGCATGGGCATGCTCAGTCCACTCTCCATTCAGAAGCCTCACTCCCGCTGGGGGCGCCCCATCCCGCTGACTCACACCTGGTCTGTGTCCCCCAGGGTGCCCTTCCTGCTGGCTCACAGACACGCTGAGTTCCAACAGCCTCAGGGCCTTTGCACTTGTGGTCCCTCTGCTGGAACTCCTAGCAAGTTCTTACCTCGGCCTGGTTCTTTCTCCTATGAGGCCAACAGGAAGTCCAAGCTGCAATCTGGGGCCCCTCCACCTCGCTGTCCTTCCCAGGGTTGGAGCTTTGGGTTTACCTGGGTACCTGGAGACCAGATCTGGGTCTGGAGCAAGAAGAGCAAGAGGCAGGGCAGAAGAGCAAGGGATGGTGGAGGCGGGGAGTGGAAGCAGGTAGAAAGCAGCCCCCACCAGGCTCCGGGCCCCTGCGCCCACCCCCAATCCCTGCCTGCTGTCCTGAGGGCTCTCGCTAAGGATCCTCCTTCTGGCCAGAAGGTAGTCTTGAAGAAAGAGCATCCGAGATCTTATTTTGCTCGAGTGGAGTAGGGAACTCGCCCATTCGCCACCTCCTCTAAAGGGCACTGTCCTAAATGCATTCCTATTTCACATGACAACCTGTGGTACCCAGTTGGCTCCATTTTTCAGCTAAATAACTGAGGCACAGAGGTTAAGGATCTAAAGGTCACATGAGTAGGAAGAAAGGAATCCAGAGCAGACCCAGACGTTTGGCTGCTGAAGGTACCCTTAGTCACTGGGGCCTCCCCTGGGGTCCCCAGCCTCTGCCTGCTGGGCAGCCAGGTTGAGGTGGGGCAGTGCAAGGGGCCTGGGGTCCCCAGCCTCTTGAAGTCACAGGGATGAGTGGAGGCTGGCTCCTGGAGGGACCCACCTCGGCCTCCCGAGAAAAGCCTGCCGCTCTTGCTCGAACCCTGCTGTCCCATCTCCCCTTCAGCCTCAAGGCGGTCCTGGCCGGGAGCCCTCTGGACAACACGGTGGACCTGTCAGGCATCCCGCTGACCTCCCGTGACCTGGAGCGGGTGGCCAGCTACCTGCAGCGCTGCGGGGAGCAGGTGGACAGTGTGGAGCTGGGCTTCACGGGCCTCACGGACGACATGGTTCTGCAGCTGCTGCCAGCGCTCAGCACGCTGCCCCGGATGACCACTCTGGCCCTCAACGGCAACCGGCTGACGCGGGCCTTGCTGCGGGACCTCACCGACGCCCTCAGAGACCCCAGAAAGTTCCCCAGCGTCACGTGGATCGACCTGGGCAACAACGTGGACATCTTCTCGCTGCCCCAGCCCTTCCTGCTCAGCCTACGCAAGCGCTCCCCCAAGCAGGGCCACCTGCCCACCATCCTGGAGCTGGGCGAGGGCCCAGGCAGTGGGCACGAGACCCAGGATGAGGCCCTGGGCCCAGAGGATCCCGGAGGGGGCCCCAAAACCCCCGCCAGAGACCAGGAGCACAGGGAAACTATAGGTGCAACCCAGACATGACAGGGGAGTGTGGGCCAAAGTCACTCCTCCTGGGATAGGATGGCTGGGGCTCCTGGGAAGCTCCACAGTGGGCCTGGGCAGCGCCTCCCCCCACCCCCATGGGAAGCCGGATGGAACCATCTGGGAAAGGAGCACTGTTAACTCCTCTTCGGTCCTTTCCATCTTCCCCGTCCACCCATGTCTGCTGCCTCTGGTTCCTGAGAAGTCATCCCTGGCTTGAAAATAATCCACCCTTAGCCTCCCTAGACCTGTGGTTGCAGCTGGTTGAGGGTGCTGGGAAGCCTGAGCTACTGTGAATCCGGAGAGCTGTCCCCCAGGAAAGGAGTGTAGCAGGTGCCCTCCATCTAACCCAGGACTCTCCAATCCTGAATTACAGATATTCAGGCCACCAAACCCCAGCCAGATGCTGACTGTACCCCAGGTCAAGGGCTGGGGGAGGGGACTGGCTCCTAGAGACCCCAGGAGTCCCCTCTCCATTTGGACTAAAGGGTATCTCCTTGTGGAGCCCTGGGCTCCTTGAAACAAACTTCCCATCATCTACAAGGTCCATCTTTCTGCCTGTGATGTGATCCCAGGGCCTACCCAGGGGACCAACTATTTCCTAAACCTGCCAATATTTATGGCAGCCTGCCTAGCAAGCCTGGGGTAGACCAGCACATGCACAAAATATGACCCACTCAGAAAACCCCATTCTCTATGCAGATTACCAGACCTTCCCATAGGTGATTGTTGCTAGGGTACAGACCACAGTGAGCCTTGCTTCCTTTCAAAAGGACCATTTCTCATAAAATTCCTTCCCATGAGGTCCCCAAAATTAGAGCACATTCCCCAAACCCCAGGACCACAAAGATGAGGTGCCCCCGAGCAACCACAGCTGGGAGGAGGGGAAGAAAGCAAGTCTCCACCCCACCTTCCCAACACCCAAAGCCTACCCATTCAGGCCCAATCAAAAAGCCCAGCTGATTGCTGAATTGGAGAAAATTATTCATGTACCCATGATGTTGGTTAACCAGGGCCCCTCAGGTAAACAGAGGGTTAGGGAAGCTTCTAATCTGATGCCAGAGAGCCAAGACCTTTACAGACTGGGACATCAAATGCTGCAGTCTGGGTGGGGATGGGGCTGGGGCTTCAGGAGAGAGGAAGCTCATGCCAGTGGACAGAGCCCAGAGGAACAGGGACTGTGTACAGATGCCTTAAATGCTTTGGGATTTTTGCCCTAAGTCTCAAGAGGGGAGAACACCTTAAACTGACCATAAGGGAAGGTTACAAGGAGTTAATTGGACCACTAATATCGACACGACTTAGAGACCTAACAGTATTTGTCAGCAGTGATCAGACTTGACTTTTTCTTCAAAAATACACATTTCTAAGAACTTAATACAAAAGAGCATCCTTTTATTACATCTATGGTAACTGCATGGAGTTACAAATTTCAGGAAGTTTCTCTCACCCAGTATGACAAATGCATACAATATTTACAAGTACAAAAAGCTACTTTTGCTTAAGGGACAATACTAGGAAACTATGAATTTAATGACTCCACTGTCACAGAGAAAAGCTGCCAAATCCATTTCTCAGCTCTTTCACAATAAGAATGTCCTCTTTGACACTCATCACAAAACAAAACGTTGAAGCCTGTCTTTTCCGCGTCCAAGTTGATGGCTGCCACTGGTCCTTGCAACTTCCAAATTCTGCCCCTGCTGCAGCTTAGCCTGCAAGGAAACTAAGTATCAGTGAATCTTACTTTATACTCCACAGAATAGTCATTCACAGCATAAAGATATCCTCAGAAAACCATAGGTTCACCACTACACAATCTGCCGGTAATTCCAGCTTCTTTTGGGTGATTTCATCATTGATATCCTTTTCTGCAAAACCATTTTAACAAAACTAGCTGCTCATCCATTCTACCATGCAGAACGGTCATGGTCCAGATCAGGTCTTACCTTGTCGTGGGCTGGGGTGCTCCGGCCATTGCTGCCGGCTCTAAAACTCTGCTGGTCACCACTCTTCAGAGCTCAGACCCTGGAGGGATGGATAAGGCACCTGTGGACAGGCAGCTAAGGGCAACTGGAAGCAGTTTCCACTGTGCTGACAGCCACAGCTATACAAATGCACATCCATCCCCTCAACAGTCCGTAGGGACTGAGTCATAACTGCCATCTTTATGTGTTTCAACTTCCATTCAGTCACATTATTTTAAACATTACACACCTAAGGCTTTCGATTTTCAGAGCATCTCAAGAGAAGAAAGTTTGCTCAGGACTCTACAGCCAGGACATAAAAAGGAACCCCTGGGGTCACTCTGCTATCTAGTCCACACATGAACCGAAATCATTCTCAGATACTCGGTGGATAAAGGTCAAGTTACTAGGTCAGCCAGAGGAAACTGCCAACATATGGTCCAATAGCAACTTCATGATTCAACACCTCGGCCTCTTCAACTACAGTCCAAAGATTATTTACCTCGGTCCAGGCTCCCATACTCCGTGGCTGGTGATCACGAGCTGGCAATGCCTCACTAGTTAGCAACCTGGGTGAATATAGAAATTACGGGTCACAGTCCAGACCACCGAACTCCCGGGCACCGGCAACTGGTGACGATGCCTTGACTGCAGTCAGTCGGGAAACTTTATCGTCAGTTATCGCTTCTGACGGCACTTCCTATTAAGTGATCTCATCAGAGCAGCCAAGCACCTCACCACTCCTAGTACCGCCCCAGGGACCTGGGCTTTGGCTAAACCTGCCTGAAGGTATCTGTTACTGAACACAGACGCGGTTTAGACAAAACTCGTTTCAGGCTAGGGGCCGCAACCTAATCGTCCCAAACACGCCAAGAGGCCGTGCATAATTATATCAAATGTATGAAAGTGACAACGGCAAGTCATATCCATGCGTTTAAGGGTGGAAGAACCTTAAATACAGCTAAGCTAACCTTATTAAGTCCACAAAGACCGGATCTTACCTCGAGGACGGCTGCTGCTCCCGTCTGCAAAACCATTGGGCAGCCATCTGAAACAAGGATCAGGACGTGCATTTAGGGCAGACTGGCAGCTACGGGCACCTAAAGGGTCAGGTGTCAGCGACCGCATCAGATAAGCGTAAAAGTCGTCAGTTATCGCTTCTGACGGCACTTCCTACGAGATCATCAGGACAGCCGAGCAAGCCTCGCCCCGCGCCCTCGGGTGCAGGCAGCTCCGCTTACCCGTCCTCCTCGGGGTCACTCACTCCAGGCCGCGAGCCCGGGGGGAGGGGTTCCCAGACCGCGGAGGCCCTGCCGGACAAAGATGCACGCGCTCCTCCATCTCGGTCCCTAGATATGAGCACATGGCCAAGGCGCCCGCCCCCAGGCCCGCCTGGCCGCAGCCGCCCGCCGCGCTCCAGTCACGCTTCCCCGGAACATCGGTCGAGAAACTAGCGAGACAGGCCCTAACTGGGTAGACGAACCAGCTCGCGACACCGGCAGTGGAAAGGCCAGAGAGTCTGCGTCCCAGCCCCTTAAGGAGTCGGAACATTCCACTCCTCAGCGATGGGAGGGGAATCCTGGCAAAGACTCACGGGAACTTCCGGTCCGTTTAACGGCACAAACGCCGCCGCGCCGGCCGGACTCCCCCCTCCTGCTTAGCTCATGGTCTCTTCCAAGGCCCAAGAATTCTGGGTCACAGGCACGCGGCTAGCCCCAGAGCGCTTGCGCAGAGCCCGAGTTCGCCAATCTGGTGGAGAGCGTTCCGCCGCACCGACCCCGGGTGGTCGGGAGTAGAGATTCGGCCTTCGCGAGCTTCCGCTTGCTTCTCTGAAAGGTGGAGCGGCAGAGGCTACAGACCGTGGTTCTGCGCGTTACATGCGATCACGCCCTCGAAACCCTACTGAGGCTGGCGCGCGGCAGGCGTGCACACACCGTGACCGCTCCTAGTCCTGGGGGCCGGGGCCGTCTGCCCTCCGCGCACCAGCCCTTCCAGCCACTGCGCCCCGACCGCCCCCCTCACTCCCCTTCCTCCGTCCCCCGCTCCTTCGAGACTCCTCCAGCCGCGCCCGCGTTTCACCAGCGGTGAAGCCTTCCTCCCTCCCACAGCGTGGGAACAGGCTTGGGTCTGACCACTTAAAAAACATTCAGCCCGTCCACGCACGTCCTGTGAACAAACACACAGGACCCCAAGGGAATATGCCGGAAACGCAGTGGTCACCCATCAGTTACTGAGCAGGTCTTAGAAATAGGCATGGGGTTTTCATGTAGGGAGGGGGGCTTCTAGAGGGGCCCACGCCTAGCGGTCAGACACCCACGAGGTCCAGCGTCATGCGCGAAGGATTTAGTGTAAGTGCCAAGAAGACCAGGAGGCGTCCGGAAATGCTGGGGGATGACGGCTAGGGACCCCGAGGGCGCCCGGAGCCTCGAAAGCCTTCAGAGGCCGGGGTAACCTTGCTCTCGTGTCCCAGGGGGATCCCTCTGGCTTGCAGGGGTGGGAACCCCTGGATTGCACAGGAATCGGTAATCCACAGCCTGAATGAAGTTCAGCCCACGAGCGGGCTGAGAGACGTCCTGCAGGTGACTTTAACTGGTGTCGAGGCTGGGGTAGAGGTGGCCCTACTGGCCTGTGTCCACCACCTCGCTTCTGCGGTGGCAGCAGGCACAGCGCCTCGGCCAGCGGCCTGCACCCCAAAGAGGGCAGCTGTGGGGCTGCAGGTGAGGGTCCCTGTGCCCAGGAGACTGAGGGAACAGCCCCGCCCCAGACACAGGTAAACTCTCAGAGAAGTGGCAGATGCCAACCAGCCCAAGGGCCCAATACCTTTACTCAACTAACGTTTCCAGGAGAGTTACCCACAAGAAAATATTTATTCATTTTTGCCACCAAAGACCCCTGGAGCCCCAGAGCCAGCAGGTGGGACTGGAAAGATATCCATCAGTGGGACTGCAGGGGCTGCAGGGGCACCTGGTCTTCCTCAACCGCGCTGTCCTGGCTGGACTGGGAGGCCAAAGCCGGGCTCTTCATGGTGCCTGTAAAGGGATGAAGACCACGGTGGCCTGGTCCTCAGGGTGTGTACCCCAGGAAGCAGGCTCCAGGAAACAGGAGGAGGCCACAGCTATGGCACCACTCCTGCCTGTAGACAGCAGGCAAGGAGTCCCAGGCAGTGCCTCCCCCCACCACGTGCCCATCAGGGGCCTCCTCCCAGGAGCTGAGAGTGCCTGCAGGTGACAGGCTCTTGTGTTAGAAACCAGAACACCTGAGATAATGTGCTGAAAAGCCAGAGGGTGGCGAGAGTCAGGTGCTCAGAGAAGAGAGGAGACCCCACCCTACCTGGGGAGAAGATGGGAAAGGTGGATGCCCAGAGAATGGAAGGGCACTTGGGACAGAGCCAAGGAGAGATGAACAGGGAGCACTGTTGAAGGACTGCCATCACATGGAGGGAGGTGCAGGGAAGGGGGCTGGACAACAGTTTTGGGCCTTGACCCGAGGAGGAGGAATGTGGCCTTCCAGGCAGTGGGAGGCGTTGTGTGCTGGGGGCTGTGTGTGGTTTTTGTCTGCATCAGAGGGACTGGAGTGGGATGAGCCTGGAGCCAAAAGCCTTGTCTAGGATCTGGGTGCAGACGTGGGAGGGAAGGGGCAGGGCAGAGGGTCCCAAGGACACTCAGCACCAGGGGGCAGGGGGTGGTAGAGACCCACAAGTCCTCCCGCCTGGGCGAAGAGGGGCGGCCTGACAAATGTGGTCCTGGCAGGGCAGCCCCAAGGCTGTTCCCGATGGTGATGTCCAGTTAGAGGTTAGAGCAGGCAGTGGGGTGTGGAATGACAAGGGGATTTTCAGAGTCTTGAAGGGAGGGGACAGCAGGGCTCAGAGGCAGGAAGTTATCAGTGAGGGCCGTGTGGTCAAGGACCCAGGAGCCCTGGAGGCCAGAGGAGACTCCACACACCGGTTTCTTGAGTGATGGGGCAGCTGTTGGGAGGGGGCCGGGGCACAGCAGGTGGAGTCTGGAAAGAGCATGAGAAAGGAGAGAAGGGCAGCCGGAAGTCCTGAAGTGGGAGCTACAGAGGATTCTAGAAGGGGCCTGCCCTGCAGAGAGCCAGTCCTCATAATAGGCCTCTAGTGGGGGTCATTCTTGGAGGAGGGCCAGCACCACCCTAGAATGGAGGGGCCTTGAACAAGGCCTCACGGCCCAGGCAGAGGAAGTGGCTTCTCAGGTGTGGGGGTGGCCAGGCTGGCCTGTCGGGGTGGAGCCATTGGGCACTGGCTTGTTCCCCTGCTGGGTCCCCCCAGAACCCATTGAATGAGTGGAGGGTGGAGCAGAGGGACAGACAGAAACCTGGACAGGAAGAGGCAGGAGGGGAGGGTGCACCAGGAGCTGGTTGCCCAAGTGGTGGTGAGGAGGGGGGACAGACTGGGAGAGGCACCACTTTATGGGACAAAGCCCCTCCACGATGGAGCCTGGAGCCCAGACTCTCCGTGCCAAGCAGACACGCCCCACAGCCACTCACCAGGGCCGCCCTGCCCTGAGGGCTCCTCGCACACCGTGGGCAGCGTCTGCTCCCACGCAGCCCAGTTCACTTCCTCTACCCTGCAGGAGACAGGGCAGCCGTGAGGCTCCAGGAGGCCAGGGGTGCAGGAGAGCGGCTGCTCCAGAGGAGGGCAAGGAGGGCGAGTCTTCTCCACAGGACTCTGGACCATCTACCAGCCCACCTGAGCCTGTGCTCTCAGCTCTCAGACCGTTGCCCCTGCCAGGGGCCCACAGGGAGGAACAGGCGTCTGTCTGCTCTGGCTATTCACAGTGACCTGGATTGTCCCCAGCATCCAGAGAGGAATTTAGAGGAGCTGGATCTCTGTGGACTCAGGCTCTGGAGTCTTTTCACAGCTACTCCACGTCCTACGACCCACCCCTTGCTTGGCTATGCCCTCAGAGAAGTGTGTTTCTGGCCATGCACTTGTCACCAGGCTCCCTCTCTGTGGGGAGAGTCTGCTCTCAAGGGAAGGGTTGCAGCCTCAGGGTCAGGATGGGGGTGGAGAGTAGAAGGGCAAAGCCAACCAGTCACAGCAGGCTTAGCACACTCTGACCCCAGGATGCCTCTGGCTTTTGACCTCCTGACTGTACCCCATTTCAGGACTGAAGGAGTTAGTCACGGACCATTGGGGAGGGACCTTCAGTTTCAGTCAGTGGATAGGAAGATGAACTGATAGGCAGAGCGGCGGGTCTTGGAGCTCTGGGTCTAACGAGGTCCAGCAGCACTGACCTCGCCTGCCCTGGCCAGAGTCCTCGGACACACAGACCCTGCCTTTCCCTCCAGACCTGGCTTTCCTTCCTAGCTGCTCCCCGCTGGTTTTCAGCAGGGCCCCCAGGCTGCCCTGGCCCCCTGCTCACCTGAAGCACCAGCGCTCGTCGGGGCTACCATCTGGCCTGGAGCCAACTGTCAGTCTCACCCCTGCCCGCTGCTGCTTCCTCCTGCACCACCAGTAGCCCTTCTCCATCTCTAGGACAGAGATGGCTTTCTGGGAACAAAGGATTCGTCAGACAGTGCGGCCGGCACTTCACAGCGTAACTCAGCATCTGTGAAGTGTGTGGATCTGAATCCAGCCCCACAGTTCACATGCCTCTGTATCAAGCCCTGCATCCCCTGAATGTGTTCCCACTTAGAGACTGAAGATGACGTGTCCTGGGTGATTGCTGGGGAGCCCGCAGGTGATGCATGCCCTACAGTGACTTGCAGTAACATAACTACACTTTTAGAACTACAGCAGACACAGAACTTCACAGTGCCTGCCCCTGGCACTCAAGCCAGTTGGGGACGGCATGGAACTTTGCAGGTGAGGCTCAGAGAAGATAAGTGGCTTGCCCGGTCAGCAGTGAATTGGTCACACAGTTCAGCACCCCCTCACCCACAAGGCTCTCCCCGCAGCACCTGTCCAGACCCACCTGGACCCTCCCAGCTCTCATCAGCTCCCAGCTACCCCAGCCTCTGCCCTCCCCCTCAGCTCCTCCAGGCCAGGCCAACCCAGGACCCTGCATCCCACGTGTGTCGCCCACCAAGCTAACCCCACAGAACATTCGATGAGTACCGAAGCGGGATGCACGAGGGCGGAGTCTTCATCTCATTCTCTGCCATATGCTTGGAGCCTAGAACCATGTCTAGCCCTGCACTGGGCACTCGGGAAACACTTAGTACTAACAATGATGGCAGCTAACACACAGCACCTAGTATGTGCGAGGCACATCCCAAGACCTGATCCATCCTCAGGTCAGCCCTGTGCAGGATGGAAAGAATGGACAAGGGAGATCCCACTCGGGGGCTCAGGACACAAGAAGCGATGGGGACCCTCCCCAGGTACCTGCAGCTTCCAGATGCTCCAGCTGTCGGTGGCGACGTTGTTGACGGTCTCGCTCATGAGAGCAATGAGCATGTTGAGCAGCAAGACGTAGGTGAGCAGCACATAGGCCAGGAGCAGCAGCAGCACCACACCGCGGAAGTGCAGCTGGTCTTGGAAGGCCAGCTCGCCCATGCCGATGGTGAACTTGAACAGCTCCAAGGAGGTGTCCAGGATGCCCTGGTATGGGGCCTCCTTGTCCTCCTTCCCTGCCACCTCTGTGGAGTTGGAACCCGCAGGGGCCCCGGTGTCCTGGGGCTCCCGACTCAGGCTCACTAGTGCTGCGGGGAGGGGAGAGAGGCAGGGGGTGCTCAGCCTAGGGGAGACCAGCGGGCAGCCTCGAGGGTAGCAAGGGCTGGGCGGGGGAGCAAGGGCCTTTACCAACAGCAAAGCCGAAAAGGAAGACTAAGTAGACCAGCAGGAAGCGGAGCAGGTCCCGAAGGATGACCTAGAACACACGCCCCAGAGTTGGCTGGGGGGCCCAGGTCACTAGGTGTGACTCCAGGCCCTGCTTCAGCCCTGCACACGTGCACGCACACATGCACAATGTGTGCACACACAGGCCCTGTGGAGCCACAGTGGGGGGTGGGGTCTTTTAAAAAATCTATATCAGATCACATCATTTTCCTGCTCAAAACCCTCCAAGGACAAAAAGTCTCCAGCAGCTCCACGTCTGGATATGTACCCAAGAGAAGGAATGGAAAAACAAGGACTCGATCAGATAACCCAGGAACCCGTGTTTGCAGCAGCGTTGTTCAAACAGCCAGAGGTGGCAACAACCCAACTGTTCACAGATGGATGAACAGATAAACTAAATGTGGTGTCTACATACAGTGCAGTATTATTCAGTCTTAAACAGAAAGGAAATTCTAATGTGTGATAGCAGAGATGAAACTTGAGGACATTATGCCCAGGGAAATAAGCCAGGCACAAAAGGACAAATACTGTATGACTGGTACTTACAGGATGAGGCACTCAGAATAGTGAAACTCATAGAGACAGAAAGTCAAAGTGTGGTTACCAGGGGCAAGGAGGAGGCGAGTAATGGGGAGTTCGGGTTTCATGGGACAGAATTTCAACTGGGGAAGGTGGACAAATCCTGGAGATGATGGAGATGGTTGTACAACACTGTAAATGTACTTAATGTCACTGAGCTTCCCAGGTGGCTCAGTGGGAAAGAACCTGCCTGCCATTGTGAGAGATGTGAGAGACCCGGGTTCCATCCCTTGGTGGGGAAGATCCCCTGGAGGAGAACATAGCAACCCACTCCAGTATTCTTGCCTAGAGAATCCCATGGACAGAGGAGCCCCGAGGGCCATAGTCCATAGGGTTGAAAAGAGTTGGACATGACTGAAATCCTCCAGGGGCCTCCCCGAGGCCAGCAAAACCACTCCCTTCCCCCCAACTTCCTCCCATACCCTCCCAGCCTCTGTCTGTCCCTAGCTGTCCCAGCTCGCTCTGGCTTCCGGCCTTGATCCCTTTGCCTAGATTGCTACTTCCTTGAGCCTGTGGTGGCTGGATCATTCTCTCAGATCTTAACTTACATGCCACCTCTTCAAAGAGACCCACAGAGCAGCCGGTTTACAGCACCCAGTCACTGTCCCTCACACCCCCCTTACATGTTTCCTTCAGAGAATTTAGTGTAATGCACCATTCTCACTTGCTTTCTTATGCTGTTTCCTTGGCTAGAATGTCAGCTTCAGGAGAGCGAGATCTATTCTGTTTGTGAACAAAATACTGTGTTCCTGACACTTAGAACAGGGCCTGACCCATACCTAGCATCTGCTTCCTAAATGCTTGTTGAATGACTGAATGAATGCAGGCACCTCCACGTGCCCAGATGACCCAGGGCACAGCCACACTGGTGAGCTTCTATGCTTGGTCCCTGCTACTTCAGTGAGCACGGAGGCGCGTGCTCCTGTGTGGACACTTGCCAGCACACACGTGTGCACATGTGCTTACCCATGTGGAGGGCAGACCCTGAGAGCAGGCACAGGTATGTGCACCCTGATGCTGACACTCGGTGAGCGTCTGGGGGCATGGGGCACGGGCAGACTTGCTCACATTCCCCTCTGCCTAGCCTAGCTGGGGGGTGGGGTCGGCACGTGCCTGCTGAGCCCAAAAGGAGTCCCCCTGGGGTGCAGTGTCCGGCTCCGCCCAGTCTGGCTGCACGGGGCCGCTCCTGCCTCTCACCTTCTGGATCATGACGCTGTAGATGCCCGTGTGTTGCCAGCCACGCATGTAGTAGAGCAGGTTCAGCCAGCCCAGCACCAGCGAGCACACGAGCAGCGGCAGGTGTGCCTTGACGGCCAAGAAGCACAGCACCTGGGACAGCACGGTGAGCAGTGCCTGGACCAGGCTGCGGGGGGCAGGGTCGGTCAGCTCGCGGGCCTCCCCTGGCCGGTGCAGACCCCCACTGCCCCACAGCCCCTGCCGCGGTCTCAGAGATGAGATGGCCTCCCTGTGTCCGGACTGGACCTGAGCATCCTGACCTCCATCTTGGGTGAGGTCCCTGAGGGCCCCAGTTCCCTGCCCTGTAAAACGAGGGTGACAGGAACAATGCCTGACTCGGCAGGCAAGGATTCAGTGAGACACAGCAGGTAAAGACTAGGCTCCACTGAGGCAGAGCGAGGACTCAGTCGACGTGATGAGCTGGACCCAACAGCAGCCCAGCTCTGGGGTCCAGCCTGCATGCTGGTCCCAGACCCTGGAGCTCCCTGGTCCCCAAAGCCGGTGTGGTGCCCCCTCCCAGGCCAAGATGGGGGAGGAGGGGTGAGGCCTCACGTACAAGAGTATTTCGAAGTAGCTGTCCATGAAGGAGATCCAGATGAACAGACGGCGCCTCCAGAAGTACCACAGCTGCAGGGGGGCAGGGGGCCGGGAGGACAGGCTGTGACACGTGCTGGGCCACAGCACAGCCCCACTGCCCTCAGGGCTGGATCGCCACTGTCAAGCTCCCCGCCCACGGCCTGTCACAATCCAACCAAAACCACCTCGGGGGCTCAGGCGGCAGCTTTGACTTTTGGGGTGCTTATGAATCCGGCTGGTAGCTGAAAAAGCTCCAGACTCTGTTTCCAAACTGTCAGACACCCAGACAATGCCAGGGATCTCCCGGCTCCCTGTGGATCCAGCTGGAGGGCTCATGCTCCATACGATGAAATGGGCTCCTTTCCCTCCCCCTTCCTGGCTGCCCAGGGACCATCCGGTGCTCCAGCCACCCTGGCCTCCCAGAGAGTCTCCACACCACGGCCCAGTCTGTCTCCCGCAAGCTGGCAGCATCTTCCCCTGAGGCTGTCCTGCTCAGGCCCCTAGCCTACCCTCCTGTGCTCCTCAAGTGAGGAATGACCCAGCCAAGGGACCGTGGGCTGGGGGCCGTCTAGCTCTACTCACAAGGGAGCAAAGCTGGCACTGCCAGGGGATCACAGGAGTCATTTGCCGCCCTGAGGGCACCCCAGCAAGCACAGCAGGGTTAGGGCATTCAGGCCAGAAGGCAAGGCCGCCCTAAGGCTGCTCAGCATGGGACCAGGTATGGGGCTCAGTCTCCTGAAAATGCAGGGACTTGGTTAACCTGTGCCCAGGCTCCTCAGAGCAGGATTCTGGGTTTGGAGCGGGGTGGTCAGAGGAGCCCTCACCTGGCCTATGAGGAGGTAGACTCCCCCGAGCAGGAGCAGCACATGGCCCAGCAGCAGCATGGTGTTCCCAGCCATCACTTCCGGTGAGAGGAAGTCCTGCTCGAAGAGATGCTCGGCTCAGCCTGGGGTCCCCTCCCAGCAGCCCCCCACTGATAGCTAGGCTGGGGGCCCATTCTGAGTGTGAGTGGTGGGGAGGCCCCCAGAGTGGCAGAGCAAGCATTGGCTCTGGAGCCAGACTGTCTGGTTTCAGGCCCCATCTCCACCGCTCACAGCCTGTGTGGCCCTGGAGAAGCTGCTTAATCTCTCTGTGCCTCCCTTCACTCACCTGTAAACCAGCCATGATGAGAGTTATCATCTCAGAGACTTGTGAGATTAATTAAACATGTTAACACATGTCAGTCATGTGGAACACTTTCTCACATATGGTGCACACTCACTAAGTCCTAACTATTATTGTTGTTACCGCTATGCTGTTACTTCCATACTGTGACCAGCTAGGTTAGCACATGGCTACAGCACCCAGCGGTCAGCATCTGCAGGGTGCGTGATAATCCTTGCCCCATCTTCTGCCAGGGTTGTTTCCAGCAAGCCTCCCCAGGACGTGCCCCTCCCTGCCTTGCCTTCTCCAGGGCAGGCTGGTGGTAGGTGACAGCGGTGGAGATGAACATGTAGGTCAAGTAACACAGGAAGTTGAAGAAGAACCTGGGGATGAGCAGATTCCACTTCGCCTGCAGCAGTTTGTTCAGCGGCTCCAAGACTACCATCCGGTGGCGGAGCTGGGACGGCAGGTGAGAGTCAGAGGCGCCTTTGGTTCAGCAAGTACAGTTGGGGGCACCAGGGGAGGGGGAGAGGACAGGGAGCCCCGAATGACCCCTCCCCACCCTCACAGCTACAGAGTGACCAGTCCTGAACAGGTGCTTGGCAACAGAGAGGACACTCTGGCGTGATCCCCAGCTCGGGTGGCACCGGTGTGTGGAGTGAGCGTGTGCCCAGGGGCTGGGTGGGGACATGATGCCACACCCCCACATCCCAGTTTCAGGGCCTGCGTGGTCCAGCAGGCTGACCCGAACGGTAGACCTCGCAGGAAGCTCTGCCAGGCCCCCTAGGCACACCCCCACCCCATGGGCTCACTGGGCTTCGGCAGTGAAAGGTGATGATCTCCAGCACTGAGTTTTCCTCCCAGCTGTCCACAGAGGCCAGGTCATACAGCGACACCCGCACAGGCCCATAGGACCACTCGGTGAATTTTCGGGAAAGGTGCTGGTATGGCTCCGGGAGCTCCCGCTGCAGGATGTGTCTGAAAATCTACAGGGCCAGGCTCATGAGCTTGAGCTTGACCCGCATGGCCACCACCCCCACTGATGGGAAGCCTCGGACTCAGTGTCCTGCAGAGCAGACACACGCATGTGCCCTGCACACACGTGTACTTGTGCATATGAACTGTTACACACGTCCACGTACTAAGCCCCATGTAGGCACTCCCACCTACCCACCTATGCCAGGGCCTGCCAACCTTGGCTCTTCCTTCCCCATTCCTGCCCCAAGGCCTCTTTTCTGGACACTCTTATGGCCAAGGGACCCCCAGTTCAGGGGTCCTTAATGCCCCATGACATCAGAGGCTGCCAGCTACACATGTGTGTGCATGACTGTGGCCAGAGTCTAGAGCTCTCAGCAGGCTAGGAAGTGTCCCTGACCTGAACAGGTTCGGAGCAGTGTGGTTTTACAAATGAGGAGTGTTGGAGGTGGGGGCTTCCTGTGTTGGGGAGTGGCTTCCACAGGTCACACAGCCATGCCTTTAGACACAAAGGGAGGTCCCCACACCCCAGGGGCCTTGGAGGGCAGGAAGAAAACGTAAAACCCATTTATGTTCAATTTGGTCTTAAGCTTTAAAGACACCTATGTTCTAAGCATGGGGCCCTGTGTCACCTGTGTAGGTTGTACACCCATGAAGCTCCCCCTGATAATAAGGATCAGACAATGAGAAAGTTTTTTGAGAAAAAAGTAAAGCTAGATTATGTTTATTCTTTTTGTTTAACCACACAGCTTATGGAATCTTTTAGTTTCCAGACGAAGGATCGAACCTAAGCCCTTGGCAATCAAAGTAGAGTCCTAACCACTGGACTGCTTGGGAATTTCCTCATGGTTACTCTTTCTAAGAGTAACTTATAACTTCCAGATAAATCAGCTTTAGGCATTAAAATTGAAACTGCAAAAGAAAAGTCTGGAAGAAGATATGGCTATGGAATACACACACATACATACACACACACGTATATTCATGCACACACACAAAGTTTTAAAATATTGTAGGAGTTAAGCAATAGCAAAAATTAAGAAAAAGATAATTATACTCAGCTACATAAAAATGTAAAAATTCTGTGTAGCAAAAAATGCCATGACATTTTTTTAATATTGAACTGGGAGAAAAATTTGCAATTATGATTTGCAAATTGTAAACAAAATGCTGTTATGTTCATGATCAATAACACTTATGGGGCTTCCCTGGTGGTCAAGGGGTTAAGAATCTGCCTTGCAATGCAAGGGACACGGGTTCGATCCCTGGTCTGGGAAATCCCATATGTCGCTAAGCCCCATGCGCCACAACTAATGACCCCTGGAGGCTGTGAGCCCCAACTACTGAGCCCGCATGCCACAACAGAAGCCCACATACCCTTGAGCGTGCACTGCTCAACAAGAGAAGCCACCACAATGAGAAGCTCTTGCATTTCAACTAGAGAGTAGCCCCCACTTGCCACAACTAGAGAAAGCCAGTGTACAGCAACAAAGACCCAGCACAGCCAAAATTTTAAAAATAAATACATAAATAATTTTTTTAAAAAGAACACAAAAATCAATAGGAAGAAAACCTAACAGCAAAGAATATGAGACAGCTATTTGCTGATCAAGAAACCCAAATGACTTTAAAAAGAATCCCTGGGAGTTCCCTGGTGGTTCAGTGGTGAGGATTCAGGCTTGTACTACCATGGCCCAGGTTCAATCCCTTGTCGGGGAACTAAGATCTGGGAAGCTGCACAGTGCAGCCAAAAATATACAATCTCTGCTTTATAATGTAATATATTCATTCTGCAGCTCCTGGATAATTTATCAATAATAAACACACACGTAGGAGAGGTGCATGCCGGAACTGCTCTGAGCTAGACACCACCCCAGGCTCTTTCTGCAAAATTCCTGGCTGAGTACTACTGCTTCCTGGAAAGGGTGACCCGGCCACTCACCTCGATTTTGCCCTCCTTGGCGGCCAGCTTCAGGGGCGTGAGGCCCTGCAGGTTGGGCATGTCCTCCAGCTGCAGGCCCCCCACCTGGAGGAGCCTGTCGTACATGTGGGTCACCAGCATGCTGTTCTCCGGAGAGTTGTCTGCGATCATCACCAAGGCGTGCAGCACTGTGTTGCCCAGCGAGTCAGTGGCCTGCAGGTTGGCGGGCTGGTGCGTGTTCTTCAGGAGATAGGTCACCACATCCCACTGCTGGGTGCACGCAGCCAGGGAGAGGGGCAGCTCGCCTGGGGGCCAAGGAGACAGCTTGGGCCTTGGGTCTCTCAGCTTCCACCCGCTGGCTCGTTATGCTCCCTGGACTGCCTTGAGGTGGGTCAGGCAGCCAGAAGAGGAGATGCAGTATTATATCAGGGTCCCTGGCCCAGCCAGGCCAGGTAGTGAGCAGAGAAGGTCCTGGGCCCTGCCCAGGGCAGCTGCACCTTCTCTCAGGAGCTGGTCGAGGTGGCTCTGTCCAGCTCCGACCCAAGGGAGAGGACCTGGAGCTCTAAAGGGATAAGAGTGTGGGCTTGCCCATCAGGCTTCCCACCCCTTGCCTCTGTCTCCTTTTTTTGCCGGGGCCCAGACCCACTGCCGCTGGGCACAGATGTTCCTTCCTCCAGGCCCTGTCTGGTCGAGTCTCATCACACACCAGTGCTAGCTGCCCGCTCCCCTGGCCCTGGTCTGAGCTCAAGTGTAATGAGTGAGCTTCCCTGGCCAGATAAGGGTAAAACATCTCTTAGACAAGCTGCCTTTGCAGGTGGCCGAGTGATTAGAAGCATAAGGGGTCAGACAGATCTGGGTTTCAGGGTCACATTAACCCTGTGACCGTGGGCGAGGCCTTATCCCCTCTGCAGTCCACTTTATACAAAAAGGCAGCTCACCGAAGTAGAAGGAGGTCTCTTGGCTCCTCTTCTGAAAGAACTGGCCGCAGGCCCGGGCGTGCACATCGGCCCCATTCTCCACCAGGAGCTTCACGCAGAGCAGGCTCCGCTTCTCGATGGCGATGTGGAGGGCACTGTGGCCTCGGTAGTACTCATCCATGCACTGGGCGTTGACCAGAGGCTGGGGATTGCCCGAGGCCTGGTCAATCTGCAGCAGTGGCTCGATGCAGGCGTTGGCCCCATCCCGAAGGTTCAGCACAGCTTTCATCAGACAGGTCTTCCCCGTGGAGCCCTCTGCAGGAGGAGGGGAGGGGGCACTGTGGTGTTCAGGCCGCCCACCCACCCATACAGGGAGCACCCCAGCCATGCTGCAGGGTGATAAGGCTCAAGCCAGAGGAGTTAGAATACCAACAGGTATGGCTGCAATTTTCTTTATTTTTTAGTTGCAGAAAAGCTGCTTTACAGCATTGATTTGGTTTCTGCCATACAACAACTCCAATCAGTCATAATCATATACATAAATCCCCTCCCTCTATAGCCTCCCTCCCACACCCACATCCCACTTCTCTAAGTCATCACAGAGCACTGAGCTCAGCTCCCTGGGCTATACAGCAGCTTCCCACTAGCTGTCTGTTTTACACATGGTAGTGGATACACGTCAATGATACTTTCTCAATTTATCCCACCCTCTCCTTCCCCTGCTGTGTCCACAGTCCATTCTCTGTGTCTATGTCTCCATTCCTTCTCTGCCATTAGGTTCATTGGTACCACTTTTTTAGATTCCATATTATGCATTAATATACATATTTGGTTTTCTCTTTCTGACTTACTTCACTCTGTACAACAGACTCTAGGTTCATCCACCTCACTACAGCTGGCTCAAATTTGTTCCTTTTTACGGCTGAGTAATATTCTGTTATGCTACAATTTCTGCCCTATAAATTAAGTTTCTAAGACGTGTAGGCAACGTTGTCCACACAAGAGCGTTTAGAGCAGTGTTTGTTAAGTGGCTTTACCACTTAAAAACTCCGTCTCTTCTGGGCAAGTCATTTGGCCTCTCTTAACCTCAATTTTCCTCACTGTAAAATGGAACCATCCCAGGGTTCTTGTAAGGATCACATGGAATTATATACAAAACTCTTAGTACACAGAGGTGCTGAGGTCAAAAATTACAATCTAAATGGCCACCAGTAGGGGGTTAGTTAACTAAACTGTGGTCAATGTGCAAGATGGGAAACTCCGCCGGTTGTTATGGTGACTGAGTTAGAGGCCTGTGCACCGAGATGGAGCGTGCTATAAGATGTAGTAAGAGGGGGAAAGCACATTACAGATCAGCACACATGGCACGGCCCCACTTCTTATATATATATACCTCCTGAATTTAAATAGTTTGAAAAGATGTATTCCATATCATTATTAGGAGCCAGGATGATGGACTGTTTTTACCCTCAGCTTTATACATTTCATTACTATTTGAACCTTCTAGAATGCACAAATGTTCTTTCCTTCATCGGCCCAAATATTACAGGTACTTATATTTGGGGCAAAGAATGCTCTGGGATAGATGAAGTGTGTGGTATGCGTGTCAGATCTCAGTGATGCTGTTACTGAAAAAGAGGCAGGGAAAGGCCACATTGAGGAAGCCTGAGAATATCCGTTTGCCACTGACACGGCTGAGGGTAGCCGAGGCAGGCCCAGGTTGGGAGCTGGTGGGGTAGGTGGACAGGGGAGCGGGCTCTATCGGCAGGAGAGCTGCTAGGAGCACTGCCCCTCCTTGCCTCTCAGCTCCTGACCATGGTCGAGACCCACCCAGGGAGCCCTGGCTCGAGCGGTAGCCTACCTCTGTACTCCGAGTCTGTGAGGTACTTGCTGGTCCGGCGCAGGTACTCTGGTAGCCCCGCCAGATCCTCGGGGGCCCCCCGGGCCACGGCGCTGAAGAGCCGGTCTCGGCCAAAGCGGTTTGGGTCTGGCTGGCTGTGGGAATGTGGTTTGTGCCTGATAACTGCAAGAGAGCTCTGGGCCCCCAAAAGAGGGGAAGCTCTTTCCCCTTCCCAGGGAGCTCCATGAGAGCCTCTTGAGGGCCTCTACCCTCCCTGTAGCTGAGTGGTAAAGAATTCACTTGCAATGCAGGAGACACAGGTTCAATCCCTGGGTCAGGAAGATCCCCTGGAGAGGGCCATGGAAACCCAGTGCAGTATTCTTGCCTGGAAAATCCCATGGACAGAGGAGCCTGGCAGACTACAGTCCATGGGGTCACAAAGAGTCAGATATGATTGAGCGACTTAGCATGCAGCATGCACTCTCCCAGACTGACCAATGAGACCCCAGGTGCTCAGACCCCTGGAGGAGGGGACTGTCTGGGGCCGTGGTCCATGGGTCCCCCGACCTCAGGCATCTGGGAGATCTGCTCTCACTCTCTAGGTGCCCTGAGGGTCTCACAACAAGCACAGGGCTACCAGAGGTGCCCACAGACTTGGGGGCTGTCTGTACCACTGGTCCCCACCAAGGAGTCAAGAAAAGCCCCTCGTCTTCTCAGATCATCTATGGACTAACAACAGAGCAGCTGCCCCCCTGACCATCACTTCTGTCCTGGGTGAGCAATCTCTATCAGACAAACAAGGAGATAAAGTAACTTTCCCAAAGTCACATGGTGCAGAATTCATGGTGCAGGGGATGGGGTGGGGGGGTGGGGGGATGGGGTGGGGGGTGAGGGCTCAACTAACTCCAGACCCCGACTCCAGAGAAACTCCAGCCTGGACAGACAGAGTTTCCGCAGAGAGATGGGTCCCAAAATGGAAACCAGATGCTCACAGAATTTTACTGAGAAGCCACACTTCTGGGAAAATCCCCAAAAGGAGCTGGTAACCTTTCTGAGTCTAGCAGGGCTGGGTGGGGTACCCCCGCCTGGACCCGTCCCTTCTCACAGAGGCCAGCTCGCCTCTGGGCTCCTGGCACCATGACCAGCCAATATGAAGGGACAAAGAGGGGACTAACTGACGTTTTGGGGACCCTCAGGTCTACCATGGAGTGGATCAACCAAGAAAGGGTTGGAGGCTCTGATGAGTGGTGGGGCTGCTGGGATCAGTCGTATTTTAAGCTGTGATCGCATGACTGATGCACCATCATTCACCCAGCAGACCACGTGGACGCAGCATGACCAAGAGGGCTCTGTGGCTGACTGGGGAGCCTGGGGCAGTCTGGCTAGGGGAAGTGGCTATTTGGACAGGCACTTCCTGTCACAGGGTGGCATCAGAGTCCTGGGACAGGGAAGCCCATGGGGCACAAAGGGCACCAAGATGCTGGTTCTGCCTCGAGCTGGTGGCCCAATCCCAGAAGCTTTGCAAGCATCCTCTCCTGCCCTGGTGTGAATGTGACCTCGGTCCTGCAGCACAGACAGGACCAGGACAGGGGCTCTGGGCTCAGAGGCCAAGGCGGGCGGCCGAGTCCCAGGGGTGAGTGAGGCGGGGGGAAGGGACAGAGGGGCTTCCCTGGCAGAGTGCTGTCTGGCCCATGCAGATATGGCAGACCTCACGCTGGGGCATGCCAGGTGCACCCCTCCCCCACACCCACAGGGCTCCCTGCCAGAGTGGTTCCCAGGGTCTGAATTAGTGGACATCACAGGAAAGTCAAAGTGAAGGTGATTCCAAGAATAAGCCCACTGTTCTTAATCCCCAGAGTCCACGTCCCCAGGGCAACAGGTCCAGCCTCAGAGGAGCCTGCGAGCACGTGGGACATTCCTGGATGTCCTTGACTCTCCTGGACTGGAGTGTGGATCCTGCTACCACCCCTTGCAGGGACTGTGACAAACAAGGAACATGCCAGGCTCAGCTGAGTAATTGGAGCTGAAAGAATATGTCCCTACCAAGAGGAATGCAACCCCAGAAGACAGAAGGGCAAGAATGGGGAAGGTTCTGGAAGCAGCAACCTCAGCGAGCAGAGCGGAGTTCAGCCTGTCGGCCCTGGAGCCATCAGAGCCAGACCGAGGACCCCCCAGGCTGTGGGGAAGGGGTGCTGGTGTTGGGCCAGGCCACCCAGTTTGCTTCTGCTAGAAGTGAGGCCCCAGGCTCCATCCACACTTGCTGCCTCACCTGGCACCTGCCGCCTTTCGGAAGTTGAGATTCACTTTGATCTGTGGAGAGGAGTTCCGGTCCTCACCCTGGAACCGGGACTCCATGGGGGGTGGTTCGGTGCTCCCGCCCCCCTTTCCTTTGTCTCCCTGGGCACCATCTTCATCGCCTCCATCTGAGGTCTCGAGCCTGAAAGCAGGAGGGCTGGAGGGCGTAGTCATCCTTAGGGAAGACGGCTGCCCCTTCTGACTGGAACCTCTGTGGGGGTGGGGGCAGACAGAGATGTCAGAGCAACCTCCTTTTCCCAGTAGGAGCAGGACTAGAAGAGCTGGCTGGAGCCTGGGACCAGAGAGGCTCACTAACAGAAGCTGGGTACAAGTAGACTTTCCCTGGTGGCTCAGCAGTAAGAATCTGCCTGCAGTGTGGAGAAGCAGGTTCAACCCCGGGATCGGGAAGATCCCCTGGAGGCGGAAATGGCAACCCACTCCAGTATTCTTGCCTGGGAAATCCCATGGACAGAGGAGCCTGGAGTGCTACAGTCCTTGGGGTGAGCACACACAAGTAGACCAGCCCCCAGGGCAGGGACTCAGTCCAACAGGAGCAGGGAGAGGAGCCAGAGGAGGGAGGACCGAGAGGGAGGCTGTCAGAGAAACAGGGACCATCACTGTCCCTGACTCTTCCTCTGGGACTTCCTGATCTTTGAGAGGCCACAGCCCCTGGTCCCGAAACGTTTGTGTTAATAGCACACCCCTTTCTCGACACAGCCTCCTGCCCAGCAGTTGATATTCACAGCAGATGAAAATGCAGTTTCTCGTGGGGGCAGGTCACTCCACCTCCCACGCAGAGTAGGAGCTCTCTGGGGAAGTCTTCGGAAATCCAGGGGCCTATCAAAGTTTTTATTTTGCTGCCAGGACGACCAGGGCTCAGAAGGGGGAAGTGACTTTCCCAAGGTTCCAAGCTGTGGGCAGCACCTAGCCCTACCATGCTGTTCCTCTTCAGTTCTCAGAATCCTTCAGGGCCTGTCTGTATTTTCAGTCTTAGTGTCTCTTAGGGGGTTCAGAGCCAGAGGGAGATACCTCGCTGGCGCCCAAGCTGCCCTGAGCCTGCAGCCCCACCAGGCCCCAGGCTGGGCGGGGAGTTCAGCTCCAAGCTCCACCTCACCCTCTAGGGGAGCGCTGAAACCACAGCCGCCATCACATGGTAGGGTGGGGCCCCAGTGTGGAGTGGGAGAAGGCCCTGCGCCCCCCATTGGGTGAGCAGAGAGAAGGGAAAAGAGCCCAAGGTGGGGAGAGTGGAGAGAACAGTGTGGGGAGAGGGCGCAGGGAGCAGAGCTCGCGGACTTGGGGACGGAAGTGGGGGGCATAAGTGGCAGGGTGGACAGTGGCTGGGCCTGGACCATCTTCCTTGCAGCTTCAGCCTCCGGAGTCGGGGGCGGGGGGCGACGTGGGGGCATCTTCCCACAGAAGCAGAGGAGGCGGGGGCTGTCCAGTCCTCACGACGCAGTGTTGAACCAGCATCTTTCTGCGCACCCCGGGGGCGTCTTTCCCATGCCACTCGCCATTTAACCTGGCTAAGGTCCCCACCCTCGCACCGTTCTGCCTCCCGGTCCAGGGCTCCCAAGCCTCCGCAGCAACAGCTGTCCTGCCCAACAGCCCCTGCCCTGCCCATCGTCGCCCCCCACCCCCAGCCTGGACACCCGCCCCACCATCTTCCTAGCGAGGTCAGGTGAAGGAGGGAGCCGGAGCCCCGCGGAGACCCTGGCTCAGGGATGGGCTAGCAGGAACCCCACTTGGGCTTCCTAGCCGCCACCCCCAGGCCTGGGGGTCCGGGCCCCTGGGACGCCCGCATCATCCCGGACTCACTAGCTCGGCGGAGGCAGCGCGAGACGCATCCGGCTTGGGGCTGCGGAGGAAGTGCAGCCGGGAGGGGCGCTGGCCGGCCGGGAGCCCTGAGAGCCGGCTGGGTCCCCCTGCGTGCCACCCTTTCAGCCCGCCTGGCTGCAGCCTGATCAACGCTCTCGAGGGAGGACCCGCTGGCCGGGATACTGACCATTCGTACCGAAGGCCACACCCTCTTTGGGGAGACACGCCCCGCCTCCCGCCCCGCCCCACCCCCACTGCCTGCCTTTGAGGCCCCCAGATGCCGGAGGTGGGGCAGTGGGAGGCCACCCTTGGGTGCTGCGTCCTATTCGGAGGAGAGGGGAGCTGGCGGGCCCTTGGGTCAGCGAGGGACTCAGCCCCTAAACACTGACCCCCACCCCTCCTCTTCCCCACCACTGGTCCCCCAGCTGCCATGTGGCTCAGACGGGGCAGGGAAAGCTGACGTGGACGCTCCCGGAGAGGAGGGACTCAGCCCAGCACCTGCCCCTGGAATGCACCCCACCACCCCGACCTCCCGACCTCCTGGGACCTTTCCCCAGTCTCCCAGACCCGCAGCCTGCGGGCACCAGCCTTCCTTCCCTGAGCTAAAGGCGCTTCCAGCACCGGCCAGCAGGGGCGGCTATGCTTCTGAAATTAGACAACTCCCTTCCAAACCAGCCCTGGTCCAGACTGGCGACAGAGACACCATCCTAGTAAGTAGCCAGCCCTAGGTCATCTCCCTCTCCCTCACCCCTAAAATCCACCCCATCAGGAACCCCACACCCCTAAACCTCCCAATTTGTCCCTATCTCTGCCTGGTCCAAACCACTGTCTTTCCTGCCAGGGAGACCACAGCCACCTTCAGGCTGGTCTACCTGCTTCACTCCTGCCTGGCACCCCTCCCTAATCCATTCTCCTTACAGCAATGAGAGTGGTGTTTCAAAAATGAAAACCAGATCACCTTACTCCCTGGCTTAAACAACCCTCCATACTAAGCCTGTACAGCAGGATACCCTTCTCCACACCCCATCTCTTATTGCAATCCTGCCGTTCACATGACATTCCAGTGTATACACCTGTGCTGTCCACTGTAAGGTCACCAGCCACAGTGGCTATTTAAATATGTCAACTATAGTAAAATTAAATTAAGCATTCAGTTCTACAGTTACACATTTCAAATGCTCATAGTCACGTGTGGTTAGTGGCTACTATAGAGGACAGCACAGATACAGAACTTTTCCATCATAGCAGAGAATTCTATTGGACAGTCCTGCTCTAGACATTCTGAACACATTTCAGTCTCTCCAGTATACTAGTATACCATGCTCTCTACTGTTGCCTCCAAGTCTTTGCATAAGCTGTTGCAACTGTCAGGAACACACACACACACACACAGAGCCTTGCTTTAGCCAATTCCTACCTCTCTGTTTAAACATCACTTCCTTGGGTTGCCTTTCCTAGACCCTGGATTGGTTTGAGGGTCCCCTCTCTGTGTTCCATTAAGTGTTAGTTGCTCAGTTGTGTCCGACTCTTTGCAACACCATGGTCTGTAGCCCACCAGGCTTCTCTGTCCATGGGATTCTCCAGGCAACAATACTGAAGTGAGTTGCCATTTCCTTCTCCACAGGGGATTTTCCCACCCAGGGATTGAACTCAGGTCTCCCACATTGTGGGCAGATTCTTCACTGTCTGAGCCACCAGGGAAGCCCCTGTGTTCCATGATACTGTGCATTTCTCTGATAGTAACTCATTGTCCATTATGGTTAACATTTATTTGTCTGGCCTCATCTTTAATAATAACAAGGGCCTCCTGAGCAGTTACTATATGCCGGATACTGCTCAGTGCTTTGCATGTAATTCTCAGAGCAACCTTATTTCACAGATTAGGAACTGAGGCTGGGCAACACTGGACACACTATCCAAGGCCACAAAGCTGGGAGGTGACAGAGCAAGTATTTGAATCTGGAGCCATGCCTTTATACACCAAGCTCTCCAAGAGATGAGATCTTGTTTATTTTGCTGTATCCTCAGCACCTAGCACAGTGCCCAACCCCAGGTGGTGCTCAAGAAACCTTTGAATTATGATTGTAATGCAGAGGACATTACTGTGCTGTTGGGGGAAAAGTAAAGAGTAAGTGGAGACTCTCAAGTCCTTCAGTGACAGTTGGGTAGACAACCCTGATTGCAAATCAAGTTTATAAAAAGTCCTCAGATTATCAATCATAAGGAAAATGCAAATGAGATACCACTTGACACCACTAGGATAGCTATAGTTAAAAAGACAGATTATACACTACCTTTAAATCAACTAGAATACAATAAAAATTTTTAAAAGACAGATAATGATATGTATTGGTGAGGATATGGAGAAGTTGGAACCCTCATACACTGCTGGCAAATTATACAGTGGTGCTGCCGCATTGGAAAACAGTCTGCTTGTTCCTCAAAAAAATTAAACATAGAATTACCATATGACCCAGCAATTCCACTCATGGGTATATACTCAAAAGAAATGAGAAATGTCTAGAATAGGAGACTCTCTGGAGATAGAAAGGAGGTTGTTGGTTGCCTATGGAGATAGAAAGTAGATCCCTACAGATTTGGGGAGTAATGGGGAACTGAAGGGTACAGAGCTTGTTTGTTTGTTTGGCTGTGCCTATGTGTAACTTTTGAGGATCTTAGTTCCCCAACCAGGAATTGAATCTGGGCCACAGCAGTGAAAGCACTGAATCTTAAATACGAGACCACCAGGAAACTCCCAGTACAGGGCTTCTTTGGGAGGAGAGGGTGATGAAAGGATTCTAAGTTTGATTGTGATGATGGTTGTAGATATGCCAAAAACCATTGAATTGTACACTTTATGTTGGCAAACTATATGTGAATTTTATCTTTTAAAAAAAGAGGTCCTCTGAGCAGACTGCCTGTGTTTTTAGTCAGAAATGAATCAAGCAGAGAAACACAGCTTTCTCAGTCCCAATGCCACTGAACTCATATTTGAAGAAGCTTCATCCAGTCCAGTTTCCATGGGAGGAAAATCTCCCCCAAGCCGTCTTTATATTTAGCCTTTCCATATGTTTCAATTCCATGTGTTACACTTAGTAACTTTTTATAAAGACATGTTTTTTCACTTGAATTTGTTTTCAGAATCAATTTTAAGGAAGACAAGTGATTCAAAGCAAGTTCAGCAGAGATATTCTTTAGAGAGGGTGGGAAGGCAACTGCCTTTTCGATGTGTATCATTTGAACTATTTGAGTTTTTCACCACTGACTTAAAAAACCAAAAAAGGGCATCTCTTGCAAAGCTAAAAAAGAAAAAAAAAAAGACACAAACCCAGCTCAACTGTGCAAGAAGTGTCTAAAGCCTGTGTGTAATTAATGTAAATTATAAAGAGAAGTGGGAAAGAGAAGTGCAGAGTGGGAAGGCAAGAGCTGCTCTGGCCTTAGAGAGAAGGAAAGGTGGAACTTGGGGGAAGTGAGTGCACAAACCAGAGCCTGCTCCTTTGCTTCCCAAGACTTGGTCCAGAGCCTGGGCTGGGCCGGTGTCTTGGCTTGGAGCCTCTCTGAGCAACTCTGTGTCTGAGACTGGCAGAGAGGTAGAAATAAGCCAATTTAGGAGGCTGAACAGGCTTCCTGGAACAAGGGAGGAGACTGGAGTTGAGCAGGCTGGTACTGGAAGAGAAAAATACTAGTTGAGGTAGCTAGGAAGGCCAAGAGTGCCTCTTGCAGGAGGGAAGTCCTGCGAAGTCCTGCGAGTGTGGGTGCAGTCTGCCTGGCCTGGGAGATCCTTGCTCTAAGCAGAGGCAAGCTGCCCCTTCTCATGCGGTCTCTGCACTACATCCCACACCCCCACCCCCGGGACCATAGCTCAGCCTGGCCCAGATATGGGGCCTATTTCCCAGGACCCAGAATAGCCACAGCCAGGCCCCGGGCCAAATCTGGGAGCCCAAGTTCACAGCCTCTGGGGAATTTTCTGGACCTTGGGCTGGGTCTGGGCCCGTTCTCAACAACCCTCAGCTACTGGCTTATGGATGTCTGATTTTTGTGTGTATGTGTAATAAAGTTTTATTAAAGTATAAAGGAGATAGAGAAAGCTTCTGACATAGGCATCAGAAGGGGGCAGAAAGAGTACCCCCCTGCTAATCTTCAGCTGGATGTTCTATAGTCAGAAAACGTGTTCGCTAAGAAAACAAAGAACTAGAGCTCTAAACATCCTTACGTTGTCCTGAAGGATCCCGGACGAGGCCCCAAGATGAAAGGTTGTTGTTGAATTACGATGCAGGGATTCCTGGCCCCAAAGGAGAAGAATTCAGTTCGGGGCCAGAGACAAGGCTTGATCACTCAGAGCTTTTGTGTAATAAAGTTTTATTAAAGTATAAAGGAAATAGAAAAAGCTTCTGACATAGGCATCAGAAGGGGGCAGAAAGAGTACCCCGGATGTCCGATTTTACTACTACAAAGACCAGAAGGGAAGGATATTCTGCCGTCTGGGAGACAGGAGAAAGGGGAGTGGAGAGGTGGAGTCGACGTAAAGATGGGGCAGACAGAGAAAACGGTGCTTAAAGGGGTTACAAAGTCAAGGCCGGTAAAAGAGACACAGCCTGAGACCAGAGATCCAGACAGTCTGGCCAGAACCAGCGACAGCGATAGGAGAAAGACCAGACACAGGCAGAGTCAGCCTGGACCAAGGAAGCATCAGATAGCCTGACTGAGGCAAAGGATGACCCAGGGTGCGTCCAAGGTCGAGCCGAAAAATACGCGATAGAGCACGGAGGGGTGAAGGCGAATCAGGAGACCAAGCAGGAAGATGCAAAGGGCCTCCCGTTATGTCTCAGCCATCCACACCCGGGACGCCTCCGCAGTGCGCCTCAGCCACGCCCACACCCACGACTCCTCCCCTCCGCGCCTCAGCCACGCCCACACCCACGACTCCTCCCCTCCGCGCCTCAACCACACCCGTGTCGTGCGAAGGCTCGGCTCCGCGCCTCAACACCCGCTTCACACACACCCGGGAGTTCCCCCGTGCCCGCCCCCGTTAGCGTCACCTCCGGCGCCTGTCCAGATGAGGGCCTGCCCTTTTCCCCATGCGCCGTAGGACGCAAGTGTCCTCGGTTCCCTGGGGCTCCCAAGGAAGGAAGCGGTAGGAGCGCGGCAGTGCCTCCCAGTCGACGCCTCACTCCCCTCCTCAGTCACAGCACAGCGAGGGAGTTGGGGCGTCCAGGCTGGGGCTCCTGCTTCTCTCCAGAGGAGCGGGTTTGCGCCCGCGGTGTGGTGCACCCAGGGCTGGGGAGGCACCTGCCTCGCACTCTGGACGCGGGTAAGGTTGGAAACGCGCTCTCGAGCCGGGCCTTCACAGCATTTTCTTTTTCACTCCTGACCACGACCACCTTGGGAGCTAGATCTGTGGTCTCCATTCAGAGAAGGGATCCAAACATGAACTGGCTTGCTCTGGATCACGGCATAGTTCGCAAGTGACGGTGGTGGGATTTGAACACAGGCAGTCTCGCCAACTTTTGCCTTCCCATCTCTCTCTCTCTCTTTTTTTTTTTTTTCCCACAAAGTCACAAAGGTTTATTGTATAACTTACACCCTTAAAATTTTTAATGTGCTTGGTAATTTTTAAGAATGTACACACTTTTAAAGCTAACAGTTCTAGAATTTTGACAAAAGTATATACGCATATGACCATCACAGTGGTCAAGATACAGAACGCTGTCATCACCCCAAAGTGTGCTCTGGTGCTCCTTTGAGAGCCCCTCCTTCACTGCCATATTCTGATAACCAAGGAGGATTTCCGTTCTCGCAGCCTTGGTTTCCAGAACGTCACATAAATGGAATCGCGTACTGTGTAATCCTGACGTCTTCTAACGTACCACGTCACATGTCTTGCTGTTGCTGCAGTTCCCTATGGCAGTGTCTGACACCCCTCCCAGGTCCCTGGACTCTGAGGAGAGTTTGTTTTCACTGCCTGGGGCTGCTGCAAGCCTGGAAAAGGAAGGATGTTGTGAAGGTGTCTTAGTCCATTCAGGCTGCTACCGCAGACAGGGCAGTTTATACACAATAGAAGTTTATTCCTCTTAGTTCTGGAAACTGGGAGTTCAAGTCAAGTCCCCAGCATGATCACACTGGGGAGGCCCTCTTCCTGGATGCAGCCAGCTCCTCTTCCTGGTGTCCTCATCCTAACCTGCGGGGTCTCCTTTGTAGGGGCACTGATACCATTCATGAGGGCTCCATCCTCCTGAACTAAGCACTTACCAAAGCCCCCGCTCCTAATACCATCATATTGGACATTAAAATTTTGACCTGGGCCCGGGGGCACACAAATATTCAGACCATAGCAGAAGAAATGACAAGGTGACTCAGGAACCAGGGACAGGAGCTCAGAACAAGACTTAGAACGTTTCAGAAATAACACTCACATTTAGACTTTATTGGGTAAGTCATGGAGAGTGATTTAGATTTGAATGTGAGACCCTCCCTCAGACCCTCATAGTGCCCTGGGGGCTGCCTCTTTGCTAAGAAATCATCTCAGAGGAGAAAGGTTGTTGGCCAGAAAGGCTGAGTGTCCAGGCCAGCATGGCTTGCAAGCAGCCCTTAGTTCCAGAGAGTTGGAGAGAGAACAGGAAAGCTTATGCATCAGAGTTTCTTTTGGCTCCCTGCATTGTCTCCTTTGGTCACAGGTCTACTTTTTCTCTTTGCTTTTTGGAGAACTCTGCCTTTCATGAGAGAGGCTTTCCTTGAATGTCTTGCACCAAAAAGCTAGCTGTGTGGATGGGGCTTCACTGAGCACCCCCGAGTTTAGCAGACAGGTGGCCACTTCATTGCCCGCCTCCCCACCTCAGCAGGGTCTTCTTTATACTTATGTCCTTGGGGCACTAGGAGGTCTCAGCTTCTCTACTGAGTTACACATGGTCATCCACCAATCCAGGGCCAAACACTGCTGGCCGTGCCCTGCATGGTTTCCCCTCCCACTCTCTCTGTCCGTGTTGACATACTTTTAAAAAATTGATTTATTTTTGGCTGCACTGGAGCTTCCTTGATGTGTGTGCGCTTTCTCTAGTTGCAGTGGGTGAGCTCATTGCGGCGACTTCTCTGATTGCTGAGCCCTGGGTCTAGGGCTTACAGACTCAGTAATTGTGGCGCATGGGCTTAGTTGCCCCCAAAGCCTATGGAACCTTCTGGGTTGGCAGGCAGATTCTTAACCAGTGGACCATCTGGGGAGTCCTGCACCTTTTTTTTTTTTTAATCTTCTATGATCACTTTAGAAGGATTTGGAAAGAAACCATTTTAATACTGGAAGAGCAACCATGACTGTGATGTATTATGTCTGTTTTCAAGACAATCTGGAGTCATCCCCATGTCCCCACCCTCCAAAAACAAAGACGTTGAAATTGAGGAAATGTGCAGACCACGTTTTGGAGGTGTTCATGATATAAGGAAGCAGGTAGTACCTGGAAGGAGATGTGGAGTCAAGGTAGGAGGGATTAACTGTTTAAAGATCAGCTATCCGTGTAGTGACAGATTCTGTTTATATGCTAATGAATGATCCAACAATGGTCAATGCAGGGGAAGGGTACCTGCATCAACAGAGACCTCGAGAAGGTCAGAGGGTGGCCCCAGTGAAGGGACTCACCTGTTCATGTAGTGAGAAAAGAAGGCAAAGTGGGTCCAAGTGCAGACAGGTTTCAGGTCAAGGGTAGGAAAGTCCAATGGCCTGTGTTTTCTCTAAGAAACGTTAAGTCAAGGACACCATCTGGGAATGAGGGTGTGGGAAGTTTGAAGAAATAGAACCTATTAGCTCTCAGAGAAATAGAGAAGGACTTGAGTTTTGTTAACATTAATTTAAAATGAAACCAGTCAACTTGAGTGTGTGGTACACTCCCCCTGGAAATGGGTGCAGACAGAGGGAAGACAGGTGCAGAACTCTTCCAGGATTGGGGTTTTACTAGGTGACTAGGAAGGAGGAAGAGGTGTGTTTCCAAGGGTGGGGTTATATGGAGGAATCAGACCCTCTCCTACCTCCCCACCATCCAGACATTGGGAATGCGCAGCAGCTCCTAGGACCCTGGATACTCCAAAGCTCAAGGGGTTCCCAGCCTCTCTTAAAAATAAGCCAGAAACCACATGACAGCTGGTGCACAAAACTGCCTGAGCCTGAGAAACAGGGAAAATGTCAGAGAAGGAAAAAGATGAAAGACGCTCTTCAAAGGCTGAAATAGGGGGCATTGCTCATGGACTGTAACCACCAGGCTCCTCTGTCCATGGGATTCTCTAGGCAGGAAACTGGAGTGGGTAGCCATGCCCTCTTCCAAGGAGATCTTCCTGACCCAGGGATCAAACCCACGTCTCTTATGTCTCCTGCATTGACAGGCAGGTTCTTTACCACCTGCTCCACCTGGGAAGCATGAAGGAACCTCAAGCTGACCCTGCCAAATTAAGGGGCTCTCCTGCCAGGGGCTGGAATGGGGCTCTGAGTTCATGTCTGTACCTCAAACTTGCAGATGTGCAAAGGCCTCTCCTTGGTATCTATGCAGCTCTGAACTCACACGTGCCATAGTTAGTTTAATTCTGACTTTATTATTTTTTAATTAATTAATTTATTTTCATTGGAGGCTAATCACTTTACAATATTGTAGTGTTTTGCCATACATTGACATGAATCAGCCATGGGTGTACATGTGTCCCCCATCCTGAACTCCCCTCCCACCTCCCTCCTGACTGTATTATTTTTTAAATTTTATTCATTTATTTATTTTTGGCTGCACTGGGTCTTCGTTGCTGTGCACAGGGCTTTCTCTAGTTGCAGTGAGCAGGGTCTGCTCTCTGGTTGTGGTGCACGGGCTTCTCATTGCACTGGCTTCTCTTGTCGCAGAGTGGGGGCCGTAGGTGTGAGGGCTTCAGGGGCTGTGGTGCACAAGCTTAGTTACCCCAAGGCATGTGGAATCTCCCTGGACCAGGGACTGAACCTGTGTCCCCTGCGTCCCCTATCTCTTTTTCTTTAGGCAGGTGAATTCTTAACCACTGGACTACCGGGGAAGTCCTAATTCTGACTTTGAGGGTTGGTTTTATGGAAATATTTCTTTTTCTTTGCTCTTAGCTATATATATAATTTTCACCATGTGGCTTGCGGGATTTCAGTTCTAATTAGAGTTTTCATCTTTTTTGGATATATGCCCAGGAGTGGGATTGCTGAATTAAATTTTAACTCTATTTTAGTTTTTTACCCTTCATACTGTTCTGCATAGCAGCTACACCAATTATATTCCTACCAACAGTGTACAAGTGTTCCCCTTTCTCCACATCCTTTCCATCATTTGTTATTTGTAGACTCTTTGATGATGCCCATTCTGACCAGTATGAGGTGATAGCTCACGGTAGTTTTGATTTGTATTTCACTAATAATTAGCAACATTATTAATCGGCATATTTTTCATGTTCTTCTTGGCCATCTGTATGTTTTCTTTGGAGAAATGTCTATTTAGGTCTTCTGCCCATTTTCTGATTGGGTTGTTTGTTTCTTGTTATTGAGCTGTATGACCTGTTTATATTTGGAAATTAAACCCTTGTTGATCATATCATTTGCAAATATTTTCTCCTCTTCCATAGGTTGTCTTTTCTTTTTGTTGATGATTTCCTTTGCTGGGCAAAAGATTGTAAATTTGATTAGGTCTCATTTGTTTATTTTGGCTTTATTTCCTTTGCTTTTCCTCTCCTCCATTTTTATCACCTTCTACCAAGGACTCCTATTGTCTGTATGTTACTGCTTCTACTTTTATCCTCTCTATCTTTTAGCTTCTCTTTTATATTATCTGTTCCTTCTTTCTTTTTTACTTTTGGGGAATTTCTGTCATTCTAGTTCATTAACTCACTCTTCAGCTAATTCATCCATTCAAGACATGCCCTGAAAGTACATATAACCCATGTGCAGGCTCTTTAGAGTGACCCTGGAACACAAAAGGTAAAGGGGCAGAAGGTGGAGAAGCAAACCTTGTGTGGGATATACAATATTTGAATATTGTTCTTTAGTCCATCTATTATATATTTAACTTATCTCTTATTGGTTCTTTTTGATATTTTTGTATTCTTATTTTGTAGTTCCAATTTCTTCCTTGTATCGTTTAACATGTCCATTAGTCTAATTTAAAAGTCCTTATTCTGAAGATAATTCAGTGTGTAACTTCTCTCCTGAAAGTGGTGATGCCCTTAACTCATGAGATCTAACACTGTCTCCAAGTCAGTGTCTCCAAGCTGGTGTCACTGAAGTCAAAAGTGAAGTACTGAGAGCAGAGAAGGCTGCCGTACTGCATCCTCTGGGGTGTATCCTGTCCTGTCCGTAGGTCCTGACAATTTCAGTGCGTGGGGAGCAGATAAGTCTCAGAGGGAGGCACCAGAGAAGCAGCCAGCCACTCCTCACCCCACAGAACAAGCCCTCCAGGCCTGACTTCACACTTTGCTCTCCAGAGGGAAGCAGCATTAGAGGGACTCTGCCTTGCAATGTCATCCCCCAGGTCTGGGTGTTTGGAGCAGGAGATGATTAGGCAACTGGCAAAATCAGTGGGTCCCGACCTGTTTTTTCCAGTATCTCCCAAACACAGTAGATCTGGGCTGCCCTGATTTGACTCCAAAGGCCTGGAGCAGAGATCAGAGTCCCTGAAGGTGTGGGGCAAGTACTATGGGTCCTAAGGCAATGGTAGGGGAGTAGAGAACCCACTCCTCCATTTCCTTGTCCCCAGCACCCTGTAGACTCTCACACCCTCTCCTCTCTTGGGGAGGAGCCCGCAGGGTGCCTGACTGTGACCTGGCTTGGTATTTATCACCATGTCTGTTTACCTGTCTGTTCTGTTCCATGACAAAGCATGTTTGTCTGGGCAGCCTCAGCACTTTGCTTAGAGTAAGAAGGACCAATCCCCCCCTTTTTTTCCTTCCTTTTTTTTTTTCGTTTTAAATTGAAGTATAGTTGATTTACAGTGTTATGCCAATCTCTGCTATACAGCAGAGTGCCTCAGTTATATATATACTTTTTCATGTTCTTTTCCATTATGGTTTCTCCAAGGAGATTGGATATAGTTCCCTGGGCTATACAGTAAGACCTTGTTGTTAATCTGTGCTATATATAATAGTTTGCATCTGCTAATCCCAAATTCCCAATCCATCCCTCTCCCTCCCTGCAAGAAGGACCAGTTTTATTTCTACAGACCATGAGGCTTTAGAGTAAGGCTCAGAATAACATTCTCATCCTCAGGAGATGTTGGGCCCAGATTCACACATAGCTGTTTGGCCCACCTTCCCAGATGAAAGGGGTTATATTTACTGATTTCTGGGCAAACCCAAAGTGTGTCCCACAGAAGGTTCTGCCTCTTACCTTCTGTGTTCCGGGGTCACCCTGGAGAGCCTGCACACGTGTTATATGTACTTTGAGTGTGTATCTTTAGGCATGGGCCCCTTATTTCACTATAAATTTTCACATGTGTGCGTGCTAAGTTGCTTCAGTTGTGTCCGACTCTGTGACACTATGGACTGTAGCCCTCTAGGCTCCTCTGTCTATGGGATTCTCCAGGCAAGAATACGGGAGTGGGTTGCCATGCCCTCCTGCAGGGGATCTTCCCAACCCAGGGATGGAACCTAGGTCTCTGATAGTCTCCTGCATTGGCAGGTAGGTTTTTTACAACTAGTGCTACCTGGGAAGCCCATAAATTTTCACATGAGAAGACCCATCTTAAGACACCCGCTCACTGAACCCAGTGGTCAGAGCTTGGAGGCATGCTGCACAGTGCTGGCCTGAAATAGGAGTGGGGAGGGCAGAGCTGGAAGTGAGACAATGACTTATTTTGGGTGGGTGACGTGAGTCTGCGTGGGGGCGGGGGCAGCCTCTTAGAGGAAATCTTTAGCACTTTACTGGAATCGAGCAGTCTCCACCTGCCTTCTTGTGGTTTTACAGAAGGGATGGGGGAGGCAGCAGAGATATCAGCAGCTGGGGGAGGGCCCGGAGGAGCGGAGGATGAGAGTGTGGACTCATCCAGCCCCTGCTGCGCCCCTTTTCCCTGCTGCCACACCTCAGCCCCTGCTGCCTCCCCAGGCCTTGCTGCCCCTCCTTAACCCCCTGCTGCCCCTCCGCCATCACCACCTGTCTTCTGGCCTCTGGAGTTCTTTCTCTTTCCGAGCTCCCTGCTCAGGCCCTTGGGTGACTCAGGGCCTTCTTCTTTCCAGAGGTCCTGGCTGGCATGGGGGCAGGAGCCATACATTCCCATCAGCTTCTCCAGCTGCTTCCAGGAAAAGCTTGGGAGAGGAGCAGAATTATCTAATAGGCCATAAGAGCGTCTGAGTTAAAGTATTGGCTGCAAAAAGAGAGCAAGCTGCTTCAACTTCTAAAGGAGATTATGCTCAGGCCTGATGCTCAGAAAGACAGCTTTCACAGGAGTGGAGGGGCTGGGGTGCCACTTCTCAGAAGTCAGGGGCAAGCAGGAGGGTTGGAGCTGCCAGTTAACCTGCTGAGGGGTTGGGGGGAGCCTGGTGTGTGCAAAGGCTGAGGGTTCTGGTTGGTGGGCGGGGGGCATCCTCCCTGAGAAATGAGGCCTTCTGTGGAAGAGCCCTTAAAACCCTCTTCCCCCGCAAACACTGAAGCATCGCCTTCTGGACACAATAGTCAGTAGTTTCCACTCTGCCTCAGGGTAAACAGAGAAGATCTGAAGACTGGAGGTTGGAACACAGGCAGGCTCAGCAGACCCTCCATCCCTGTTCCTGCTCCAGAGCCTGCTGTGGGCACCACAAACTTGCTGCTGATTGAGGGGCAGGGTGCATGCCCAGCACCTCCATTCCTTCAGCACGTGATCTGTGCCTCCCAAACACTGGCCTTGAGGGGTGGAGGGAAGGCTGCCAGTTTTCAGCTTTGCACCCTCTCTTCTTTGGCCTGGAAATCCTAAAGAAAAAGATTGCCAGATTCTTTTTCAAATTCCAAACTTAAGTTTTTATAAAGGCACCATAAACAAAAGGTGAAACAACACTCTGAAAGACACTATTTATTGCAATTATAAAGAAAAATGATTACTTTTTAGAATATGTAAGGCAACATTGCCAATTAGCAATACGAATAGGCAATGATGTGAACATGTAAAGTGAAGTCGCTCAGTCATGTCAGAATTTCCTTCTTCTTCAGGGCTGAGTAATATTTCATTGCATATGGTACAGTATTTTTGAAGGGTGACTTTGTAGTAATCACAAATTTCAGTGATGGCATTCTTTGATATCCTTCCACTTCTAGTTATAACCTGAAGAAATATTTGCACATCTCAGATTAGACATTTACAAAGATGTCCATTGCAGCATTGTTTTATTTATTTTTTGGCTGCACTGTGCAACACGGCCTTCCCTGGTGGCTCAGTGGTAAAGAACCCCCTGCCAAAGCAGGAGACATGGGTTCAATCCCTGGGTTGGGAAGATTCCCCTGGAGAAGGAAATGGCAACCCACTACAGTATTCTTGCCTGGGAAATCCCATGGACAGAGGAGCCTGGCAGGTTTCAGTCCATGTGGTCACAAAAGAATTGGACATGGCTTAGTGAATAAACACCGACAACAATGAAGCATATGGGATCTCAGCTCCCTGACCAGGCATGGAATCTATGGCCCTTGCAGTGGAAGCATAGAGTCCTAACCACCGGCATTCTTTCCCTTGCTAAGTTTCTGCTATACTGGCCTTCATACTGCTTTTGAACTTAAGCTTTCTTCTCTTCCAGGACCTTTGCACACTATGTTCCCTTTGCCTGGATTGCCCTTCCCCCATATATCGTCAGGCAAGTCCCTCATTTCCTCCAGACCTTGCTCAAATGTCATATTATTTGCGGGGCTTTCCCTGATCACCCAGTGCCCTGTATTCTGCTTTGTTTTTTCACTATAGCACTTTCCATTGCCTAAGAAATGATATCCTTATCTATTTATCAGTCTCTGCCCCTTTCCTCTTTAAGTTTTGTAAGGACAGACTTGGTCAGCTTTGCTCATTGCTGCATTTCCAATGCTGTAAACAGTGAAAGTGTTAGTCGCTCAGTTGTGTCTGACTCTTGGCAACCCCATGGACGCACGAGGCTCCTCTGTCAATGGAATTCTCTAAGCAAGAATACTAGAGTGGGTAGCCATTCCCTTCTCCAGATCATCCCAATTCAGGGACAGAACATGGGCTTCCTGCATTGCAGGCAGATTCTCTACCATCTGAGCCACCAGAGAAACAGAGTAGATAGTTGTTGAATTAATAGATGAGTGGATAAAGTCTTTCAGTGGTTTCCTCTGGGGAGTGAAAGAGGTAAGAGATTTTTCACTTTTTACTGGATATTCCTGTATATTATTAGATGTGTATTTATCAAGTTTGTATCACCTTTTTATTTTAAAAAATCAGAAAAAAAACTTAAAAACCACATCTAAAATTTACTATCATTTTCTCTGTTAACAGCTGCTTGAAGACAAGCTATAGTAGGTACCACCTGACTAAGAACAACTTATGGAAGAAACATCTAACTTAGAAAGTTTTATCCATCTCCTTGTGTTTGAAAAATATTTGCATTTATATTTTTCTCTTCTGTATTTGTGTTGCTCTATTTTTTTAACTTATTTTTTTTTGACTGCACTGTCTTGATTGTGGCATGCGAGATCTTTAGCTGTGGCATGTGGAATCTAGTTCCCCGACCAAGGATCAAACCTAAAGTTCCCTTGCATTGGGAGCGTGGACTGTTAGCCACTGGACCACCAGGGATGTCCCTGTGTTGCTTTATTTTAGCAGTAGAATTTCCAGGCCCAGTTTGTGGCAGTCTCTGAGGCCACAACAGCAGGTTTCTGTCCTGCAGAGGCTGGGAACAAAGCACAATCAGTAGTACTGGGCAAGGAGATGTGGATGTGAGGAGTTGTGGCTCAAATAAGGTTTTTCAAAGTGTGAGCGATGGTAACTGATTGAAAAGGAAATTGAAAAAAAGAAAAAGTGAAATTGGACATTGGAACACACTGGACTGAACCACACTAAGCTGGTTCTTTTAAGGCAGAACTTCTTGGAGCCTTCAAGATAGCCTCCAAGGGGAAGATAGCAGACAGCTAGCTTCCTGAGCTCCTGTGACCACAGCATCCTTCTGAGAGGTTGTAACATTTAGAGGACAAAGCTTGCAAAACACACATACATTTCTGCTGGTAAAGATGTTCCTTAAGAGGAGTCCTGGCTGGTGGTACATGGTCCAAAGAATAGGTGCTAGAATAAGCTACAGGGGTTGGCAGAGACCTATCAGCTGGAGCATGAACCTCACCATTCAACTTCTGATGACCACAAAAAGGGTGGGGGGGAGAGGATGGTGATAGGATCAAGAAGGTACAAAGAAAGGAAAATATCAAAACTTATTTCAGCAGTTAGTATTACACTAAGTGCAAGATCCTTTCCCATAAATCAACATTTGTCTAAAGCTTCTATTTTTTAAAAGAATATTTATTAGTATTTATTCAGCTGCATCGGGTCTTAGCTGCAGCACATGGACTCTAGTTCCCTGACCAGGGATCAAAACCTGGTCCCCTGCATTGGGACCTCAGAACCACCAGGGAAGTCCCTACAGCTTCCATTTGGAGTTGGCTGGGCCTGATTGAAAGGGCATCATACCTTTGCCCTTCGGATTGAGGTATCTAAAATGCAGCCTGTTGAGATTGGGGAAGTCTTGTGAGATATAGTTTCCATAAGAATGAAACAGACACTTGTGCAAAGTAAGTCTACTGAGTGAGTGTGGCCCGACTTCAGGGAACAGAGACTGCTGGCCCCACTTCCCAGTTGATAGCACAGGTTGGTAAAGACCACACAAAGGTTTCCTTGTTCAGACCTCCAGTTGTGTGCAGTGTTTGCCAAGACCCGTGAATACTTTGAGGGATTCCCAAGGACAGGAGGAAATCCCATGAGAGAATTAGAGCAACAGCTGAAAAATTTTTCCCTCAAGGGATTCACAGGAGTGCAGACCTCAAAGCCTGACAAGTCAGGTAGTGATCTGGGGGAAAAGGACATTCTTGTCCTATTACCCAAATCAGCACTAGTCTTCACTACAGCTATTCCGGTGAAATGCTTTTCTCTCAGGTTAAGTGTAGAACTTTTAATCTTCAGAACTCAGGTTTAGTTACAAAAGGCCTATTTATATTAAATATTCAAGCAAGACTTGTTTAGCAAGCACTAGTTTGGGGACCTCCTGAAGGGTTAGGGGAAGGAACCGAATAAAACTTCATGCATTTTCTGAGCTTTATGAGTTGACACTTGGATCCCAATCTCTGCCTTGCCTGTAACAAGAACTAGGGGCTTGGGCAGGTCAAGCACTGGACTGGGAAGGATATAATCTTCCAACCTGACAGCAAATCTAATGCGTTCCCTTACGTCTAAGGAAAGCTTTTAAAAGGCTTAATGTTTCATTACCACCTCTACTGGCTTTATAGTTTTTTGCCTTTTTGGCTCAAGTTTTTACCGCCACTCAGTTGAAGCATAACAGGCTTAAGTGCTTATTTCCAGTCTCTAACTTACCCAAGAAAATCAGTCAAGTATTCCAATTTAGTGTATGTTCAAAAGTAAGTGGGTTTCTAGGACATAAGTTGAAACAGCTTTTGCTGCTAGAACAGTTCCTAAAGTTGTACACCAAGCTCTTCTCAGGTACACCTGGACTCTTTGAGGCTTGACTTTATGTATCGCACCTTTGGGTGATTCTTACCCCTCATGCTATGCTTGTAACTAGTTTTAGGTATCAGAAATGATTTTCTTAGCAGTGTAAAGCTGAGGACCAGGACAACTTCCAACTCTTTCCCCTTTACTTCCCACACCCAGCCCCTCCCCTTCCTATTTCCAGTTGAGAACCACCACTGAAGAAAATTATGAAGCAGGGGAATGGTAGATAAAGGCACGCTGTGCCCCCAAATATTCTTACACCACCTTCAATTAGCACTGAAGTATACTTCCTAATGCTTAACTGTGTTATGCCCTCACTCACATCCAACTCTGCAATCCCACGGAGCCTGCTAGGCTCCACTGTCCATGAAATTTTCCAGTCAAGAATACCAGAATGGGTTGCCATTTTCTTTGCCAGGGGATCTTCCTGACCCATTGACCCAACCTGCATCTCTTGGTTCTCCTGCAGGCTGATTCTTTTACCACTGCGCCACCTGGGATGGGAGCACAAAAGCTGCTATATAGGACTTCCCCAAGATTCTTACCACCCAAGTTACAGAATCTCCTTCACTGGAGCAATCTTATCCCTACAAGGAGGCAAAGCTGTTAAGTCACTAGGAACCAATGTTAATTACCACCTTAACTCAAATCTTTCTCCTCACCCTTGTTGACCAAGGCTCCCTTTGGTTCTTGGCTCAGTTCACGTAAGAGAAAATTATGGTTCTATTATCTAAGGCTAAACACCTGTTAAAGTGTAAAGCACCAGAGGAAAAAAGGACAATAGCCAACCAATAATTATAAGATTTCAGAACACAATTGAACAGCCTCAAATTCTCATTTTTCTGTAGTAAGTCTTGATTTTGTTATCCACTATTTGAGGAGGCAGGAAAGTGCTTTCCCTCAATATGCCTCCATACTCTTACAATTTGAAATGGTTTTAATTACACTAGAATCCCGTTAATGACCTTGAACAAAGTTCTATACCTTGGCACATGGAATGTTTGCCAATGACTTAAAATTTGGTCGCACAAAGCTCAGTCAAATGCCTTCTTTGAATACCATTTTAACCTGTTAAGAGTACCCACCATTACCATGTAATTTCACAACAGACACCAAAAGTGCATGCAACAAAACTTTTATTAACATTTTTAACAGGTTCAGCTATTACTGAAACTGGTAATTTCTAAACTTAAATTGGGGTAAATGGCTAGAGTGCAGAACGATGCCATCACTGAGCATTATGAACATAAGACTGAAGAATTAACAGCCACCCCTAAGACGAAGGACCAGGTGCAGGGTCGACTCTTTCTGAATGTTGTAATCAGAAAGAGTGCGGCCATCTTCCAGCTGCTTGCCGGCAAAGATGAGCCTCTGCTGGTCAGGGGGAATGCCTTCCTTATCCTGGATCTTGGCCTTCACGTTCTCGATGGTGTCACTGGGCTCCACCTCCAGGGTAATGGTCTTGCCGGTCAGGGTCTTCACGAAGATCTGCATACCACCCCTCAAACGGAGAACCAGGTGCAGGGTCGACTCCTTCTGGATGTTGTAATCAGAAAGAGTGCGGCCATCTTCCAGCTGCTTGCCGGCAAAAATGAGCCTCTGCTGGTCAGGGGGAATGCCTTCTTTATCCTGGATCTTGGCCTTCACGTTCTCGATGGTGTCACTGGGCTCCACCTCCAGGGTGATGGTCTTGCCGGTCAGGGTCTTCACGAAGATCTGCATACCACCCCTCAGACGGAGAACCAGGTGCAGGGTCGACTCCTTCTGGATGTTGTAATCAGAAAGAGTGCGGCCATCTTCCAGCTGCTTGCCGGCAAAGATGAGCCTCTGCTGGTCAGGGGGAATGCCTTCCTTATCCTGGATCTTGGCCTTCACATTCTCGATGGTGTCACTGGGCTCCACCTCCAGGGTGATGGTCTTGCCGGTCAGGGTCTTCACGAAGATCTGCATACCACCCCTCAGACGGAGAACCAGGTGCAGGGTCGACTCCTTCTGGATGTTGTAATCAGAAAGAGTGCGGCCATCTTCCAGCTGCTTGCCGGCAAAGATGAGCCTCTGCTGGTCAGGGGGAATGCCTTCCTTATCCTGGATCTTGGCCTTCACGTTCTCGATGGTGTCACTGGGCTCCACCTCCAGGGTGATGGTCTTGCCGGTCAGGGTTTTCACGAAGATTTGCATTTTGACCTATAAGGTTTAAAAGGAAAACGTTACTGTGCCATTTTCAGAATCTTCTACCGCCTTTTACAGTTAATCAGTTTTTTAAAGCAGATATTCTAAAACGCCTTAACTACGTCAAGATCTCTCAGAGATCTCCCCTAATTTTTTACTAGACAATGTATCAGTCATTGAAGACAAAATTCCTTAGTCAAGACGTCTCCCTAACATGCTGGAGACTCGAAAGTACCTGAGACTATCATCCAGAACTGTCCAGATACTTCGTTAAAATCCCGCCCAATTCCCCCCAAACCTAGTAATCATGTCAGCATTTAGATAAAAAACTTTAAACGCAACTGGGGACCTACACCTCCGCTACGGCAGAATTCGAATTAAAGACGTTTCCAGAAGCCCCCGCCGACTACCTCTCTTCCACCTTTCCCCCTGAAGCAGACGCGATGGAATCTCCATCGGTTAAGTGTCCGTTGACCTCCGCCGGCGGGCGGGCGCGCGCGCCAAACCGCCCCCGCTCCCGACACGTAAACAAGGCCCGCTCTTCCGGAAAGGCCGGGGCCGCGTCACCTTGCTTCCCCTCCCCCACCCCCACCCGCCTCGTCTCGCGGACTCCAAGCCCTCTGCGGCTCGCCCTCACGGAAGCCCCCTTCTTCGCTCCTCCCGACGCTCACGGCTGCGGGCCAGTACCTGTGAGTGAATGCGAAGATGCCGCAAATTCAATCACGCCGAGTCACCTCAAAGACGACACAGGAACCCAACAATGCCCGTCGCGTCTAAGTGCTCCGGCTCGGCGGGGCCGATATTTATACAACGTCTGTTGCGTCACTTATCACTCTTACGTAGGCCTAGTGTCCCTGCGCCGCCGAAAGTAGTTCACGCGGCCCCACCTCTCGCGACGCAGTTATGTCCTTCGACTGAGCTCTAAATTCCTCAGAACCGGAAAAAAGGATCCTAACAAATCAGCTCCCCTCTCCTCCAGATGATCCTTCTCCTCCTTTAGGAAAAGGTAGGAAAACTATCGGGCGGATGAATTCGAGTTAAGGGGCTCTTCCTCGAAAGCTCTGGAAACTTCCTTGCAGCGCCGGCGCTGATTGGTGAGGGGTGTGAGGCGAGCCCGGCTCTGATTGGTGGGGAAGGCAGCGGCTCGGCTGTTGCTGGGCTCCCGCTGGGGTGATTCGGCGACGACGTTGCTTAGTAACTGGGAGCGCGTGCGCGGCAGAGGCGCGCCTTCACTAGAGAAGCATACTTCCGGCTAAGGGGGGAGGGGGGTCTTTCCCTCCCGCTTCTTAGGCCCGGGTCTCTCAACTGTGTTGTCGGGTTTTAGGTCAGAATATAGCGGGTTCTGCGGTGATTTTCCCGAGAAAGTGGTGGTCTGGAGGTGCCCAGGAGGTAGGCGGCGGACCGCACAGTTTTTCTGGTGTCTGCTCTGAGGCACAAACCCCTCTCACATCGGCCGGTTTTATTTTTGTTGTCTGGGGCACAGTTGCGGAACTTTAGTCACCTTGTACAGTTAGGGTGCTTTGGTCGTGCTTTGAGGAGACGAAAACTAGACTCTTGGGACTCCGTGCTGGGCCTGAATATCCCCCAAACCCCTCCGCCCCACCGACCGAGGAGCACCCCTCCCCCACCGCGGAGGCGTTCCCCTGACGAGGTTCCTCCCGATCTCCCTCCACGCGGGGCACTCCTGCCGGCAACGTCTCCCACGCAGAGGCCTCCTCCCACTCCCCATTCCTCGCCACGAACCCCATCCCCCGCAGTGGAGGCCTTCTCCCCTTTCCTCATTGCGGAGTCCCCACACTGCCCACTGCTCCACTGCACAGCCCCCTCTCCCCCCAATCGCAACTCCAGGTGACCCGGTGGCCGTGCTTAGAAATGCCTCCGCACACCCCTTTCCCTCACTGCTGTTTGTCCAGACCCAGAGTGAAAGATGATATGGACCGGGGAGCCGACAACCCACATGGAGAGACAGAATTCACGCACGAAAGAATTCGCGACACTAGCGTTTTTAGTGTCCTATCAATATGTTGGTTGTGCCAGCCACATTACGGGTGGTTTAACCAGCTAGGACCCCGCCACGGGTGTGGCCGCTGGTCAGCAACGAGATAACCGGGGGAACGTGACTAAGACAGACGTGTTTGGGTCCGCAGTCACGCAGCCCGGTGGCTGAGTCATGCTGGTGGGGGTGTAAATAAACATGCGAGTGGCTGTCGCGTAGCAGCAACCTCGCGAAGTTAGGAGGTGGTCTGGAGATGTGCACCTTACTACAGAGTGGCTAGTTATCACTTAGAAAAGGTCCTGAGTCTAAATGACAATCCTTCAACGCTTAACAGTAAGAGGAGGTACAATGTGACAAGCATTTGAATTAACGCCCAGACAGCGATAAATTTATTATGACTTGCTAAAATCTATTTACATGAATGATAGGAGATAGAAATGAACAGTTTCTTGAAGATAATTTGGTCGATGATGTAGTTGATAAAACGTTCATGGTAAAAAGTATGGATTTTCGTTTTTGTTAGTCTGGCCGTCAGTAGTCTGAGCTTGTTTCACTAACTGATAGCTCCTCTTGAGCCATCCCTGTGAATTGGTGGAATGATCTAGAATGGAGATCTCATGGTTTGATATGGGTACAGGGCTGGGAATTCTAGCAGTTGCCAGAAGTTAGTCATACAACTTCCTGGTTTAATGTTTGAACAAAGTGCATTTGGTAACCTCAGCACAGAAAAATGTTTTCAGAAAAGAGGCGTATGCGTTCCATGTTTAATAGACGAGATGAGTTTTTTAAATGAAACTTTTAATAATAACGTCATTTCTGGTGATTATAAAAGGTAGTTTAAACACATTAAAGAATAGACCGACAAAAATCCCTGAAATCACAAATTTGAAAATCTAGCACAGTACTTGGCCTTGTGCTTAATAAATGTTTGTTCAGTGAACTGTAGTTTCCCATTTGTTCAACTGAGGGAAAAAAACTGTTGACAGCCTTAGACATATAAAACACAAAGCAAAAAGACTATTTATTTCATAACCATGTGCAAATGGTTTTACCTAGGCAGTTCCTTTGAAAGAAAGAATTTTATTCTAAGATTCAAAGTGATTTTTTTACTTAGCCAGAGGTCTTTTAATAAAAATCTGTGAGAAAACTGTTTCCAATTACAAATTCACAATTGTTTTCTTGACATCACTGACGTTTAAAATACAGAGTTATTCTGTGGTTTGTCATTTCCTTGTTTGGCAGTTTATTGCAACAGGATTATGAGACTAATTCTGATTGCTTACTAGCAAGTTAGAAACTTTGATGTTGAGCTCCCAAATGAACATAGCAAAATTCTAAATTGTCTTTATATTGGTCCTCAAAATTTTAAAAATTTGTCCATTTAAAAATAGCTATTCAAGGTATTTCTCTGGTGGTCCAGTGGCTGACTCCATGCTCCCGATGCAGGGGGCCGGGGTGTGATCCCTGGTCATGAAGTAGATTCCAGGTACCTCAATAAAGACTGAAGATCTGGAGTGATGCAACTGAGACCCAGAGCAGCCAAATAAATAAAAAATTGTAAAAGAATAGCTATTCAGAAAGATTTTCACTGTGAAAGATTATATACATATATGAAAGTTGGAGATAATATAACAAACACCATATAATCACCACCCAACTTTGTTAAGTCTTAAAATAGCAAAAGCTGTTTTGCTTAAGCTTTTAAAAATATTTTAGTGAAAAAAAATAGGGGATAAAATTTACTATCATATGAACTATGCACTTTTTAAAAACATTTTTTAAAATATTATTTATCTTTGGCTGTGCTAGGTCTTTGTTATGCGTGGACTTTCTCTAGTTGTGGCAAGCAGGGCCTATTCTCTAGTAAGCTTCTCATTTTGGTGGCTTCTCTTGTTGTGGAGCAAAGGCTCTAGGCACTTGGGGTTCAGTGGTTTCAGCCCACAGACCAACTATACACTTATAAATGTACAGTTTAGTAGTGTTAACTGTGTTCACGTTATTGTATAACATATCTAGAATTTTTCCTCTTGCCAATCTGAAACTCTATACCCATTAAATAACAACCCCCTATTTCTCCTTCCCCTAATCATCATTCTACTTTGTATGATTTTGACTATCTTAGGTAAGTTATGTAAGTGGAATCATACAGTATTTGTGTGTGTGACAGTTTCCCTTTTTTAGGCTGAATAGTAAGGCAATGACAACCGACTCCAGTACTTTTGCCTGGAAAATCCCATGGACGGAGGAGCCTGGTAGGCTGCACTCCATGGGGTCGCTAGGAGTCGGACACAACTGAGCAACTTCTCTTTCACTTTTCACTTTCATGCATTGGAGAAGGAAATGGCAACCCACTCCAGCGTTCTTGCCTGGAGAGTCCCAGAGGCGAGGGTGCCTGGTGGGCTGCCATCCCTGGGGCCGCACAGAGTCGGACATGACTAAAGTGACTTAGCAGCAGCAGCAGTATTCCACTGTATGTATGCAGCACATTTTGTCTATTCATGTATCTATGCATATGTGGATTGCTTTCACCTCTTGGCTTTTGTGAATAATGAGCTGCTACAGTGAACATGGTTGTGCAAATATCTCTTTAAGATCTTGCTTTCAGTTCTTTTGAATATGCACTTACAAATTAGATTCCTGGATCTTAAGGTAATTATATTTTTAATTTTTTTGAACTGTTTTTCACAGAAACTCTACCATTTTACATGCCTCCCCTGTGTACAATTTTGAGTGTTCCACATCCTCACAAACATTTGTTATTTTAAAAAAAAAGATTCTCCTCATGGGTGTAAGGTGACACCTCATTGTGGCTTTGATTTGCATTTCCTTAATGATTTTTTTATGTAAAAATAATTACAGATTCATAAGAACTCACAAAAATATAGGGAAGTCTCAATGTACCCTTCGCCCATTTTCCCCCAATGACAGCAGCTTACGCAGTTGTAGTACAATGTCAAAACCAGGAAATTAACATTGGTGCAACACACAGACCTTATTCAGACTTCAGCAGTTTTACATGCACTTTAGTATGTATGCAGTTTTATCACGTGGGTAGTAGATTCATGTCACCCCCAGCACGATCAAGGTACAGAGCTGTTTTCATCACTATAAGGATAACCTCTTATGGTCAGTCACAGCTTCTCTTACCCCTTCCCCGCAAGCCCAGGGAGTCATTAATCCATTCTGCGTTTTGTCATTTATAAAATCCATTTATAATTTTGTCATTTTAAGAATGTTGCATAAATGGAATCGTACAGTATGTAACCTGTAAAGGAATTAAGATTTCGTTAGGCATGTCCCTCCAGCCATAGGAGTTTGACATTTTTCATGTAAAATTCATCGGAATTGTTGAATATATGAAGAGTTCATCCGTTTTTGCTGCTGAATATCTTTCTGTGGTATATGTGTCCCTCAGTTGGTTTATTCATTCACCTACAGATGGACTTTCAGGATGTTTCCAGTTTTTGACTATTACAAATGTTAAGTAACAAAAACTCAACTGAATAAATATAAGGATCACTGTATTCAACAATTTGTGAATCAGGAAACATCCCTTCTAGCAATGGAGCTCTGTTGAGCTGCAGAAAAGAAAAGATTTTTAAAGGCAGAGAGGAAGCAGAAAAAAGGAAAGAATTAGCAAAGAATATCTTGTTTTTAGGTGAGGCTGCCTTCCTTGCTTAAGGGGAAGGGCAGAGGTATCCACGGATCACAAGGATAGATCCTAGTGCTGACGAGAACATTCCAGGTTGTCTGGTTAAAGGTCAGTTTCCTGGGGAAGCTTGTAACTGCAGTTGGGTTAGGAATGAAGTCTTAGATTGTTTCCCTGGGGCCTGACACAAGTGACTCCTCTTGGAGCATTTTGTCTCCTTTTTAACACAAGCTTCTCTGATCATTCATGTATATTTTTGTGTAAGCAGATGTTTTTCTTTCCCTGCGATGAATGCCCAGTAGTGTAATTGCTGGGTTATCAGGTATGTGTATGGTTAGGTCTTTAAGAAACTGCCATTTCCAGAGTAGTTGTATTATTTATTCTCCCACCCCCAGTGTCTGGGAGATGCAGTTTCTTTGCACCCTCACAGCATTTGGTATTGTCACTTTATTTTTTTTTTTTTTTAAGTTTTAGCTATGTAATTCTTGTGCAGTGTTCAGATGTTGAATTTTCATTTCCCTAACGATTAATGATGTTGCATGTATTTTCATGTGCTTCTTTGCCATGTGGATTTTGTTTTTGCTGAAATACCTGTTCGTCTCTTTTGCTCATTTTGTAATTGGATTGTTTACCTTTTTTACTGTTGAGTTTTGAGAGTTCGCTGTATATTCTACATACAAATTCTTAGAAAATATAGGTATTTTCTTCCATCCTATAAGTTGTCTTTTCACTTTCTTGGTGGTGTCTTTTGAAGTACAAAAGTTTGTTAGTTTGAGATGTCTTAACACACTATCTTATGCTTACCTGATCTCTTCCACAATCACCTCCATTTCACCTAAGCAACAAACCTCGACATCACCTAAAATGATCGCACTCTGCTTTCTTAAACCCCAGTACTCAACTCTCAGAGCCCAACCTCTTGCCCATCTACCTATCTTTCTATTTTGTTACATCTGCTCTGTAAGCCTTCTAAGACCTGCAGTTCTCCAGTTCCCTGTTTTCTCCTCTTCACAGCATCTTTCATAGAGCAAAATTTAAAATTTTTGACCAAGTCCAATTTGTTGGTTCTTTTCTTTAATGGATTGTGCTTTTGGTGTCATGTCTAAGAGTTCTTCACTTAGCCCTAGATCCCAAAGACTTTGTGTTTTCCCTACATGTAAATCTATAATTCATTTTGAGGCTTAAGTCGAGGTTCATTCTTTCACTTTTGGATGTCAAATTCCTCCAGTTTCACCATGGAAACACTATCTTTTCTCCATTGAATTACTTTTGCACCTTTGTCAAAACTCAGTTGGTTGGACCTGTATGGATCTGTGTTAATTTTTTGTTGGTTTTTTTTTTTTTAAGTATTCCCTCTCCAATACCAATAGCTTTCTCTTCTTGGAGGTAACACAGTGCTGAATTTGATGTTTATCAACCCCAGGAGCCTTTTAAAACTAATAACATACATTAATGTTTCCATAAATACTGCTGCTGCTGCTGCTAAGTCGCTTCAGTCGTGTCCAACTCTGTGCGACCCCATAGACGGCAGCCCACCAGGTTCCCCCCCATCCCTGGGATTCTCCAGGCAAGAATACTGGAGTGGGTTGCCATTTCCTTCTCCAATGCATGAAAGTGAAAAGTGAAAGTGAAGTCGCTGAGTCATGTCTGACTCTTAGCGACCCCATGGACTGCAGCCCACCAGGCTCCTCCATTCATGGGATTTTCCAGGCAAGAGTACTGGAGTGGGGTGCCATTGCCTTCTCTATCCATAAATACTACATATTACTATAGATTGAATGTGACCCCCCAGAAGTCACGTGTTAAAACCTAACCCTAGTGTGATATTTGGAGGTGAGGCCTTTGGGAGTGATTAGGCCACAAGAGCAGAGCTCTTAAAAATGGGCCTAGTGCCCTTATGAAAGGTCCCAGAGAGCCCCTTTGCCCCATGTGAGGACATAGGAAGTGGCCCCTTACCAGACACTATATCTGCCAGCACCTTAATGTTGACTTCCCAGCTTCCAGAACTGTGAAAAAAAAAAAAAGTTTCTATTGTTTATAAGCTGCTCAGTCTGTGATGTTCTGTTATAGCAGCCTGAGCAGACTAAAACACCTGTTTTTAGACTTTATGTAAATGATGTCATACTCTAGCTATCATTCTACAACTTCCCCTTTTTAATACTGTTTTTTGTGGCTTAGTTGTGTTGACAAAGCTAGTTCAATTGCTTTAGCTGCTGTGTATTCTCCTATGTGAAGATATCACAGTTTAACATCAAGATATTCCTAGTTTTCACTGTTACAAACAAAGATGCTAAAATTTAAAATTTTTGTTTTATGTTTATTTGTTTTTATAAAGAATATTTGTTTGTTTTTGGCTGCATCAGGTCCTAGTTATGGCACTCCAGATCTTTGTAGTGGCTCATGGACTTAATTGTCCTGCAGTGTGTGGGATTTTAGTTCTGTGACCAGGGATTGAACCTGTGTCCCCTGCATTAGAAGGCAGATTCTTAACCACGGGATCACCAGGACAGTCCCTTGAAGTTTAATGTTGAGCCAAGAGAAAGACTAGGTTTGTTGGTTTCTTTGCTCATTCAGCAGACATGTTCAGCAGCTTCTAGGTATGGAAGGGTTTGAGGTTGCTGACTTGGGTAGGACATGGGCCCCCACCCAACGGGGTCGTGGTTTTAGTGCCAATAAAGGGGGTCATTGTGATCCTGAGAGTATTTATCCTAATGAGTTGTTGGAAGATTCAATGAATTAACTCATGTAAAGGGTTGAGAAGAAAGCCCAGTTTATAGGGGGTGCTTGATCAGTGCTAGTTACTGTTGTCAATCTTGAAAGGCAAAAATGGCTTAGTGGTTAAAGCACAGACTGGATCGGGTTGAAATCTTGACTCTACCATTTACTCACTGTGACTGTCAGTGAGTTATTCAACTTCTCTGGGCCTCAATGTCTTCATGTATATAGGGCAGAGATAGTAATAATACCTAGCTTATAGGTTTTTTAAAAAAATTATTTTTTAAATTATTTATTTGGCATCATTGCATCATGCAGGAACTTTCTGTGTGTCACCAGAGCTTAGTTGCTCAGCAGCATGTGGGATCTTAGTTCCCTGACCAGGAATTGAACTCAGGTCCCCTGTATTGCAAAGTGGATCCCTAACCATTGGGCCACCAAGGAGGTCCCCCTTACAGGGTTTTTGAGGGTTGAATGAACCTCCCTTGCAAGGTTAGTTTCTACAGGTAGAATGCTTAGAACAGTTTTTGGTACACAGGAAGCACTCAGTAAATGTTAGCTGCACAAACAAGGAGAAGTACATAGACTTCTGTGGGGGCATAGAAGAGGAAGGAGCCATCCAGCTGCCTGTAGGAGGGTAGCAGAGCAACCCAAAAGTTACCACAAAGAAATTACTTAGAAGCCCAAGCTCAGGGAAGAGTCAGAATTGTCCAGAGAGAGAGGAGCAGGTGAAAAGTGAGAAGGCATAGTGTGATAAAGAACAGGTGGGTACCTATTTGTGTCTGGGATTTAGGGGGACTGCAGGTGGAAAATAAGCCTGGAGAAGGAGGCAGAGCTCAACACTCCAGCAACTTCACTATCTCCAGTGGTCCTGCCGTCCCAGGCATTTCCCACTTCTGGACCTTGGCACTTGATGTTTCCTTTGCCCAGAACTCTTCTGTGGCTCCTGCTGTCTCCTACTTTATGCAGTGTAAACATCACATCTTCATAAAGGCCTTCTCTAACACCCATTCCTGCTCCCGATACTCAACTGCAGCACCTTGGTTATTTCTTTCAAAATGAGTTCATGTTTACATAATCCATAATTGTATTGCTTACATGGTTGTTTATCTCTTTGTTTCCTCCACTAGAACATAAATTCTATGAGGTACAGACCAGGTCTCTCTGGTTTATCACCATACCTCCACTCTTAGCCAGCTAGCATGCAGCCTAGTATATGGTCAGCACTCAGTAAATATTTGTTGAAAGAATGAATGACTAATGAAGGACCTGGCTGACTATGCTGAGGACTTTAGATTCTTCTTGCAGGTGTTCTGCATGGGAAGGACATGTTCAGATTCCTACTGTAGAATGATAACTAGGTGACATCATAGCAGATGCATAGAAAGGGGATGAGATCAGAGACCAGCACTCCAGACATGGTGGCCATTGGCCAAATAGGAGATGGTGAGCATCTATGAATAGACCAAATCGACAAAGCTCAGCATTCCTAAGCAAGCAGCAGGAAAGAACTAGTCAAATCAAATCAAAGCAGAGCACTGTTACTTACTGTTGTTGTTCAGTCTGACTGTTTGCGACCCCATGGACTGCAGTGTGCCAGGCTCCCCTGTCCTTCACCATCTCCTGGAACTTGCTCAAATTCATGTCCATTGAGTCGTTGATGCCATCCAACCATCCCATCCTCTCATTCCCTTCTCTTCCTGCTTTCAGTCTTTCCCAGCCTCAGGGTCTTTTCTAATGAGTCAGCTGTTCACATCAGGTGGTTAGTATCTGAGCTTCAGCCTCAACATCAGTCCTTCCAGTGAATATTCAGGACTGATTTCCTTTTAAGATTGACTGGTTTGATCTCCTTGCAGTCCAAGGGACTATCAAGAGTCTTCTCCAACACCACAGTTCAAAAGCATCAGTTCTTTGGTGCTCTGTCTTCTTTATGGTCCAACTCTCACATCCTTACATGACTACTGGAAAAACCGTAGCTTTGACTATACAGACCTTTGTCGGCAAAGTAATGTCTCTGCTTTTGAATATGCTGTCTAGGTTTGTCATAGCTTTTCTTCCAAGGAGCAAGTGTCTTTTAATTTAATGGCTGCGGTCACCATCTGCAGTGATTTTGGAGTCCAAGAAAATAAAGTCTCTCACTGTTTCCCATCTATTTGCCATGAAGTGATAGGACCAGATGCCATGATCTTCGTTTTCTGAATGTTGAGTCTGAAGCCCGCTTTTTCACTCTCCTCTTTCACTTTCATCAGGAGGCTCTTTAGTTCCTCTTTGCTTTCTGCCACAAGGGTAGTGTCGTCTGCGTGTCTGAGGTTATTGATATTTCTCCCAGCAATCTTGATTCCAGCTTGTGCTTCATCTAGCCCAGCACGTCACAAGATGTACTTTGCATAAAAGTAAACAAGCAGGGTGACAAGTATTGTTACTTGATCTTTGTTTCAGAGCAGTACCTAGATGGCTGACCTAAATGTTTGTAGTGTAACAAAATAAAAGATAAATGGATGGGGAGCTTATAACAAAGGAGGAAAAAAGGAAAATGAGGAGTGAGATGAGTATAGAAAATGCTGGCTTTGAAGTCAGCTAGAAGTGGGTCACAGATTATTTTGGTAGTTTTTTTTCCCAACCAGTGTGGAAAGAGAGAGACACAATCAATTACATACATGATAAGTCCTTGTGATATATTGTAGTACAGCCATGCAATGGAGTACTGCTGCTGCTGAGTCACTTCAGTCGTGTCCGACTCTGTGTGACCCCATAGACGGCAACCCGCCAGGCTCCCCCGTCCCTGGGATTCTCCAGGCAAGAACACTGGAGTGGGTTGCTATTTCCTTCTCCAGTGCATGAAAGTGAAAAGTGAAAGCGAAGCCTCTCAGTCATGTCTGACTCTCAGTGACCCAATGGACTGCAGCCTACCAGGCTCCTCCATCCATGGGAGTACTACTCAGAATTAAAAATAAATTAAGTATTTATACATATATAAACAACATGGATGAATCTCAGAAAAATTATGTTGAATGAAAGCAGCCAGACAAAAAAGAGTATAGGGTACAGAGTGTGTGATTCCATTCCATATAAAATTCTCTGGCTCATATTCCCTGGCCAGGTATTGGAGAAGATGGTTTTTCTGATGTCTACATCCTGGCCTCCAGGCCCCAGGCTGAGCACAGAGTAGTCTCGAATGGGCGTGTCCATCGCTGGCACATCCGGCAGCTCACTCACTGCCCGTCACTCCTCTGCTTCCTGTTGTTCCCGAGTCAGACCCAGAGTCCTCGCTGTGGCTTTCAGGCCCAGTGAGGTCAGAGGGAGCCTCCTGCTCAGTGCCACCCCACTGCACTCCCTCGGTCACTCTAATCCTCCCCCAACAGCCTTCCTGCCGTCTCCCAGCCCCGTCTCGCCCTTGCTGATCTGGGGGCTTGTGTTCGTCCTTCTGCTTGGACTGCTCTTCCTTTTTATCCTGTCATTCAGGTTTCAATTCAGGAGTCTGCTCCTCAGAGAGGTCTTCTCTGACCACACTGTCCTAGCCACTGGAATACTTTGTTCTTGCCTTCAGCACATTTATCGATGCCTGAACTTGCTCTGCTCACTCATTTTTCACCTCCCGTACACTGGAAGCCCAGGAGGTCAGAGACTGTGTTATCATGGTATCCAGACTGATGCCTGGCACACAGTAGGTGCTCAGTGGGCATCTGCAGGCTGTAACACTCCCGCCCAGACCAAGTGGGTCAATGTCCAGGCTCACTGGAAGGCACTGTGGTACAGGAGACCAGGGGTGCCAGTGCACAGCATTGTCCCTCAGACCCCAGTGGACATCAGCAGGGACCAGTGACCTGTTTAGTCACGTCTAAATGAAAAAATATTTTTGTGTGTTCCTCAGTTAGGTAAAGACCTCTTAATTATGATACCACAGTGTAATCTATAAAATAAAATGTTGATAAATTGGAATTAATTACATTCTATCTGCCCAGGGACTTCCCTGGTAGTCCAGTGGCTAGGACTCTGCACTCCCAGTGTAGTGGGCCCAGGTTCAATACTTGGTTAGGAAACTAGATCCCATAAGCCACAACTAAGACTCAGTGCAGCCAAATATTAAAAAAAATAAAATCTATTTCCCAAACCCTCATATAGTAATATGATGATAACATACTTGCAAATCAGACTCTAAAATCATTAGATGGTTAAATACTATTCTCCCTGGAAGTCTTTGGGGAATGTGGCCATTTTTTAAAAATTGATAAGCACTAGACAAATATTTATAAACCTTTGGGTAGCTGTACCAACTCAGAGAGCTCACCTGGGTGTTTTCCAAACCTGCCTGATCATTTGTCTGATCTTGCTTCTTTCATTCATTCAGCAAATTTACTGAGTGCTTACTTATAGTCCTGGTGTGCTGCAGTCCACAGGGTCACAAAGAGTCAGACACGACTTAGCCACAAAACAACTATGTTCCAGGCATAGGTCAAAGCCCTAAGAACGTGATAATGGACAAGACAGGTGGAGTTCCTGGTTCAGGGAACTCAGTTTCTCGTAGGGAGGCAGACAACAAAACAAAACGACCTTTAATGTGTTAGGTAGTGATGAGGGCTATGGAATAAAGCTAAGGTTAGAGAGAGATGCTGCTCTATTAGGTAGCACAGTGGCCTTTCTGAAAAGGTGGCCGTTTGAGCAAACACTCGCTTAAGGTGAAAGAGCCTGTTACACAAGTAAGGCGCAAAGAGTGGAGAGTGGATTCTGGCAAAAACACAGCTGGAGAATGCTTGCTGAGGTCCAGGGATGCAAAGGAAGTTGTGACTGGAGCTCAGAATGAGAGCAAGTGGTGAGAGGCCAGGAGGGGGTCAGGGAAGGTCTTGTGGACTGGTTCATAGGCGATGGTGAAGAGTTTGGATTTTACCCCAATTTTGATGGGACGTCCCCTTGTCTGTCTTGTTCACTGCTACATCCCCAGGGCCATGGACAGGACCTGGCACATAGATAGTAGAGTTGTTTGTTTGTTTTTCCCAAATCCACCTGTAGATTTAAGCATCTCCAATCAAAATTATAACAGGATTTTATGGATGACTTGAACAGCAAATCTAAAATTTTTATGGTGACTTCCCCGGCAGTCTGTGATTAAAACTCCTTCCACTGCAGGAGTGTGGGTTTGATCCCTGGCTGGGGAATACAGCATGCCTTTGGAATGGCCCCCCCGCGAAAAAAATTTTTTTTATATGGATGTGCAAAGGTCTGAGAACAGTCAAGACACTCCTGAAGAATCAAGATGTCAAGCCTTTATTACATTTTAAAGTTATAATAAGACAATGTGATCAACTCAGGATCAGTGAAACAGACTAGAAGCTCAGAGAAAGAGCCATGCATATAAAAAAAGGCTAGTATACATTCGGTAAAGAAGGGACTATTGGAAAAAATGAAAATATATCCACACCCAAAACTAAATTATGGCCGGATTTAGGCCTTAACTGTGAAAGGCAAGACTTTATATTTTTTACATGGACATCTAGGCAAATATCCTCATGACCAAGGAAAAGAGCTTTGGTAGATCTTTCATAAATTCAACTGGGCACTTGACTTACTTCTAGTGAGACTGAGAAACTCAGTTTTATTTATTTTTAACTAAAGAACATTTATTTGTTTTTCACTGAGACTTTATCTTGAGGACGTAACTAAACTATGCCACCACTCCCCACCCCAACTTGAAGGAGGATTAGTACAGTGGATATTATAAAGCAAGTATGAACAGTTTGAGGGACTGGAACCAACGTTAACTGACAAAAACCAACTTCCATCTAAATCATCTTAAAAATGTTTAAGTAATAAAAAGGTGGGGAGGGGGCAAAGGCGGTTTCAGATTGAACAAGATCATCACATTTTATCTAATACATTCAATCCTGGCTAGGGTATACCAAAACAGAAACGGGATAAATATAATACAAAACTTCCACTACAGCACACTGCACACAGTTGTGTTCCAAGCCCACCCCCATCCTCATAATGCTTCCAAACTCAACTGTTTCCAAGCCTGTTGGGCCTGGTGATGAAGGAGCACGTAGATCTTCTCTTTAATCCAGCGTTTGCTATAAGGCTGGTATGTCTGGGTATCAGCTCGGTAAACAACGCAGCTGAGGTCTGCCAGGTCATCAGTAAAATCAGACAACTGACTGATATCATATGTGATAGAGGGGCTGTCGGGATTCATTTTCTTCAGATGTTCATACATTTTACAAACACCTTCCATACACTCATTCACAGATTCATAGAGTAAGTTCTGCCTTCTGGGCTCTTGGTAGGCTGTACCAGTAAGATGGTGTGAGACATCATGCCAAAGTCGTCTGCTGCAGCCCAGAAACTCAGTTTTAAATTGTATTTAATTTTAATGTCACATGTGACTAGTGGCTGCCATATTGATAGCACAGATCTAGAGTATATGAAGAATATAGAAGAGGAAATAGGATGGGATAAACATAAAAAGCTGGGGTTTCCCAGGTGGTGCTAGTGGTAAAGAACTTGCCTGCCAGTGCAGGTAGATGTAAGAGACACAGGTTCGATCCCTGGGTCAGAAAGATCCCCTGGAAGAGAGCATGGCAACCCACTCCAGTATTCTTGCCTGGAGGATCCTGTGGACAGAGGAGCCTGGCGGACTACTGTCTCTGGGGTTATGAAGAGTTGGACAGGACTGAAGTGACTGAGAATGTATGCAATCATAAAAAGTTGCTCAAGGAGATCAGGAATAAACAAAACCATGGTGAGATACCACTTCATAACCTCCAGATGTGCAGGGATTAAAAAATCAGACAATATCCACTGTGGTGAGAGTTTAAATTGTTTCAACCCCTTTGGAAAACGAAATTGAGCAAGAATATTTCCTGGATCCAGCAATATCACTTCAGTTATTACAGAAGAAAAATTATCCTCAGTCTGGCCTGTGGGTTTACATAATTCACAAACAGGTAGCATTCCTAATAACATATTTGAGCAATTTTATGATAGATTATAACCAAAATACCAAAATAAGATCTCTTCTGAGATACTAGATACTCATACTTTAATTTGAGTCTTAAGATTTTTTTTTTATCTGGCTGCACCTCATGGCACATGGGATCTCAGTTCCCTGATCAGGGGTTGAACCTGTGCCCCCTGCATTGGAAGCTGAAAGTCTTAACCACTGCACCACCAGAGAAGTCCCCAAGAGTCTAAAGATCTTTTTATTTATTTATTTATTAAGTCTAAAGATCTTTAATTAGATGTTTCTATTACACACAGTCTTGGAGAAGGCAATGGCACCCCACTCCAGTACTCTTGCCTGGAAAATCCCATGGACGGAGGAGTCTGGTGGGCTGCAGTCCATGGGGTCTTGAAGAATCAGACACGACTGAGTGACTTCACTTTGACTTTTCACTTTCATGCATTGGAGAAGGAAATGGCAACCCACTCCAATGTTCTTGCCTGGAGAATCCCAGGGACGGGGGAACCTGGTGGGCTGCCGTCTGTGGGGTCGCACAGAGTTGGACCTGATTGAAACGACTTAGCAGCAGCAGCAGCATCATTATACACAGTCTAACAGAGATTACTGTGGTGATGTGATTTGTAAGAAGTTGGTCTTCATCCTCACTGCTATCATAGAGCTCCTAAAACCCTAGGAATTTTCTAAGTGGTCAGAGTGATAAAAATTTCTTGTTATTCATAACGAGCACCTTTCAGCCTTCCCAGAGTTTGTGTTAATGAGGCGACTTTTGGAAAGGCCTTAAATTTGGGGGCTGTTTGTCAGAAGGTTGGACGCTTAAGCCCTCCTCCCCCACCTTGAGGGAGGAGAGAAGGGGCTGAGGTTGAATCAGTCGTCAGTGGCCACTGATTTCATCGATCACGCCTACGTAATGAAGCCTCCATGATGACGTACGGCAAAAAACCATCACAATATTGTAAAGTAGTTATCCTCCAATTAAAATTCCAAAAAAATCTCTAAAGTACGAGGTTTGGAGAGCCTGTGATGGTGAACAGTGGAGCTGGGACTAGTGGCAGTGAGAGTGGTCCCAGAGAGGGATGGAGGGTCTGTATCCCTTCCCACATTCCTGGCCCTGTGCGTCTGCTCCTGAGATATGTCCTCTGTAATAAACCAGGGATCTGGTGGGTAAACAGTTTTCCTGGTGTCTGTGAGCCGGTTGAACAAATCAGTGAAACTCCAGGAGGAAGGAGGCCGTGGGTCTAGGTCAGAAGCACAGGTGACAACCTGGACTTGGAATTGGTGTCTGGGAAAGGGGAGGTGAGGGGACAGTCTGGTGGGACTGAGCCTTTAACCTTTGGGATCTGAGGGTAATTCCAGGCAGGTGGCATCAGATTGAGTTAAATTCTAGGACACCTAGCTGGTGTTGGAGGCTTCCTTGGTAAAGGACCGCCCCCTCCTACCCCTGGTCTGTCAGAGCCCTTTGTTCTTATAGCAAGACTATAATAAAACCTTGGCATGTACTCAGATAATTAAGTTATCTGAAAAGATTTTTAAACACTATATCCTAGAGAATCGCTTGCACACCTGCCCCAGTGGATATGAACAAGCTTGATCATAGTAGCAACATCTAAACCTGTATCTCTGTCAACAGTGACATGGGCATTGTGGGATGTTCGTTCTGTGAATCCTGTGCACCAGTGAACATGCATCAGCTCCCACTACACATGTCCACAGGGATGACTCACAAAAGAACAGTCTCAGAAGAAGGCATACAGTACTATTTTACTTACATAAAATTCAAAAACAAACGAGTAAAATCTAAATACATGTACATCATTTGTTGTTGTTTGGTCACTAAGTTGCGTCTGACTCTTTCGCAACCACATGGACTGTAGCCCACCAGGCTTCTCTGTCCATAGGATTTCCCAGACAAGGATACTGGAGTGGGTTGCCATTTCCTCCTCCAGGGGCTCTTCCAACCCAGGGATCAAACCTGCGTCTCCTGCACTACAGGCGAATTATTTACCTCTGAGCCACCTGGGAAGCCCATTTAGATGTACATACACAGGTGATAAGGCTTTCCTCGTAGCTCAGTCAGTAAAGAATCTGCCTGCAATACAGGAAACCCAGGTTCGATTCCTGGGTCAGGAAGGTCCCCTGGAAAAGGAAATGGCAAGCCCCTCCAGTACTCTTGCCTGGTGAATCCCATGGACAGGGTAGCCTGGCAGGCTACAGTCCATGGGGTTGCAAGAGTTGGACACGACTGAACCACCACCACCACCACACATGTGATCAGATAAGCAGCAGATTCAGGGTGGTGGTTACTTCTTAGGAAGCAGGGAGGAGGATGTTGGGAATGTTAGAAAAATGGACAAAAGCTCCATTCGTTAATCTAGTTGGACATTCTTTTTATTAATGTAATTTGACCTGTACATGTATATTCTGTAGTTACTGTAACAATGAGGAGCTGAGGCTCGCAGGCACTGGGACCACTGCCATGAGGAAGCTCTGCCCCCTGGCGCTCTGGGCTGGGACTGCCAGCAGGTGTGTGTGCAGGTGCCAGCGTGGGGCCCCTGTCCTCGGAGCAGGGTCCCTCTAGTGCCAGGCCCTGGGACTGCTACAGCTCAGCCTTTTTACCTGGAAACAACTGGGCTGTATTTGTGGAGGGTATTTATGGGCAGCAAGGTATGCCCACCACACCCCTGGGCAGTGGAGGGCTGCCTGCCCCCTACCCAACTTGGGACGCCCTGACTCAGGACTGCGGGGCCCTGAGGGGTGTCTGGACGGGGGCCTTTGGTACCGTGTGAAACCCAGTCAGTTAAGAAAGGAGCAGCTTCTTCCTTGGAAAAAAGAACATACAAAACAAAGCTTAAGGAACTAAAAAAAAAATCTCTCTTGCCCTCTTTGAGGGAGTAGGAGGGGAGGCAGGAGACTTGAACGCAGGGAGCTCATTTGGGAGGCTCTGCATTAGCTGGGGCTCCAGTGAGCGCAGTGGGTGTGGGAGGAAGTTTCAGGCAACCAAAGTCATTGCCCTTCCCTCTGAAATGAGCCCTGCCACCTGCTAGCTGTGTGAGCATGAGTTATCTACACCCTCAATTTCCACATCAGGAGAATGTAGACACTCACTGTGCCTGCCTGAGGACCGTCAGACACAGTATGTGAAGCACCTGTTGGCGCTGTGCCTGGTGCTTATGAAGGTCTCAGGACTACTGACCCCCCTTGCCCAGGGAGAGGCTTGTTTTTTTTTTTTTTTTAAACTCAGGAGCAGTCAGTCAGCTTGCCAGGTCCTATGTCTGCCCGGAAGGGAGACTTCATGTTCTGATCGGCACAGAAGTTAGTGGTGGCCCCGCAAATCCTCAGAAAACAGAAGTTACCGTTGGCATGTCCGTAGGAGGGAGGAGAAATTGATATAAATAGCAGCAGGGACAGCAACAAGCCTGTCACAGGACCAGAGGGATTTGGGTGCTCCTTACTTCATCCCACTCCAGTACTCTTGCCTGGAAAATCCCATGGATGGAGGAGCCTGGTGGGCTGCAGTCCGTGGGGTCGCTAAGAGTCGGACACGACTGAGCGACTTCACTTTCACTTTTCACTTTTATGCATTGGAGAAGGAAATGGCAACCCACTCCAGTGTTCTTGCCTGGAGAATCCCAGGGACGGGGGAGCCTGGCTGGCTGCCGTCTATGGGGTCACACAGAGTCGGACACGACTGAAGCGACTTAGCAGTAGCAGCACTTCACTTCACTTCACTTCACTTCCTGTGATTGAGAGGGACAGTGAGGCTGGCCCACCCTAACCTCTGCTAGGTGCTTTCTGCATCTGCAGCTAGTCAGAAAGCTTGCAGGTAGCCTCAAGCCTGCCTGTGGGTACAAAATGATGTGTCTAAGAGTGGGCACTAACCCCCTGAGGCTGCGCCTGCCTGGTCTGTGTGTCATAGGGACTCCTACCCTCTGGTGGCGGGTGTGGATTCTGCACACTCCAAGGAGCTGAATCAGCCTAGGCTGTACAGTCCATGGGGCTTCCCAGATGGCGCTAGTGGTAACAAACCGGCCTGCCAATGCAAGAGACATAAGAGACGGCAGGCCAGTTCAATCCTTGGGTTGGGGAGATCCCCTGGAGAAGGGCATGGCAACCAACTCCAGTATTCTTGCCTAGAGAATCCCACGTACAGAGGGGCCTGGTGGGCTACAGTCCATAGTGTCGCCCAGAGTCGGACATGACTGAATTGACTTAGCAAGCAAGCAATATAGTCCATGGGGTGGCAAGAGTTGGCCATGACTTACCAACTAAACAACTAAAACAACCTTCAATCTCAAGCACAAACTGTATCAGAAAAGCATGCTTGCCGTTGGAGGGCAATGTTATGTACTCTCTTATGCATCTATATTTCTAGCAATTCTGGCCAAAATCATGGGAACTTATGCTTTAGAAAAAAGCAAGTCGAATACACTGTACTGTTTTCAGATTCCCTTTTCCCAAAATCCTGTGCAGATTTGCCAAGGGTTTTCATGTTTTTCTTTTAAAGTTGAGTGTACCCTGTCATTGTTATGCCAGCACATTATACTCTGGGTCTATCTCTCCACATCCTGAGTCACCAGAGACTTGTTATGTTGTAATTTTAGGGGCTGGACTAGAACCAAAAGATGCCCACTTAAATTTTATTTATTTATTATTTATTTGGCTGTGCCAGGTCTTAACTGCGTGTGGCACTTGGGATCTTCCATCTTAGTTGTGACACGTGGAATCTAGTTCCCTGACCAGAGATCGAACTCAGGTCCACTGCATTAGGAGCTTGGCGTCTTAGCCACTTGGCCACCAGGGAAGTCATGTGTATATATAATGGCTAAAAGTAGCCATTATCTTCCAGTTCTGGAGGTCAGAGGTCCAATGCAGATCTTACTGGATAAAATCAAGGTGTCAGTCAGGCGGTGTTCCTTTTTATTTTGGCTGCACCACATGGCATTTGGGATCTTAGTTTCCCGACCAGGGATCTAACCTGTGCCCGTTGCATTGGGAGTACAGAGTCTTAACCACTGGACCACCAGGAAAGTTCCTACATTCCTTTAAAGAAATTTTTAAAATTGAAGTATATAATTGATTTACAATGTTGTGTTTCTGCTGTACAATGAAATGATTCAGTTATGTATATATCCTTTTTTATATTCTTTTCCATTATGGTTTATCACAAGATACTGGTTACACTTCCCTGTGCTATACAGTAGGACCTTGTTGTTTATGCATCCTGTATCAATAGTTTACCTCTGCTGGTCCCAAACTCCCAGTCCTCTCCTCCCACCTCCCCTTCTCCTTGGCAACCACAAGTCTGCTCTCTATGTCTGTGAGTCTGTTTCCGTTTTGTAGATAGATTTTACATATAAGTGATATCATATGGTATTCGTCTTTCTCTTTCTGACTTAATTCACATAGTATGATAATCTCTAGTTGCATATATTTTAAATATATATGTCTGGCCTAGAACTCACATCCAGACATAAATAAGTCTTATATATCAAACAAGCCAATTTAGTGCCTGTCAGCAGGCACTTTAGAGAGAAGATGTCCAAGTGGTCAATAAGCACATGAAAAGGTTTTTCAACATCACTGCTTGTCAAAGACATGAAAAAAAAAAAAACACCACTAGAAAGGCTAAATTTTAAAAGACTGACAATACCAAATGTTGTGAGGGTATAGCATACCCGTGACTCTCATACACGGGTGGGATATAAAATGGTGTGGCCTTTGGAAAGCTCTTTAGTAGTTCTTGTAAGAGTATACTGCTAATTTATGACCCAGCAATTTCACTCCTAAGTATATATACCAAAGTGAGTTCACAGACTTGTACACAAATGTAAATGAAATAACAGCTTTATTCATAATAGCCCCCAAGCTGGAAACAACCCAAATATCCACCAACAGGAGAATAAACTGTGATGTATTCATGTCAAATATTATACAACAGCAAATAAAATCATGTACACAAAACAACATGGATGATTTTCAAAAACATTATAGTGAGTGAAAGATGTCAGACATGCTGTTTTTAAAGGTTCAAGAATAGGTAAAACTAACCTCTGGTGATAGAAGTCAAAATACTGGTCCCCTCTGTTCTTTCACCTGAGAGAAACTCTCTAAACTGCTGGAAATGTTCTATATTTGAGTTGGTGGTGGTTACATAAGCTGTATATTTAAGATACGTGCATTTTGCCAGCAAAGGAAACCATAAACAAAGTGAAAAGACAACCTGTGGTAAAGGAGAAAATACTTGCAAATAGCACAACCAGCAAGGGTTTAATTTCCAAAATAAACAGCTCATACAACTCAAGAGCAAAGAACCAAAATACCCAATCAAAATATAGGCAGGAAACCTCAATAGAAGACATAGAGATGGCAAACAGGCACATGAAAAGTTGCTCAGTATCACTAATTATTAGAGAAATACCAGTCAGAATGGCTATCATTAAAAAGTCTACAAAAAATGCTGGGGAGGGTGGAGAAAATGGAACCCTCTCACACATTTAAATGATAATGTAAATTGACACAGCCACTGTGGAGAACAGCACTAAAAAAAATGAAAAGTAGAATTGCCATATGATGTCCAGAGCAATCCCACTCTGGGCATTTATCTGGACAAAATTATAATTCAGAAAGATACATTCATCTCTATATTCAAAGCAGCACCATTTACAATAGCCAAGACATGGAAGCAATGTACTTGTCCATGACAGATGAATGGATAAAGAAGATAGGGTACATATATACCATGGAATATTACTCAGCCATAAAAAAGGAATGAAATAATGCCATTTGCAGCAACATGGATGGACCTAGAGATTATAATACTAAGTGAACTGAGTCAGAGAAAGAGAAATACCATATGATACTACTTATATGTGGAATCTAAAATATGACACAAATGATCTTGTTTACTGAGGAGAAACAGACGCACAGACAAAGAGAGCAGAGTTGTGGTTGCCAAGGGGGAGCAGAGTGGGGAGTGTTGGATTGTTAGCAGATTGGTTTGCTAACAAACCAGTTGTTAGAGTTTGGTGTTAGCAGATGTATATTATATATAGAATGGATAAACAAGTTCCTATCAAACAGGGAATATCAATATCTTATCATAAATCATAACAGAAAAGAATACAAAATATATATATGTATAAATGAATCACTGCTGTATACCAGAAACCTTGTAAATCAACTATACTTTCAAAAAAAAAATTGAACTCCTCCAAAAAAGTCACAAAAATTGCACTTTAGCAAAGTGTCAATTTTATCTTCCTTTTTTCCAATATCTACTATATAAAAATTTTAAAGCAAACTTGTTAAAAAGTTAAATTAGATTTATTTGGAATTTACCCCAAGTGAAGGAGTCATAAACTGGCCCAAAGGTGGCAGCCTAGGAAAGAGTTAATACAGATGGAGTGTCTTAGCTACCCTTGTTAAAAAAGAAAAAATCGTTTAGTAAAATGTCAGTTATCTGCTGAGGGAAATCGACACAGTGTTTATCTCAGTGAATTTTCTATTTACCAGCAAGGTATAAATGTAATATAAAAACAATAGAAGAGTTTGGAACTAGATCGAGGTGGTACTGTACAGAACCATGAATGCAGTGTCAGTGAACTACACGTTAAAATGTCTGTTATATCACTTTCATCTTAATTTTTAAAAGTATTCAATAAAAAAGTAGAAGATAAAAGATATGTGCATTTTGCTGTGTGTAAACTATACACCTCCAGTGAACCCCTAATACATACAGCTAAAGCTGTACTCACAGGGAAATTTATAGTCATTAATATTCCTGTGGACAGTGACTGCAGCCTTGAAATTAAAAGACACATTTGCTCCTTGAAAGGAAAGCTATGACAAACATAGACAGTGTATTAAAAAGTAGAGACGTTAACCTTGCCTGCAAACGTCCATATAATCAAAGCCATGGTTTTTCCAGTAGTCACGTACAAAGAAGACTGAGCACCGAAGGACTGATGCTTTCCAATTGTGGTGCTGGAGGAGTCTTGAGAATCCATTGAACTGCAAAGAGATCAAACCAGTCACTTCTAAAGGAAATCAACCCTAAATATTCTTTGGAACAACTGATGCTGAAGCTGAAGCTCCACTTTGGCCACCTGCTTCAAAGAGCCCACTCAGTGGAAAAGACGTTGATGCTGGGAAAGATTAAAGGCAAAAAGGGAAAAGGGTGGCAGAGGATGAGATGGTTGGATGGCTTCACTGACTCGACATAAATTTGCACAAACTCCAGTAGACAGTGGAGGACAGAAGAGTCTGGCGTGTGACAGTCCATGGGATCGCAGAATCAAACACAACCTAGCGACTGAACAACAACAAAATACTAAAAATAAAGAACCTCTGTATTTGATTCAATAAACTAATGATAAGATAACAGAATTAACAAAGGAAGGTGAAAATTAAGGAAGTAGGGCACAAAAAATAGTAAAAATTAGTAAATGAAAATGTTATTTCTTTGAAGATATGAATAAAATAGGGAAACAAAATAGGTTTGGAAAATATTTGAGTTCCATCAGTGGTTCTTGTGAGTTTGTCTTTAAATTGGTGCTGTGATCAATAGAACCATAATAACAGAATTTGGTGCGGAGTTCATTCATTTATTAAATTTAAAAAATCTGTTGACTCTCGAGCCCCTGAAGACGCTGTTTTATAATGTCAGGAATGCCCAAGTGTGAGAACTCTGATTTCAGCTGCTGCTTGTCCCGGAGAGGCAGGTCATTTATCCACATTACCTAGCTCATTCGGGCGCACGATGGCTCCTGCCAGGCAGGTGCTGTCCTCATCAGAGATGAAGTTGCCCCGGGGTGTCTGCTCGCATGTGACAGGGAATTCAGGGTGACCCAGGCCTCAAGACGGCAGGAGGAAGCCCTCAGGGATTTCAGGGGGCCCGGAGGCTCCGCGGCAGGTGCAAACGGGCCCCGAGTGTCGGGAGCCGAGGCCCGAGGCGCGATCCCGCAGGGCTTGCGGGCTGGAGCCGCGCAGGTGCGGGCCCCGCGGCGAGCAGGGGTGGGTGCGCTCGCGGCGGCCAGGTGCGGGCGGGGCGGGGGCCGAAGCCGGACAGCGGCCGGGGCGGGGCGGGGCGGGCGCGGCGCCCCGTATGCCAGAGGGGCGGCGGGCGCGCGCGGACGGCGGTAGCGCGCGAGGTTCTGCGGGCGCGCGGGTGAGCGGGGACGCGCGGCGGAGAGGCCTGCGCGCCAGGCTGCGGGAGCCATGCGGCGGGCGAGAAGCGGCGGAGCGACCAAGCCGCGCGGGCAGAAGCGGCCGGGGTCCTCCAGGGCCCCCGCCTCGGCCCCTAGTGCCGACCGCGCACGGCGGCCCGCAGCCCAGGCCGGGGGCGGGAGCCGGGCGGCGGCGAGGCAGCCGGCGGCCAAGCGACGGTCGCCGCCGGTGCAGGAGGCGGGCCCCGGGGAGCCGCCGCCGGTGCCGCCGTTGCCCCCGCCTCCGCCCGCGGCGCTCACCGCGTCCGAGCTGGACCTGGGCGAGCAGCGGGAGCGCTGGGAGACCTTCCAAAAGCGGCAGAGGCTCAGCTTCGAGGGCGCCGCCAAGCTGCTGCTGGACACTTAGTGAGTGCGGCGCGGCCGGGCCGGCGCCCCTAACGTCCCCGCGGTGCTCGAGCCGCGCACCGGCCAGACAATGGCCTCCGCCCGGCCCGCGCGGAACGCCGAGGCGGCCGCCTTCCTGGGAGGAGGGTCGGCGCGGCTCCCTGGTCCGGGGCCTCTTTCGTGTTTGTGCATGTGTGTTTGGAGAGCGGCTGTGAGGGCAGGGACGGGGCGAGAGGCGCTGGGACTGTTCGGAGCCTTCGGGGAGACCGGCGGCCCGGTTACAGCAAGCGCAGTGCGCGGAGCCAGGCGGCGGGAAGACCGAGCGGGCCGCTGGGTTCGGAACCACCGTGGGCGCTCCAGGGCCCGAGGCTCTGCTTCTCCCCGCTTTGCGACCGCGGGCCGAGGACCCTCGGCTTTCCCAGCGGCCGCAGGAGGACTTTGGACGGTCCGTGGGGTTCGCAGTGAGCTGTTAGCTCCGGGGGGCGCCTTGTCGTCTAGATGAGGCCCCTGCCCTGTAGCGCCCTTAATATTTCATTGTCAGTCGTGTTTTACTAGAACCCCTCCCCCCAAAAAAACAAAACAACCCAACAATTGCATAACAACTTGAGGATCTCTTTTTCTTAAAAGTGTTTTTTTTTGGTCTTTTGTCCGTAAGAAATTCTCTTCGTTAGGCGAGTCTTCTCAGAGATGAAATACTGGGTTTTCCATGTGCTTCACTTTTTGGTTTATCATCTTGGACTGTAGGCTGAACATTTTAAAATCTACATCATCCAACAATTTTGAGCCCTTTAAGTGTGCCAGCTACTGCCCAGTGTCGTAAAACGCAGATTTGGAGTAAATTTAGACTTTAAAACAAACTGATAAATGGCAAAAAAAAAAAAAAAAAAAAAAAAATCAAAGTGTTGAGGTGAAAGGATGAGTTGTTTTTTCTAACCTATCAGATTGGCGCAAGTTACATTCATTCAAGAAAGAAAAACTAAATTAGAATATGTAACTTCACTGTTACTGTTAAAACATTATTGTATGAATCTGGAGGAACACAGAGCAAACCGTTGACTGTGGGTCCCTCTGGGTGTTAGGAGACTCTCATCTTTAGTACTGTCAAGTGTTTTAAGGTTTGTTTTTTACCATAAACATTATTTGTGTATGCAGGGAAAAAATACATCAAATTAATGGAGTCAGCTTATATAGAAACATGAAAAAGCATACAGTCTTGGTAACCAAATAAATGCAAATTAAAACTGCAGCAAGCTACTTTTCCTATAATTATTGCTTGAGAAGATTCAGTGAAATGTTTTCTCATTCATTACTGATAAGAGTGTTCAGCTCTTCTGGAGAGTACTTGGATGATATTTATCAAATCTTAATAATGTCCAATGAAGGACCTGACTTACAAGTTTTAAAGGGATTAAAGTTGAACATAATGTGTACAGATAGCTCTTAAAAAGTCACATGTATGCAAAATACCGGAGGGAAATACAGCAGAATTATAGGAGCCTTTTGTTAACTTTCTCAAAGACTTCTGAACCACTGGACTCGGTCTGGTCCCCTTGTCTGTCTTTTTCTTAGCAGCCTGTACACCCTTTTTCACAGTCATATAAATATTCAGTAATTTGTGTAATGGCTGGTTTAGGATCTTCACCCCAGTTCTCTTTTCCATACACTGGGAATAATTTATTCTGCGACTTAACAAAATAGAAGTGGAAAAAAGAGCTCATAGACAAAGAAGGCACTGAATCCTTTTATAAAACTGAGGGCACCTCCTCAAAAGCAGAAACGTGTCCCCGTTGTCCCGTGAAGACTCCAGTTCCATCTTGTTGCTCTCTTTCCACTGCGGCCTGACCGCTAAGGAATCCTAATCTCTCTGATTTCTGCTCCTTCCAGCGAATACCAGGGCCTGGTGAAACACACAGGAGGCTGCCACTGTGGGGCGGTGCGCTTTGAAGTTTGGGCCTCGGCTGACCTGCACATCTTTGACTGCAAGTGAGTGTCTTCCTACATTGTTTCAGAGCACACAGCGCGTGAGGGCGCTTTAGCATCGTCTGGGGAGTTGGGATCCAGGTGAAACCACCATGGCCGTGAGCAGGGAATTGGGGTCAGGTGATGGGTACATAAAGGTTCATGTTCTGTTTTTTCCTTTTATGTGTGTTAGATGTTTTCATTAAAAATTTTAAAGATGGAGGGAGGCTAAGAATAAGAGCCTGCTGTGTGCGTGACACAGCTCAAGTCCTGCAGCACAGCCTCAGGGGATGTGGAGGGGTCCCTCAACTCGGGCCAGGCAGTTTCTCAGAGAAGAGTGCCACCCGTGTGTGGGAGAGAGTAGTACCCTGAAGATGGTCGGGCTGGATGCTGGATGAAAGGCTTTGGGCAGAGTCTGCAGAACTCCACAGAACTGGGTGGGGTGAGGCAAGCACATGCACACCTGGAAGCTTGCCATGCCCCAGGCCACCTGGCCCATATGTCTAGGTGAGGCAAGTGACGCTACCAGGGTCAGCAGAGGGCCCGCTGTCAGCACCTGCCCACCGTGTGATAGGTCAGGCCCTCCAGGCTCGACTTCTGACCTGTGGTTAGTGTGAAACTGACTGTTCAACAATAGCCAGTTCTTTCTGCCCCTTGGTGCCATGGTGCCTGGGTTATATGTGAAGAATAAATAAATTCCATGGAATTCCTCCCACGGGGAGGAACTGACCCAGTACTAACAGATAGAAGAAGCAGCCCTATGGAATAAGCTGTTAGAGGACCTCGTGTGGAATTAGCGTTTCGTAAAAGGCGGACTAAAACAAGGGACTTAGGTTTACTTCTGAGGACCTGTGGGCCCTGGAGCTGGGCTTCCTCTGATGTGCAGAGGAGGTCAGGGCACCTAGGCCTCCTTGTCAGTTTCTGCGGGGGATGTGGATCCCGAGGCGGAGAGCGGATATCTGCCTGATGCTTGCTTTCTGTGAGTCTCCAGAACCCACCCTTCCGGTCACTAGTAAACCGGGGGTGGGGGTGGGCAGTGGGAATGTGGTTCTGCACGTCCTGGTTTTCTTAGGGTTGTGTGGCCTGCACTGCTGGCTGTGGACCTGCGGAGCAGAGGCCCCCCAACACCCAGCCCGCCTGCCTGAGCCACCCTTCCTTGGAGGGCAGTCAGAGGGCCTTCACCTCCATGGTCAGCAGGCTCCTGGGACTGGGAAACCCAGAGGGCACATAGGGTTGTTCACCGTCTGGGGTCTGCTCGTGTCTTTCCATAGCTGCAGCATCTGCAAGAAGAAGCAGAACAAACACTTCATTGTCCCAGCCTCTCGCTTCAAGCTTCTGAAGGTGAGTGTTTTAAGCGGGGCTGGGGAGCCCTGCCCTGGCTTACAGGGGCCTGGGAGCCTCCTGGTCCTCTCGGGGGCTTTACTTTCCCTGTCACCCAAGGTTTCATGCTTCTCTTTAAAAAGTTATGTTATTTTTCTCCTTTATATTTTGGATACATATTTGATCCATTATGTATAAACATGGAGGATCAAAAAATAAATTTAAGATCACCCAGATCCTGTCAATCAAAGGTAACCATTATTGTGTTTTGGTGTGTGTCCTTGTGCATTATTTTGGACATGGATGAATATGTTTAAATATTGTGTTTTTCTCAGCACAGAATTTTACCTCATTTTCTGTTTTATAACTGACTTATCATTTCCTAATGAAAAATAAATGATTGAAAAGATTTTTAACTTTATTCTTTGGGGGAATTTTTTGTGCTTGGTCCCAGCTTTGCAAGGTAAAGAGTGGAAGGCCTTCCCACCACCCACTCCCCGGCCACAGCCACTTCCTACTTATACAATTATGGCTATATTTGTAGTGTTTTTTGTTATATGAATGTACCACAAGTGATTTTCTACACTTAAACGTCTAGGTTGAGTGCAGTGCTATCTTGAACCTCTCTGTGTGTAAGTCTTTAATAATTTAGAAATTTTCTTTGGATCAGTTCTCTTGGAAGTAAAATCTCTGGCCAAAGAGTACAGAAGCTTTGGCACTCTCTGCTCACGGGGTGGGATGGGGCTGTGATTGGTCCTCGGGTGCCATTGCCCGCTGTGGTCTGATCAGTGTCTTTGCTTTGGGGTTGTGACCTGTGCGAGGGTCTCCTTCTCTGGGTCAGGAGGGCCTCCTGGAAGCACCTCTGGTCATGTCTGTGCTCCTGGCCCCAGGGCCTTGGCACTGGGTGGCCCCTCAGTGAGCATCTGGAAGGAGAAGCTGAGATTTAATCCCAGGCACTTTGGGTCAGTTTGTCTGCTTTTCTTTGTCTGCCCTGGATCTTTCCCGTGGGTGTCTTTGTGGGGAGGAGGGTGCCAGTGGGCAGCACCCTTGTCTTTGCCACGATACCCCCTCCCCCGGGTGCCAGCTAGAGACTGTGGTGGCCCGACCCCTTGAGACAGGTCCCCAAAGACACATGGGCAGCCAGGGGCCCTCGGTTTCAGAGTTGACAGTTACCCACTTTGTCTCCTCCATGGGCCCACTCGCCAGTCATTGCCAGGGTGTTTACTGCACTGTTCTCTGACCCAGCCTGTTGAAGGAGCAGTTTTCTGTTTGTCCTTTAAGTACAGAACTCATTCTTTGATTCAGCAGTGTTTATGGGCACCACTTGTGTGCCAGGCTCTGTCACATTGAAACCCAGCAGTTTATGTGGCAGACAAGGCCCTAGTCCTCTCAGAGCTTATGTTTTATGAAGGGGAGACAGAGAAATAAGAGGCCTGGGAGTGCCGTGTGGAGAGTTAAGCAGGGCAGCGTGGCAGGGGCTGTCTGGTGGCGAGTCTCGGTGGGCTCGGGCAGGCCCCTAGAGATGAGGCGTGTTGGGGGCGCACACTCTGCATGTCCAAGGAGCCGCAGGTTGGCCTTCGTGGCCAGAGGGTAGAGGCAGACCAGTGGGCAGGCTGGAAATGAGCATCCTTAGAATGGAAGGAGTGGTCGGGCTCAGAGGGTGTGACCCCTGGGGTCAGGAGAATTGACCATGGTCTGTCGTCATGGTGGTGATTTCTGACAGGGCAGGGAGACAGAAGTGAGCAGGGAGGTTGAACGCACAGGGCATTACACCTAAAATGGGCCGTGTGTTCAGCAGAAATTTCGAGGGTGGGTCAGGCTGGTGGGTGGATGCATGGACAGGGTCTGGTGTCAGCACGGGGCCCTCGTGCTGATGAGACCCAGGAGGCCATGAGGCTGTGAGTTTCTTGAGGGGAAGTGTTTGATCAGATAGCCCTGCGTGGTTGGGGACCACGTGACTATTTCCTGCTGCCTGTGTGTGGAGGAGAGGTCGGGGGCGGGGGGGGGGGGTTGAGAAGAGGGCCCTCAGGGAGCCACTTCTCTGCGGCTCCAAGGGACCCTCTCCACCGTGATGGTCAGGGAAGACATGTGGAAGCCTCCGACCCTTCAGTCACCCAGTATCTCCAGAAGTTATTCTTTGAAAGTGCATGCCAGGGTGTGTGCTTTTTAAAAACAGGAATGGTAGTGTAGTGCACAAATTGTTTCAGACCTTGCCTTTTCAGTTCCCTCTGTAACCTTGGAGATGGTCTGCTTGTTAGTATTTCTAAGTGGAATTGCCTCCTTCTTTTCAAAACTCAAAGAGATTCCATTCTAATGTCTGTACTTGATTCCTTTAACTGTGGGGCAGTTTCCATTTTTTATAAGGTTTCGCCTTTACAGATGGTGCGCTAACACCTATATCCACGTGGTTGGACAAAATACAGAGTTTTAATTGCAGGATACATTTCTAGAAGTGGCATTGCTGGGTTAGAGAAAATGCGTTTTGCAGTGTTAGCAGATGTTATCCGGTGTTGTGGATTTGTACTCCTGTGACTCACATCCAGGAGTGCACATTTCTCTATACACGCAGTTCCGAGTAAGCTCAGGTGGTGATTTTTGCCCGGGACAATGAAGAGCATACCTCACTGCAGTTCGTGAGCATGGATATCGTGTCAGAGGTTAAAGAGAGACTTGTTCTCCGGTTTCTCTGAACTGTCTGTGCACGTCCTCTGCTGGGTCTCCTGTGTCTCCATTAGGGATGTTAGCCTGTGATGTCTGGCATGTGTCCTTTCCTGGTCCTTTGTAGATGAATTTGAGTCCAGTGAGCATGTTCTCAAGGCCTTGAGTGGTGCTGTCTGGGGACACGGGGACCTAGTCCCTCACTTGATGCCTCCTCATTTAGGCCTGGGCCACAGTGGGGAGCTCAAGGTCAGAGGTTTTGGGTGCAGCTGACCTGGGAGGAGCCCTGAGTTGTCATGCTCCAGGCTGACGGGTCTCCAGGTCGTGAGGATGGGCCCCTACCTCAGATAGGACGTGTCCTCTTGACCCTGGGAGCCGGGCCAGAGGGCGTTCCCCACTGAGATTTTTACAGGGTTTATTTCTGTAAAAGACAACTGAAGCTCCTTGTCTGTGTCTCTCAGGGAGCCGACAGCATCACCACGTACACCTTCAATACCCACAAGGCGCAGCACACCTTCTGTAAGCGCTGCGGCGTCCAGAGCTTTTATTCTCCCCGCTCTAACCCTGGAGGCTTCGGTGAGTGGAATGGGGGCAGGCTTCGGGCACCGACGCCCTGTGGCCACCTGGGGTGAGACGCACTCTGGGAACGGGTGCTGGAGTCTCTGGCTGGTCTCCTGCCTGGCCAGGCCTCTCCCTCACGTGTGTGAGAGGAGTGGGGCTCGTCTGCTGACCTCTTCGCAGACATGGCATAGCCTGGCCCTGGGCCTCCAGAGACCCTCCAGTCCTGACTCGCGTTTCTTGCTGCTGTGGGAGCTGGATGCTGCCCAGGGACCCACTGCAGGGGGAAGACATGGGCCTGGGGTCGGGGGGTTGGCGCGTAAAAGAGGTGAAGTTGAACAGCAGTGATGATGCCAGTAAAACTGGGCTTGTTCAAACACCAGCAAGGAAACCCCAGGTCCCTCTTCTTGGATCTGGGGGCAAAACCACCCTTAGACAGTTGTTAAGAATGACACCAGCCGCCATGCATATTGGGTAGGAAGCAGCCACGGAGGCTGCTCCTGGAAACCTGGCCCTGCAGAGATGCAGCCTCCATTGTCTCGAGCCTTGGGGGGCCTGGCGTCACCCTGCCCACCTACTCCTCTTCCTATAGAGCTGCTGTCTGCTCCTTTCCTGCTACATGGAGTGTCTGTCTTGCCTGCCTTCCTGTATGGATGGGGACATATTTAAAGCTGAGAAAGTTACCCCTCAGCGCTCTGGACGAGGCCTGTGAATTCCTCAGGCTGCCCAGCAGAGGTGGCTCCGGGCTCGAGCCTTTCTCTTTTGTCCTCTCAGCTCGATGTTGAATGACGGTCAGCCCTGGCCACCCCTGAGCCCCGTTTGAGAGGAGAGTGAGCCAGGAGCTGCCATGGTGAACTGCGGGGTGGGTTTGTCTAAGAGCCTGCCCGGCTCTCACGCCCACCTCCCTGCAGGGATTGCCCCCCACTGCCTGGACGAGGGCACCGTGCGCAGCGTGGTGGTGGAGGAGTTCAATGGCAGCGACTGGGAGAAGGCCATGAAGGAGCATAAGACCATCAAGAACATGTCCAAGGAGTGAGCTCCCGTGCCTCCTGTCCAGGAAGGGCCTACGGCCTCTGCAGTCTGCTCCGGCCACCAGTGTCTTCAGGCAGCTCTTGTCCTCCCCTAGCTCAGATTTTGACATAGGCTAGTTGATACCCTTCTGTCCCCCTTCCTGACTTTTGTGCGATCTTCTAGAGAAATAAATATTTTTAACATTAAAGCAGTTCCTCTGGTTTATCGTCTTCCCTGTCCTTTGGTTTTGCTTCCAAGGCCAGTGGTTCTGCTGGTTGCTAAGTTGCTTCAGTCGTGTCCAACTCTGTGCGACCCCATAGATGGCAGCCCACCAGGCTCCGTCATCCCTGGGATTCTCCAGGCAAGAACACTGGAGTGGGTTGCCATTTCCTTCTCCAATGCGTGAAAGTGAAAGTGAAGTCGCTCAGTCGAGTTCGACTTCGAAATCCCTCGGACTGCAGCCTACTAGGCTCCTCCGCCCATGGGGTTTTCCAGGCAGGAGTACTGGAGTGGGGAGCCATTGCAGTGGCTCAGTGGCAGGCAGTTACTGAGCACTGTCACGGTTCTTAGAGCCATGGCCTGGCTGAGGGGTGGGGCGGGGGGGGTGGTGTCAAAGGACAGACGAGAGCTGGTGAGTGGCCACAAGCCACCTGAGCTGTGACAAGAACATGAGCTCAGGAGTCTGGAGGAGAAGGAGCTAGTTGTGGAAGACCTTGCGGGGAGTGTGATGGGAGCCTGTTTCCATTTTTTTTTTTTTAAAGTCAATCAGCTTCTGATCCCCACCCCCCCAAATTGTGGTAAAATACACAAAATTAATTTCTAGTGCACAGCTCAGTGGTGCTGGGTATGTTTACGGTTTTGTGCTACCAATTTCCATAGCTTTTCATTTTGCAAAACTGAGCCCCCTCTACCCATCAACAATAACTTTGAGCCTATGTTTTTAAAGGAAGCAGGATTTGGGAAAAGAAGGGAGAAGCAGCTGTGGACAGAGATGTGGGCACAAGGTAAAGCCAGGCTTGTGGTGGGAAGAAGTAGAGGGTCAGAAAGAAAGAGAAGCCGCCTGTGGTATCTTGGCTCTGGCCTATATGTGCTGGGAAGCCCTGAGGGCTCTAAACAGTCTTCTGACCCATACCCTGCCCCACCCTCCGTGTTTCATATAGCTTTGTATCATAATCAGTGCTTTATTTATTACAATAAGATGCTTTCTTAAAGCATTCCTTCCATTTCCAACTACTGGGTGTATATGTACATACATAATGGCAAACGCTTAGTAAGTATTGCTCTTTGCTTTAGGAGGAAAGTGACTTATGAAATTATCTGGGAGGAAGAGTAGACCAGAAAAAAGAGCAGGAGGAGGACGTCCAGATGGACGGGGGTTCTGTACGGTCACCACGTCAGCTGAAGGTTGGAAGGAGCTGGTAAAGCATCCTGCAGGTGAAACAGGAGTATATTCTGGTGCAGTGAACATCCCCTCTGACCTGCCTCCCTCTTGCAGTGGCATATAAAGCATATAGTTTTGTGTCTCTTAAAAACAAATGCTAAGTCGCTTCAGTCATGTCTTCGCAACCCTGTGGACTGTAGCCCACCAGGCTCCTCTGTCCATGAGATTTTCCAGGCAAGAATACTGGAGTGGGTTGCCGTTCCCTTCTCCAGGGGATCTTCACCACCCAGGGATCAAACTCAAATCTCTTATGTCTCTGGCATTGGCAGGCAAATTCTTTACCACTAGATTCTGTATGTTTTGTTTTGCAACTTGCATTTTTTTTTTTTCGGTCTGGTAGCATCTTGCTCTTCTTGTGTCCCCTGCATTGGGAGCGCGGAGTCTTAGCCGCTGCACCACCTGGGAGGTCCCCTTGTGGAGGCGTTTTCCCTAGATTTGAATCTGATGTGTAGTCCACAAAGATAAATCCATGGAATTATGGTTGAACAAATTCAGTATAGACTGTTCTGTGTGTGTGTGGGAGGTGAGCCTGCCTTGGAAAAAACACGAAAATACATGACATAGGACGGGATTCCAGAGACCTTTACATTTATTTATAAAAATTGCAGGTCTGTTAGGGAGTTCACAGACACTGTGCCATTGTGTGAACTGTTCCACACAAGAACTCGAGAAGCTAGCAAGGTAGCTGTCGTTGTCCTTGGCTTGGTTTGTGTTTGGTGGCTGTGGTTTTGTCGCCCAGAGGAAGACGCTCAGGTCTGGCAGCCTGTTGGGTCTGCACAGCCCCCATTTTATTAGAGGCCGGGCAGTTTGGAGGAGAGGGCCTTGGAACTCTGGCTGACGCTGGGATGTCCTTGACTCGGGGAGACAAGCCTGCTCCAGACAGGCCCTGGGCTCCCTGGCTGTCTTTCCCTTGGTTTCTTGGATCCGAGAGCCCGTTCTGGCTCAGAGAAAGTTCAGAGAGTTAATCCTCATGTAGCGGGAGAACAGCACATAGAGGCGGCGGAACCAGAACAGCTGGCTGCGGTGGCAGGACATGGCTCTCTGGGGGGACGAGAGGAGTGGTTCTGGAGCTGGCGCCTGGCTCTGCTGTTTCCATCTGCCTGCTCCCACCTGCGCATTCTGAGCCGCAGCCGGACCTGGCTTCCCCTGTGACCTTCGAAATCCCCTGGACTGGCCTCTAGTGGCTGCTTCCCGCCCCGCCCCTCCATCTCCTGACATCCCCATGACAAGAGCAGCTGGTGCTGATGCAGCTGAGCACAATCTCAGTTAACAACCCTGTGAGCAAAGGGCTTTACTGTTGCTCTTTTTTTTTTTTTAAACAGATGAGGAAACTCATCCATCTCAAATAGCAAGTAGGTAGTAAAGCTGAGATTAGAACCCAGAGCCCTCAGGTTGACTTGAGCCTACATTCTTCACTCCTTTGCCCCACCTATATTCTTCATCCTTGGGCCCTGTTACCCCATGTATATGACTCGTGCAGGGCTGTTTTCTGCCCAGACTCCTCTGAATCAGCTAGGCTGGGTAAATACAGCCACTCTGAGAAGAAGAAAGGAAATGGTACTCATAGGTACAGAGTCTCTTTGCCATCTGGTGGGGGAATGTTATCCTATTATTCAGAACTAATGTCAGTTTCTAAATAGAATAGATCAGAACAACTGATTTAACTAGATATACCCTATAAATACAGTTCCTGTTTTTCTGTAAGGACCATAACTAATGCTTATAATCTAAGTGTCATTGCAAACATTTACGTAAAAAACTCATTTTATATTCATTGTTCGAATATCTATGGCTTTAGAGATGTAAATACCGTGATGACTGCAAGCTTGAAGCTGATAATGAGAACCATCACTATATTCAGGCAAAAATATTACATACTGTGGTTTCAACAGGAATTACAACCACAATTTTTAAATAAAAATTTTTCTCAGAGTACCATTGGAACATATATATTACCATCTGTAAAATAGATAATGGGAGCTCAGTCTGGTGCTCTGTGATGGCCTAGAGGGGTGGGATGGGGTGGGAGGTGTGAGGGAAGTTCAAGAGGGAGGGGACATGTGTAGACATATAGCTGATTTATGGTATTGATCAGAAGAAACAATACATGGTAAAGCAATTATCCTCCAATTAAAACATTAAAAAAAATTACTTTCAGAGTTCCACATGAGTTCTAGCCCTTGACCTTTTCCACTTCTATGGCAAGAATGCAAAGGGTTAAGGGCTAGAACTCCTGGGCAGCCTCATCCCTAGCCCAGTGCTTCTCAGACCCCGCCGCCTCACCGACCACCACTTTCCCACCAAGAGGGCCTCTCCTGGCCTGACTCCTCAACAGGCAGACAGTGGGCTGCCCACTGGTCTTTACTGAGGCTCCTGACAGGTCTGAGTTCTTAAGACTCAAGCTGGAAGCCTGGTCCACGTACAACAGTAAAAAACCTATAAATCAAAATGTCCAACCTTCAGGGGTTTGTGAAATGTTTTATGGCATGTCCGTGTGAGGGAACACAGACAGCCATTAAGATTTGAACATGTAAGGATATCAGAGAAGACGGTCATGATGTTAAAGTAGGTTTCAAACAGCAGGCTCCGTGTCACCCCATTTTACATACATGTCAATACTCTTATATTTGAGTGATTACCTGTACAGGGTGGGGTTGCAGGTAGTTTTGATGAATGATTTTTATTTTCGACTTGCTTTTATGTAACTGCTCCCAGACTTTCCACACTGAGGCTATATTGTTACTTTTTTTTTTCCAGCTTGTGCTATTTCTATACTCAGAAGACAAGGTGCAAGTCCCTGAAGGTCTACGGCTCCCAGGGTCTGGCTGTGGGCCCGCCCTGGGGACAGAACCACTTGGAAGGCCTTGGGTGAGGGGCTTTGGGGGACCTGAGATGGGGCGGGGGAGCGGTGTGGGGCCGAGGGGTGGTCCTCACCTGGGCCTGGGCTGCCTCGAGTTGGGTGAGCACGAAGAGGGCGTCGCGGGCGAGCAGCAGGGAGCAGGGTAGGTCCAGCAGACAGAGGTATTTGCGCAGCAGGTTCACAGACTGGAGTGTGAGCACCGAGCACCCTGCGGGGGCGGGGGAGGGCAGAGAGACTTGCAGCTCCAAGCTGGTTTTCCTGAGCTCCCCACACGCATGCCCTGCCTTTGGAACTCAGGGCAGGGCAGCATTAGAGCTGCTCTTTGCTCATTGTTCTCACAGATAAGAGGGTGAAAGGGCCCAGAACACCTGGAGGCCACCCTCTGTTTGCTCTGTGCCGCCAGCAGGGAGAGGCTGGCTGCTGGAGGCCAGGGTCAAACCCAAGAGGGGAGTGGTACAGGCAGATTTTCTGTCTTAGTAGGCTGGAGGCCTGGCTCCTGCTCGTCACTGGAGAACTCACGGGCTTGGGGAGGTCCCTTCACCTCAGTGAGCCTCAAGTTTCTCATCTGTTGATGGGTTGTTGGTCATTTGAGCGTGGGACCTGCCTGTCTCCTACGTGCCATGCACTTAGTTGCTCAGTCGTGCCCAACTCTTCATGAGTACACGCCAGGCTCCGCTGTCCATGGAGCTCTCCAGGCAAGAATACTGGAGTGGGTTGCCATTCCCTTCGTCAGGGGATCTTCCCGACCCAGGTCTCTTCTGTCTCTTGCATCGGCAGGTGGGTTCTTTCCCACTAGCGCCACCGGGGCTGTCTTCCAGGGTTGAGCAAACACACCAGAGCTATGTTCCTGAGCCCCTGCAGCTTCACCAGCCAGAAGCCCACCCAGAGAGGGCATGCTGCCTGGGGGTCCATCATTCCATCCCCAGGGCTCTCCCGTGAGGGGTGCATGTCCAGACAGAAACTGGCTCAGGGAGGTGAGGGCGGTCAGATGCCTTCTTGTGAGTTAGGAAGTGTTTCAGACGTGTCCAGCACCCAGCAGTCACCTATAGCCTGATCCGTTACCTGGGGGATAGATGTGAGCTTGGATGGACATCCTGAAAGGACACTAGAGGTGGGATAGAGCTGGCCAGGGAGAAAGCTGGGCAGGCGAGGGGCAAGACCCACAGAGGTGGTTAGCTTCCTGTGTCAGCCCATATGGGTCCCAGGTTCTTGGTCAACATTGTTTCTGGGTGTGTCTGTGGGTTTCACATCTGAACTGGACGACTGGGGAAAGCAGAAGGCCTGGGTAGGTCTCGTCCAGTCCATTGAGGGAGGGTCCAAGCAGAGCAGAAGCTGGAGGGAGGGAGAATGTGTCCCCTTCTGTCCGACTGCAGAGCTGGACCCTGGTTGTCTGCCCAAGACTAAGACTGACCCTATCGGCTCCCTGTTCTCAGGCCTTTGGACTTGGACAGATTGAAGAATGCCCTGGCTCTCCTAGGCCTCCAGCTTGCAGGTGGCGGATCCTTGATTTCTCGGCCTCCATAATCGTGTGAGCCGATTCCTTTTAATATATTATTGTTGTTGTTCTGTCACTAAGTCATGCCCAACACTTTGTGACCCCATGGACCGCAGCAAGCCAGGCTCGCCTGTCCTTCCCTTCTCCTGGCGTTTGCTCAGACTCATGTCCATTGAGTCAGTGATGCTATGTAAACATCCATATGTGTATAATATATACAGCAGCACATCTGTCTATCTGCATCTCCTGCTGGTCCATTTCTCTAGAGAGCCCTGATGACACCCCCTCCTCCCTCACACTCAGAGGATACTTCTCAGTGGATACAACTTGACCGTCAGGCCTGGGGACCCCACTGTGACAGACACAGTGAGCTAAGCCAGGACAGTGTGGCTCTGCCTCCCTGTCCGCCCCACTCCCACCACTGGGCCAAGGGCAGCTCTCTGTATATTTAGCACTCTCACCCTAGAGGGACAGTAGCAGCAACCTGTTGCCACAGGGCACGGCCTTACCTTTAGGTAACTTCCCTTCTGCATGCAGGGTCCTGGCAGAGGAAACGGAGAGAGTGCGAGTGAGAACCCTCTACAGTTAATGGGAGGGGCTGTCAGCCAGGCCTGCCCGACCCTGGGGTCCCTCCACGTAGGTTTCCAGGCAGGTTCTTGAGCATAAGTCACCACAGAGATTCCTCGAACTCCATAGCTCTGGCTACAGCTGAAGGGGCTAGGGTGGGGCCCTCATCCAAGGTCAGCCAATCTGGAGATGACCAGTGGCTTATGAGGTGCCCTGGTCCAAGCTGTGCCCATCAGAGATGACAGTAACAACAATGGACTCTTCAGAGTTTTTCTCTTTTATGAGATTGTGATGTGAGTGTGGTGGGAAAATATGTAAAGTGTTAATTGGTGTTTCTTCCCTGACAGTCCTCTCCCCTTGCACACACCTTTTAGCAGTAGAGGCCATTCTGTGCTCACTGCCCTAAGAGGAGGTGTGAGGGGACTTCCCTGGGGGTCCAGTGGTTAAGACTTGGTGCTTCCACTGCAGAGGGCGCAGGTTCAATCCCTAGTTAGAGAACTAAGATCCCACATGCTGTGCAGTGTGGTGAGAAAAAGCATTTATCCTAAGAGGAGGGGTGAGCAGTATGAAAACGAACTCCTTGTTGTTTTGAAAGCTGACAGGTGGGCAATGGGGCAAAGAGTCCCCTTCCCCTACACCCCAACACACAGACATATGGACTCATGGGGAAGGGGTTCTCAGGAGCAGGGATTAAAGACAAGAAGTTAGCCTGACTTACAGAGCCTGAGAAATAGAAAATGCTGAGCTCAGAGGCAGCTCATCCTGCACTCTGGGTGGAGCCCTGGGGATGAACTCCAAGGAAAGAAGAGGCAGATCTAAGGGCAGGAGAGAGGTGCCCTGGAGACACAGCTTCAAGCCCTGAAGAGAACGGATATGTTCAGAAGAAGGATGTAGAGTCAGTCCTTGACCTCAAGCTGCCTTCTCCCTTCCCTAGGCTGGGTCCAGCAAGCTGCTTGTGGGCCCAAGAGGAGCAGGGTCAAGAGATCAGGACATAAGCTACAGGTTTGTATGACCCCAGAGAAGTCCCTCAAGATCTGTGAGGGTTCTTTTTTTAAACCAGTTAAATGCAGGTGGTGGTCATGGTTTTTAGTTGCGTGGTCGTGGTTGTTAGTTGCTCAGTCTTGTCTGACTCATTGCAACCCCAGTGGCTATAGCCCACCAGGTTCCTCTGTCCATGGGATTTCCCAGGCAAGAATACCGGAGCGGGTTGCCATCTCCTCTTCCAAGGGATCTTCCCGACACAAGGATTGACTCCACCTCTCCTGCATCAGCAGGCAGATTCTTTACCACTGAGCTGCCAGGGAAGCCCTAAATGCAGATGCATGTCAGTAAAATGCAGTGACTGCAAAGAACAGGTGAGATTTCAAATGACGTGCACATCCTCCTTCTCCAAAGAAAGATCTGAAATCAGGAGGATGCCCATTCATGGATCCCAGCCCTCAGACCTGCCCATGAGCTACAAGGAGGTGAAGTCTGGCTGTAACGTTTCCTTAGGCCAAAGCAGAGGGAGGAATCCAGTCAGTTCCTGCATTTGGCTGCATATGGGGACAGAGAGACTCGGCTATTAGGAGGCAAGGTCATAACTCTAGGACTTGAGGGTGCCTGCTCCTGGGAGGACGAGGTGAGATGACCCATGGGGTGGAGAGTGATGAGGAGACCGACCACCCCAGCCGTCCAGGGAACTAGCGCACCATCGTACCTCACAGCTGCATTCAGAGCCACATGGTTGCTGTGCCCGCTCACGCCCCCCTCATCGAAGGTCACCACCTGAAGAGACACAGAGCTTCACTCCAGACTGTCTGAATAGTCTCTCCCGCCTCTGTCCACACCGCCTGGGACAGACAGGAGGACCCAGAACCCTGAACCTGTTGGTGTTCTGAGTGAATCAGAACTGACTTGGGAGCGGGTCAGTGGTGTGTGACCGCTGTTCAGCCCTGTGGCTGTGGGTTTGACTATGCTCTTGCTCCTGGACAGCAGAGCAGAGTGGAACTGGGCCACGAGAGAAACCTGGGTTCGGCATGTCTGTGTTTCTTATCTGCCTGGCCGCTTATCAGCACGTTTGGTTTCCCGACTGGCTGCTGTGTGACCTTTGTTCACGTCGACACTGTCTGATTATTTGGTCCCTCTTCCTGGTGCTGTGTCGAGGGCATAAAAGCGCTAGGGGACAGTGTCCACTGTGCCCTGGGGCTCACAGAAGCCCGTGGCTCCTCGTAGGCTGCCTCTGCGTCCACATTCTCAGACCAGCATCTGCTTCTCCAACTATAAGCCTAGCCTAGGCTCCAGATTCATTTCTGCACAGATGAGTTAAAAAATACAAAGAATAATTTGAGTAATAATAATAATAAATGTAAAAGAATAGCTGGAATAAGTAAAAAAAAAGATGTAGGAAAGAAGACAGGGCTCCGAGAAAGGCACAGGTGTGGCTGGTTGAAGGGGATGGAAAGAGGGGACCAGGCAGCCAGGAGAGGAGGATGGCGGAGGAGCAGGGGCAGGTGAGCCGACATTTAAAGAAAGACGCTGTTGACCTCGAGTTAATAATTAGGCTGAATGATGGGAACATGAGTTTCATTATGCCCTTTGCTCTACTTCTGCATGCTTGAAATTCTCCACAGTGGGAAATTTTTTTTAAAAAGGCTTACAAAGAGATCCCATTATGATGGATGCATGTCATACATTTGTTAACACCCAGGGGACATACAGCACCGGGAGTGAAGCCTAGCGTGAACCTGGGGTGATGATGACATATTAGTGTAGACTCACTGTAACAGGTCGTCGTGGGGTCAGGGGTACGCGTATACTTTCCGCCCAATTCTACTGTGAACCTAAAATTGCTCTGGAAACTGTAGTGTGTTAAAAAAAAAAAAAAAACACTTCACCCTAGAACCCAGGTACTCCGTTCTGATCCCATCCTTCTGTGGAGCCAAGCCTGGAGTGCCTAAGTTCACTCTCAGCTCTGACCTAATTACCCTAACCTTTGGGCATATCATAGACCGTCGTTACTGGGAGCGATTTCATCTTCAGTGTCTTGGTTTTCTCATCTGTGAGGTCGGGAGAGTGAGGCCTCCCTCCTTTCTCTCTGGGTCAGGTGAAGGTCAAATGAAGCCCTGTGGGAACGTGTAGGACCTGGACAGCAGCCCAGGCTGAGTGTCCACTGCCCTCGCTGAGGTGACTCTGGGACGTGGTTGTCTCAGGCCAGCCGGGGCACACTCCCTGGTCTGGGGGCTTGGAGCCACTGCAGTTCATCCCCATCACTTAAAATTCTCCAAGGTCTTGTTTCCTGTTTATCCCACACCTTCCTGTGGGATAAACACGCCCCCCGTCTTCCTGCTGAGGAAGGCTGAGCTGAACTGTCTCCATCCGCTGGTCTCGTGCAGATTAGACCTGGCAGCAATGGCGTCTGTCCACCTTCCCCCCTAAACTGCAGAAACCTTTGTTCAAATGAAGTCTTCCCCAGACCCTAGTAAACAATAGGCTGCTTTCACTTCTCTAAGACAGTGGCTCACAGGACATGGTCTGTGAAGGATAAACAGCAACACCTGTCACCGGGGCAAGACACAGAGCAAATACTGTCCCAAAGAGGGCTGAAGAAGTCACAGAGGGCTTTTGGGAGAAGGTGGCCTTAGCTGGGCCTGGACCACAAGTCAGTTTTCAGGGAAACAAACTTGGGAGATTCTTCTGTGTCTGTGCCCTGACCTCCTCCCTGGATGTTCAGAGCTGCGGCTGTGATGTGGTCTAAACACAAACTCGGCCCCTCAGTGAGGTCCAGCCCTATTCACCAGCCAGTGGCACCTATGGGAGGGCTGGTCAGAGGTGGCCAAGTTCACAAAGATGGGAGTTTATCCCACAAGCAGGAGTGACTGAAGACCAGTTGTTCCTACGAACCAAAGCCAGGGAGTAGAGAGTCTGGAGACTAGCCGTGGGCATGCCTCTGCCCAGGAAGACAGGGTACCAAGTGTCACTGCAGCACACCTCACAGACCCCGCCCTGTGCCCCAGCCGGCCCTGAGGACCAGCTCTGTCCACCACCAGGCTGTGGAGCCCTGAGAGGGTCTGAGTGTGGTCTGGGAAAAGCAGGGCAAGAGGAGCCAGGCCCGCTATCAACTCAGACCCTGAAGAAAGACACATCCAGGAGGGGTGGGCCTGCAGCTGTTGGTGACCATTCGTTCAGCCAGAACAAAGTGCAAAGCCGATGCAGATCCCTGGTGGGGCCAGCGGCCCCCCTGCACCTACACCTCCGTGTGGTTCACAGCCAGCTGGCTAGGTGCCCGTTGTATTTATGTCATTAGAGCACAAAGGCAGTCTGACTAATCCATGAAAATCTGCTCTTAACAATGGCCTAATAATTCAGTTCACTCAGAGGATGCATCACTGATAAAAAGCCTGCCAGTGGGGTTCACCTTCTAACAGGGATTAATCAAAACTTAAAAGCCAATGGCTGGGGCTTTAAATGGTAGGATTTAGATATGAACTCATGAAGGGTTACTCTTACTTTAGACATTCCTGGCACCTTAAGATGGACTGCTGGCAGGATGCAGGCTGGCGAGGCCTGAGCGTCAAGGTGGGTGTCCTGAGCCGTCTGCCCCTGCAGGTGAATCGAATGCCCACTGGAGCTCTAACCAGGAATGTTCTCCCCACAGGGGCTGTGGATTTATCCTCGAGTTTTCTGGAGGGAAGAATGGAGGCCCAAACCCCTAGCTTCATGCTTGCCAACCTTGGGCAGCTTCTGAGCCTCTGGGAACCTCAGTTTCCTCGATGAAGGTGAGCATTAGGACAACACTTACCCCCAGAGTTACAGTGACATCCTAACATGAAAATGCTTGTTCTGTGCCAGCGCATCGAGGCATAGGCTCATGCAGACCTGGGTTTTCAGAGGGCAGCACGGAGGTGGGGGCGCAGGTGAAGAGGGCACAGTCTGGGAAAATCTCTGCCTCCCCCTGAGCTCTGTGGTTACGTAGGAAAGGTGCAGAGAGACGGGGCACGTCTCTGCTGGAGAGGAGGGCGTATACCCTTACCAGCTTGATGCCGTTGGCCTCTACATGCTGGAGGAGGACATCACCTGCCCGCTCTGGGTCCCAGTGCACGTCTGGGTCATCTGGGAAATCCCTGGAAGGAAGAAGCACACGTTGGAAACCGTTTCTAACGGGGTGCAGGCTCTCCCCTCAACTCTGGTAGGTGTGTGCGTGTGTGGGGTGCTGAGGACGTACAGACCAAACACAGCACGCTCAGGGGATCTTGGCTCACGTCATGGCTGGGCGGTTGAGAGGGAAGCAGATCTGTCCACAAGCTGGGGGACAGGTATGGTCCCCAAGAGCTGAGACATGGGGCAGAGCTCCAATGTGTCTTGGTAAAAGTCAGGGGAATGGCTTGTTGGTAAAAGTACTCAGTACTTTGGTAAAAGCAACTCAGTTAACCTCAGTACTCGTTTAACCTCAGACAGCTGTGAAGGAGCCTGGACGATGCAGGTGAGTAGCCTGCGTGTTGCAGGGCCGTTAGGGTTGGGTTTGATGCAGGTTTTCTGACTTAGAGGGGAGAAGTTTCAGCCCCGGGGAGGTGCCCCCAGGGGTAGGGGTCTCTACAGGCCACTCCAGGCCTTGTTTCTGTCCACTATCACCACCACCTGCTGATATGAGGCCAAGGCCATGGTCTGACTCCAGTGTGAAGACATTATTCATAGTCTTATAACTAGACGCCATCTCTGCTGCCTCAGGTCCTGGGTGCCACCCACCTATGCTGGGAGGACAGGGCCCCCCGATTCCCACCAGGAGGTAGATGTCACCTCTCCATGGACACAGGCCATTATCAGACTCATTTAGGACTATGGTCAAAGAAGTGCTGAAGGTTTTTTAGGAGGAAAAAAAACACGAATCTCAGGGCAGAACAACACGGCGACTTTCTGTGCTTCCTTGGCTGCCTCTTTCACACCCCGGGGAGCCTCCTGCCAGGGTGACTTTGAAAGCACCATCCTGCCCATCATTCCCCCAGGGGCCCTCTAATGCTCCTGCCTCTATAGGACGGACAGCTTGGCTGGAGGCAGGGACTGGACGGGGAGGAAGGGAGAGGCAGGGACTAGGACGAAGTTCGTTAAGCCTCATTCCTGGGGAGCAAGCTGAACATGGGATGGAGAACATGACCTGCTGAGCTCAAGCAGGAAGAGATTTAGGAATTTTCCAGGGAATTCAGGAAATACCCAGGAATACCCAGGAGTGAGAACAACTACACACGTCCCCCTGACTGGGAGGCCTGCATAAATGCACCAAGGCGTCATTTTGGAAACCAGGGAACAAGGAGATGATCAGAGGTTGGCAAGGCCAGAAGCCACTGTCACCTCTAGGGAGACATCAGAGCCTAGGAATGGGAGTGGTTAATGGCAGGAACTACGAGGCCAGCAGCTGGAGGCCCGGAAAACATTCAGCTGCTGACAGAGGTGCTGTGAGGAGCGGGGAGACCTTCCAGTCTCCCTTTATGGCCAACTATTGGTCAGACCTACTGAGAAGTCAGTGGATTGGCAAGGGAGGCAGGAAGCATGGTTGCCGTCGATCCAGGTATCTGGCAGCACTCAAAGCAAGTGCCCAATGGATACTTGCTCTCAACTATGCCCCAGACTTGAGCCTAAACCTTCAAGGGTAGCAGCAGTCTGCCCTTCTGGGAATGCAGTCATCACTAGCTGCCCAGGTACAGAGGGCAGCAGGGAGGTTATGGAGGTCACTGCTGGGCAAGCAGGAGTCCAGGCTCAGGGGAGAGAGACAGGGCAGTGGCTGGTGGGCAGCTCCACCCCAGCAGCTCTGCTTGAGCTCTGCCTATGATCAGAGTGGCCCAGTGTCATCAAGGAGCATCGTGATGCTAGGTCGGATGACAGAACACACGAGTTCAAGTTCTCTGCTCACCAGATGCCCGGGGCCTGTGCTGCGTCATCCCTAGAGCTGGGAAGACCTGGGCCACACTGGTGACCTGAGAGCCCTGATGTCTAGGACTTTGTGTCATACACAATTTTTGAGTGAGGTTGAAATGCTGACGGTGGTTGGTAGTTTTTAGGAAACAGTAGGGGTCTTGGATGAGCTTCCCAGGTAGCACTAGTAGTAAAGAACCCACCTGCCAGGACAGAACACAACAGATGCAGGTTCGATCCCTGGGTCTGGAAGATCCCCTGGAGGAGGGTCTTCTCATGCCAGGTGCTGCATTAAAGTGCTTGATTGGTTGACTGAGCCAAAGGCAGCTACACCTGCCTTTAGAGGTTGAAACGTACAAATAAGAGCTTTAAAAGATAGTAAAATTTATAAAAACAGATTAGAGGCGAAAAGGAAAAAAGGGGACTTCCCTGTTGGTCCAGTGGCTAAGACTTCTTGCTCCCAAGACAGTGGGTCTGGGTTGGATCCCTGGTTGGGGACCTAGATCCCACATGCCACAACTAAAGATCCCACATGCTGCAACTAAGACATGGTGCAGCCAAATAAGTAAAAAAAAAAAAAGAAAAGAAAAAACTGAATTGCAGGGGGAGCAAGGCATCCCTAGGGGACCACTTCCCCTCAAGGCAGGAAAATATAAAATTTTATATTTTATTAAAATATAGTTAACTGTAGAAAAAGTGATGCCTGTGAGATCCGAAACATGAGTTGTCTTTTGCCTATGAGTGAAAGTGTTAGTCACTCAGTGGTGCTGACTCTTTTCGACCCCATCAGCTGTAGCCTGCCAGGCTCCTTTGTCCATGGAATTCTCCAGGGAAGAATACCAGAGTGGATAGCCATTCCTATCTCCATGGGATCTTCCTGACCCAGGGATAGAACCTGGGTCTTCTGCATTGCAGGCAGATTCTTTACCATCTGAGCCACCAGGGAAGACTTTTGCCTAAAGTTCAGCCCTAATCAACTCAAGGCTTGGGTCCAAGTAGTAACTTTTGCAATAGTTCCTTTCTTCTCTGATGGATTAACAATCCCGCCTTAGATAAACATGCCAGCAGAGGTGTGAACACAAGTGTGAGTCAGCCATCCGGCCCCTCCTTAAGGGAGTGTTGGTGAAAAGGCCTTTGCCCTATTTTTCTTGGTGCTGTCCTGCATTTTGCTGGCTGGGGTCAGGGAGGAGGACTGGAACTGAAGCTGCCATCGAGATGCATGAAGTAGCTTAGGTCTGAAAGCGAGGCAGGGTAAAGTTGCCAAAAGGAAGGTGCCCTGGCCCTCCACCTGAGCCCTAGCCAATGCCTCTCCTATCACAGCTGTTGTAGTCACTGTGGGTTTTCTGTCATCTGCTGCATAACCAGATCTTGATTTAGATATGCCATCATTCTGTAAAGCCTCTATTTTACTGATTATGTAGGTTGTTTCCAATTTTTATTATTGAAAAAAGTTGTAACTAGCATCGTTATATGATGTGAGATTCATACACTTCATATGAATCTCTCAATATTCCCTTGGGATAAAATCCTAGAGATGTCACTTGGGAGTCAGAGATAAAGCAAGGAGAACCTAGCAGATCTCCCTGTGAGGAGCAGTGTTAAGCGGAGGAAGTGGAAAGTGGGTTAACTCACCAGGAACAGCATCACAGAGAGAGAAAGAGCAGTGTACTTCATAGGCTGGAGGGAAAGACGAACAGGGACAACTCTAATCAGAGCTCCATGCCTCCGAAAAATCTCAGGTGTTTTATACCTACTTCCTTATGACTCATGAAAGTGGAAGTCACTCAGTCACGTCTGACTGTTTGTGACCCCACAGACTGTAGCCTGCCAGGCTCCTCTGTCCATGGAATTCTCCAGGCAAAGAATACTGGAGTTAGTTGCTGGTTCCTTCTCAAGGGGATCGTCCCAACCCAGGGATCAAACCCAAGTCTCCTGCCTTGCAGGTAGATTCTTTACTGTCTGAGCCACCAGGGAAGCTGGAAAAGGCCAGTCATTTACATTTTTCTACAGCTAGAGAGAGTTGGTTGGAAGGGAATGAGTTACACGTGGAGTGAGAGGCACTAGAGGCTGGCTGAGTGGGGCTGCAGTGGAACATGTGTGTTGTCAGAAGCCCCATTTCATCTTGGTAACCAGCTCTTCTCCTGGGAAATAGCATGGATGTCATTCAGCAGTAAGAGTGAAACAGTGCAGGTCCAATTGGGACTTGAACTCACGGTCTTTTAACTGAGACCACTACCCCTGGTCTCAGGACTTATTGAAGATCAGGTTCTTGATGTCTCATCACAGAAAGAATTCAGTGAGAGACAAAGTGATAGGTAAGAAATGGATTCATTTAGAGAGAAACACACCCCAGACAGAATGTGGGCCATCTTAGAAGCCCAGAGTGGCACACGGTAGAGGGTTGTCAACAAGGGTGGGTAATTTCATGAGCTACTGAGTGCGAGGAGTGTTCCAGCTATTTTGGGGAAGGGGTGGGGGTCTGCAGGAATGGGGCCACTGTCCATCTTTTGACCTTTATGGTTGGCCTGGGAACTGTCATGGTGCCTGTGGGTGTGTCACTTAGTTTGCTGATGTGTTACAATAACAAATGAATACTGAGGCTCAAGGTCTAGTGGAAGTCGAGGGGTTGGCTATTTTGGATCTATTTGGTTCTAATTAGTTTCTGTCGTGTCCTCAGGCTGTGTGGTTCTTTGAAGTGTTGTGGTGGCCCCCTTCCCTGCTGTTTCAATAGAAGAACAGAGGCCAAGTCCTAAGAGTAGTCAGGCTTCATATTTAAGGGACACCTGGACTTGCCATACCCAACCTGAGGTATGTGTGAACCACGTGGTGGGTTTGCTTCAGCAGTGGACAAGGATTCTGAAGCTGCTCCCAGCTCTCCCCAAACCTAGATGTGAGCAGGCCCATGGCAAACAGTAATAAAGTTACCAAGAGGTCCCAGAAACTTCCTTCAATTATTAGCAAGCTACTTCTCGGCTATTATTGCAACTTTAATAAAAGTATATGGAGATACCTCCGGTGCTGGTGTGCCTGGGTAGCTCTGCTAACATGGAAAGCCGAGTAACTCTTTCTGGATGAGACAGGGGATAGGGTGGCTGAAAACAGGTTTCTGGCCAGGTTTTGCCAAGTAGAGCAGAGATGGCACCTCTGAAGACTTGAGGACAAGGACAAGCAGGGGTTGTATCAGCCACCCCCTGCAGGAGGACTGCAACTCGCAGAGCCCTTCAGCTCAGAAATGAAGTGTCTGGTAGGTCACACCTTGAACCTAGACTCTTGATTAATAGCGCTCTACATCTCATCAGTGAGGTGATGGTTCCTGATAAGAAGCCAGCCCTGGAGAACCAGGAATGAGGGCAGAATTTCCAAGGTCATTCACATAGGAAGCCTGGAGACTGAAACATTATAAAGACCTCTGAAAGATTGTTTGAAGAGGCATTTTACAAAGCAGGAAATGCAAGCTACCAACATATATTCCTCTAATTCTCAGGAGTCAAATAAATGCAGAATTAAAGCAGGACATGGTGTGGAGGAGGGGGTCACAGGAAGGGGCCAGTTTACTGGCTGCACCTGTGTGGGAAGGCTGTTTGGCTACCCAGTTGTGCCCTTTGAGCTTTTTAGAAACGACTCTACGGAAGTAATCAGCCTAACAGTGGAAGTCCACTCAGGCAGACACCACTTTCACTGCATTTACAGAGGGAAAGAGGCTGCAGTTCTGCAGTTCTGCCACCAGGGAACAATTTCTTTAACTTCCTGAACTGTGGCTTTTGAAAAATGCTAAAGATAACACAAGAGTTTTAGGGCATGTTCAAAGTCAAAGCAAAGAAAGTTAAACACACCCAAGGAAAGGAATATTAAAACAAAAGTGGAAAAAAAAAAAAAAACCTCTCCAGTAACTAAATTTTAGTTTTGCTCCTGACTTAAGAATGAGACTCATGTGAAAGAGGAAATCTATTAAGAGGAATTGAATTTTGGAAACAAAGCCCTTCTGTGAGAAAACTTCCAAATAAAGGGCTCTGGGTTCAAGGGTCCAGCTACCCTGGCCTGGGCTCCCCAGAAAGCAAAGCCTGCTGGGGGCTCTGACCCGGAGTGGGAGGGCAGTCGCAGGGGGAGGGGAGGCGGTGCAGATTTGCGGGCTGGCTCCGGGGTCCCGCGGGCTGGCTGCCGGACCGAGAGAAAAGCATCTGAGCCACGCGTCCGTCCGGGAGGAGGAAGAGGGATGTACTGATCTCGAGGGGCTAGCTTTCCAGCACCTGAGGGCCGACAACGCTTGCTGGATTCCGTGCGAGGGCAGAGCGGGGCAGGGCAGGCCTCCCAGAGCGTGGGATCTCTGCACCTTTACCCGCGGGCCTAGCGTGGACTGGGCACCAACGCGGATGCAGGGTCCGGGGCGGGGTTGGGAGGGCACCTCGTGGGGCTGTGGCCCTGCGACCCCCGAGGGGCTGGGATGGGCGCTCTGGACGCGACCGGACACACAGAGGACACGGTCCCCCCCGCCCCCCCCGGGGGTGCAGTGAGCGAACACGGCGTCAATTCCGCAGGAAAAGTCCCCAAACCTAGCCCTGCCCTGGACCTCCGCGTTCGACCCAGGAAATTCAGGAATAACTGACCTGCTCTGCACTTTGTAGTGACTGCCCCCAGCTGTGTGAGGCGTGGCCTCGGGGTGGGGGGCGCGGTGGGCTCTCCCCTCCTCCCTCCTGCCAGCCTGGGGACCCGGGGGTGAGCACAGTCACCGCGCCCCCGGGGCACCGTGCGCGCCCTTATTTGGGCCTGTGGCTTGTCCTCCCTTCCCCTCTCCACCCCTCACTCCGGCATATTTCTAAACCGAGGACTTCCTCAGTCGTCTGGGCGGGCAAAGGTCACCCGAGTTCAGGGCCACCGGAGACGGGCGGGGCGCAGGTGGGTCACCTGGGCTGCTGCGCGGCGGGGGTGAGTCGCCTCCGGGAATCGCCAGGGACCAGCCCAAGAGGAGAGAGGAAAAGAAACAGGGAAAGGCGAGGAGGAAAGAAGGGACCAAGAACCAGGAAGAGACTGAAACAGACCAGTTGGTGTCTGTGAAACATCTGGGCTGCCAGCCATCCCACCCCTGAAAGCAATTTAAGAGCTGGACAACGACCACGTGTAGAGACCCTTGTCCACAGAGGCGCCTGGCTCTCCTTTCTCAGGCACACAGAAGGGACCTGCAGGTCAGGGCTGTCAGGCAGAGCTGTAGCTCACCTTTCTCAGGAAGATGCGCATTTTACATTAGTTAGTACCCCAACAAGATGTGTAAATCCTGTGAAGTTCTTGTGAGATCTTTTCCCCAAATTTGCCAATTCACTGTCTTACGTGGCAACTGAGAAACAGAGCTGCTCGCTGAGCTCACTTCAGTGGTCACAAGGCTCAGCTGGGAGGCCCAGGTCTCTGTCCCCACCCCTCCCCTCTCCCCAGGGGACTCCCAAGGGCCCCCCTGAGCAGAGGCTGTGCAGTGTTGCTCAGGACAGAGAGAGAAGGGCCAGGACCTAGACTTTCAGACACTCTGGTATCTGAAATGTCTGCCTCACTCCCTTTTTTAAAAAAAGCCAAATTTAGGGCCATGTCAGAGAAGGGGTTCATCCCTGACTTCAGTAAGCACCTGGAACCAAGTGAGAAGAGCAGAAGCAAAGCCAGAGGGTGGGACGTGGAGTCAGCCCACTAGGACACCCTGGAGTCCCAATGTGAGAAGGGGGTTGCCAAACCAGGGAGCCCCTGGGGCATCTCAGGGTGAAAGGGAACCTTAACTGAAGGTTCCACTGAACTGCAAGGCACCGCAGGAGGATCAGACCAGTGCTCAAATAACGAAGTCCAGGGCAAAAAGTCACTGCAAAAAACAGTCAAACATGTTGCTGTGGTGGTTCAGAGAGGAAATGTTAAGGTTGTACAGTTCAGATGAAAGAGTTTCATGTAGGTGGCGGTGTCTGTGCTGGGTCAGGGTGAACAGGCCTTCGGACAGGGGCTAGAGTTTTTGAAAGAGAAGAGTGGAGCCATGGTGTGTGGGGTGAGTGTGGGCCGTGACTGAGGGCACCACCTGTCTCATGTAGAGACCATCATACAGGGAGGGGCATGGGGAGGTTTCCTCAGGGCAGTGGCTGGATCGGGTTTGCTTTAGGATGTCAGCCTGGGAAAGTGAAGGGTGAACTTGGGGGTGGAGCACAGTTAGGCCTCAGCAAGGGTCCAGACCAAAGACGAGGCCCTGGGGATGGGAGAGAGAAAGGCGCCCAGAACACTTATGGAAGGAGACTTTGTCAGATTTAGTGTCTGACTGGATGGTAGGAGCAAGGAAGAAACGCCATTGAAGGTGACTCCAGCGGCATCACATGTGAGGACTTCATGTTTGCCTGGTGCCTTCCTTACAGTCAGAAAGTGTTAGTTGCTCAGTTGTGTCTGACTCTTTGGGGCCCCATGGACTGTAGCCCACCATGTTCCTCTGTCCGTGGAATTCTCCAGGCAAGAATACTGGAGTGAGTTGCCATTCCCTTCTCCAGGGGTCAAACCCAGGTCTCCCACATTGTGGGCAGATTCTTTTCCTGTCTGAGCCACCAGGGAAGCCCATGTCAGAGGTGTGACTTTAGTCATCACTTGGTGTAATAATGCAGAGTGCTAGGAGGGGCACTGAAACTGGTGGTACCCAGCTACAGAGTGCTCAGTCAACTGGGACTTCCTTTTTTTGGTTTGTCTTAAGACTGTCAAAATTAAAACAGTGCATTTAAAAAAAAAAACAACAATTCTCATGAAGGAGCTGTAGCCATGGAGAAGCTCTCCGGGAATAGCCTCAAGGGAGCAGGAACCAGAACCTTAGCTCGAGTCGGGTTGGGGGAGAAAGGAGGGACAGTCTGGTGGGGCAGAGACGGAGCAGACCAGTGCACGGGACCGTGCTGGTGGGGCTTGAGGAAGGAAAGGCCGCTGGATTTCACCCCTCGGGGGGACCATGGGTGGCCCTGACAGCAGTGCCCATGAAAAGGGGCAGGTGGTGCAGAAGAACAGGCCAGTGGGTGGTGAGGGAGCAGCGCCAGGAGCTTCAAGAAGTTTGGGAGGAAGAAAGAGGCGGGAGGCCTGAAGGACTTGGGAGGCCAGGAAGGGTTTGTGTAGCTGTGAGGATGTTTGAGGATGCGGCAAACCAGTCAGCCATGGTGGTAGAGAGCAAGCTACCCGCGGGGGCAGGAGGAGCCAGGTAAGGCCCGGGTGATCTAGCCGCAGAGGATGGACGTGTGAAGCAGGGAGCAGAGCTGAGGACTCAAGGAGCGCTAACAGCTCCTGCGTCATCAGCCGTGGTGAGGATGAAACGAGGTAAAACCTGATGGACATTTAGACCCTGGCATGTGGTCAGGGTCCTGTAAAGGTCAGCTCTTGAGCTGACTCTGGATTGGATGGTATTTGATGCCAAGGAAGGAAAAGGGTGATGGGTGCTGGGCCACAGAGAAGGGCAGTCAGCAGCAGATGCCCTGTGTGATTAGACCCAGGGGTCTTCAAAGGTTTCTGAGGATTCCACCTGTGTTTCAATGAGAGGACCTCTCTGCCGAAGTCTGGACGCAGAGGGTGGGGATAGAAAGATGGAGACAAAATGGATACATGGCTGGAGAGCTGAGCAGGGGAAGGAGCTGAGAGGTCCCCGGTACCCTCCACAGCAACCTCGGAGGCAGTGGTGCTGTCAGCAGAGGTGAGTGCTCAGGCTGCCAGAAGAGGACTGAGAGGAGGCTGAGGAGGGTCCACAGTGACCGGGCTGGCAGGATGGGAAGGCTGGGAGTGGCCTGCCTGATGGCTCTGGGTGGATACCCCAGCACCAGGGATGCTGGTCATGAGCATGAAGGGCACAGGGCTCAATGATTTACAAAACGGCAGTGTCCTGGTGGCCATCCAAGTTTATGGGGAGGTACACGAACATCCTCCCTATGAGTTTCAGCAGCTACGAGAAGGGCCTGGTGAGACCAGCTGCTAGCCAGGCACAGCTAAGCAAGTGTCAGGAGTGACCCCAAAGCTGTAACTGGCCTGCAGGGGGTCCCGGGCATCCCCAACAGACAGGCCGGGAGGTGGAACGATGGGACAAGGCTCTAATCAGTGTATTCTTACTCTAACTCAACAGGATTAATTGCTGACTTTGTAATAGTTCAGTGAGAACTTTTATATAATCAGTGAGGTAAAGTGTTTACAAAGTCTCACTGTTCAGTTGCTTAATAGAGATTAACATCTCTGCTGAGAGTGGTGAGTCCTGAGTGAGAGATTCTGCTCCTCATGGATGGCTTCTGAAGCAGCCAGTGCTTCCAAGGTCTTGTGAGACGTGGCTGAGCTCAGAGCTGAGGCTGTGTCACTGGTACTCGGGCTTGGGGAACTGCATGCTCTGGGCGACACATAGAGGTGTGTCTCTATGCCCCCCAGGAATGCCAGTGACTGGAGACTCCAGAATTTTATTCCTCATTCTCAGTCCTTCTTGCTCTTGCATTCCTATGAGAAATCTTGCTCCTACACTTAGGCTCCAAGCAAAAAGACCAAATAATGCCCTTTCCCAGGTGACCTGATCCAAGCTTCCCCCATCCCGGGTGACCTGATCCAGGCTTGCTTACTCCACTTCTCCGTCTCAGGAAATCTGAGCTGCAACTCAGAAACAGCAGCTCAGAGGTTCCCAAACATTACTGTGCTTTACGATCATCTAGGGAGTCCGTAAAAAATGCAGAATCTAGGTTTCTCACCTCACTAGGGTCAAGGTCTTATCTGGAGGTGGACAGGAAGCCCACACTGCAAACCCTGATGTGTAACTAAATAGCTTCTTACTCTATGTATCACTCCAGTGTGAACAGCCGTGGGGTGTTATTTATTTCACGATGGTTAATGATGTGGAGAAGCTCTATACAGTCAGCAAAAACAAGACTGGAAGCTGACTGTGGCTCAGATCATGAACTCCTTATTGCCAAATTCAGACTGAAATTGAAGAAAGTAGGGAAAACCACTAGACCATCCAAGTATGACCTAAATCAAATCCCTTATGATTATACAGTGGAAGTGAGAAATAGATTTAAGGGCCTAGATCTGATAGAGTGCCTGATGAACTATGGAATGAGGTTCGTGACATTGGATCGAGACCATCCCCATGGAAAAGAAATGCAAAAAAGCAAAATGGCTGTCTGGGGAGGCCTTACAAATAGCTGTGAAAAGAAGAGAAGGGAAAAGCAAAAGAGAAAAGGAAAGATATAAGCATCTGAATGCAGAGTTCCAAAGAATAGCAAGAGATAGAAAGCCTTCCTGCCTTCCTCAGCAATCAATGCAAAGACATAGAGGAAAACAACAGAATGGGAAAGACTAGAGATCTCTTCAAGAAAATTAGAGATACCAAGGGAACATTTCATGCAAAGATGGGCTCGATAAAGGACAGAAATGGTATGGACCTAACAGAAGCAGAATATGTTAAGAAAGGGTGGCAAGAATACACAGAAGAACTGTACAAAAAAGATCTTCACAACCCAGATAATCACGATGGTGTGATCACTCACCTAGAGCCAGACATCCTGGAATGTGAAGTCAAGTGGACCTTAGAAAGCATCACTACGAAAAAGCTAGTGGAGGTGATGGAATTGCAGTTGAGCTATTTCAAATCCTGAAACATGATGCTGTGAAAATGCCACACTCAATATGCCAGCAAATTTGGAAAACTCAGCAGTGGGACTGGAAAAGGTCAGTTTTCATTCCAATCCCAAAGAAAGGCAATGCCAAAGAATGCTCAAACTACCGCACAATTGTGCTCATCTCACACACTAGTAAAGTCATGCTCAAAATTCTCCAAGCCAGGCTTCAGCAATACGTGAACTGTGAACTTCCAGGTGTTCAAGCTGGTTTAGAAAAGGCAGAGGAACCAGAGATCAAATTGCCAACATCCGCTGGATCATGGAAAAAGCAAGAGAGTTCCAGAAAAACATCTATTTCTGCTTTATTGACTATGCCAAATCCTTTGACTGTGTGGATCACAATAAACTGTGGAAAATTCTGAAAGAGATGGGAATACCAGGCCGCCTGACCTGCCTCTTGAGAAACCTATATGCAGGTCAGGAAGCAACAGAACCGGACATGGAACAACAGACTGGTTCCAAACAGGAAAATGAGTCCGTCAAGGCTGTATATTGTCACCCTGCTTATTTAACTTATATACAGAGTACATCATGAGAAACACTGGGCTGGATGAAGCACAAGCTGGAATCAAGATTGCCAGGAGAAATATCAATAACCTCAGATAAGCAGATGACACCATCCTTATGGCAGAAAGTGAAGAGGAGCTAAAAAGCCTCTTGATGAAAGTGAAAGAGGAGAGTGAGAAAGTTGGCTTAAAGCTCAACATTCAGAAAACGAAGATCATGGCAACTAGTCCCATCACTTCATGGGAAATAGATGGGGAAACAGTGACAGACTTTATTTTTGGGGGCTCCAAAATCACTGCAGATGGTGATTGTAGCCATGAAATTAACAGACGCTTACTCCTTGGAAGAAAAGTTATGGCCAACCTAGACAGCATATTGAAAAGCAGAGACATTACTTTGCCAACAAAGGTCCGTCTAGTAAAGGCTATGGTTTTTCCAGTGGTCATATATGGATGTGAGAGTTGGACTGTGAAGAAAGCTGAGTGCCGAAGAATTGATGCTTTTGAACTGTGGTGTTGGAGAAGACTCTTGAGAGTCCCTTGCACTGCAAAGAGATCCAACCAGTCCATTCTAAAGGAGATCAGTCCTGGGTATTCTTTGGAAGGAATGATGCTAAAGGTGAAACTCCAGTACTTTGGCCACCTCATGTGGAGAGTTGACTCATTGGAAAAGACTGATGCTGGGAGGGATTGGGGGCAGAAGGAAAAGGGGACGACAGAGGTTGAGATAGCTGGATGGCATCACCAACTCGATGGACGTGAGTTTGAGAAAACTCCGGGAGATGGTAATGGACAGGGAGGCCTGGCATGCTGCAATTCATGGGGTCACAAAGAGTCGGACATGACTGAGTGACTGAACTGAACTGAATGATGATTCTAGCAAAGCCACAGGACGGACGGTTTTATTAGTCAAGTAAGTTATGATACAGGTATCCCATGGAATAGTATGCCTCACTGAAAAATGAACTATATTTGTGTTTCTGTATGTAAATCTGCATTTGTAAAGTATTGAAGGTATGGAAGTTTACACATTGAGTAGTTAACAGTGATTTTCTCTGAGGAGAGAAGCGTATGTGGAGGGAGATTTCATTTTTCCTCCCTGGATATATTTTTGTACTGTTTGTTTTTACAGTGCCCATCATAAATATTGTTATTAAATATTAGTTATTTTCAGAACAGCTTGATTGAGACATAATTCACATAATTTTGTAGTCCACTCGTTTAAAGTGCACAATTCAGTGTGGTGTGTGTTTTTTTTTTGGTATGTTCACAGAGTTGTGCAACTGTCATTGCAATTTTAGGACATTTTCGTCATCTCAGAAAATAAACCCCATTATGAGTCACTTCCCACTTCCTTTCCCTCCCCACTCTTGGCAGCCTCTGATCTAGTTTGTGTCTCTCTGGATTTGCCTGCCCTGGGTATTTCAGATAATCCCCTGTGTGGTGATCATACCCTGTGTGGCTGCCTGTTAACAGGCTTCTTTTTAGGTTCATGCAGTCTGTAACATGTGATGGGACTTCACTACGTTTTGTGGTGGAATAATAGTCCAGTGTATGGCCAGACCATGCTTTGCTCATTTACTCATCTGTGAACGGACATTTGAGTCATTTCTACCCTTTTGCTACTGAACTCTGGGAGTTGGTGATGGACAGGGGGGCCTGGCGTGCTGTGATTCATGGGGTCGCAGAGACGGACATGACTGAGGGACTGAGCTGAACTGAACTGATGGTACTGCTGTGCACATTCATATACACGTTTTCATCTGAATGTTTTCAATTCTTTTAGGTATTTATGTTGGAGTAAGATTGCTGGGTAAAGGTAATTCTGTATTTACATTTTTGAGGAACTAACTGCCAAACTGTTTTACACAAATCCACCAGTGCCTGAGGGGTCCAATTTCTTTGTATCCTGGCCTGCATTTAGTATTTCCCTTTTTATTTTTTAAAAAAATGGTCAACTTAGGGAGTGTGAAGTAGTGTCTCACAGTGGTTTTGACTTTCATTCCTGTAATAACTAATAATGTTGAAAATTTTTCCTGTGCTTATTGGCCACTTGTGTATCTTCTTTGGAGAAATGTCTATACAAGTCCTTTGACCATTTAAAAAATTAGGCTGGTTGTCTTTTTGTTGTTGCTTATAGAAGTTCTTTATATATTATTTTATATGTTATATATACTATTTGTCGTTGTTGTTTAGTCCTTCAGTCGTGTCCAACTCTTTTGTGATCCTATGCACTGTAGCATGGGATTTCCCAGGCAAGAATACTGGAGTGGGTTGCTATTTCCTTTTCCAGGGGATCTTCCTAACCCAGGGATGGAACCCACGCCCCTTGTTTCACCTGTATTGGCAGGCAGATTTTTTTTTACTGCTGAGCCACCAGGGAAGCCCATATATACTATATAATATATAAGGATATATTATATTTGTCTGTATTGATCTCTGGATATTAATCCTTTTTCAGATATATGCTTTGCAAATGTTTTCTCTCATTCTGCGAGTTGTCTTTTCATGTTCTTGATGGCATGCATCAAGCAAAAAAGGTTTTAATTTGGTCTGTTTTTCCTTTTGCTAGTGGTTGATACTTTTGGTGTCATATCTAAGAAGGTTCTGCCTAACCTAAACTCATGAAGATTTACTCCTATATTTTCTTGCAAGTGTTTGATAGTTTTAGCTCTTCTTATTTGGGTCTATTTGAGCTAATTTTTGTGTTTAGTGGAGGGGAAGGGAAGCTTGTTCTCTGGTATGTGGGTATCCATTTGCAGAAGAGACTATATTGCCTCAGTGAATTGTCTTGGCAGCACTGTTGAAAATCAACTGACTATATATGTGAGGGTGACAGTATTATTAAAAAAGGAAAAAAGAAGAAAAAGAAAACCTGAAAAAGAGTAAACCCTATAAATCCTTCTAATACAGAAACTGGCTAGTTAAGCTATGGGGCTTCCAAAGTGGCTCAGCGGTAAAGAATCTGCCTGCAAATGCAGGCAGACCCAGGTTCGATCCCTGGGTTGGGAAGATCCCCTGGAAGAGGAAATGGCAACCCACTCCAGTATTCCTGTTTGGAGAATTCCATGGACAGAGAAGCCTGGTGGGCTATAGCTCAGGGGGTGTCAAAGAGTTGGAGATGACTGAGTGACTGAGCATGCAGACCAGGCCTGTCTCACCATGACAGTTTTGCCAGAGAACCACCACACCATCTTACGTTGCAACACACACAGGCAGCTGCAGTGTTTCTTGTCCTAAGGGCTCTCATCCCCCAGATGACTAAGACTTTTTTCTTGGAACTTGGTGTGGTAGGGAAATAATCTGAAAGGCTGACCCGGTAACCTTTCTTCTGCACGCAGACTTTGTCTGTAAGGCTTGAGTGGGAGAGAATTAGTTGCCTCTCATCCAGAGTTTTTGGTTCCTAGTGCAATTACTGCAGATGCTATAGACTGAACATTTGTGTCCCCTAAAAATCCATATGTTGAAACCCATTTCCCCAATGTGATGGTATTTGGAGGTGGGGCCTCTGGTAGGTAGTGAGGTCACGAGGGCAGAATCCTCCTGAATGGGACTAGTGTCCTTAGAATAGAAACCCTAGAGCACTCCCTTGGTCCTGCCACCACGTGAGGACACAGCAAGAAGGGAGCAGTCCGTGAAGCAGGAGACATGGCCCCACCAGACACCTCATCTGCTGACACTGTGATTTTGGACTTCTCAGCCTCCAGAACCGTGCGACACAATTCTGTTATGAGCCACCCAGTCTGCAGTGTTTTTGTTCTAGCTGCCCAGATGGACTATGACAGTGGGGGCAAGGGTGAGCTGGCTAAACTCAGTTTGGTTCTTAAAGGATCTACTTCTTAGTTTTTTAATATCCCTATTCAGGGCTTCCTTGGTGGCTCAGTGGTAAAGAATCTGCCTGTTGATACAGGAGACATGGTTCCCTGATCTGGGAAGATCCCATCTGCTGCAGAGCAGCAAAGCCTGCGCACCACAACTATTGAGCCTGTTCTCTAGAGCCTGAGGACTGCTGAGCCCTCATGCCCTGGAGCCCGTGCTTCTCAACAAGAGAAGCCGCTGCAATGAGCAGCATGCAGAAGTACCGCAACATGAGAGTAGCCCCCACTCGCCGCAACTAGGGAAAAGCCTGTGTAGCAGTGAAGACCCAGCCCAGCCAAAAATAAATAAGTAAATAATTATATACATTAAAAAAGATCCCATGTGCATGCTGCAACTAAGACCCGGTGCAGCCAAATAAATAAATAAGAATAAAAATGTTAATTTGTTAATTAAAAAAATCCCTACTCTGCTTCCTGAGGAAAGGACCAAAGTGTGTGACAAGGGACATAGTCTGCCATGGGTGTCATGAAATGTAGAAGTGCTCGGTAAAATGAAAGTGAAAGTGAAGCCGCTCAGTCGTATCCAACTCTTTGAAACCCCATGGACTGTAGCCTATCAGGCTCCTCCGTCCATGGGATTTTCCAGGCAAGAGGGCTGGAGTGGATTGCCATTTCTTTCTCCAGGGGCTCTTCCTGAGCCAGGAATCAAACCTGGGTCTCCGGCATTGCAGGCAGACGCTTTACCGTCTGAGCCACTAGGGAAGCCCTCAGTAAAATGGTAAGCACTTAAATCAGCTACATTGCTGAGTTGAGCACGTGACCCTCCGTTTATAGAACAACCACATATAAACAGGTTCTGCTCTGCCCGAGAAGATCTAGGAGCTTTAGGAAAAGTCACCATCTCATCCAGTCGTTGCAAATATGATGAGAGAAGCCCAGAGAGAGGGCATTATTTGCCAAAGGTCATACAGCCTTACAAGCTGAAGCCAAATTTCATGACTCCTGGAAGAGAGCTCTTCCATCACACTGTACTTCCCTCTTTTTCTTTTCTCTGGTCTTGATTTTCCTCATATTCACCCTTTCTTCAACTGCCAGCAGGAATCTGTATAAGTTGAAACATGGACTTCCACTTATAGTCCTAGCAACATCCCCATTTCACTCTCTTCCCTCAAACTCCATAGCAAATGACAGCAAAAGAAATAATTTACAGAGCAGCAACTTTGATGAAGCAAGTAAAACACCATATCAGAAAGTCACAGGACATGGAATATACCCGCCTGGTGAGATGCCCCAGAGAGGGGGTACACAGCTGGCCAGCAGTGCTCTACCTTGGCACTTCCAACAGGATTTGGAAGTGCCTCAGAATCAAGCCTCACCTTCCCAGAAACAATATACTGTAAAATAAATTCAGTGAAACTGTCGGTTTACAACTGATGTATGCTCATTATTAAAACTAAGGAAAATACAGAAGAGTGTACGAAGTATATTCTGCTTTTTAAACTCAATATTCTATCAGGAACATCTTCCTAGATTATGAACTATGCATGGAAAACTTTGAATGGTGTGGGACTGCCTGGGCGGTCCAGTGATTAAGACTGCATACTTCTGATGCAAGAGACTTGGGTTCGATCCCTGGTTAGGGAATTAAGACCCTACATGCCGTGGGCAACTAAGCCCAAGTGCTGCAACTACTGCAACAAAAGATCCCAAATGATGTAAGGAATATCCCGAGGCAGCCAAATAAATAAATATTAAAAAGAAACTTTATTTATTCAATTTTTTTTAATATTAAAAAGAAACTTTTAAATTGTGGCTTAATGTTCTGGACCATGGCTATATAATTAATCACCTACTGCTACGTTAGGTTGCTATCAGTTTTTTTTTTTTTTGCTGTAATGAATATCACAACACACAGTCACCTTGGTTCCTATTTTTGTGGTTTATTTACAGCCTCTTTCAAGGAGCAGAATCAGCCACAAATACCTGCCTTGTTGAGGCCAGCCTCCCTGGTCCCACTCTTCTTCTAAACTGACACCTGACTTGACGACCCAGCCTCCCTCCAGCTCCCAGAATAACTTGCCTTTGAAATAGCATGGGAGCAGCCTTCCATGTTGGCAAAGTTGCTCTGTATCAGCTCAGTCCACTGCAGTCTCCTCCCACGGCTCCTTTTCTAGGAAACGTCGCTGTCCTTTGTGGCCTCTGGGAGGACGGGAGCCCTGCCCTGCTCTTGCCAGCTGGGACTGGAACGCTGCCCTCACTGTACCGAGTCACTTCTTTGTGTCTTTGGAGAAAAGGCCCTGCGAGGAGCTTCGTTTTACCAAGTAAGAGGACACTTGGTCACGTTCACTTTGGCACTTGGCATATAGTCTGTTTTGGTTTCTGGAAGGGGCCGGCTTTTACAGGGTCTCAAGAGGAGAGGGGGTTAGTTACCAGTGGGACCCCAGCAGCCCCAGACTCTCTGCTTTGGGGCTGATGTGTGTGCATTTGTGTGCACTGATTTGTGTGCATTTATTGGAAAACACAGAGACTTCAGGAACTGGTAGTGGGCCAGGCTCATTTATGTTGCCTGGTGGGTACTGGATTCTATTTCCTTGTTCAATTCAAATCAGTCTGTTAAGGTCTTGGGCTTGTTAATGCCAGGATGATGTTGAGACGAGCACTGGGAGAAAAGATAAATCTTAGGATGGTGGAGCCAAACAGACAGAGTGGGAAAATCAAGATGTAGAAAAATACTCCCAAACCTCACTTAGGACTTCCAAAAGGCTAAAAATAACCATGCAAGTCAGGGATCAAGGCTGTTTTCTTTAGAAAAAGTGAAAACAGTTTTACTGAAGTCTCAGGAATTGGTTTGCTATTCACCATTTCTGGGTCAATGAAAAAAAAAATCGAGGAAAGGGGGTTGGAGGCCACACACTTACGAGCTGCCACAGGAAGGAACCTTCTGGTATGAGCCAAGTAGCCTGTTTATTCAACAAACATGCATTGAGCAACTATGTATTAAGTGTTAGGACACTGGTTGGGGATACAGGAATAAAAGATACAGAGGGGCTTATGGAGTAAAAAAAATGTATATGTTGTGATATGATGGGACAATGACAATGTAGCCAAAGTGCCCAGGAAAATCTGGGCACATCATGGATGTTGCAGAGTCGAAGGTAATCTTGAGCTGGATTTCAAGGATGAATAGGAGTTTGCTAGAGAGCTAGGATGTGGGGAGCTGGGAGGGGAGGAAGCAGGCAGAGGAGGGTTGGGTACGTGCATGAGTGTGGATGCAGAAGAAAGCTTGGTGTGTCTGCAGTCTGACTTGCATACGAGAACAGACTGGGGTGCTGGGAATCCTCTGCTTTTGTGGTGGGAATAGATGTGATGTGGGTACAGCAGGTATGGGATGCTAGGAGCAAGGATCAGACCACAATCACCTCCGAGACCCCAAAAGTTTCTCCCAACGGTTGGTTGTTGGGCCCTGATGCGTTTTTATGGGCCTGGTTATGACTGGAAGGTCTACTTTGTTTTATTTCATTACAATCAGTGTGTGTGTGTGTGTGTGTGTGTGTGTGTGTGTGTGTGTGTCGTAGCCCACCAGGCTTCTGTGTGTGTGTGTGTGTGTGTGTGTGTGTGTGTCGTAGCCCACCAGGCTTCTGTGTGTGTGTGTGTGTGTGTGTGTGTGTGTGTGTGTGTGTGAGTCGTAGCCCACCAGGCTTCTCTGTCCATGAGGATTCTCCAGGCAAGAATACTGGAGTGGGTTGCCATGCCCTCCTCCAGGGGATATTCTCGATGCAGAGATAGAACCTGGGTCTCCTGCGTTGCAGGCAGATTCTTTACCATGTGAGCCACCAGGGAAGCCCCCCTTAAACCCCTCCCCATTTCCAGCCTAAGCCCTTTGGAGCAGCGCATCTGACCCTCTGCCCACTGGTCTTTCAGAATGAGGCCCTGAGAAGACCACAGTGTTTATACAAAGGCTTAAAAATCATTACTATCTTTTCAAGGAACTCTATTCTATGCTTCAAACTTACCAAAATGTATACAGAATTGTTTCTAATTTAGCCTTCACTTGTATGGATAGAAGCTGAGTACAGAGGGAAGAATTTTTATTAGTCACGTAGAAGTAGTCTTTAAAAATATATAATCATTTTATTGCACTTCAAGACAGGACTGAGTGACTTCACTTTCACTTTTCACTTTCATGCACTGGAGAAGGAAATGGCAACCCACACCAGTGTTCTTGCCTGGAGAATCCTAGAGGCAGGGGAGCCTAGTGGGCTGATGTCTATGGGGTCGCACAGAGTCGGACACGACGGAAGTGACTTAGCAGCAGCAGCATTGTGCTTCGAAGATACTTCATTTTAAATGAACTGAAGGGCTGTGGACCTATGACAGCAAGTCTACTACTGGCGCCATCTTTCCAACAACATTTGCTTATTTTGTATCTGTGTGACATTTCAGTAATTCTTGCAATATTTCAAACTTTTTCATTATTATTATCATATTAGTTATGGTGATATGTGATCCCTGATCTTTGATGTTATTGTTACAACTGGCTGAAGGTGCAGATGATATCTACTTTTCAATTAAGTAGAATGTTATGTTATGTATGTTATTTTTTTTTAGATATAATGCTATTGCATACTTAACAGACTACGGTATAGTGTTGACGTTACTTTTATACGCACTGGGAAACCAAACATTTCCTATTGACTTGCTTTAATGCGGCGGACTGGGCCTGAACTTGCAGTATCTCTGAAGTCTGTTTGTCTTTTAAAAAGTAATACAGGCTTCCTTAAAAAAAAAACAAAACAGAAGCGAAATAAAATTGTATAGAATTCTGTGAAATTAAGAAGTGCTAGTGTTCTTGCCTGGAAAATCACATGGACGGAGAAGCCTGGTAGGCTGCAGTCCATGGGGTCGCTAAGACGGCTAAGCTACTTCACTTTCACTTTTCACTTTCATGCATTGGAGAAGGAAATGGCAACCCACCCCAGTGTTCTTGCCTGGAGAATCCCAGGGATGAGGGAGCCTGGTGGGCTGCTGTCTATGGGGTGGCACGGAGTCGGAAAGGACTGAAGCGACTTAGCAGCAGCAGCAGTGTTCTTCTTCCCTGGCCCAACTAAAGAGCAGTGGCTACTGACAAGTCTGGTGTGTGTTCTTTTAGAATATACATACAGAAATGTGTGTTTACTTTTTGTTTTGAAATGTAAATGAAACAATTCTATGGACTCCAGCACAAAAGCAACAAAAGAATACTCAGTCTGTAGGCTGCATTTCCCAGTCACATTCAGTTCCCAAGTGTCCGGGAGAGAGTCTCTAAGCCCTCTTCTAGGCCTGAACCTCAGCACGTGCACAACCACCATTTGTGCAAACACAGCAGTGGTGCCTATCAGGCCAACACCCATTATTCAGTTACTGGACCTTGAACTGTTCTTTTTCTTCATCCTCTAGCATGGTGCCTTGCCCATTCCAGGAGCTTTAATCTGTATCTGTTAATAACATTCATTTAAACATCACATGGTCCTTTAAATTAGCAGAACCTACAAGTATTAAGGAACTGGGTAAGGTTACCAAGAGTATCCACTTAGTTGTCTAATGACTCAGATGCCTTCTCTTGAAAATGGAACTGTTTTCTCTCTTTAAGGTGTTGGCTAAGGGGTTTACTTAGGTGAGCTCCTCTGGCTAAATGCCTCCTTGGAATCAAGCCATGAAGTTCAGAGCAATGGAAGAAAGCACTGACAGTACACAACCTCAGATGTTTTCTTAAGCATGTTGGTCATTCGCTTACCCTAACAAAGTGGTGACCTACTTTCCTGCAGAAAGTCAGGAATCAATTCCGTCTTCCTTTCTATTTCCGAATCCTAGCACTGACTGTCATTTATTAAACGTCTGACCTCAGAGGAGTCTCTTAAGCTTCAGTTTCTTTGTGTGAAACTAAAAAAAGGATCATAAAAAAATCTGTCTTTGTACAGTCAGTTGAAGAATTGAACGAGGTGACCTTTGTGCGACTGTGAGTCAGGCTTGGAGGAGTCAGGGCGCAGTGACCAGATGGCCTTGGCTGCAAGGCTTGCTCTGCTAGGGTCAGCTGGATGACCCCGGGCAGATGACTCAACCTCTCACTAGTCCTCTGTTTCTCATCTATAACCTGGGGAAATAATTGGATTATTTTCAAGATCATGTGTTTAGCGAGGTCCTTGGCACTGATAGTGAATTGAATGTTACCATGATTATTCTGAATGTGGGCCTTTTGTGAAACTTTCCCTTCTCTTCGTCCCCTTCATCCTTCCCTTTGACTCCTCTAAATAACCCAGAGCAAGATTCCAGAGCTCTGCATTGCTCGGTTAGGAAACTAGAGGCTGAAAAGACTGAAAACTGCATGCTGCCAGTTCTCCACAAATCCAAGGGTTGAAGCCTTATTCCCCAATATGACTGTATTTGGAAATGAGGTCTTTAGGAGGTCATTAAGGTTAAGTGAGGGGCTTCCTAGATGGTGATAGTGGTAAAGAACCCGCATGCCAGTGCAGGAGACATAAGAGACTTGTGTTCAATCCCTGGCTTGGGAAGATCCTCTGGAGGAGGGCATGGCAATCCACTCCAGTATTCTTGCTTGGAGAATCCCCATGGACAGAGGAGCCTGGTGGGCTATGTTATGGTCCATAGGGTCGCAGAGTCAGACACAACTGAAGTGACCTTAGCACGGACGTGTACAAGGTTAAATGAGGTCATAATGTTGAGCCCTAAACCTATAGGGGAGAAGGAAATGGCAACCCACTCCAGTACTCTTGCTTGGAAAATCCCATGGACGGAGGAGCCTGGTAGGCTACAGTCCATGGGGTCACTAAGAGTCGGACATAACAGAGCAACTTTACTTTCACTTTTCACTTTCATGCATTGGAGAAGGAAATGGCAATCCACTCCAGTGTTCTTGCCTGGAGAATCCCAAGGATAGAGGAGCCAGGTGGTCTGCTGTCTATGGGGTCGCACAGGGTCAGACACAACTGAAGCGACTTAGTAGCAGCAGCAGCAACCCTATAGGACTGGTGGCCTTGTAAGAAAACGAAGAAACTCCCCTCTCCCCACTGCTTGTGAGCAGATAGGGAGAAGATGGCCATCTGCATGCCAAGAAGGAAACCCTCTCCAGAAATCAACCCTGCTGCAGCTTGATTTTATACTTTCAACCTCCAGAATTGTGAGAGAAAAATACATTTCTGTTGTTTAAACTGCCCAGACTCTGGTATTTTGCCATGGTGGCCTGAGCAGACTAAGACACCTGGCTTCTTTGAATCTTCAAACTAGCTGTGGAATCATTTATTTTTAAAACATTTAAGACTTCTCTTATGAGTAGCATCTTACAAGTAGGGGATGTTGCTGAAGCTGCATGATCTTTTGGATATATAAAAAGTATAATAAATTAAGTCAGATTCTTAATTTCTTATCAAAAGGACATATGTGCCAACAAGAAAAGGCTCAATGGCCAAAGAGGAGATGATTGCAGTATCAAAGAGCATAATGAGTTAAACTGAAAAACTGAACACGTAAGTTCCTGCCTGCTGCTGCTGCTGCTGCTGCTAAGTCGCTTCAGTCGTGTCCGACTCTGTGCGACCCCATAGACGGCAGCCCACCAGGCTCCCCAGTCCCTGGGATTCTCCAGGCAAGAACACTGGAGTGGGTTGCCATTTCCTTCTCCAATGCATGAAAGTGGAAAGTAAAGTCACTCAGTCGTGTCTGACTCTTAGTGACCCCATGGACTGCAGCCTACCAGGCTCCTCCATCCTTGGGATTTTCCAGGCAAGAGTACTGGAGTGGGGTGCCATTGCCTTCTGCAAAGTTCCTGCCTGCCCCATCCGACAAACCAATAAATAATTGGTTACTGCTGCAGGTACATAGGGGATCAACTCCTATTCTGAAAATGGCAACAAAAGGGAAAGAAGCATTTTAGCCTGTCTTTTGGAGTCAAACTATATATATCAGGGTAACTAAACAGCCCCAGTTGATAAAGTTCTGCTTTATAGAAGAATTATAGCTGGTATATTTGGAACTCAGGAGATATTCAGAGACTCACCATTTTGCAATCTCTACTTAATTAATGATTACTAATCATGAAAGCACTACATGAAAGGTTGATGTGGGTCTTTACAATGAAAAGGATTGGCCGTTACCACGTAAACGCACCAGCTGATTGTAGGATCACTGAAAGTAAGACAGTACACGTCTCCTAAAATGATTCTGCTCCCTGAAAGTTAGTGCCCATTTCCAGTTTGCAAACAAACAGAGGATAAAACCACCACTGAGGCAATATCACGCGGAAGCAGACAGACAAGTCTCTCTACATGACGACTGCTTCAGTTTTTTCAACAATCAATCACATTGGGAGGGGGAAGGGATATGAAGCATATCAACCAGCTATAGTGTGTACACTTTGTTTATACCCTGATTTGAACAAACCTACTGTGAAATAACACTTTTGAGCTACTCAGAGCAGCTCAAAATGGACTGGGTGTTTGACAAACCAATGAATTGCCATTACTATCAATTTTGTTTGATGGGTTGCTAATGATGTTGTGGCTGCATGAAAAAAGTCTATCTTCTTAAGAGATCTATCCTTAAGTACATATGGTAGAATAACCTGATGGCTGGGTTTTCTTTAAAATACTTCATACATGGGAGGAAAAAATTGGGAGACTGGGACTGACATATACACACTGTTATATAAAAATACATAAGGCCCTACTGTTTAGCACAGGGCATTCTGCTCAGTACTCTGTAATGGCCTATATAGGAAAAGAATCTGAAAAAACAGTGGATATGTGTATATATATAACAGATTCATTTTGCCATGCAGCAGAAGCTAACTACAACATTGTAAATCAACTATACTCCAATAAAAAGAAAAAACACAGCTCAGTTTTAACTGCAAAATAACCCCTAAAACTTCACACACACACGATATATTATATGGGGATAGATGCACGCATAGCAAAGGCTTGGTAACTACCGGCCTTAGGCAACAGGCTCATGAGGGCTCATAATACTGTTCTCTACACTTCTGACATATTTTATATTATTTTTTAAAGATTAAAAAAGTAGCTATCTTAAGACAAAATCTGAACAGAAGTTGAAAAAATTCATTTGTGTTACACTGCCACTTGAAAACAAATGTGAAACTATATTCGGGCAGCTTCTCAAATAAGAATGTTCTTACCCACCCACATGAGTTTTTTTGTGTCTTTTGAGTGTATCACGGTGTATTTATTGCCACTGAATTTCCACATTGTTAAAAGATAAATTTACCTGTTTTCAATAATCATTACGTTGGAGGGGGGAATCCCCAGAACATCACAGCTCTGCAAGAGTTCCTTCTTACGGATCTCCCCTTGATTGTAGTAATTTCCTGAGGATAACAAATACATGGTCGTCGATTTCTTTATCAGTGGAGATCTGCTGTCCACTCATTCTCATCTTGTTCCCTAAAGGATTTAAACTATCTGAAAATGTTGTGGCTGTGATAAAAAGCTGGAGAAACACACACTAGGGTTACTGTCAGACACACCTGTGAAGCACAAGCTTTATAATCACCATTGAATTCCTCTCCATCTCGGTCTACTCATGTCTGTCTGTCTGCCGGTCTGTGTTTCAGCCGCATGCTACAGGCTTTGGTACTGGCTCTGCAGTTAGCAGATTTAGGACTGACTCTTCTGTAACCACTCAGAACAAGTAGGGTATCCAGACACACTATTCTTTTGGGCCTCTCTATTATTTAATCTTATTTTTTAAATTGAAGTATAACTGATTTACAGTGTTGTGCTGTACAGCAAAGTGACTCAGTTATACACATATAATAGACATTCTCTTTTTTATATTCTTCTCCAACACGGTTTATCACAGGATACTGAATACAGTTCCCTCTGCTATACAGTAGGACCTCGCTGTTTATCCATCCTGCATGTAATAGTTTACCTCGAGTAAATCCCCAAACTCCTAGTCCTTCCACTCCCCAACTCCCTCCTCCTTGGCAACCACAAGTCTGTTCTCTATGTCTGTATGTTTCTGTTACAGATAGATTCATTTGTGCCATATTTCAGATTCCTCATATAAGTAATTTCATGTGGTATTTGTCTTTCTTTGATTTACTTCATTTAGTATGATAATCTCTAGGTCCAGCCATGATGCTGTAACTGGCATTTTTCATTCTTTCCTATGGGTAACTTCCATTGTATGTATTTCCCACATTGTCTTTATCCAGTCCTCTGTGGGCCATTCAGGTTGTTGCCACGTCCTGGCTATTGTGAATAATGCTGCTATGACCATAGGTGTGCATGTTCAGTTCAGTTGCTCAGGTGTGTCTGACTTTGCGACCCCATGGACTGCAAACCCAGGCTTCCCTGTCCATCACCAACTCCTGGAGCTTACTCAAACTCATGTCTATCGAGTCAGTGATGCCATCCAACCGTCTCATCCTCTGTCATCCCCTTCTCTTCCTGCCTTCAATCTTTCCTAGCATGTATCTTTTTGAATTAGTGTTGTCTGGGTATATGTCATTTGGGCCCCTTTAAATTGATAGTCTTCAAATATCTGTTAAACACTTAAAAAGGCTGCCAGTCCTGAGTATTTTAGGAAAATATCCTCCTTTGGAATTAGGTAACCAGCTATTCCAGCATGCCTCTGGGGATCTGGACCACATCAGCACCCTAAATAGCTCATGAATTCTTTATTTTCCCGACACATACACTATACTTCCCAGTAACAGTTCTGGTAAGTAACTGCTCTGTATCGTTACAAATAACTTACAGTGACATTTTGGTACCACTACATGCTAGTAAAGTAATGCTCAAAATTCTCCAAGCCAGGCTTCAGCAATACTTGAACTGTGAACTCCCTGATGTTCAAGCTGGTTTTAGAAAAGGCAGAGGAACCAGAGATCAAATTGCCAACATCCGCTGGATCATGGAAAAAGCAAGAGAGTTCCAGAAAAACATCTATTTCTGCTTTATTGACTATGCCAAAGCCTTTGACTGTGTGGATCACAACAAACTGTGGAAAATTCTGAAAGAGATGGGAATACCAGACCGCCTGACCTGCCTCTTGAGAAACCTATATGCAGGTCAGGAAGCAACAGTTAGAACTGGACATGGAACAACAGACTGGTTCCAAATAGGAAAAGGAGTCCGTCAAGGCTATATATTGTCACCCTGCTTATTTAACTTATATGCAGAGTACATCATGAGGAACGCTGGACTGGAAGAAACACAAGCTAGAATCAAGATTGCCGGGAGAAATATCAATAATCTCAGATATGCAGATGACACCACCCTTATGGCAGAAAGTGAAGAGGAGCTAAAAAGCCTCTTGATGAAAGTGAAAGAGGAGAGTGAAAAAGTTGGCTTAAAGCTCAACATTCAGAAAACGAAGATCACGGCATCTGGTCCCATCACTTCATGGGAAATAGATGGGGAAACAGTGTCAGACTTTATTTTTTTGGGCTCCAAAATCACTGCAGATGGTGACTGCAGCCATGAAATTAACAGACGCTTACTCCTTGGAAGAAAAGTTATGACCAACCTAGATAGTATATTCAAAAGCAGAGACATTACTTTGCCGACTAAGGTCTGTCTAGTCAAGGCTGTTTTTCCTGTGGTCATGTATGGATGTGAGAGTTGGAATGTGAAGAAGGCGGAGTGCCGAAGAATTGATGCTTTTGAACTGTGGTGTTGGAGAAGACTCTTGAGAGTCCCTTGCACTGCAAGGAGATCCAACCAGTCCATTCTGAAGGAGATCAACCCTGGGATTTCTTTGGAAGGAATGATGCTAAAGCTGAAACTCCAGTACTTTGGACACCTCATGCGGAAGAGTTGACTCATTGGAAAAGACTCTGATGCTGGGAGGGATTGGGGGCAGAAGGAGAAGGGGACGACTGAGGATGAGATGGCTGGATGGCATCACGGACTCGATGGACATGAGTCTGAGTGAACTCCGGGAGTTGGTGATGGACAGGGAGGCCTGGCGTGCTGCGATTCATGGGGTCGCAAAGAGTCGGACACGACTGAGCGACTGAACTGAACTGAAATTGCATTTTGGGCTTTCCTGGTGGCTCAGTGGTAAAGAACACACCTGCCAGTGTAGGAAATGCAGGTTCAATTCCTGAGTCTGGAAGACACCCTGGAGAAGGGAATACCCACTCCAGTATTCTTGTCTGTGGAATCCCATGAACCAAGGAGTCTGGTGGGATACAGTCCATGGGATCACAGACTCAGACTCCACTGAGTGGCTAAGTACTTGTGTGCAGTTGTCTGGCTGCTGCACCCCTTAATCCAACTCTCCAGCAGATAATTGAGTATATGCTTTGTGCTAGTTAACTTTCCTGAGCCATTGGTTTCTCCAGCTGTGAAGTGGAGACGATGGCCTTCTCCGGAGCCTTTTCTGAAGATTATGTGATAATACGCATCCACCTGGTTTGGTTCTCAGAGTTAATCTCCCTTTTACTTGACGTTTTATCTTAACGTTCCCCCTTTTCCTCTCCTTTCCCTCTGAATTACGATCTACCATTATCATCCAGCTCAAATGCCAATCCCTCTGGGAAGCCTTCTGCTATTTTCTTTTTTTAACTGGAGGATAATTGCTTTACAATATTGCATTGGTTTCTGCCATACATCAATGTGAATCAGCCACAGGTATGCCTTCTGCTGTTTTTCCCTGGCAAGTAATCGTTTCCAGTGTTCTGTTCAGAAGGATGAGCTCTCCTCTGGGATCTGATGATTAAGTCCTAAATGTCTTTGACCTTAAAAGCCTCGGTCTCAGTGAGTGAAGAGCGGCTCTCCTTCCCGTCCCAGAAAACTCAGAAACTCCCAAGTGAAACCTTTCCATTGCTGCAGGGGTTCCTCTAGGGCGAGTTTTGAACTCTTTGAACCCAGATAGGAGATAGTCACTATGTTGTATCTGACAGAAGGACTAACCCCCAAAAGACTCCAGACAACAATTTCATTTTGCATTGTACTCATCAAATTTTTGAGTCAGATAGAAATTGTCAGTTTTGTGACAGTCATCATATTTTAGGTTCCCCTCTTCTATTTTGTCTCAAGGTTACTAATCTTTGGTACTAAGAGCCTAACTTACACTAGTGATGCAGTTCCTGATGTCTGACGCCGAACACATTAGACTCTGATTATTGGTCATCAGAAACTGCTTGGAGAGCTGGTTTTATTGCTTTGTGTTTGAACTGAGGAACATAGAAGGGGTTAGGGAGCTGAAGTCAGAGAGCATTTGAGGCGTTTTCACTAGGTCTGGTAAACACGTAGGCACTTTGGTGGAGTAAGTGGCTGTGACCCTCCAGAACAGTGCACCCTGTCAGTAGACAGTAGGGTGTCACAAGTCATATCCAGGTTCAAGGAGAGAAACAGGCTCCACTTCCTGATTCGGAGAACCAGTCTTTCCCTCCAAACTGTCCTCCATATGCCACTGGAATGAACTTTCTAAAATACAGAACTGTCTCTGCTAATTCTCCACCAAATGTACTTTATAACACCATACTATCTACTGTGGCTTTCTCCCATTTGTATATGAATAGGTATCTCAGTGGTTGGGCTTCCCAGATGACGCTAGTGGTAAAGGATCCCCCTGCCTATGAGGGAGACACAAGAGACATTGTTGGGAAGATCCCCTGGAGGAGGAGGACATGGCAACCCACTCCAGTATTCTTGCGTGAACTGCATGGAAAGAGGAGCCTGGGGGGGCTACAGTCCTTGGGGCCTCAAGAAGTCAGATGCAACTTGAGCACAAAAACACACAAACCTCAGTGGTTACATAAACTGGAGAAATGCTGGACTAAACTAAATTAAATAGGATTTTTTATAGCAAGACTTCACCAAGATGTGGACGGTCTAACAAGGACTATACAGCTTTAAAGCAGGGGGTTGGGGATAGCATATCTGATTAAGTTCCCTAAACTTGTTGGGGCATGTTATTAACTTTTTTAAATAGCAGCTCGATGAACTGGTATTTCTTGGAACATACACTGGGAATCAATAAGTTACTCCTTAACTGTCACAGCAACAAGATGTGTGAGGCAGATTGGATGTAATGCCTGAGAACTGGAAAGACCCACAGGGTTCTGGTTCCTCCATATCCTAGCTCTTAACTTTGGTTAAGTTACTTTTTTGTGATTTAGATTCCATAGTTAAAGAAAAGGTGTGTGGGGGGGAACAAATTATATACATGTGTAACATTTTGTGTATTTAATGCTTATCATAGGATTGCTGAAAGGATTATATGAGCCACTAATAAGATACAATTTTTCCCCTGCTTCTCTCTACCCCTCAGAACTGGAGATGTAGTTAGAATGAAGCATTCAAATGAGTCCCAGACTTACTTATGTTTTTACTATTTCTCTGAATGACTGCCCTGAATGACTTGCCCTATTTCCTGTGAACCTAAGTCCTATTTTAAAAGACCAGCTCAAAAGAAAAGCTTTGCAAAGTTTCCTTAATCTGACTCTGTGAACAGAAAATTCATGCTTTTCCCCATTTTGGGTCCACAGTATTTTCTCTGTCATGCAGTTACAGCTTTCATTATGTTGTATAACAAGTTATTAACTTCCTGCTTTTCAAGTTAGAATAAATCAGGAAGGTGGCTAATGTTTAATCCATACATTTTTTCAATGAGTTGGGGATTTTAAAAGTAATTTTAAAAATTACAAAGAAAGTTAGATTCAGAGGAAACAATGAAAGACAACAATACAGATACTAATATATCAGTATGTGTCAAGAGTCTGGTAGGTCTTATATTTTTGAAAAATTTTTGATTTCTGGCCTCAACCTACTGGAAAACAAGAAGAAATTTAGTAAAGAATCCCCTATACCTATAATACTTTGTAAATAAAATTCAACCATCTCAAAATAAATTTTGCTTAATTTGATTTCCATAGTTGATAAAAACATAAAATTAAAAGCAAAAAAAAAAGACCATTACTTGCATCTATTTGCAATTAATATCTTTAATAGAACAAACTGAGAAAAGTGCTTAGATTGAAATTCTCATTATATATGAAAAATGGTTTAATCTTACTGCCAATAAAAATTTTTTTTGAGGGGAAAAAAATGTTAACCAAAGCAAGAAGTATACATAAAGAGGTTATTTGTAATAGAGGTAAACTGCCGGGGCGGGGGGGGAGGGGGACTTCTAAATATACGTACAATGATAAGGAACCAGAGATCAAATTGCCAACATCCATTGGATCATTGAAAAAGCAAGAGTTCCAGAAAAACATCTACTTCTGCTTTATTGACTATGCCAAAGCCTTTGACTGTGTGGATCACAACAAACTGGAAAATTCTTAAAGAGATGCGAATACCAGACCACCTGACCTGCCTCCTGAGGAACCGGTATGCCTGTCAAGAAGCAACAGTTAGAACTGGACATAGAACAACAGACTCGTTCCAAATCGGCAAAGGAGCACATCAAGGCTGTATATTGTCACCCTGCTTATTTAACTTATATGCAGAGTACATCATGTGAAATGCCAGGCTGGATGAAGCACAAGCTGGGGTCAAGATTGTCAGGAGAAATGTCGATAACCTCAGATATGCCTATGATACCACCCTTATGGCAGAAAGCGAAGAACTAAAAAGCCTCTTGATGAAAGAGGAGAGTGAAAAAATTGGCTTAAAGCTCAACATTCAGAAAAATAAGATCATGGCACCCATCACTTCATGGCAAATAGATGAGAAACACTGGAAACAGTTGACAGACTTTATCTTCCTGGGCTCCAAAATCACTGCAGATGGTGACTGCAGCCATGAAATTAGAAGACGCTTGCTCCTTGGAAGAAAAGCTATGACCAACCTAGACAGTATATTAAAAAGCAGAGACGTTACTTTGCCAACAAAGGTCTGTCTAGTCAAAGCTATGGTGTTTCCAGTAGTCATGTATGGATGTGAGAGTTGGACCATAAAGAAAGCTGAGCACTGAAGAATTGATGCTTTTGAACTGTGGTGTTAGTGTTGGAGAAAACTCCCTTGGACTGCAAAGAGATCAAACCAGTCAATCCTAAAGAAAATCAGTCCTGAATATTCATTGGAAGGACTGATGCTGAAGCTGAAACTCCAATACTTTGACCACCTGATGTGAAGAACCGACTCACTAGAAAAGACCCTGATAAAGGCAGGAGAAAGGGGATGAGATGGTTGGATGGCATCACTGACTCGATGGATGTGAGTTTGAGTAAGCTCCAGGAGTTGGTGATGGACAGGGAAGCCTGGTGTGCTGCAGTCCATGGGGTCGCAAAGAGTTGGACACAACTGAGTGACTAAACTGAATTGAAGGGATGACTAACTAAAAGGCTTCCCTGGTGGCTCAATGCTGGAGACTCAGGCTTTATCCCTGGGTTGGGAAGATCCCCTGGAGAAGGAAATGGCAACCCACTCCAGTATTCTTGCTTGGGAAATCCCATGGACTGAGGAGCCTGGCAGGATACAGTCCATGGGGTTGCAAAAGAGTTGGTCATGACTTAGCGACTAAACAACAACAAACTAAATTAAGGTTTATCCCTATGAAACCATTTAAAAGGCTATATACCTAGTTCTAATTAATATGGATAAATGTTTAAATTACAAGTTTCAGAAGGATGTGTTCATTACCTAACTCATTTTCAGTTTTATTCCCAGGGCAGAGTATACATCCTAGCAGACCAACTTTTTTAATGAAAAAAAAAATTTTTTTTTGAATCAAGACTTTTTTAAGAGAAGTTTAAGGCTCACAGCAAACTTGAGGGTAAGATACAGAGAGTTCCCATAGACTCCCTGCCCCACCCATCCACAGCCTCCTCGTTATCAGCATCTCCCACTGGATGGTACATTTGTTACAACTGGTGAACCTCCACTGACACCATCATCACCCGAAGTCCACACTTTCCATTAGGTTCACTCCTGGTCTTGTACAGTCTGTGGGTTTGGAGAAAAGTATGACAACCCACTCCAGTATTCTTGCCTGGAAGATCCCATGGACTGAGGAGCCTGTCAGGCCACAGTCCCTTGGGTTGCAAAGAGTCAGACATGACTTAGTGAATGAGCATGCATATAATGACATGTAGCCATCATTGTAGTATCAGAGTATTTTCACTGCCCTAAGAATCCTCTGTGCTCTGTCTATACATCCTTTCTCCCATCTGAGCCCGATCCCCACTTTTTACTGTCTCCATAGTTTTGCCTTTTTTTGGTTGTCAGGTAGGTGGAGTCATACAGTACAAAGCCTTTTCAGATTGGCATCTTTCATTTAGTAATACGCATGTAAGATTCCTTCATGACTTGACAGCTCATGTCTTTTTAGCTCTAATATTCCACTGTCTGAATGGACCACAGTTTTATCCACACACCCACTGAAGGACATTTTGTTGCTTTCATGTTTTGGCAATTACAAGTAAAGCTGCCTTAAACATCTGGGTGTAGGTTTTTGGGTGAACATGTTTTCACTTTCTTTGGATAAATATCAAGGAGGGTTATTGCTGATAAGTGTATGTTTAGGATTGTAAGATATTACCAAACTAACTTCCTTACAAAGTGACTGCACCATTTTGTGTTTCCATCAACAGTAAATGAGAATTCCTTTGCTCCACATCCTCACCAGCATTTAGTGATCTTAGTGTTCTGGATTTTGGCCATTTATTATTATTTAATTTTTTGGCTGTGCTGTTTGGCATGTGGGACCTGAGCTCCTTGACCAGAGATGGAACCAGCACCCCCTACATTGGCAGCCTGTAGTCTTAACCATTGGACTTCCAGGGAAGTTCCCTGCCTATTTTAATAGTGATTAGTACACAAAAGTTTTTAATAAATATTTAAGAAATTAATGACAAAGTAATATTCTGTGACAAATCGTATAAAACATGCTTATTGAGAAAAATCTGTATAGAAAAAGAACTGGTATGAAACACAACGAAATGAGAAAAGAGCTCATTGCCCATGTTACAACCAGCTTTATTGAGGTATGGTTTTTACATACCATCCATTTCACCCACTGTATGTGTAGACTTAGTTATTTCATTTATACAGCTGTGCAATTATCACCATAATCCAGCATAATGGTCAATTTCTGTTTTCTCATCCCACCTTTTCTGTACGGTAAAGGAGGATTTATTCTTTGAAAGGTCCCTTCAGTGAAAGCTGGGTGGAGTGGAACGCTAAAACGACCTGTAAGATTACTTTCTAGTCTAATGGGCTCTCCCCTCGGTTTGACATGTACATGTTTCTAGCACAGAATGAAGAGTTGAGCAGTCATGACACGGCCTAGATTCTGTTTGGTCGTTATTCTTGGCCCTCTTGTGAATGAAAAGGTTCCACAGAATACTGATTACAGCCACAGTTCCCAGCACAGATGTAGGTATTTATCGGAAGCAAATGCTCCCCAATCGCGGTAGCGGGGAGCCTGGCTCACACGCGGCCCAAGTGCCCCCACCCCGGGAAGCCGACCCGGGCTGGGATCACGGATTCTCGCCCCAGGGAAGGGTCCTTCAGTGTATTCATTCGCCTGGCGCCTACGACAGAAACCTCTTCGGTAAGAAGCTGACTGAAACAGGCCGCCCCGAGTCCCCGCGCCCCGCCTACAGCCTCCTACCTGCAGAGAAGCAGAGCAGGAACAACTGGTGCCGCAGGCGGGCCAAGCCTAGAATAGTGGGAGCAAAGAACATGGCTTCATCGTCGGGGTGCGCCGTCACCAGAAGTGTCCGGCTTCCGCCTCCGGGCAGGCCAGCCTGCTCCGGCCTCGTCACTCGCTGCCAGGAGCCCCAAACCCAGAGGACGCCCCATACCAGGACAGCCGCCGCCAGACACAGAAGCGGCGCCGCCGCTTCCATGCCCCAGGAGGAGAAACTGCGCCTGCGCAGACCGGGAGGCTGCCGCCGGGCCGATTCCGGCGGGAAAACCGAGCTCGCGGAAACCCGGTTCCGAGTGTAAGTCCGTCCCGCCGGCCTTTCCAACGGCCGGAGGCTTTAAGCGTCGGGCTGTGTGCTCGGACACGGACGCCTCCCAGGCTCTCTTCACGGGCTCTTGCTACTTTACGCGGCCTTTATGAGCTCTCGTGCCCGTTCGGCTTTAGGGCTGAGCGACCCCCTTGCCGTCCACACAGTACTTAAGGGGAAGCGTCTGAAAAGAACCCCCAACCTCTTGAGTGCGAATTCTCTTCACGTCACCTTTTTAATCACTCCTTTCTTAAAACCCGGGCTTTCTCGTAACTATCCGGGTGGACACCGACTGTGTTTCTCCTCCCTAATTGTGGGGTGTGGAGTGGCGGCTTTTCTAAAGGAACAGTATGCGGTGGCGAGGCCCGTCCGGTCAGTTCCTTGGGAGCGTGAGGCCGAGAGCGTACTTGGCGGGCGCGGGGGCCCAGGATCCTCGGAGGGAGGGCTGGCATCACGGGCGGGTCGGCCGCGCGCGGTGTTCCAGGGAGGCCCGCTGTGAACGTAGCCCGAGCCCGGGAAGCACCGGGCTGGTGGCCGCGCGACCCCGGCAGCCCGGGCTCGAAGGTCCGCGTCTTTCCCTCTCTCACGCCCGCGGGGAGGCCCGGGCGCGATGGCTCCGCGCTGGGGCCGCCGCCGTCGCCGGACCGAGGCGGGATGCCAGGGGGTCGGACACTGGCAACCCGGGAAGCTCGGCCAGCGGAGGGAGTCGGCCTGCCAGCCTCCGGAAGGAGGAGGAGCCGGCGCCGGAGCCGCCTCAGCCGCGGCCGCCGGGCCGGGGGGGAGGAGAGGGGTTGAGTCAAGATGGCGGCCGAGGTGGCGAAGCAGCAGCGGTGGCGACGGCGGCGGCGGCTGGAGTGAGCGCCCGGCTCGCCGCGCCGACCAGGGCCCGGGCAGGGCCGCGCGCGGGGCTGCGTCCTGCCCCTCAGGCCCAGGGCCACGCCGGCCGCCGCGCTCCGCCCGCTCCCGGTGAGTAGGCCTGGCGCCCGCAGCCCGGCCTCCGGGCCGCCGCTCGCCCAGGGCCGCCGAGGGCTTTGGGGGCGCCCGCCGCCGGGGCGCCTTCCCGGCCGGCGACAGGCGTCACGGGACCGGCGTCTCGGGACCCGCCCAGCCACGGGCTTCTTGCCCTCAGCGGTTGGGAGCGGGGCCGGGCGAGTGGGGGAGGCTGCTGGAGTTTGGAGGAAGAATGGGCCGGGGCGCCCGGGGTGTCCTGCGGGGAGGGGGCTGCAGGGCCCGAGGCGGCGCGGGCCGGGGCGGCGGGTGGGGCCGGCGCAGGTGGCGGCCTGCGCTCCCTCCGGGGCGGAGTTGGTGGCCGCCCGCGAGTGTGCAAGGGGTCAGGGCGGGTGACAGCCGTAGACAAGTGCGTGAAGAGCAAACTAGTTCACCTTTGCGACCAAGCCGCTTGGGGTGTAATGGCGAAGGGAGGACGGGGGAGACGGCGAAGATGGGAACCCGGTACCTTCTGGCTTTTATCGTGGCTGTTTAACGTAGATTCTCTTTTGGGGGGAAGAGAGATTAGAGAAACTATCATTGAGAAGTCAGTCTTAGTGGCGAGGGGACAGAATTCTTCAAATTAACCGGATTAGGGGTATAGTCGTATATTAAAGGTGTGAGTGGGCATAAGTGGTATTTAGTAAAAGTATTTGCTCAGAAAGTGTCAGTTTTTTTTCACCGACGTTGCGGGCTCCAGTCCCGCTTCTACAGAGTTAACCTTGGTGTGGCGGTGTGGGTAATTCTAATCTTTGGGATTAGTATTTTCACCTGCATCAGATTTGCTTCCCTAATTAGATCCTAATTGTATTGAAATTTACATTCCTTGCGTGCACCCTGGTGAGGCAGTGATGGGAGGCAGAACGTTGCGTAAAGAGCAACAGGCCAAGGATTTTAAAGTGCCTGCAAATCATTCATTCGTTCAGCGTGTCTTGATCAATAGCTGCTGCTGATGCGTCGCACGTGAGTCTCCCTTGGATAGTTGAAGAGTTGATGGCATTATTTAATATTTAATAGTTTTTGAAAATGTGATGTATCCTTAAAGATAATTATTGGCAGAACCAATGTGCCTGGTCTCAGGAGCAGACCAATTTTAGAATATTATTTAGACATAGGTAAAAATTACGGAAGAAATCTTATTTATTTCACAAGTTGTTGCAGAAAGAAGTTTTCATTTGCTCATTCTGTTAAATTCCAGTGGAAGTTATTTATTTTAATATTTATAGTACACAGTTGCTTTGCTGTGCTTTAAGCACACCTGTTAATGGAAATCAAGGTTAACACATGTATATGAATAATATGCACATACATAAGGATATGATTACTTGCAATACGAAAATACTCTTTCCTTTTACAAAAGGCTTGCAATATGTTGAACTCCTCCCTCAGAGAAAATATAATACAAAGAGTCCTGATTGGTCTTTAGCCATGTGTCATTTTGGAATAGGATCAACCTTTCTCTGCTTCAGTTTCCTCATCTATGCTAGTAGGAAAATATCCGCTCTCCTAGGTTGCTATTGTGAGCCTAGGAGAGTTATTAGTTGTGACATTGCTTTACACAGATCAAAAGGTTATATTTCTGTGTGAGAGTAACAGCTTCCTCTTCATTTTTGAAATGCTTTATCTGCACATCTCTCACAGCATTTATTCTTTCTGCCTTGCATTTAGGTACCTACTTGTCTTATCTCCTCTTCAGGACAGGAGAAGCCCTTCTCTGACTTTAAGGCACTGCCAGAGGGTATTGACACAGCAAATGTTGAGTGGATGAACATTGTATTCTAATTAGAAAATTGTGTTCACAGTTACGGCTTACAACTTGTGGAGTATACCTGCTGATCTGCTGTCACAGATCTCTGTAGCTGTGATTCTCTTCATGACTTCTGAGGAATAAATATTTTTAGCTGGGTGTCTTGCTGGACTTAATCATCATATAGTAAAACGTAAGAATTTGACCTGCCCATCTGTTTTTTTGAAAAAGCGTAGAATGCTAAAAATTAACTCTTTGTTTGAATTTAATTGAGTAAAATTTGTTCCAAGGCTCAGTACAGATTAGTCAAGTTTTTCTAAGCTTTTTTTCCTTCTAAATTTTGTGGATTGGAGTTTGTTTTGCCATTTCTATCTTTGGGAGAAAGTAGAGGCTTTTAAATAAGCCAGGGATTGATGTAGGTTAATGTCAGGCTATTTCTTACTCAGTTTTTTGTATGTTTGTTACTCAGTTTTAATTGTATTTTGTAATCTGTCTTAATTGAAATTTCAAATTCTTAACTCATGTTTGAGGATGATAGGATCTCGAATTCTTAGTTATTTCCATGTGTTCATTTACTTCAGGGATTGGGTTTTACTGTAACACAGTACAAAGAAGTAGTAAAGGTTGGTCAGAATTTATTATGTATGGACTTATCTTGTGGTGTGTAGTTCATTCACTTGTTCAGCTGGTGTGGAGTGCCTCATGTTTAGGGCATGTTACTAAGTGCTATAAAAGTATAAAGTTGACGGGATCAGTTATGTGCACAAAGAACTCAGTCTATAGAATGTCTGATACTTTGTCCTTTTCAGGTTTCAGGATGCAAAAGTACATTCAGCGAGAAGGTTAAGGAAACATTGTTTTTCTCTCAGAACTTCCTTAGGAGTATTGAAAAGCTACCAGAGCTTCTGTCATGTAGCAATAACTGTATGTAGAGCATCTGTTTTTTATTTTGGTATTCTTGTGGTGGTGGTTTTCCTTGAATATTTTTACTCTTCTACCATTTTTTCTATCCCAGAAGCTTGTGTGGTCAAAATATTACTTGGATATTACTTGGATTGTTTTCAGATACAACATACTTTTTTAGGGGGAAGGGGATTTCCTCTTTGCATATGAAATTATTGGCCAGCAGCAGAATCCAGTCCTCGGCCCTCCAGAGTAGCTCCTCCTGTCACACTGTATCATCAGGGGATGATTCATTGTGACAGTCGACACAACTGAAAACAAAAATTAGGGGGTGGGCTGAAGAATGAGCGGTCAGTCCCTCAGCTGAGATATTAAATTTGAGTTCAGTAATATACCTCCTGAACTGTACATTTCTGCAGTGAAAAGATAGTTTGAAAAAAATTGGTGTTGATCTATATCAGTAATATGATCACTGGGAATTACTAGTTTCATTTTTAATCTGTTATGATGAATATCTTCTTAAAAATGCCTTTAAGGGTATCTGGACCTACTGACATTTCATGGAATTTAAGTGTTACAGTGATGGAAATTTTATTATGCCGCTGGTTTAGAGACGCAATTTGATAGGTTAGGTTATTTATCAGTTATTGCTTGCTTCACTTTCAAACTGCTACTTTTTTTTAAGTATGAGAAGCTTCAGTTGTTATTATGAAAGCGTAGAGAAATAGTGTGAACATGAACTGTCTTTTTAATGTCATGTTGAAAAGCTTCATATATAATGTTAGTTTTCTATAGGTACTCATGCCATAAAATTTATTTTAAAAGAAAAGGTGTCGTTTTCTTTTTAAACTAATGTCCTTACATGAATACTGAAGCATGATATGTGTGCGTGTTTTAAATTCCATTTGGGCTGTTAAATAACATGCCTATTTTGAGTTGCATTAAGAAGGGTTGTTTTTTCCCATTCTATGCTTTTTCCAGAATGCTGTTTCCCTACCTTACACTTCCAAACTACCACATATATATATTGCTGATTTTTTGATAGGTTTTTATCACATACCACTTCATCCAGGAAGTCTCCTTGCTCCTCCGTCTTGTCTGAAGATGACTCTTTTTGGTCTGAAAATTTTTAATACCTTTTTTTATACCTCTGTTATAACATCATAGTTACTTATATACATGTCTATTTAATCCCTAGTAGAGTATACCATAAGCCCCTGGTGGACATGTCTATGTCTCACTTATTTTTTGATTCTTCTTCTGCCCCTGCTCCCAGAATAACTCTCTGTTCTTGGGAAAGGTGTAGTATCTGCTGAATGCATAAGAAGGAGCCTAGAGTTACTTGGTGCAGCTGTAGAAGCTCGTGGATATACCCATGTCGGAACTTGATGATGCATAGTTTTTGGAAATTAATAAACAGGTAGAAACTCACTGGTGTCAGGTAAAACGTGTTATCAGTGAATTATTATTAAAGTATTTCTTAAAAAAAATATTTCTCTTGGATTCTTGGGAGAAAGAGAAAGTAAGTGGGGAATTAGTTCATCTCAGATTATTTGTATTTCCAGATAATATTAGAACAAAAATGTTAACTTAAATATGCAGAGGATTTTTGAGTTGTTTTGGTGCTAGGGAAAAAATGTGAAGTAGGAATGGTGGGTTTACAGGATTACTATAAAATCCCTTTGGAGGGATCTCTTTGAAAGTATACTGCTTGATTAATTTTATGTCAAAAATTAAATTTTTGAGTATATTAGTCAAGATAGAAGGAAGGGAAGAGTTAAGATTTCTCAGTTATACATAAATAAACCGAAATTAAACCAGAATAAATTGAGGTTACATTTTTCTAGGAAAATTTGACTTGTTAGGAGGGTCACCTTTATGGTTATAGATGCCCCTCCCTCCCACTTTAACTGATAAGCTATTGTCACATTTTTGTTGGCATGCACGGGTAGAGTCAGTAGTCTGTTTTTGGCAGTTCATTTCCCTTGGCAGTAGCATATGGATTTGTATAATTTTGAAATTTTTGTTTTAAGTAGTAATCATCATGACTTTGAACTTTTGTCCAAAGACATTTAATTTTGTATTACTTTTGATTAAGTTCTTTTAATTCAGCTTCGAATAGCAATGACTTTTATGTATTTGAAATGAAACCAAAGCTTGTGCTTTCTAGGAGTTACAGCCTAAAATACACACAGTATAAATATGCCAGAAGTAGGGAGTGTGTAGTCCATTAATGGTGTGTGTCTATGTGTGTGAATGGGGTGGGGCATAAACTGAGCTGGAGGGGAGGGGTGGAAGAAGTTACACTCTATTTACACAGAACCATTTTAATGAGTGACGGAGGATATGTTGTTTTGAAGTCTTTTCTGTTTATTATAAGCAATACATTATCTTTACAGAAGTTCAACATGGAAGTTTTAAGATGTGAAGAAAATGAAAGCATCACTTCCTAGATGTAATTTGCCAAGTGCTGTGTATTCTTTCAGGTTTTTTCCCCATGTGTATGTAATGTTCTGTATTATGAGACCTTAATATGCTCTTCTGCTGTTCCTAGTTGATGTTTTTGAGCTACTTTTGTCATTTATAGCTACATAGTATTCCACTTATGAAAGAAGACAGGTGGGTTTCCCTTGTGGTTGAGATGGTAAAGAATCTTCCTGCAGTGTGGGAGACCCAGGTACAGTGTCTGGGTCCAGAAGATCTGGAGAAGGGAATGGCATTCCACTCCAGTATTCTTGCCAAGGGAATTCCACTGACAGAGGAGCCTGGCAGGCTACACTCTGTGGGGTCACAAGGAGTCAGACATGACTGAGTGACTAACACTTTCACTTTGTTTGATCAGTTTATGGCCACTTCTGTTTTGTCTGAAAAACAAAGCTGTAGTGAATTATTTGAGTGTGTATTTGTGCAAATAAGCTTTGTAGTATAAATTTGTAAAGGGAGTTGCAGTTAGATGAACAGTGTAGCTCTGGATGGGTGTTGTCCCAATATATGGCATGCCCTAGACTTCCCTGGTGGCTTAGATGGTAAAGCGTCTGCCTACAATGTGGGAGACCTGGGTTGGGAAGATCTCCTGGAGAAGGAAATGGTAACTCACTCCAGTATTCTTGCCTGGAAAATCCCATGGACGGAGAAGCCTGGTAGGCTACAGTCCACGGGGTGGCAAAGAGTCGGACACGACTGAGCGACTTCACTTTCACTTTCAGACTCTGACCAGCACTGAAAATTACTCTTGAAAATATTTTGTCAGTTTAAGAAGTGGGGAAAAAAGTGATTCTAATTAGCCTTTTATGAATCACTGTTGTTGTTGAACATTTTTTAAATAGAGGGAGTTGTATTTCTTTTAGAAATTATCTGCCTTTATTCTTGATTATTTTTTGATTGGATTATTGGTGTTTTTCGGTTCTTTACATATTAGGGTGTTTACATTTTTCATATTTGTGCACACCCCCTATCCCCCAGCCAAACTTCTGTAGTATTCTGTAGTCAGGTATAGCCAGCTGCAGTATTATGTAGTAAGTATTATTATCTGTAGTATTCTCTAGTATTGTTAACTATAGTATTTTGTCATCAGGTATAGCCCGCTACAGTATTGTGTAGTAAGTATTATTATCTGTAGTATTCAGTAGTAGTATCTGTAGTATTCTGTAGTCAGGTATAACCAGCTGGGATTGTGCTGGTTCTGTGACCTTGGACACATTACTTAACCTCTGTAAGCCTTAATTTCCTTGTTTGTAGAATGAAATGGAGATAATGTAAATGATATTTAGCATAGAGACTGGACAAGGCAAGTGTCTTCCTTACTGGGCTGTATAGGACTTCTGGGTTTCATGCTCTACTTAGACCTTCCTCACTCTAAGATGTAAAATATTCATCCATCTATTAAACTGAAGAAGCAAAGTGAGGAGTATTAAGTCTAGTGTGCCACTGCTTGTTTTAAAGAGGAAAACTAATGGATACACATTTGCTTTTATATCATTGAATGTTTATGAAAGAAAACCCAGGACACTGGTGTTGTTGATTGTTGTAGGAAGCAGAGCTAAGTGACAGAGGCATGTGAATGAGAGGAAGACTTGACTGGATACCTTTCTGCATTTTTAAAACAAAGAAGTCCTCAGATTTTAATTTTGAAAGGTTTCTTTTTCTCTTCACTTTTCTTTTCCTTTTTTTTTTTTAGAAAACTTTGAATTTTTGGGCTCCATCTGGAATTTTTTCTAGTATAGGAAATGAGGTAGACATATATTTTGGGGGGGATAGGAGGTGTGTATGTTTTTTCCCTGAAATAACCAGTTGTGTCGGCACCATTTGGTGAATAATCCAGCCTTTGCCCCAGTTACTAGATTTGTGCCTTTTATCATTTGCTAAATATACTTAGAACTTTTTCTTGGTCTCTTGTTTTATGTTATGATATTGTTTAAATTACTGTTTTATAGTTTTAATACTGATAGGGTTAGTCATCTGTTCATTGCTCTCTTTTTTTTTTTCAGACTTTGACAATTCTGGTCTGTGTATTCTTCTGGATGAACTTCAGAATCATTCTGTGAAGTTGAAAAAGAAATCTTGCTAGGTTTTTATGAATCGTGATTGGCAGTATTGAGTTATGGGCTAATTTTAGGAAAATTGACACCTTGTGTACTTCCTGTTATAGGAGTTATAGGAATAACTCTTATCCTGTTATTCAAATGACTTATGTTCTTCAGTAGATTTTCAAATTTTCCTTCAAATAAGTTTGCACATTTCTTATTTCTTTTGTCCAACAAATGTAGTAAGGAATCAAGCAGAGAGTTTATATTCTAGTGGGGGAAGTAGCACAAATGAATGCATTTCACATTATGATTAGCCTATAAAGGAACACAAGGGTAACTGGAGGGTGGCTGGGATAGGGCTTTCTGAGAAGAGGGCATTTGAAACTGAGACCTAAGTTTGAGGAGTCCTAGGCCCCACGGCGGGCCAGGAAGAGCATTCCAGGCCGACAGTACAGAAGGACAAAGGGCTGAGGCAAGACGGGGCCTGGCACCTGTGAGAGGCTGGAGGGAAGCTCGAGTTGCGGTCTCCTGAGCAGTCAGGGAGGAAGAGGCCAGTCATCGGGGGCTCCTGGGCCACTGTGAGGAGTTCCGGTTCTGTCTGTAGTGAATCGCAGCCCACAAGGAGTCTTGAGCAGGAGAGTGACATGTTCTGATTGATGGTTTAAAAGACATTTAGCTTTTTTTTTTTTTTTTTTTACATTTGGCTTTTGAGTGGAGAAGTGTGGTTAGGAGTTTCTGCAGCTGGAGATGAGACTAGGGGGAGTGGGGCTGGAGAAGCTTGGGAGGCTGTGGGTGGGGGCATGAAAGAAGGGTTAGGGCTTGCTGTTGGAGTGGGTGTGTTGAGAGCTAAGAAAGAACTGTTAGGTGGGGAGCCATGTGGGAGAAGAAGAGATGGCCGCTACCTTCACAGGTCTCTGGTTTTGTTTATTTTTTGTTCGCATTTTTTTGGCATAGAATTCAGTACATTTACGGAGAAGGCAATGGCAACCCACTGCAGCACTCTTGCCTGGAAAATCCCATGGACGGAGGAACCTGGTAGGCTGAAGTTCATGGGGTCACGAAGAGTCGGACACGACTGAGCGACTTCACTTTCACTTTTCACTTTCATGCATTGGAGGAGGAAATGGCAACCCACTCCAGTGTTCTTGCCTGGAGAGTTCCAGGGATGGGGAAGCCTGGTGGGCTGCCATCTACAGGGTTGCACAGAGTTGGACACGACTGAAGCGACTTAGCAGCAGCAGCAGTACATTTAAGTCAGTTTCTCATTTACCCTACTTTCTTTTAGCATCTACCTTAGAAGTTGTTTGTTAGCCCTGTTTTGTGTTGCTTCCTAACCTTTACAGCCTCTCTTAGTGGGAGGCAGCAAAAAACGTGATCTTTAAGATCACCCTGAGATAGGAAACTGTCACGGGGAAGCTCCTCAGCCTCACCAGAGCTTCACTCAGGAGAATTGTGGAGCTCATGGTGTAGGTGAGTGCACGCTTGCCACTCCTCGTGCTCTGCCTGTGATGCGACAGAGGCTTGATAAGTGGCCACTTTACTACTCTCCTTCAGAGTTGTCATCTTGATTAATCCTGGTCAAGCAGCTAAAGTTAAAGTGAAAGTGTCTGATCTCAAACCTCTGTTTTTTGTGTTAATGGAGGAGAGGGTTGCAAATAGTTGTCCATTTTGACTTTGAAATATACTCATTTTCACTGTAGGAGTGAATGTTGTCAATTTAGAGAATTAGGTCAGTATAGTGCAGCCACATGGCAGAGTCCTCAGCTCCCCAGTGCTGTCTCCTGCCCCTCACTGCCTGGGGAACCTTTTCCCTTCTCGCCTTAGTAGGGATAGAGTAGTGGTGGTGTTTTCGTTTAAGAATTATTTATTGAACAACTGGAATCTAAGATTAATGAAATGATTATGCCCATATTAATGCGTTCCTCTCAGTGCTTTACTTTGTTGGGCGTAGGGTAATCTAAACTAAAAGGTCTTTTGCTTTAGCTCCCCTTCATCTGTCTTCAGGTGAGATGTCATTATGTTAGAGAGGCCAAAAATAAAACACCATGTTAATGGCATTCCCCTAGAGTAGCTTCTTTACCTAGAGGAAAGAATGTTCTAGATTATTTTACAGGAGAAATCCTCTTCGGTTGGGCACCAATGACAGAGCTCACTGGGATGGTTTCTAGCTGTCTTCTCTCCTGGAGGCTGGACCGGAGATAGGCTCAGATGGGCTTTCTCAGAGGTGGCTGGGTACCCCAGGGGTCCATCTTAGCCTCTCCTTGCCTAATGTGCATTTGGAGTTGGACTAGCTGAGCTGCTTTGTGAGAATCAGCGATACCGGATTTACCTCAGTTTAGTATCGGCGTCTGTGGTGTCATAGAGGTCATTCCCCTCTGCCACACTTCTGTATCAGAAAGTGTTATTTGATCCTTTAAGAGAAAATTGAATTGTGTACACTATAGGGTCCTTTATCTGCTTTGGTGAAATACGGACTTCACCTCTCTTGTGACCCTTGGTGAAGTCATTCTTGCTCATCTGAAGAGGCGTCTGCAGTCCTGCCACAGCGAGGTATATTTTTAGCACTTTTTCCAAGATAGCCGAGGCCACCTTGAAAACCTATCCAAGTACGTTTTGGTTATGCAAAGATTGTAGGCCAAAAGCCAGGAGTTCCTGGGGAGAAGGAATTTTTTTTTTTTTTAGGGTTGCATTTGGAATCTAATTTTGCAAGATAAGTTTCCTGTTGAGTCAGTTTTTGTGTTTGTGAGTGTGTGTCTTTATTACATTAGTATGGGAAGATTCAAAGGAAATGTAAATAGACTGACTTCATTTTACTGTATTTTATTACCTGTTTGGGAAATATTGGAGGCTAGTACTAAATTTCTCTCTAAAATTCAGATAAAATGTGCTTCTGTCACTTACTTACACAATGACATCTAGTTTTATTTTCACCCTAAAATACAGTTAAATGTATTGATATGAGGGAGTTGGACATAAAACCTTGACCAGGTTTCTTAAACATTTCACAGAATTTTTACAGTCCCTGAATCAAGCATGTAACTGAGTTAAAGAGTTTTGAAGCTAGGGACTGAGCTTGAAATTGGAAACTGCCATTTAAAGTTTTTCCTTCCGCTTCAGCCTTCACTTTCAACCAGATTCTTTTATTTCAGTTGTTTGCAAACTGTCAAGTGTTCTGTGGAAGGTGTCTTGGTGAGCCAGGACTGGAGTGAGGGTCAGAGGCGGGACGGGGATGAGGAGGCTGAAAAGAGACCTAGTTTCCCTGTTCTCTCTGAATCCGAGTATTTCTTCTTTGGGTATTTCTACATTTGGCTTCCATGTAAGGTTTTGAGGAGACAGTGCTGGTTAGAAAACAAAGAGGTCTGAACTATTGCTGTACATCTCATGGATCAGTTTTGAGGAAGGAGGTCAGCTCATAGAAGGCTGCAAGTTGCAATTGTGACCAGAGGTGGGGCCCGTTTGACCCGTAAATTTGTATCTGGTAAGGGCTGATCTCTAGTTTTCTTGGTGTTCTGTTACCCACCTGTGTTGGGTCAATAGTAACTGACTTTGTTTATAAAGTATTTCAAGTTAAACTTCACTAAAACCACATCAGAAAACTAGGATGTCACGAAGGATTGGTTATGATAAAAGGGAAACACGGACCAATTATTTTACATACATCTGAATATGTGTTGTACTCAGGACTCACCATTGCTGGAAATTAAAACAACTTCAAAACAACACCATACAGCATAGATTTCTCGTCATGTAAGCCATTGTTGGAAAAAAGTTTGGATGACCTTGAGCTAAGATCTTTTCTTTTGCGTCTCCATTCCATTTATAGCTTTATTTACTTGGGTTGTCTGAGTTGGAAGGAGAGCTCGGAGAGCTCAGAGACCTCAGATCTCATAAGCAGGGGTGCAGATCAGAATTACTTGGAAAACAAAATATTTGTGAACATTCATACAGTGAAATGCATTAGAGCAGTAGAAAGAATGAAGGTCTTTATGAACTCATGAAAATGATTGTCAAGATGTGTTAAGATCTTATGTTATAAGAGCAAGATATTGGACAGTTTACATATCCACCATGGTCCTATTTATGTAGGAGGCAAAGTGTGTGTGTGTGTAGGCATTTGTAAAGGAGACTTCAGAAACTACCAACTTTGGTTGCCTTCTGGGGTCAGGGGTGAGAAGGAGATTTTCCCCTCTGTATTCTATGGTGCTTTGAGAAACTCTGAGATCGTGCGTATAATATATATTCCCCAAAACCAAACCAAAACAACCTCCCCTGTCCCTGGCGGGCTTTTCCGCTTCCACTGGCAAGTACAGGTGTATTCGAGGAGAGCACTGCCCAGGCGGTCTTAAGGGTGGTCCTATCATACATTTTAGCTCCTCAGAGTAGCTCACTCCCTGTGAGAAAGCAGCACAGCATCACAGGAAACACTAGCTTCTCCCATTTTTGCCATTGATGATTGTGATATAGAGAAATTTTTAAATTTCTCTGTGCTTTCAGAGTCCTTATCTGTAAAAAGCATTGTTAGTTGGGTAAACCTGAAAACCTCCCAATTCTTAGATTTTCTATCTTTCGTCCCTTGGACCTTGGCGGGAGCAGGCAGGAAGCAGTCAGCTGGCTCTTGCCATCTTCTGACCCATTCTGATGATTAAGGTGCATGAAAGTGAAAGTGAAGTCGCTCAGTCGTGTCTGACTCTTTGCGACCCCATGGACTGTAGCCCACCAGGCTCCTCTGTCCATGGGATTCTCCAGGCAAGAACACTGGAGTGGGTTGCCATTTCCTTCTCCAGGGGATGTTCCCGACCCAGGGATCGAACCCAGGTCTCCTGCAATGCAGGCAGACGCTTTAACCTCTGCACCACCAGGGAAGCCCAATGTATGTTTAAAAGATTTAAGAAAGTGTAAAAGGGGAATGTAGAATATTTTTAAAGTTTGGGGTAGAAAAGGTCTTCGGAAAGATGAAATGAGTTGAGAAGGCCAAAAGAAAATGTTTGTACCATGAAGGTCACACATATGGCCAGCAGAACCCCATGGCCTCGGTCACCTTCTCCCTCACTCTTCCTCTGCCTCCTCGCTTTGCCTTAGGGTTTCTCTAGTTTCTCTCCACTAAATGCTCTGGTCTTTTCAAGGCTTGGGCTCAAAAGTCATCTAGAATATAATGTGTTACCCAAACTGGAACAGTCTTGAGAGGGAAATGGAACATGGTTAATAACTGCACGGGGACAGTAGTTGTAAGTTGGGTGTTTCAGAAAATTGGGGCATGTGGTCATCCTGGCTTTTTACCTGCCAGGCATGTCTCCCTTCCCCTTCTCCAATCCTATCTTATTTATAACACTTTATCTTAGTGCTTGTGGTTACTGTCTGTGTCTCCTCAAAATAAGATGGCCTGTCTTGGTCCCGTTCTGTGCCTGCATTTAGAGCAGTGCTGACAGAGTATACAGCTCAGTAGATGTTTGCTGAATATGTACATGATGTTTCTGCCTTTAGCCTTAAATTCTTGTGAAGATATGATAGACATACATGAAAAATCAAGTGGTAGTGGTGTATACAAATTATACTTTTATAAAACAAAATGTTCTCATAAGAACTTTTTTGTGTCATGTTGTAAGTAAAATTTTTCATTAGCTAAACTTTAAAAAAAAAACTTACTTTTGACTGTGTCAGGTCTTGGTTGTGGTGCGCTCTCTCTGCAGTTGCAGCAGGTGGGCTCTCTATTTGAGGCATGTGGGCTTAGTTGCCCTGCAGCATGTAGGATCTTAGTTTCCTGACTAGGCATCGAACCTGCTTCTCCTGCGTTGCAAGGATTCCTAACCACTGGACCACCAGGGAAGTCCCTCATTAGTTAAACTTTTAGCAAAACAAATTTCTAAGCTCTTGTATATTTAGGGCAGCTCCTTGAGAACCTGCCTCAAGCATTCATCTTGGATATGTCTATTGAATAACCAAATGCATTCCTAGAAGCCTAGAAGCCGAGTTACTGTGGTAGAGAATGTGCATATTTTCAGGGCTGATACTGCACAAATTGCTATTCTTCTTTATTTATTTATTTTTTTTGATTGGGATATGTGGTTTATTGTTTTTTTTTTTTAATTTTAGTTTTTTATTTTTTAAATTTTAAAAGCTATTCTTCTTTAGAAAGCAGTCTGTACCCAGTTTACCAACACACCAGTCATGTTGTGAAACAGTACCTTTTCCTCCAAACCCTCACCAACACTAGGCATTATTTTTTAAAATATTTTGCCAGTTTGTTTTACTTTTCTTGTCTTTGTTCAGGTTGCCTTCATTAATTTTATTTCTTTTGTTAATCCCATAATTCTGTCATGTTTTCATGTTTTATATTTCCATTGTGATCATTTTTTCTGATTTTCTTATATATATATCTCAGTATATCTAAGCAGCTGCTAATCTACTTTCTGTCACTATAGATTTGGCTGTTCTGGACTTTCATATGAAAGGAATCACAGTCATTTATGATTGGCGTCTTATACTTAGCATTATGTTTCAGAGTTTGTTCAAGCTATAGCTTGTATCATGCTTTGTTTTTTTTTTCATGGCAGAATAATAATCCCTTTTGTGAATATACCCGATTTTATCTATCAGTTCCTCATCAGTTGATGGACCTGACATTTAGAGTATTCCAAGGTTTGTGTAGTTATTTGGGGACTTAGGCTGAGATCTTGTGATACTAAGATGTAAACACTTACTCCACCTGTATTAAGCAAAGAGCACTCACTGTGAGACTACGTAGGCAGTTGAACAGGAATCCAGGGAGAAGGAAAGAAGCACAGTACCTCTTCCTGGGAGCTGATTCTGGAGCACAGTGCCTGAGGAAGTTTCTGGTGTGTCTTGGGGGCACCCCTGCTCTCTGCATCCTGTTCTGGCCCGTGTCTAGGCTGACGCCCTCTGCTCCTCTCTTAACTACTCTGACATGTCCTTTGGCTCATCTTCACTCCCACTCTGACCACTTTGCAATAACTGACCTTCTCAGTTCAGATACCTGGAGGAGAATCTGATTGGTACAACCCTGCCCCGTAGAGTGGTTCACTTGACACAAACATTGAGTTGAAGCCACCCTTTGACAGGGCCAGGGCCTCTATGAGGAGTCAGGGACCTGGCGTGACCCACCTCTGTGGCTGTCAGTCAGTCTGGAGACAACCTAATTCTCTAGGCCAGCGACCATCACACTTGCTGGTCTCATGAGTCCTTTTATACCCGTGAAAATTATTTGGGACTCCAAAGAGCTTTTGCTTATGTGGATTATATATGTTGATATTTACCATATTAGCTATTAAAATGGGGAAATTCAAAACATATTTATTTAAAAATAATATAAGCCCAAATGTTAATGTAATGTATTTTCCAAAGTAAAACAAAGTTTGAGAAGAGTGACATTGTTTTACATTTTTGCAAACTTCTTCAGTATCTGAAAAGAAGATTGCTTGATTCTCATTTCTTCTTCTGTGTTTTAGTCCTGTGATAGGTTGTTTTGATGGAAGCTTATGAAAAAAAGCTAGCCTCATATAGATATGTATTTGGAAAAGGGAAGGGTATTTTAATAGCCTTTTAAGATAACTGTGGGTATTCTTTGATATCATACCCAAACCAGACAAGTGGTAAGGTTTTGAAGGTTAGTTACTGTGTAGAATTTGAAACCATATCAGTAAACCTTTCATATTCTGTCACAATAAACATTTATTGGTTTGTCTTGCAACTTACTGTGGTAAAATGTTTTGACTTCAAATGTTTTATTTATGCATAATCTTGTAATTCTGTTTGGGTCATTTGGAAAATACTGATTCACTGAGTTCTACAGATCTTTACATTTCATTGCGTAATATCAAAACCTCAACATTTGTTAATATCACCACCAATCTTGCTGAAAAGTCTTTAAATGTGGGGAAGCTGTCAGGCTAATGGTGGCAGATACAGGTTTGTTGAAACTCTAATTAAAGAGAAAAGGGGGCAGTAGTTTTCTTGAAGTGATAGGCTCTGTTTTTTCTTCCTTGAAAGCTTTTCTATCCCTAGTGTCTTCTTAGGCTGACATTTTGGGGCCGAATTATTGAATAAAGACAATTATTTCCTCTGCACAAACAACCTTATAACTTTCCCTGAATCCTTTTAATAATTGACTTTTTACAGTTTTACAGCCATAGATTTTTGTTTTTGTAATGTTTAATATTTGTGTCTCAGATCATTATTGAAAGAAAGGTATTTACTGAGCTGCTGCTGTGTGCTGGCTCCTGAGTTAAGATTTTATGTGTTCACTTTATGTAGCTACTGGTTTTATTTGTGATATGTTAAAGAACCTTCTTTTCAGTATAGAGGAAAAGACCCATTGCTGGTTTTAAAGCCCTTGTAACTTCTGTTATATTGAGTAAGTAGTAATATATGGGAGAAAGCTTTACTGATAATAGTGGTTTTATTTATGCAGGTATGGTTATAAGTTATTAGAAGCACCCTTGGTGCATTAGTTCTTATCGTTTCTGTTTTTTCCCCATCCTGTACAGGTGATTTCCCAGATGCATGATTGTTTGTTGCACTTGATCTCACAACCTGGTGAGGACATCCTTACTGATAATGTCAAGTTCAGGTTATCCTCCCAACCAAGGAGCATTCAGCACAGAACAAAGTCGGTATCCTCCCCACTCTGTTCAATATACCTTTCCCAGCACCCGTCACCAGCAGGTAAGGAACAGATATTACGCAAATTGCGTATATATTCTATGTTTCTCTCTACTTTTCCTATGTAATACATTTGTTGATCAGAAACCAAACACAATTATATATATGTGTGTGTTTGTGTATATATAATGGCAGGAACCATTCTCAAAGATTAAGGATTAATTATATTTATCTTCTTACTGTGGCTTTATGCCAGATTCCAGGAGTTGGCCATGTCTCTGCTTCTGATGGTAGGAGTTGTTGATAGAGTGTCAATGACCTAGAGTTTCTAAGTTAAGACCTATGTTTATGCGCCAGGTTCTGGTTGAGCATTAAGCTGGATGGAAGACTTGGTGTCTTCAGTGAGAGCCAGGTCTCGAGCTTAGATTTTGTATATGTGTGTTCATGTAGCTACTGGTATTATTTGTGACCTGTTAAAGAACTTCTCCCTTCTTGAGAGATTTGATGGTAGGAAGATGAGTTTGTGTGATTATTTTACCTTGTGAAAAAGATGAAATTACCAGCTTGAAGCCAGCCAGTGTGTAAGCTTTGAAAAAAGAGATGGGAAGAGATGAAATGGTCATTAGTTTCATGTTTTTTGCAGATGCCCTTTTTGGTTGAAGAAGTCACTCTCTACTCTTCGCTGAGGTTCTTAACCGTGATTAGGTGTTGGCTTTGGGTTGTGTGTCCTTACTGCCTCAGTGCTGTTCATCTGATTACTGATTTCCTAGTGTATTGTTGCTGCTGCTGTTTTTAAATCAACTTTGGGTTTAGTTTATATATAATAACATTTCATTGTATGTGTACATTTTAACAGCTTCATACACCTATAAGACTACCACCAAAATGAAGAGAGAGAGCATTTCTGCCACCCCGGGAAGTTCCCTTATTCCCTGTCCAGCTCAGGCCCCCTCCCCCACCTCCTACAGATCTCAGCTCCCAGGATACCCATCTGCTTCCCATCACGACAGATTCCCTTTGTCTTGAATTTCACATAAATGCTTTTGTCAGTGGCTTCTTTTCTGTCTCATAGTTTTGAAATATATCTGTGTTCTGGCACATCTTGGTAATTTCTTTTTATTGCTGGATATGGATATACCACAATTTGTGTATGTATCCAGTCACTTAGTTTTCAGTGTACAGGTCATGAACCTCTTTTGTCACATTTATTCCTAAATATTTAGTATTTTTGTTGGGTTGTAACTGGTGCTGCTTTTTAAATTTCAGTTTTCAGTTCACTGCTGCTATGTATATTAATCTTCTGTCCTACAAAATTACTTGTTACTTCCTGCTTTTTTATGAATGCCCCAGGATTAACTGTGTAGATGATACTGTAACCTGAGAATAAAGACAGCTTTGCTTTTCTGTTTTCACACTAGGTGTCTGTTCTCCTTCTTACTTATTGCACTGGCTAGAGGCCTGCCCCCCCACCCCCCCCGACCCCTGTTCCAAGTTGAGTAGAAGGTGAGAGTGGACCGTTCTTGCCTGGTTTCTGATCTTAAGAGGAGAGCTTTCAGCCTGTTAGGAGTGTTAGCCTGGGAAATGTTTCCTTCCCCTGTATTTTCTTTTTAAAAAAAAACTAAAAATAATTTTATCTGTTTATTTTTGGCTATGCTGGGTCTTTGATGCTGCATGGGCTTTCCTCTAGTTGTGGCAGATGGGAGCTACTTTCTAGTGGTGGTGCACAGGCTTTTCACTGCAGTGGGTTCTTTAGTTGTGGAGCATGGGCTCTAGGGCACGAGGTCTCAGTAGTTGTGGTTCCCAGACTCTAAAGCACAGGCTCAATAGTTGTGGTACATGGGCTTCAGTTGCTCTGGGGCATGTGTGGTCTTCCCAGACCAGGGATCGAACCCACGTCTCCTACATATTGGCAGGTGGTTTCCTTGCCACTGAGCCACCAGGGAAACCCTATCCGCCACTTCTGAACTTTTGTCTTCTAGGGTATCTACTAAATGTCTTCTGTATTCAGTGAGGTTTCTTGTCTCTGGCCGGAGGAAGTTCGAATGAGCTTTGGCCATGTGTAGGGCTTCCCTGGTGGCTCAGTTGGTAAAGAATCCACCTGCAATGTAGGACCTGGGTTGGGAAGAACCCCTGGAGAAGGGAATGGCTACCCACTCCAGTATTCTGGCCTGGAGAATTCCATGGACAGAGGAGCCTGGCAGGCTACAGTCCATGGAGTTGCAAAGAGTCAAACAGGACTGAACGACTTTCACTTTCACTGGCCCTATGGGAGCTCTGGGAATTGCTTGTTTTATCATTCCAATAGTTCTTTCTTCGGAAGTTGTTCTTGGTCCAGCCTTTTAAAGACAGGACTGTGCTTTCCTTATGCATTACAGATTGGAATTCAGCCAAGCACTTAAGGGAACCCAAATTCATATTTCAGGAAATCATTCTCTAACTCCCTTGGTGATTTGGTTCCAGATTTGTTTTCCTCTGAACTTGGAATATGTATTTGTCTGTTTTGTTCTATTCAGTGTTACTGATGAGAAGTCTTTTTATTATGATCTTTCTTACTTTGTAGGAAACCAAGTTTTTTTTTATTATGACTGATAGTTTTCTATCGTTGGTTTTCTAAAATTCTGATATGTCCAGTATGGTTTAATGTTTAAAGTATGTTCAACTTTTCTCTTAGGCCCTTTGAAACCTGAGGAGAGGACTGAGTCCTTTCTAACTTCTGAGAAATGCTGCTTTTTTATTTCTTAGAATATTGCCTCTCACCTGTGGATGGATACTGAATGTTAGAGCCTTTTACTGTAGCTGAGATTTCTAACGTTCCTTCTGTAATTCCTTTATCTTTGTGCTCTACTGTGTTCTGAGAAAATTCCTCAGTGCTGTCTTTGCCTGTATTTACCCTTTACATGTGTCTGTTCAAAAAATAAAAACACCCACCTAGAATGAGGGAAACTGTTACTCTTAACTAGTGTGCTGATCCTCTGGGCCTCTGTTTCTTCGCTTGTAACTATACATGGATTTAACTAGATGGCTTCTGTGACCCTTCCAGCTTATCCATTTTAAATTTAAGATAGGGATACTTTTTAGGATTTCATATTGCACACATGGGTTTGAGGTCCTATTAAGTAAATAATACAGATTAGGAATTACTGTGATTCGTTATTAGAAGAATAAATCAAACACAGGTTGAACACGAAATTTCATTTTGAATTCTTTTGAGTGATACACAATTAATGTTGATTGTTTTAGGTTATGGGAAGAGAATTAGGTCAGTGAAGCATTGCAATCACCATTGCTGCTTCTTCCCATGCTTATTGGACCATAACTGCCTTTGTACACTTGCCCTTGCTTTGGTTGCATGGTGCCTTTTGCTTGTTGGTTAATAATTAATGTGTGACTATTTTACTACCAGGAGTTTGCAGTCCCTGATTACCGTTCTTCTCATCTTGAAGTCAGTCAGGCGTCACAGCTCTTGCAGCAGCAGCAGCAGCAGCAGCAGCTTCGCAGGAGGCCTTCCCTACTTTCAGAGTTTCACCCGGGTTCTGACAGGTAACAGGTTCTCTTCTGTGTTTTCACCCAGGACTGAACTTGGGAAGTATGTGGAAACTCCACACGTGTGTCATTTATTTTATTACTTTCAATTCAGTGTTATATTTAGTCTTAATAGTCTTATTAACCAAGCTGTGATTAGTCATTTACAGTTGTATTTTGAGTGCTTTTATATTTGTTGACCTTTTGGAGTAGTTGTCAATAATAGTTTATAAACTCTTAAAACCTTGTTTCCAGAATTCAGAGTTAATGCTGTGCAGACGGAAGTCCGATAGACCTAGATTTGAATCCTGGTCAGCTCTTGGGGCCTTGGTCACATTATATAAGCTGGTGTTCTCAATTCACCCTACATATTAGGAGCACCTGGGGCAGTTTAAGAGCTTGATACCCAATCTTATCTCAGAATAATTAAATTAGTCCCTGGGATTAGGCCCAGGTCTTTCTTATTCACAGCCAGGGTTGCTAGTCAGTGATTTAGACTCCTCAGACCTTAAATTTCTACCTGTAAAAATGAGGATAACAAGACATTGTCTGCAAAGGATAGTGGGTATTTTGTCAGCTGATGTTGGTCTCATCCATATCAGATACTCATTCTCTCCAGTGTCCTTACTGTCTCTGTGGTCTTTTACTCAATTCCATGCCTCCCTGCCCCGTGTTTTTTTTCCCATTCTCACTTCTAAAGTATTTTGAAATATAACTGCCTTTAGTAAATCACCTTTCTTGAGTCCTTGTTTTAGCAGTTTCATAAAGAACCTGATTTCCTATTTTAAAAAGTATGTTTATTGTTTAGGTTTTAAGATGATAAAAAGTTTGAAATTATTCAGCCATGTTTAAAATCATTGTAAAATGTATTTCTTGGCGAAGATTATGGAGAGAAATCAGATCACTCTCCTCTGCTGTCTAGCAAATATACGAAGATAGTTTTTTTTTAAGAAAGGGCTAAAAATGCACCCTGCCCATAAAGAAGGAAAGGATACAGCCACTGCCATCAACTTGGAAGAGTGGCATTCAAGGAAGAAATAAGAAGAATCTTGCACAGCTTGGCCTACTAATTCCTGCTTCTACTGTCAAAGAAGCAGTGTTGAAGAAAGAAAGGTTAGTACGGTCCTAGGATTTCTCATGATTGCCCCTGATTTGGGATAATGCAAGTGGAGGTGGTAATGTGGTGATCGGTTGACTTAGGAATCCTCATTATGCCATCCTGTGGTAAGGATAGTTATAGGTGCCACTTTGCAAAGTGCTGAGCCAGAGCCTTCAAAACTGGTGACTGGTGGAGCCAAGGCTAAGGATCATAGCCCCAGTTGAGTTTTCCCCTGACTCGCCCCATTTCTCTTGTTTCCTCAGGCTGTAGAGAATTATACAGAAAGCCATATCCAGTCCTCCATCTGTAGATAAACGCATACCAGGCAAGGTGGAGATGAGCAAGGAAACTGCACCCCCCCCCACCCCGCCCCATTCTTTATCACACAGTGAGTCTGTGTAAGGCTGCTCATAGTCTGCCTGAGCAGGAGGGTAAAGGATGTTGTGAACGAGGAAAGCATTCTCCTGAAAAGGAAGACTCAAGCAATGCACTGTTCCAAAAACAAAGACCCTTGTGTGTAAAGAAGACGAAAAACAAAGAACATGCCCCATGAATGCTGTGCACTTAAGAACTTAATAATGAAGTATTTAAAAACAAAGTAAGACAACTGTATCAGATAAAGTGAGGTTGGACATTCCTTTACCCCCAAGGCCACATTTTAAATTCTGTATATAAAGTGAAAGGGAACAAGGGATAAGATAGATGTGGCTGCAAGTCAGACCTTTGTTCTGGAAGAAAGGTCTTGAGATGATCAGAGTGAAGGCAGAAGAAAAGGACAGAGAGATCAAAGCAATTAGAAAGAGGCAGATAAATACGAAGGGCAAATTAAAATCATCCAACATGTCATAAGCACATGTATTTCCTAGGTGGAAAAGCTAGTAAGGGAAAGGAAATGATACTCATAATTAAAAAAACAAAAACCACCTTTTTTCCCCTTTAACATGAGGGAAGAAATCTGTAGGTTGATAGGACATATCTTGCTCCAGAAAAAATTTGCGCAGGATGATCAGTACTGAGACAGATCCTGGTTGAATTATTATTAAAGTTTAAGGATAAGTAAAAGAATCAGGAATCTAGCAAGCAGAACAAGTCCTTAATAAGAGAAAAGAATCTGACAGAGCAATAGCTACAAAGTTCTGAGGAGAAGAAACTGAGATCCAAAAATATTATATCAGACATGTTTAAAAGCAATAGGCAGACATTTTTAGACCTGAAAACACTGAGTATTTAAAGCTTCTTGAAGAATTTCTCAGAGATGGAACCCAGTTGAATAAGGAATGGAAGCCATGGTCAAAGGATTACAGTAGCCATGAACCCATTCAAGTGAGGGTCCATATGAGACATCTCCCAGAATCATGGAATCATGGTTCCTTAGCGGATGTTAGTACTAAATCTTGACAAAGTAAAATAATGTAAGTGCCCCAAATCAGAGATATGATAAGTATTGGAAGAATGTTTAAAGATATGCATTTGAAAAGTGTGCCTGAAGTGATTTGATGAATTCTAAAAAGGAAAACAAGTTAAAAAAAAATTCTTCTTCTCAGTGCTTTTCATAATTATTTTCCTTACCCTTTTCACTTTCACCCTTTAGAAAGAATTTTTAAGGAACTGATTTCTTGCATTAAAGGAATATTTAACTGGAATGTAGTAATTCCTTCCATTTTTAAGCCTTATTTCAATTTTTTCTCATATATGTATCTGTATAAAATAAACCAAATATTCTGTATTTTAAAAATACTCTGTGATTCTTCTGTTTTATTTTTACCTGTATGTCCATATATCCGTATGTAGAAATAAATGATGTCTGGTAATGAAACTCACCCCTGATTACAGCTATTGTTATGTAGTGGGATTTGGGGTGATTTGCTACTTAGTTCTGTTAATATATTCCTGGAATTTTTTTGTTAGCAAATGTTTATTATTTTATAAACACAGCACTTACAAAAAGAGTTATTTCTGTGTGAATATCATTTATCATGTTTTCTAGATTTTATTGGAAAAATTAGCCCAGAAGGGAATGGCAGTCCACTCCAGTATTCTTCCCTGGAGAATTCCATGGACAGAGAAGCCTGGCAGGCTACAGTCTGTGGGGTTGCAAAGAGTCGAACATGACTGAGCGACTAACACACAACACTTGGAGTATTTGGAGAGTATTTGGATGTTTAATTAAGTAGGTACAGAACAACTGAGGTAGTTTCAGATACTATAAAATATTCTCTGAAATTCAGAGAATCCAGAGAGGTCAACTCATATTTATACATATTAAAATTTAAGTGAAATTAATTTTGTTTTGGACAAGAGTCTCCCTCAGCTGGGAATAAACACAATAAATTATAATTCTGATTGATCTTCATGGGCCAGTATTTTAAATAGCTATGAACTTTATATTACCCCAAGTGAAGGTTTATTACAATAAAAAATGCATTTGATAAATTCGCTTTAAAGCTATTTAAAGATGGTACTAAGAGATGTTGCTGCTGCTGCTAAGTCGCTTCAGTTGTGTCCGACTCTGTGCGACCCCATAGACAGCAGCCCACCAGGCTCCCCTGTCCCTGGGATTCTCCAGGCAAGAACACTGGAGTGGGTTGCCATTTCCTTCTCCAATGCATGAAAGTGAAAAGTGAAAGTGAAGTCACTCAGTTGTGTCCGACTCTTAGTGACCCCATGGACTGCAGCCCACCAGGCTCCTCCGTTCATGAGATGATGAAAATCTGTAAAATGTAGGAAATTTTAAAGTTAAGAGTCTGCAGAGATATTTTAGTGTGAAATCTGGTGGAGTTTTTTTTTTTTTTTGGTTGTTTTGGAAGTAGTACATTTTATCTTTCTTTTCATCAATTGATAGCTATTTGAGTTGTTTGCACTTTGTGACTGTTGTGAATAATACTACTGTGAACATCCAAGCACAGATTTTTCTTTGGCTGTCTATATACCCCTTTATACTCCACGTGCATGCTTCAGTCGTGTCTGACTCTTTGTGACCCCATGGACTGTAGCCCACCAGCCTCCTCTGTCCATGGGATTCTCCAGGCAAGAATCCCAGGGTGGATAGGGGATCTTCCCCACCCTGGGATTAGACCCTTGTCTCCGTCATCTCCTGCGGTGGCAGGCAGGTTCTTTACCACTAGTGCCACCTGGGAAGTTCCATATGCCCCTTTTCTTGGTCACATACTAGGAGTGGAACTCCTGGATTAGGTGCTGGCCCCTTTTGTTTGCCATTTGGAAAACTACCAGACTGTGTACAAAGTGGCCACGCCATCATACAGTATTAGTTTTTAGAAGGCAAATACTTTGTTAAAGATGCGCGTTTCATGCTTAACTCCCAATATAAAATTGTATTTGTTTTCACCAAGATTTTCATAGTTCATTTAAATTTTTTTCTGAAATTTTAAATGGTAAATTATATATTTATTTATGCATGAGTAGTTTTGTTGTAAAAGAATTGGCAAGCTGAAATGGGGAATAGTTTGATTTCTTGATGGAGTGAGAGCTTTCAATACTCTGTTTTTCTTATTGTCCTGTGCCCTGGCTTCCTGGGGTTCTCCTCCAGCTGTGGGTACACCTCACTCTCTGGCTTTGGTCAGTCTCCCAGGCAGAGTGGCTGGAGGTAAAATGTGATCCTTGAAAGTTAGTTAGCTTTTGTGGATCGTGTCCTGAACAGTGGTGCCCAGTTGTGGGGGACACAGCTAGGGACCCCAGAGGGTTGCATTTGCTTATGGAAGTTCCACACAAAATCTCCAAGTAGGCCAACAGCAGCCCTGGTTCTCAGTGCTGCATCCAGAGGCATGGCCTTTATCTGATTGCCCCTGGCTGCTCTGTGGAGGGTGGATTTGAGGTGGGTAGACTGAAGCAGAGAGAATGTGTCAGAGAGAGAGCTGGGGAGAAGGAATGTGGGCATCAGACAGGATACTACAGCCTTACCACATGCATGATTTTCAATTATCTCCTCCCATCTGTGGTTTGTCTTTTCAGTCTCATGATAGTGTTCTTTGATGTACTAAAATTTTTCATTTTGATGAAGTCCAGTCATCTACATTTTTCTTTTGTTGCCTTACCTTTGGTGTGATATCCAGGAATTCACTACCAAGTCCAAGGTCAGGAGATTTTCCCTATATTTTGTTTCTAGGAGTTTTTAAGTTTTGAATTTATAATCCATTATGAGTCCAACTTGATTGTTGTGTGTGTGGAAATTCCGTTCTCCAGCACTGTTTGTTGCAGAGATGGTCCTTGCCTTGGTGAGGCTGACTGAGAGATGTGAGAGTTTATTTCTAGGCTCTTAGTTGTATTCTATTGGAGAAGGAAATGGCAACCCCCTCCAGTGTTCTTGCCTGGAGAATCCCAGGGACGGGGGAGCCTGGTGGGCTGCCATCTATGGGGTCGCACAGAGTCAGACACGACTTAGCAGCAGCAGCAGCAGCAGTTGTATTCTGTTGGTCTGTAGGTCTGCCCTTCTGGCTGTACCATACTCTTGCTTATTTTATATTTGTAGTGAGTTTTGAAATTGCAAAGTGTGAGTTCTCCAACTTTATATATATATATATTTTCTACAGTTGTTTCGGCTGTTGGCAATCCCTTGAGATTCCACATGAATTTTTTTTTTTCTGCGCCACCTGTCTTGTGGGATCTTAGTTTCCTGACCAGGGATCCAACCCAGGCCCATGACAGTGAAAACACTGAGTCAACGACTGGACCAGTAGGGAATTCCCATCTCCATGAATTTTATGATTTTTTTTTAAAATGTCTCAAAAAAACTCTGTTGGGATTTTGCTGGAGATTGTGTTGAATGTATACTTAGCTTTGTGTAGTATTGTTATCTTAACAATATTGTCTTTCAGTGCATGAAAATGGGATGTCTTACTATTTAAATTTTCCTTAATTTCTTTTAGCAATGTTTTGTGATTTTCCAGTGTGTAAGTCTTGGGCCTCCATGGTCTAATTCATTCCTGTTTTATTCTTTTGGATGCTATTATACATGGAATTTTTTTGGGGGGGGGGGAATTGTTTTCTTAATTTCATTTCCAGATTATTCATTGTCAATGTATAGAAATACAGCTGATTTTTACATGTTGGTTTTTTAAAATCTCATAATTTCACCCTATTCATTTATTAGCTCTAACATTTTTTGTGGTTTCTTGAGAGTTTTCCACATATGAGATCATATCATTTGTGAATAGAAATACTTCTTCCTTTTCAGTTTGGATGCTTCTTTCTTTTTCTTGCCTAATATTCTGATAAGAACTCCCAATACGATATTGAATACAAGTGGCTAAAACTGTCATCCTTGTCTTATTCTTGAAACTTTCTATTGCAGTATTTTTTGTGATATCATTGTGAATTTTAAGGAGACAATGGGATCTTATGTCTTGAATCAAGATTTCAGATTTTTGAAGTATTATGAAATTATCAACCTCAGGGTTTGTTTTATCACCTATACTAAAAACAAAACGCCATGATTAACTTCAAAATGAAAAGTTGTTTTGTGAGATGTTCATTTAAACCTTGGCCACAAGTAAAATGTCGCGTCTGGAAATACTTTGTAAATACTCTATACAGTATATCATGTAAGGAAATTGAAACCAGATTCCTGACCTTCAAGATACTTAGGTACTTGGGGAAATAAGACAGAAAGTATGTTTTGAGGGTCAGAATTATGTGTTCAAAGCAATATTGCATTCCCTCTCAAGACACTTGTTTTTAAGTCTTGATAATAACCTCACAACTCAAGGCATTTATCTTTCCATGTTGCAGTTGCTGAAAGATTTTTTTTTTCCCTGCTTGCTTTTATTATTGATTGAACAGAGTGGCTCTTCTAGTCTAGATTATATTACTTCAGTTGTTATGGCATGGTTTTAAAAATAATTATTTTATGGATATTCCTTAGCACCTTTTAAATTTTCTTCAAATTGAATCTTCTATTGCATCTTTCACTACTTTACCACCTCTACTCCTACCTCCCCTTTTCTAGTAGAAAAGAAGAAACTTTTCTGTTAGAATCAGAACTTTAATAGGACTTAATAGTGAGGTATGTGTTCTCCTGGGGTGGGGGTGGTTTCACTTTGAAAGTAAATGTAACTGCTCATTCATTTCAAAGTTCAACCAGGGATATTAGCATGAAGTTGTACATTACTTAAACATTTTCAAGTGATTCTTTTCTCTGTGTGTGTTAGGCCTCAAGAAAGGAGAACTGGATATGAGCAGTTTCACCCAGGCCCTTCCCCAGGGGATCATGATTCACTGGACTCCAAGAGACCGCGTCTGGAGCAGCTTTCTGATTCCCATTTCCAGCGGGTCAGCGCTGCGGTCTTACCTTTAGTGCACACGCTGCCAGAAGGGTTGAGGTCTTCTGCAGATGCTAAGAAGGTAAATATTTGTTCTCTTACCCTGTGGAGTTGTCGGTCTGAAATGTGTATTTAGCCATATTCAGGCACAGTGCCTAAAAGAAAGACCAGTTATTCCATTCACCAAAGGTTAGTGCTGTGGGAAAGTAAAAATTTTGTTTAAACAAAACTAAAAAGCCACAGACTTAATACTCCAGACTTTAAAGTCAGTACTTTTGACTTTGGTAAATGAGAAACAATCTGAGGACTGCTGTAAAGAAAAATTGCTGTTGAATGACTCTCAAGCATTTTGTACCGGCTTGCTGGGCTGTAAAATGTAGTCAGAGCTACTCAAGACTGTCACAGTTCTGTTAAATTGAATTTTAAATAATCCCCTTAAATTCAGTTGCAGTTTATTAACTTACTACATGGGAGAAGACATGTTTTAGGTAAGGTTTAACTATGCTTATAATTTTTGTAAAGAAAAATTTTTATTCTCTTAGTGATAACTACTTTTAATATGAGCTATAATCTCATGACAATAGCTCAGTGGTAAAGAATCCTTCTAATTCAGGAGGTGCCAGTTCAATCTCTGGGTTGGGAAAAGATCCCCTGGACAAGGAAATGGCAACGCACTCGAGGATTCTTGCCTAGGAAATGATATGGGCAGAGGATCCTGGTGGGCTGTAGTTCATGGGGTTGCAAAAGAGCTGGACATGACTGAGTGGCTAAACAACAGCAATCAGTTCAGTTCAGTTGCTCAGTCATGTCCGACTCTTTGTGACCCCATGAACCGCAGCACGCCAGGCCTCCCTGTCCATTACCAACTCCCGGAGTCCACCCAAACCCATGTCCGTTGAGTCGGTGATGCCATCCAATCATCTTATCCTCTGTCGTTCCCTTCTCCTCCTGCCCTCAATCTTTCCCAGCATCAGGGTCTTTTCCACTGAGTCAGCTCTTCGCATCAGGTGGCCAAAGTATTAGAGTTTCAGCTTCAACATCAGTCTTTCCAGTGATCTCATGATATTTCAAACACTATGTGTTGTGGGTTTATGAGAAGGTTCTATTAAGATCATACCTCTCTTCCTTTTCTGTTTATTGTTACTTGCCTTTCTTTGGTGATGTGCATGTTTCTGTATTATACTTTTATTTTGTTCCTCAGTTTATTGTGCTTAACTATCTTGCTTGTCATTAGATCTTCAGATCAGGAATTAACCTGGCACTTAGTAGGTACAGAATAAATATTTGTTTTAGAAAGAATAAACTAATTCTTTAAAATGATTTTTTAACAGAAAGTATAACCCTTTTACTATCAATATTAATATCTCTTTATCTTTGCTTTTTTGTTCTTAAATCTCTTTCCAAAAAAGTTTGTTTGCCTTTAGGGCTAGTGGCCCTTTCCACCGTAATATCAGATAACTAAATACCCACACATTTTCTTTGCGTTTTTATGGAGTGAACAGTGATTTAAATAAAAGACAATAAATATGTTTGCACTTTATTCTCAAATAGATCAACTGGAAAAAAAAGGTAGGTATATGTATACAGAGAGATAAAGCAAATATAGCAATGTGTTACAGTTAGGGAAGCTAGATGAAGGGTAATTGAATCCATTATACTAGTCTCTCAACTCTTAGGTAAATTTGAAATTTTAAAAATAGTAAGTTGGGTGGGTAAATCTCTTTGTGATGAGCTAGAAATGAACTTAACTCCTAGGAATATTGAGACCCACTTTACCATGTAAAATATCTGTATTATAGTCTGTGGGTTTATAAGGAATGTTTGCAGCATTTAAAAAAGAAGGAAAGAATGAAGTGAGTAAAGGTCTTGCAAGGCTGAATAAATGAACATAAATGTAATTTATAGCTATAGATTTTTTTTGGCAGAGAGCTTAAACTTCATCCATTTATATTAGATGAGAGTACAGCTGATTTCCATTTTATAGCAGAGAAGACAGATGTTAAGAAAAACTAAGTGACCTAGGTAGTGTTTCCTGAGTTGAAATGAAAACCCATGACCTCTGATTCCTAGTCCTGTTTCTTTCCTGCCTAAGCTGTAAGTCATGACTTTCCTTTTATTTTAGAAGTTGGGATTTTGAAAGGGTTAGCATTTGTTAGTTTTTTTCTTCAGTTATAGAAGAATGAAATTGGATAAGCTTGAAGGAAAAAGTTTGTCTCACCAGTTTGTTGTTAATAATTGTGCACATTTTATTGTGCTTACTTTGTGCATTGTGTATGACTTTATTTTTGCTTAAATAGGTTCTGAGGTTCATTTTGTGTCATTAAGTTTACAGTTGTATTTTTGGTCATATTCCATATATGGATATAAAATAACTTGTCACACATGTAGGTTACCTGCTTGTTCATTAGAATAGTGACATATTTTTCTTAGCTTGATTTTTTGTTTGTTCGTTTCTTTTTTGTGTTCAGCTTGTGATATTTTAGTTCCCCAACCAGGAAATCAAACCTGTACCCTCAGCAGAGAAAGTGTGGAGACCTAACCACTGGACCACCAGGGAATTCCCTAGGTTCATTTTTTTGGTTTACATTCTTATTTACTTCCTTAAGTTAAATTCCTGTTAGCGTATTTCAAGGTTTTCCTGGGTGTATCCAGTTTGCCCTGAAAAGGTGGAAAACCAGTTCTTACTGCTGACAGCATGATGTAAGAGCACCCGGTAGCTGTGTGTCCTTACTGAAACCACATATTTACATTCTTTAAAAAGATCATTGTTAGTTTGATAAATTTTTAATTTGCATTTATTTTCTAAGTTATTAAAATTTAACATTTTTTCATTTATTTTTCCTGTTTTATGAATTGCTTTTCATATCTGTTGCCAAGTTTTCTGTTGATGTGTTTTTTATTTTATGTTGAGTTTAGAGTTCACGTTTTGCAAATTATTTTTCCCGTTTGCCTTGTAAATTTATTCCTATTTTGTTAAAGAGAAAATTGTTCTTTATTTTGATTCATCGATGTTTTTTTAATGTCTTTTGCTGTTGACTTTCCTGTGCTCAGTATAATATGAATACCTTTTGTTTGAGGCTACTTGTGATTTGTTAATAAATCTTATATAAATATTATTATTTGGCTTTCGTTGTGATATGTGGGATAGAAATTTAACTTCCCCCGCCTCAAGTAGCTAACAGAATGTCCCAGCACAAAATTATAAACTCCCTGATGGCAAGCCTGTTTTGTTTACCTTTCTGCCTAGTGCCTGTCAGATGATAGGCACTGTAAACAGGAATTTGTTTTTTGTTAAATATTTAACTAGAGATGAAGTCAGTGGGAAATATTGATCTGTAATAGTAGTTCTTAGGGCACAGGTCAGACAGATCACCTGAGGAGCATTTTCAAAATCTGCTGAGTCGAAATGTAATCTGTTTTGGTATTATATGTGTTTGTAACACAAATGATTTCATATGCATATGTAAGAGAATGATGTTAATGTAACATGGAAATCCATGGTGAATGATTGTTGCACGTGAATGTTTTAGAGCTCTAAAGATCAAGCTTTCATAATTAAGAATTAGCCTTCTAGATAGATGAAGACCTTAAAAAGATTTAAAAAGTCTGCATCTATCAGTGGTTTTCATTTAGTGCAGGTAGTAGCTAGTTTAGTTAGTTCAAGAACTGCTCTGCTTTTCAGTGTTAAACTAATGAAGATTGGAATGTTGAAAAGAAACTGTGAGACCTTTTTTCCTGTCCTTTTATGTTTTTAAAGGTTAATCTGCCTGCCAATTCAGGAGACATGAGTTTGATCCCTGGGTCAGGAACATCTCCTGGAGAAGGAAATGGCAACCTACTCCAGTATTCTTGCCTGGAGAATCCCATGGACAGAGGAGCCTGGTGGGCTACAGTCCATGGGGTCGCAAAACGTCAGATACAACTTAGTGACTAAACAACAGCAAAGTCTTTATACTGCAAATCTGATTTTTATTAACATTATGATGAAGTGTGCTGTTTTGAACTGGAAGCAAATGACCCAAAGGATTAACAGAGGAAGCATAAACTGCAGGGTTTACAGCTATCAAAGGATTGACTGTAGTCTGAATGCAAATGGTATTGGAGCTTTGACAGTATTATTTTATTAGAATTGCTATTGTTTTGTTAATGCTCTGCTTGCAAAGTTTACAGGTTTTAAGTAATAACTATAATCCCATTTTTCCCAGAAGCCTTAATTTAGCTATATTATGTTACAGAATATCAGATTTTTCAGGAATATACATGTTAAGTTTTAGTTAATCTCTGTTCCATGGTGTTTTGGAACAACTATCTGGGTATATTTAAGTGCATTCTTGGTTAGAACTATTTTTTCTCAGTTACTTAGTCATTGTTTAATACATTGAGGGCCCTCTGGTCTTATGAACTGTGCTTATTCTAGACTTCTTACAGCCTAAAGAGAACCAGTGTCTTAATCTGAAATTCATATGCTTTGCAGTATTGCTCACATCTTCACCTTGTACTGGAGATGAGTAGGCTGTGCGAGTGTGCATGTGTGTATTGGCAGGGTGGTAGGTTTTGGGTGGAGGCCTTCAGTCTACTGTAGTCCCTGCTCAGTATGGAGCTGGAGTGAGGAGGTACATTTGGCTGGAGAGATGTTAACATGTGCTGTGGGGCAGGCAGGCTTAGTTGCTCTTTATTGAGGGTGATCAAAGCAACAAAAGTTCTAGGTCATTCCCCAGACTTATGTACATCAGTATTAGCCCTTGGAAAGCCTGAAAACTTCTGATAGGAATGGCCATTTGTAGCTGTTAAGTTGAGTGGACACACAGAGTGCGTGTGTTCAGATGTTTCGGAGTGGCATTGCGACAAAATGGCTGAGGAATTGGCATCTTCCTTTGTTGTGATTGCATCATTATTTTTGCAGAAATTCTCTGTATGTCTCAGTACTGTAGTAAAGGCTGGTTGGCCACTTAACCACCTCAACCTGTATAGCTTTTAGGATCTTCAGGGATATGTCTGAACTGTGAACATCAGTGGTGTGTGTATGTGAGTGTGTGTGTGTGAGAGAGAGGGAGGGTGGGCGGGAAGAAGGGAGAAAATTGCTACTATAGGCTACTGTGTAGAAAGGGAGCACACATGGCTTTGCTAAGTTTTAAAACGCACTTTTTTTTCAGTTAAGAGAATCTTTTTTTAAGGAACCCATCAGGCTTTTTAAAAAATATTTTTATTTGTTTGCCTGCACTGGGTCTTAGTTGCAGCACATGAGATCTTTTAGTTGTGGCATGTGGGATCTAGTTCCCCGACCAGAGATTGAACCTGGCCTCCTGCTATGAGAACCAGAGTTGTAGCCACTGGACCACCAGGGAAGTCCCCGTTAAGAGACTCTTGATGCTGACATTGATCTTTAGTGAGGAACCATTTGTTCTTGATTTTCTTCTTTAAAGGACCCGGCATTTGGAGTCAAACATGAAGCTCCTTCCTCTCCAATCTCTGGGCAACCATGTGGGGATGATCAAAATGCTTCACCTTCAAAACTTTCAAAGGAAGAGTTAATACAGAGTATGGATCGTGTAGATCGAGAAATTGCGAAAGTAGAGCAGCAGATCCTTAAACTGAAAAAAAAACAAGTAAGTGTTTGATTTTACTGCTTAGTACATTCTTGGAATGTTTGTCTCCTTAAAGAAGATGTTGAACTTTCCATATTTTTAACTTTAGTTGATGTGCCATTTTAAATTCCACTAGCAGTATCTGAGGGAGGGTTTCCCTCTCTCTTCTTCACTGTTTTAAATAGCTATCCTAGTGCATGTGAAGTAGTCTTTCATTGTGGTTTTAATTTTAATTTCCTTAGTGACCAGTGATGAACATCTCTTTGTGTGTGTGTTGGTCATTTGTATATTTTCTTTAGAGAACTGTTTATTCAGATCCTTTGCCCATTTTTTTTTAAGCTGGGTTGTCTTTTTATTGTTGAGTAAGAGTTCTTTATATATTCTGAATATCCATATATATGATGTGCAAATATTTTCTCTCATTCTGTGGGTTGTCTTTTCACTATCCTGATAGCGTTTGTTGATGTAAGAAACTCTTTTTTCCTGTGATTCGTTCAAATTCTTATTGAGCATCTAAGGAGGTATAAAAGTGATTAAAACATGGTAAAAGAGGTAAATCAAATGAATAAGTAATAGAAAGCAAAGTATAAGATTCGTTGAATCATAGCCATCAAACACAAGTGCTTTATGAAGCTGGAGTGAGATTGCTTCCAGCCTGGTGGGTTGTGGTGGGGGTGAATCAGGAGAGGGAGTTGCGGTTAAAGTAGAAAACTTGGTCTGAATTGCTAGTGATACTCAGCTTGGACTCTGTCTCCTTTTCCTCTCTCCCTATCTTAATTTATGAGGACTGTTCATCGTGCTTTTTCCTAGAGTTGCCTGCAGTTTTACTTTAACGTCTTCTCCAGAACTAGGTCTTTTTGGTGTTTTAGGAGGTTTGTGAGCAAGTGAGTGTGTTTTGAGGGCTTCCCAGATGGCTCAAGCGGTAAAGAATCCACCTGCAATGCAGGAGATAGGGGTTTGATCCCTGGGTCAGGAAGGTCCCCTGGACAAGGAAATGGCAACCTATTCCAGTATTGTTGCCTGGAAAATCCCATGGACAGAGGAGTCTGGCAGGCCGCTGTATGTTTTGAAGGATTCTTGACTTTTGTTCCTGATGTTTGATGGTTTTGAATCTATTCCATTCTGGTTTGATCTGGCGCCTTTTTGGCTGGAGTGTCTTGCATAGATTTCTTTCCTGGAGCTTTTTCTTCAGCTTCCTTTTCATTAGCAAGCTTTGCTTGTTTTCTGTGGAACCTTGCTACCACTTGCAGATATACTCCAGAGTTTCACATCCTCCTCTTCGTCTTCTTATTCTGCATCTTCTGAGAGCTGTCCACTAATAACTACAAGCCCTGAACCACTTTTGGACCACAGTTGGCGTTCAGCCCCCAGGGACAAATTAGCATGGCCAGGGTTGCTTCATTGGGACCACCTCTGCTCTAGCAGTGTGCACTTCATCCTTTGCACCAGCCTTGGAACTGACCTCTGCAGAGAGGAAAAGGAGACAGAGTCCAAGCTGAGTATAACTGACCTATCTCAAGATAACTGCTCATCTTCATCATAATCCACTTTAAAGTCATCTTTATTGGTCTTTAGTTGACAACTGAAAGGTGGTTCCAGGGCCCCAGGGGCACACCTGTAGGTGGGAGAGAGAGTGGGCAGAGGTGAGTGACTGTACTTGCAGAGGGCGGTAAGCAGGATGGAGTCACACCAGGGCAGAAAGCTTTCAATTTTAACTGTGATGAAGTCCAGTTTATTTTTTCTTTCACCACTTGTGCTTTTGGTGTCATATCTAAGAACCATAATCCTCGTTGCCTAATCCAAGGTCACAAGGATTTATACCTATGTTTTTTTCTCTGGGTTTTATAGTTTTAGCTCTTACATTTAGGTCAGCATTTTTGGTGAACAGAATTTCTATAGTTTTTGTATGTGACTACCCTGGGATCATTAAAAGAGTTTATCATCTTTTAAGAAATTTTATAGTTTCTCATCACATTATTCTTAATCTACCAGAAGTTGAGTTTTTGTGTCTGCCTCAAGATAAAAGTCAATGTTTTTCCCCCATATTAATAATTTATTAAAAAGTTCATCCTTTTCCAGCTGTACTTTTAGCTCTATTATAAATCAGGTTTGGACTGATTTCTGGGCTTTGTGTTCTTTGTGGTATTGATGTAGAAATGTAGTAGATATCTGGATTTTTGATTTATCTCTTTTTCTTAGTAGTTCTCAGTTTAAAAGAAGATGGGGGTAAAATTGACATGCAACATTATATAGCATCTTGATTTTATATTTATATATATTGCAAAATAATCTCCACAGTAAAGCTAGTTAACCATCTCTCACTACATATGGTTACAGATTTTTTTTTTGTTTTGATGAGAGTTTTTAGCATCTACTCTCTCAGTAACTTTCAACTATACAATAAACTGTTAAGTATAGTCACCAAACTATGGTCAACTATAGTTTATATCTGCATCCCTTACTTACTTTATAATTGGGAGTTTATACTTTTTGACTCCTTTCACCCATTTGGTCCATCTCCGCCTGCCCCTGCAACCACCAGTCTATTTGAATCTATGAGCTTGTCTGATGTCTGTCTGTGGTTTTGTTCCAGGGCTACTTAACTGTGAAGAACAAAATGTGATTTCCTGAAACCTGTTTATTTCTTTCCCTATACCTACTTAATGGACATTCTGAAAGAAGGCCTTCTGAGCAAAGGAATAAAAGGGCATGGTTGGAGACCTCATTAACATGAGAATGATCTCAGAACCCTGAATACTATCATTTGAGGTTGCGTGAGTCCTTTCTGTTCCAAAGTGGAAGTGGACCTCAAAGCTTCCCTCTTGAAGGATTTTTATCCTTTTATTGGGTGTGGTCTGACTTACATGATGAGGAACCTGACTCTCAGTCTTACTTGGAAATGTACATAATCTTTTTCTGCTGGGCCTTTAGTAGACTTACCACCTTTTACCTTAATGCCTTTTATATTGTATCCATGTAGCTGTTTGTTGAGCATTTACTAGGTATCAGTTGGGGTGATGGAAGACAAAAAGCAGTGAACTAAGTTCAGTCCCTACTTACTTCAGTAGGTGATACTCACTGACCATTTATAGTTGTGCTTGACATATGCTGAGTCCTGTAATCCTCTCAGAAAGCTGTGTGATAGGTAGGATGAATATCCCCACTTTACATATGAGGGGTTTGTACACTTCCTCCAGATAGAGGTAAGAACTAGAAAGGGTCTTTGGATCAAACCACTTGTAAAGGGTGACCCTAGGGCTGAACCTGGGCAGAGTAGTTCAGATAGCCTCCTGCGTTGTGGCTGCACATACTAGCAGTTCATGTGCTTTCGACTTTGCCACCTCCTCACTGTAGAATATAAAGTCTGATGGGGCAGTGGGGTAGAGGGTGGTGCTGTGCTGAGTTAAGGGTTAACCCTTCAGTGTTCTACCATGCTGTCCCTGCCAGACATTAGCAAGTACTGCGTGTTTATAAGGCAGAACAGCATTATTCCAGGGACACAGGGTCCTTGTGATAGAGGCAGATGCAATACCTTCATACATTTAGATTCTCATACTTAAGTTGTGGTTCAGGTGCCAAGTTTTGTCTGACTCTTTGCAACTCCATGGACTGCGGCACACTAGGCTTCCTTGTCCTTCACTATCTCCAGGAGTTTGCCCAAATTCATGTCCATGGAGTCGGTGATGCTATCTAACCCTCTCATCCTCTGCCCGCTCCCTTCTCCTCCTGCCTTATTTTTTCCAGCATAGAGTCTTTTCCAGTGAGTCGGCTTTCCGCATCAGGTGGCCAAAGTATTGGAGCTTCACTTTCAGCAACAGGTCTTCCAATGAATATTCAGGGTTGATTTCCTTTGGATTTGACTGGTTTGATCTCCTTGCCGTCCAAGGGACTTATGAGTCTTCTCCAGCATCACAGTTCAAAAGCATCAGTTCGACACTCAGACTTCTTTATGGTCCAGCTCACGCATCCGTAATGACTGCTGGAAAAACCATAGCTTTGACTATACAGACCTTTGTCAGCAAAGTGATGTCTCTGCTTTTTAAATATGCTGTCTAGGTTCTGTCATACCTCTCCTTCCAGGCAGCAAGTGTCTTTTAATTTCATGGTAGCAGTCACTGTCCACAGTAATTTTGGAGCCCAGGAAAACAAAATCTATCACTGCTTCTACTATTTCTCCATCTATTTGCCAAGAAGTGATGGGACCAGATGCCATGATCTTAGTTTTTTGAATGTTGAGTTTTAAGCCGACTTTTTCACTCTCCTCTTTTACTTTCATCAAGAGGCTCTTTAGTTCCTCACTTTCTGCCTTTAGAATGTATATGTGAGGTTATTGATATTTCTTCCAGCAATCTTGATTCCAGCTTGTGATTCATCTAGCCCAACATTTCACATGATATACTTTGTATATAAGCTAAATAAATAAGGTGACAGTATATAACCTTGTCATGCTCATTTCCTAATATTGAGTCAGTCACTTGTTCCATGTAAGGTTCCAACTTTTGCTTCTCGACCCACGTATAGGTTTCTCAAGAGGCAGGTAAGGTGGTCTGGTATTCGCATCTCGTAAAGAATTTACCAGTTTGTTGTGATCCACACAGTCAAAGGCTTTAGCTTAGTGAATGAAACAAAAGTAGATGGTTTTCTGGAATTCCTTAGCTTTCTCTGTGATCCAGGGAATGTTGGCAATTTGATCTCTGGTTTCTCTGCGTTTTCTAAACCAAGCTTGTACATCTGGAAATTCTCATTTCATATCCTGCTGAAGCCTAGCTTGAAGGAGTTTGAGAATAACCTTACTAGCATGTGAAATGAGCACAGTTGTCCAGTAGTTTGAACATTCTTTGGCATTGCGCTTCTTTGGGATTGAAATGAAAACTGACCTTTTCCAGTCCTGTGGCCACTGCTGAGTTTTCCAGATTTGCTGGGATATTGAATGCAGCACTTTAACAGCATCATGCTTCAGGATTTTAAATAGCTCAGCTGGAATTCCATCACCTCCAGTAGCTTTGTTTGTTGTAGTGCTTCCTAAGGCTCACTTGACTTCACTCTCCAGGTTGTCTGGCTCTAGGTGAGTAACCACACCGTCATGGTTATCCTGGTCATTAAGACCTTTTTTGCGTAGTTGTGTATACTCTTCCTGCTTCTTTTTAATCTCGTCTGCTTCTGTTAGTCCTTACTGTTTCTGTCCTTTATCATGCCCATCCTGGCATGAAATGTTCCCTTGATACTTCCAGTTTTCTTGAAGAGATCTCTAGTTTTTCCCATTCTGTTGTTGTTCTCTATTTCTTTGCACTGTTCATTGAAGAAGGCCTTATCTCTCTTTGCTATTAGAGTCCCTTATTATTTTGCTTTAAATTTATCAATTAGAATACAAAAGGGTTTATCTATCAAAAGATGACTTATGCTTGTTTAGTTATTAGTCAAAATAAATCTGGTTGGGTTCATTAGGGCCTTTGGGTCCTTAGACCCTTGGCGGTTAAGTGATTACCCTGTAGAATCAGTGAAGCGTTGCTCAGAAGCATGTGTTGTCTCTGGTGAATAATTACTGATGGGGCTGACGTGTAGCAGATGCCTGACTCTCCCTTTCTGGGTCTCTTAGCAACAGCTTGAAGAGGAGGCCGCGAAGCCTCCAGAGCCCGAGAAGCCTGTGTCTCCCCCTCCTGTGGAGCAAAAGCACCGCAGTGTTGTCCAGATTATTTATGATGAAAACCGGGTAAGTTCACGCCATTCCGTGGCAGCTCAGGGCTTGAAGACCACTGGGCTGTACCTTCTCCAGTTCTCTCTGTTCTGTGGTAATGTTAACTGTATTAAAGCCTGCTTTCTGCTATAATTTTTAATGTTCTTAAATTTTGAAGCTTGGTGCTTTTCTTTACATACTGAAGAAAAGTTGATAGTTGTGTCTTAAATTATTTAATATTTCATATTCATGTTATATGGTATACTTATTTTTGACAGTATAATTTTATCAGCCAAATCTCCTGTTGTATAGTGTGAAGTGTGTAGCACACAATGCAGCCGTTCTGTGGTTTTTCATTTTATAAGGGACATTTGATGCCAAGTACACTGTTGTGGTAGAGAATGTGTCGTTGGATATGGGAATGACTTGCATTATCTGCTTCAGAACTGAGAGTTGGGGTGTAGTTTGAATTTTAGTTATAAAATATGAGGCCACTGACCTTTAGGTAGACTTTGCCTTTTTAGGTCTGTTAAAACAATTTCTTCTTTTATGCTTATAATTAAAAAGTGTCCACGAATTTAGGAAAGCTGGCCCTCAATTCTATGAATAATTTTGTGATGTTAAAGTTGGTTTTTGACCAGAATCCAGCCCAGGAACTAACAGTTAAAGGGAAACGAGCTTCCCCCTAATGTGAAGAGAACCTTGTGACAGAGCTGGTTATCATGGGTCTTCTAGAAGCCCCTGTTGAAGGAAGAATTCCATGCTTTATGTACCATGCTAGAGAACTGGTTTGTCAGCTATAGGCGACCATCAGCAGAAGTTGGGGATTGTTGTTTCAGTTGTTTGCCTGTTGTGAGTGGATTCACCAGAATCAGTGCATCTTGTACAGGCAGCCTACGGCTATATTATCCCAGATCCTAAAGGAAATGGCTTTGAGAAAAGCAGCTGTGAGCTAATCATTAGGTAAGCATTTACACGAGTGATCTCGGAGTCAGGCGTGCATGGATGTGTATGTATAGATGGATAACTGAGTCGTCAGACACCCAGTACTTAAGATGATGGTAATTGTCACCAGGAGGCAGAAATATGGGTTAATCACCAGTTTCTTGACTGGGTTCAAAATCAGTCCAATTTATTGGACAGAACAGCCTCCGTGAGGGTGAAAGGCAGTGGGTGGAGTAAGTGATGAGGATCCCTCAGGGCATGCCTGGAGGGTAGGGGTGTGCCCCAACATGGATTTTATAGAAAGTCTCCTGCTTTTATAAAACACACTAGAACAATAAAGCACTCCTGTGGGCTGATTGGCTGCAGGTCAATTTGTGACTCAAGGGTAAAGTAAAGAAGGATCAGAGCCGGTGATGATGGAAAAGGTTTTTATAAAACACTGAATTCTTAGTATGAGTTACTTTTCAAGTATGTTGAATCCAGTGCTATTTATTAATTGATTGAATTGCTTAATTAGCCTTCTTTTACAGGCTTAATAAACAGTTCCAGTGTTAGTGGGTTCTGCGGTTGCCTGACTAGGATGTGACAGAAAGTTCAGTTTGTGTTTAATTTATATATGTATGCTCTTTCTCGTTAGTGTGGTACGTGTTCCTCGATGCCCATCAGCAGAGCCAAAAGTTCCTTTTGGACCTCTTCTTGCCACTTCAGCATTTATACACTCAGCCTGTTACACATTCTGTGTAGAAGAGAAGAACCTAGCTTGAAATCTGTGTTAATATTAGACTTACAGTGAAGATTGTTTTTAACTCAGTAACCATAGAAATCATCTTTTAAAACAAATTCTTTTTGTATCCGCTGTTGCTAGTTGTCTGCTGTGGTAGTGCTTGTGCAGTAGGTCCTAGATGGTAGCCGGGGTCTCCAAGGGGCAGGGTGCAGGTCCTCGGGGGCGGAAGTGGAGCACTCACCCTTCCTCTCTCCTGACCCTTACCCGAACCTTTCTCCTTACCAGCTGCCTTTTGTCGGACCTTCGCCCCGTCTGTGCTTCTTTTCATGAATGACCTTACTCTTTTTGACACAGAAGGCAGAGAGCAGTGGTTGGTGACAAGGGTCATCCCCTTCTTGTTTGTCAGCAGCACATGCTGGTTGCAGTTAAGCCTAACATGTCTTGAGAGACTGGGGCCATGATCTGAGAGGTGACTTCTGTCTTTTATTTAGGACGTTAGGGGGAAGCAGAAAACCGCTCACGCTGATGGTTAGCTTTAAAACTGTCTAACTGAGAGAAAAAGTGCTCTGCATCATAGTTAAACTTGAGGCCAAGATTCATTTAGTCTCTAAACAGACTCTTCTCAACTATTTTTAATAGTTTAATTGGCTGTCACCCTTCCCAGTTGTAGATCCCAAAAATATTTGTCAGTGCTCTAATTTCAGTGTTATAATACGTATTGAAAGAGGGGTGTGGAGTGTAGTTTTCGAAACCATTTATGCTTTGGTTGAATGATTTGCAAGTTACTGTGGCACTAGTTTCACTAGAAGAAAGAGAGATTGACAATAGAGAACGTACTCAGTGCCAATAACCCCTGGTCACCGAGGCCATTGTCTTGGAAACTGTCTATTTCTCTCTTTTTGCTACTCTGCAAATTTGGTTAATCAATGAGGAGCCTCAGTCCTGCCTCCTGAGTGTTGGTCTGGTCAGTTGCTTCTCTCTTCCTCCTCTGGCACTAGCTTATTTTAACCCATCACCTTGCATAGGTGCTCAGTTTCCTTCCTTCATTCTTTACTTTCTAATCCATCCTTCATATTTGAGATCCCCAGTGTGATTTCCAAATAGAACTTTTTGCTGATTCCCCCCTTTCTCCCAAGTAGCCCAGCCTTTTCATCAGGGCTCACGTGCCTGCCTGGCCAGCCTGCGGGCCTGGACTCCTTTCTTAGCACTACCAGAACAGGTGTGAGTGTCCCCTTGATGACAGTGCTTTTTACTCTGTGATGTTGCCCCAGTGCCAGGCGTCCCTGTGTCTTGCTTGTCTTGTCTGTCGAGTGCAATCACTTCAGGACCCAAAGCAAGGATCATTTTCTCTGTGAGCCTTCCAAGACTCCTTATCCTCCACACCAGAAAATCAGTCTTATTGTTTCCTTAGGGTCTAGCAGGTGCTTGGCACATGGAACATATTCAGTGTATGTTTGAGGCATTAATTACTTCTATCTGCAGATTTAGAACAAAGTTATATAAATGTGAAGGTTTTAAATTAAAATATTTCTGCCGAACAATTGACAAGTTAATCTATTCTTAGCAGTTAAGCCAACATTAAGTCAAATATTTAATAAAATTTTGCAAAACTTAAATCTTGGAATATGCAAACACTTTCTAAATATCAGCTCTAAAATTAGTCCTGAAGAGGTAAGTGGATACCAGTAAATATTTGCCATAACATAATTTCCCCCTTGTCTACCAGTACTATTTGTTTACAGTTCCACTTGGCCAGCTTGTTCTTGGTTGAAGAACAGGCTGTAGACTGTATAGTGGTAGAGTGCCTCGAGAAGGCAAATTGAAAAACTGGCAAGTGCAGATTATCTAGATTATCTAGAGAGATTATCATTGAAGGTGCTAGGTATTTCCAAATTTATGACCTGTGATTATGTTATTTGTGTGTTATTTAATACACGCCTTATAGTTAGTAAATGTGAATTTTCTGGTATGTACATTTGGCTTTTTGAGAACAGTTGTTCTCAACTGCAGGCTTTTTTTGATTGTTATAACTTGTAGGGGGGTAGAGTGCTGGTGGCATGTAATGGATTGAGGCTGGGGTACTGCTGAGTAGCCTGTAATGCAATGGGCAGTCCCCATAAGAAAGAGACATCTGGCCCAAAATGTTAATGGTACCAAGGGCACAAGTCTGCCTTAAAACTGTCAATAGAAATCGAGTTCACGCTGCACATTGTATGGGTTATTGCAGTTTTGCATTTGACATTTTTGATAGGTTTATTTCTCATCTCAATAACATTTTGAGTTTCTTGGAGTTCAGAAAGTACATTACGCTAGTTTGAGCTTTCTACACTGGTTAAACATACTTCTTTTCACATAATATATGCTAAGTAAATCTTTGACCGATTGACTGATAAATGAAAAGGAGAATGTTTATTTTAAGGGAACATCTTTCTTTACACTTGGGGAGCTTGCTTGATTTCATTCCCACGATGTCTCACATCAGAAGTCCTGGAGAATTCCCAGTCTCAGTGTGTGGACAGTGGGAGTCTGTAGTGGACAGGGAACCCTCGTGACCAGTGAGCATGGGCTGGGCAGAGAGAGCTGAGAACCTTGACACTGTTACCGGATGTAGAGCTTAAATAGCTTGAGTGTCGAATTTTGTTGTATTTCATTTGTCTATTAAAGGTAGATTTCTGTTAGATAGCACTTTGGTCTAGATGATTTAACTTTTGAAAAAGACATGTGCTGGTGGTGGTTTAGTCACTAAGTTGTGTCTGACTCTTGAGACCTCATGGACTGTAGCCTGCAAGGCTCCTCTGTCCATGGGATTCTCCAGGTAAGAACACTGGACTGGGTTGCCATTTCCTTCTCCAGGGGATCTTCCTGACCCAGGAATCTAACTGGGGTCTCCTGCAAGACAGGGAGATTCTTTACCAACTGACCTATGAGGGAAGCCCAAAAAGGCATGTAAAAGTATATAATTCAACATTTATTCACTAATGAATACTTTAAGTAATTCAAACTAGTTGTTTTCTCTGTTATTACCAAGATTTTCTTAAAACTAGAGAATATACTCATTATAAGCTTTTCTTCAAAGAGATCAGTTTGTTCTACCATGGTAAAGATTGCCAACTTTATTGTATTTTGTGTTTTTAAATCATCTTTAAAGATATTAAGAGTTGGAGTTTTAAACATGTTTGAGGGATTCATTTCTAATAGTGAATCTCTGCTTCCTCTCCTTGGAATCTTATTGGTAATATCTATTTGCTTTTAAGAACTTAGCAATTCTTTGGATTTTGGTTTCAAAACACATGTTCAGATTTGACTGATTTGGTGAAGGAGTTACAAAAACAAAATTAGTATTTTAGCCTATCATATGAAAGAAGAATATTTGAAAGTAAGGATAAGTTTGACTATAGATTGGTCTTTAGGTAAATATTATTGAATTAGAAGTAATTTTGCATTTAGGTAAAGTAATTTTTACTTATATAATAATATTTTTATCTGTAGAAAAAAGCGGAAGAAGCTCATAAAATATTTGAAGGTCTTGGTCCGAAAGTTGAACTGGTGAGTAAAAAATTTTTTTCGTGTCTAGTGCTCTTTTTGAAGCAGTTTTTCTTGGGATAAGGTGGAGTATGGTCGCTTGATTTCAGGATGAAAGTAATGTGGCCGGGCAGTAAGGGTGATAAGCTTGAAATAACGTGCACAAACTTGGGACCTTTGCAGAGGCATTTTCCTGATCATGTTTTTGCCCGAGCAGCTGTTAAATCACTGAGGTAGAAGGAGGAAGAAGTAATAGCAGAAATGGAAAACTCTTTGAATCATCTTGTTAGGGTAATAATGGCATTTAATCCTCCTTTGTCTTTCAGAGTTTAAAAAAAAAAAATCTATGAGTGAAGTGACTGTGGGGTACAGTGGATTTCATTGTTAGCAGATGGGGTGGACAGAGTTATCACAGAGGCCAGCTAAGTCTGGAGGTTGTGGCTGAGTGTTTGTGTGTAGACCCATTAGCAGTACTTTACCTGAGCTTCCATTGATGTGTAGGGAGTGTATCTTTGTCTCTTAGTAGGCAAGTGTACAACATTTTGTTTATAAATGTTTGGTTTATTTTATAGCCACTCTATAACCAGCCGTCAGACACCAAGGTGTACCATGAGAACATCAAGACGTAAGTATTGATCATCTTTGGAGTTCTTCAGTTAAAGACCATATATTCTATAAAGAGACGATTTTTACATTATCTGCTGACATAGTACTATAACGTAGTGTAGGTGTGTTTTAGATTTGTGTAATTTGCTGTTGTTTTACTATATGTTATCTTCCTCTGGCTTTTTGGGGGTTGGGGTAACAGCTTTGAGTTTCCAAGGCCAAAAAATAAAATAAATGATTGCATAAAACTAGCTGGTTTTATGATCTGCTAGTAAAAAAGGTGGATACTTAACATTGAAATGGCTTACCTTGAGGCTTGAATTTTTTGCCTCCTGTTTTGTCTTTTTTTCAGTGGAGTACCTGCAAGGCGCATGATGAAGTAAGATAATGAAGCTTTTTCATTTAAGACTAGTGATGACACCGTCCCCCACCAAGCCACATCTGCCATTGCAAAGTAGAAGTGCCACGGATCATTTTATCATTATTCAAATCCTATTCTAGGGAAATCCCTTCCATGACTCTTGCTAATGACGGTATTTGTAGACCCTTCTGCCGTTTCATGCCCTGGTGCCTCGGAAGCGCTCAGCCCTCACGTGGGTGCGGAGACTGCTCCACAATGTAGCTGGCTTAGCCTTGCTCCTCCCAGACACCAGGCCTTTCTGGATGCACATTTTGGAATAAGAAAATAAGTGAAAAGAAAACCTAATTTCTTGATCTGATTGAAGTAAGAGAGGAAGCTAGATAGGTATCTTTTTTTTTAATTATCATATTTTAAGAGAATTTTAGATGAATTATTCTTAGTTTGTAACAAAAATGTGATAGTGATATTTCTTCTTTATTATGTTTTATTAACTATAGCCAGAACATTATACTTATTTACTAGTACATTACTAATGAGCACATTTATATATATATATATAATTAAAAAAATTTTTTTCTTACTGAGAGTATATGCAATAGTTGGCTACTTTGCAGAACTGGTGGCAAATATAATTTGCATGGTAGTATGCATGACAGAAACTGAAATTTGAATGATTTTAACTTTTGTTAACTAAGTGGTTTATAATAAAAGTCATATACCTAGAATTTTTCTGTGAGATGCTGCTATGGTCTTGACAACCCTTAGAGCTAGGTTAGGCAAAACATATAAAATATACCTTGTTTTGGAACTGTTGAGCTGTTCTAACATTTTTAAAAAGGAAAGTAGCAGATAAAAATCTAGTTGGCTACTTTTAATAATTTTTTTTTTCCACAAAGCTTCCATTATGTTTGTGTTCTGTCTTTTCCCTGATAGTCGCTGCAGAGCAGCCCTGTCTGATTTCTTTCATATTAGCTATCTTCCTGCTATAGTGCTTAGCACACTGTCCTGAGAAGGAGTTCTTCATGTAAATTCTTAGGAACAATTGTAAATTATATTTATTGATTGTCCTTTGCTGTTGAGTAGCACATAATTACAGCGAGAGCAAACTGCATACATGGCAATGCTTCCACTGCACACCATCTTGTGAAGTACCGTCTACTCAGCTACATGTGTCCGTATGGATCGTTCAGTAGCTGTTCTGTCGTCATCATCATTTGCTTTGTATGAAATAGCAAATGTTCTTTCAATAATTCTTTTTAATCTGTTGGCTTCTTTTCCATATAGCCAGCTCCTGACTGTTCATGCTTATTTAAGTGGAGCCAGTGTCAGTGTTAGTCCAGAGTGGCAGATAACCAAAAAAATTACTTCTACTTGCCTTGGCTTTTGTATTTATATTTGAATAATCAGCTTGAAATCCTTTCTGGAAGTAGGTGGGGTATAAATATTTATATTTGAACCTGCATGCCATTGTTTTTGAAGGTTACAGTGCTTCATATTTAAAAAGCGAAACTGTTAAGTTATAAGGGAGGGCTTGCTGTCCTGTCACGTTGCCCCCATGACTTAGAGTGGACTGTGTTGTTTCTGTGCCTGAAGAAAGCCTCTGTTTAAGGCAGAGTCAGCTCTCTGTGTTGGTACACTCTGAGGAGGCAGGGCAGCGTGGACCTGTGTTAGGAGGTAACTGCGAAAGCTTGGCCTCCTCTCCACCTCCCTCCTCCCAAGAGTGAACCAGGGTGTTTAACCTCACTAGAATTCTTAAGAAGAATCAGTAACTGTTATAACTTGAAAATAATATTTGCCTTATGAATGTAATAGTTGAAAATGAACTCTTTGTGTTAAAGCCTTACTATAGAATGGGAGGAAATTTAGTCCTAATTATTGGAGGAGTCTTGTTTTGCAGGGTGAAAAAATTAGGATTAACTTTGATTATATTGTATATTCTTAAGTGATCTTTGCTTGTTTTTCAGTGTCTCTGAAAACAAAGTGAATGCACTATTGTACTTTTTCTTAATGTCATACAACCGTATTTTTCTCTTCTAGAAACCAGGTGATGAGGAAAAAACTCATTTTATTTTTTAAAAGAAGAAATCATGCAAGAAAACAAAGGGTGAGGTCCTATCCTTGTTCACTGAAATTTGTTCAGCTTTCCCGTCCGTGCTTCTTCAGGCATTCGCTTTCCCATTGTTAGTGAGAACGGTTCTTGACCACACTTGAGAGCAGGTGCTGATTTGTAACTATAAATGTGACTTACACATCAATCTGAGTCTAGTAACATTTTGATATCATAAATCACATTTAATATCATTATCAAATTTTCTCGGTCATCTGTGTATAGCATTTTCATCTAGCCAAAATAAAGAAAATGGTGAGTAGTTTAAAATATGAAAGAGAAGTAGGATGATCTCATTTAGTCTCTTAACCTCAGACAAATTGGGTAAGTTATGGTCATGCTGATGAGGCATCACTGTTCTTTCTTATTAGAAACTGGGTCAGCTAAAGTTCAGCTTTTTCAAATTCACAGTATTCTTTGTATTTATTATGACTTGCAGTCTAAAAATTTTGTGGTTATAATCTTCATGGAAATTAAGTTACAGAAAATATGATGCCACTGTTCTTTTATAGTGTGTTCGTAATAATTTTAGACTGTTAATTCATTTGAATGGTTTCTTACTGAATAAATGATATATTTTGATTCACATCAGAAATGAACTTGTACCTGGTATTTAAGGACCTGTTAGTTTGATGAATTGTAAGGGTCACCAGCTTTTATTTGGTATATAATTCCCAATGTTCTAATTTGGCAGTCTGGGCCTTCAGATACTTTCTTAAATTATCAGTCTTGAATTTTTTTTTTTTTTGGCCAAGAGCATACACATACAAATAAATTAGCTAAAGTGTTTGTTTTCTATCCAGTAATTTTGTTTTAATTGTGGTAATTGCCAAATTTGCTATCCAAAGAGACAAACATAGAGGTCCAGACTTTGTTCTTATATTTCACCAAGTATTTAGTTATGAACTTTGTATGTTCGCTGACTTGTTTAGTGAATACTTATTGGCAGTTTCCCCTTTTCCAAGAGTGAACCAAGGTGTTTTATCTCATCAGGATTCGTAAGGAGAATCAGTAACTGTTTAGTTATAACTGAAAAGTAATATTTGCCTTATAATTGAAGGTGAACCCATGTATTATTCTACAAAGGGAGTAGATAGCCATGTGGCTTTAGTCCTTGGGGAGTCTAAGGAGGAAGAGGGCAGATGAGGCCATGGGCGATTACTGTATTGGGGTCATCCGGTGGTTCAGGACGTCCAGATAACTGAGATGCACGTAGGGGACAGCTGGCACATAGTGGTCCTGAGGGGTGTTTCACAGGAAAACCAGCCGTCTGCCAACTTGTACAAGCTCGGGAAGGGCTGGGAAGCGGAGGGAGCATGACAGGGCAGGGGAGCCAAGCCAGGTTGTGCATGGCCTGAGGGTCAGGCGGGGGGCTTGAGGTCAGATGCTGAGGTCATCTGTGAAATGTTTAAGCTGAGGAAGGGAATGTGCATCTAGTTACACCTCAGGGTGCATGGGAGTTGTGTAGGAAGGAGGCGAGGGGGTGACTTGGTGGTGGAGCCAAATAAAGGTAGATTCAGGCCCAGGAGGTGGACGGGTGTCAAGGAGACAGAGGGACTATGGGGGACAGTGCTTTCCCTCTCTTCCCCTCCTGGGCCATCATGAGCCCTTTCACACTTTCTGTTGTTTTGTACCGACGGTCCTGTGCCCACAGTACAGGGTTCTTCTCTGTTTAAAGAATGAGGTCACACATTATTCATTTCTCTAAAAGCATTCATTCTCAATTTCATGTAGTTTATACTGGATTTCTTTTTGTCATAGAGTACAACCAATTTCTGCCTTTTCCAGACTGTAAAAATGTTCATTATATGGCATTATTTATAGTAAGAAAAAATTGCAGGTAACCAGAACTTCCAACAGTAGGAGGGTGGTCTAAATGTGAGTGTTTTCTTTGACCGATGGAAAGGTGACAACAAAATGTTAATCTGCTTGCCTTTGGGATTACAAACTATTTACATGTTACTATTTCTCATTTTCCATTTTTTTGACAATGAAGACTTAATTGTTATCAGAGTGGCTCAGCATGTAGTTTGTTGATTTGTGTAGTCTTAATGTTGACTAAGAAATCCAGCCATGATAGGCTCTGTGTATGGATCTTTCATAGAAAACAGCTCCCTGTCTTTCTCTTCTTTCAGATCAAGGACACCTTTTCATTCCCAGTTGAGTCATAGGCCAAATGTCCTTCTGACTTAGCCTTAAGAAGTAACCTGTGCTTTTAAGTATTAGGTTTGTCAGAATCACAGAGTTTAGTTTAATTATTAATTTGCTACGGGTATTTAATAGGAACAAAAAATCTGCCAACGTTATGATCAGCTCATGGAGGCATGGGAGAAAAAAGTGGACAGAATAGAAAATAACCCTCGGAGGAAAGCTAAAGAAAGCAAAACAAGAGAGTACTATGAAAAGCAATTTCCAGAGATTCGAAAACAGAGAGAACAGCAAGAACGGTTTCAGCGGTAAGTGGTTTGATGTTTTTCTTTGAATCATATTTTTAATCTTTCACAATATTTGTTGTCACCTGAATCTAACCATTAAGAAGGTTCATAAAGAATTTAGTTATATTTTTTCTCTTTTAAAATAAATATAGTTGATTTACAGTATTGTAACAGTCTCTGCTGTATAGCAGAGTGACTCAATTTTATACATACATACCTTCTTTTTAAAATATTCTTTTCCATTATGATTTATCCCAGGATATTGGATATAGTTCCTTATGCTATACAGTGGGACCTTGTTGCTTATCCATCCTATATATAATAGTTCGAATCTGCTGATCCCAAACTCCCAATCTATCCCTCCTCTGCCCCTTGGGAATCACAAATCTCTTCTCTACCTCTATGAGTCTAAGAACTTTTATTTTGAATATAAAACTTTGTTATCAGTTAGCAATGTTTATATCTTGGCGAATCTAATAACTTTTTATATTTAATCATGCTGTTGAATCTAAATTTAAGTAAACATGTTGAAATTAACTCTTCAGTTCTTGAAAATGCTCATTCCTTTTGAAATGACAGTAAGAATAAGACAGTGTTTCATGGTCCTTCACTACCTTTTAGCATAATCAAAAGTCTTATTAAATTGTTTGCTAATTAAGAAATTCTTTGTTATTGGTACATAGTTTCCGATTTGTTTTTACTTTAGAGGACAAGTGCTTTTGCAAAGGTAGAATCTTTAGTTGCCTTTTCTGCTGTCTCATGTGAGTGAGTCATGAAAGCCCTGGTAACCACAGTTAAGTTGTTGTGAGGAGTGATGATTGGATTTTTGTTCCCCTCCCTTTAAAAATGTTTTATGTATTTTTCTAAGTCTGCTATCCTATGCTGTGGAAGGCAGACAAAAGACTGCTATTTGAAATGAAAATGACACCAATAACTAGTTTTCCAGATGTTTCCTGCAAATAGTTCTGCCATTTGAATTTAGACTTGTAACCTTTAAAAAGAAATCTTAGCATTTAAATTGTTACTAATTTTATAGATAAATGACTTAAACATATTGCTTAAAAGTAGTTACTCAATAGCATTTTAGGGTTTTTTTCCCCTGACTTCTAGTCCCACTCAGAAAGCAAATTGATGTAACAGTAATCTAACTGATAACTTCTTTATAAAAGGCCTTTAAATATATATGTAATTTCTCCCTCATATTTAGAGTTGGGCAGAGGGGAGCTGGTCTTTCAGCCACCATTGCTAGGAGTGAACATGAGATTTCTGAAATTATTGATGGGCTCTCTGAACAGGAGGTAAGACACTTAATTTAATTAATTCATGTTAATTGAGTAGGCATTTTAGCTTCATACCCCATGAACTAAGGGTTTATTTGTATATATATGAGAGAATGCTTACAACGTTTGGGTTTTTCCAAAGTACATGGCCAACCATAAAAGGTTTTAAACAAGGCTGCCCTGAGATCTTATTGCCGTTTTATGAAGATGGCTTCGGCAGCAGGGAGGCTTGGAAAGAGGTGAGGACGCTTTTATGATTAAAAATAAGGGCCTGAATCAGGGCAACAGTGGTAGAAATGTGTTAAGAGGGGCCTTATTAGGGGGACAGATTAGTAGAAGGCAGAATGGATAGGACAGGAGTTGGGGGAAAAGACGAGCGGGTTAGAGGATGGGCTGCTGCCGCCGTTTTCCTGAAAGAGCAAAGGAGCAGGTGTTTGTGTGTTAGGTTGTGGACCTGAGGTTCGTTGGAGGTGGAGTGGGGGGTGATGTCTAGAGTGTGATCAAGATGATGTTAATAAATCAGTTCTGAATAAGAATAAGTTTCAGTTTCTAGCACTGAGTCTTCATAGCTGGGTTCATATTCTCTGAAGTTTGGTCCAAAAGCCATATATTAACTTCTGCTAGTTTTGGTTTTAAAATATGGCTTTTTGAAAACCTCATCTCTCAATTCTGAAGGTGTAGCACTCTTAAGTAATAATCAAAGACAATTATTATATTGCTGTACATTTCAGGCTTTGTGGCTGTGATCTCTGCAGTGATGACTTAACTCTGCGTTTAATTTCTTTGCTTACTGTTTGATCTGATTCTATAAGGGGGGGCATCTGTAAGCAACCAAAGCTATTATTAGGTGAATACTAGCTGAATGTGAAGCTAGTCAATGTCAAGGTGAATGTCAAGCTAGTGTGTCTGTCCAAAACCACATTTTGGTGTTTGGACAGACTAAGGTAGAATGTGCTAAGTCACTCCAGTCGTGTCCGACTCTTTGCGACCCCATGGACTGTAGCCCTCCAGGGTCCTCTGTCCATGGAATTCTCCAGCAAGAATATTGGAGTGTGTTACCATTTTCTGCTCCAGGGGATCTTCCTGACCCAGCTATCAAACACGTGTCCCTTATGTCTCCTGCACTGACAGGCGGGTTCTTTACCACTTGAGAGTCCCTGTAAAATGAGAAACACTGTCAGGAGTTGACTAAGGCAATGTCCACTGCTAGGAGAAGAGTTTTTAGAAGAAGACCTAGCCTTGTGTTGGGGTCAGTAGTTATAATTTTTGGTACAGGTTTTCTCACTGAAGTTTGTGCTTGTGAACTTACTGACTTAAGCTTTGGGAAGATAAATTATATAGCTGAAACCAAGTTTTAGTTGAAATTTGAAGGATGATAGTCTTAAATTTGCAGTGGAAAGATTATGTAAGATTAGCAAGAAGTGTTTGATACTTCAGTAAGTTTAGTTAATTTAAAATCAATGACCTTAAGATTGTGGTTCCTGTCTGTGTATTTTTCTATTTTATTATTCTATAAAATGATGTTGAGACTTTTTAAAATGAGGCAATATTAATGTTAATAAGTGCTTCATAAGGTCATTACTTCAGTGATCTGACATCATTGTGTGTCCTTTAGGTCTAAGATCCATTAGCTGAAGTATCTGCTGCGTTTAAGGAAAGAACTCTTCTCACATTGTAGTGGTGGATTTAAAAAAGTACATGTACTTTCTGCGTCTCTGCCTCTGTTATTCGTACAATGAGTATTTATTAGATCCGTATATAATGATCATATCTTAGATGTTATGGTACCACTGCCGTTGTCATTAAAGTGCATATGTGGTGTTTCAGTGTCTGTTAAGATAGTCATTCTGTGGCCCTCTTTAAGTTTAATTCTGTGTACATTGCATTTCTTCTTTGTTTTCCTTCAGAATAATGAGAAACAAATGCGACAGCTCTCTGTGATCCCACCTATGATGTTTGATGCTGAACAGAGACGGGTCAAGTTCATTAACATGAATGGGCTCATGGAGGACCCTATGAAGGTTTATAAAGATAGGCAGTTCATGAATGTTTGGACTGACCATGAGAAGGAGATCTTTAAAGACAAGTAATTTAAATTTTAAATTATTCTCTAATAGAAGTTTATATGAGTTAGTGAAAAGTATTGGCATTTACTTGTAAATTGAACTGTTTTCCCCAAAACATGGCCCCATTTTGGCATTTGAATAACGTGGGAGGCAGAGAAGACAGATAGGATGCAACCTTCTTGTAAATTTATAGCTGGAAATGTAGGTACCAGCTTAGAACAGAGATGTGGAGGCATTTTAAGAGTGGTACCCAAACCTGAGTGGTGTCAGAATCACTGGGGGTGCATTTGAAAGTTACAGATATCTGTGCAATACTGTATCCCAATCCAGTCAGTTCCTGGTGGACTATTCCCAGGAATCTGTGCCCTTTAAGAGGACATTGGCCTTTAGGAGTCACTAGGAATTAGTCTACATTATATTTGTATTCCCAAGGGCTTCCCCCACCTCTTTTTAAGTTGTTAAAGAGTGTGTGTGTGTGTGTGTGTGTTGTTTTTCTTTTACTCAGGTTTATCCAGCACCCAAAAAACTTTGGACTGATTGCATCTTACTTGGAAAGGAAGGTAGGAAATGGTTTACACTGAGATTATTGATAGATTTGGGTTGGTTGCTGCTTTGAAGGTTTTGTGTGCTAAAGCACAGAAGTAGTTTTGAGTTTTTGCAAAGGGCTTGACACAGAAAAGATTCTTATGTGAATAATATAGTGGCGTTTACAATCATATGATGATTCTAAGCACAACACAGACTAATTTTCATGGTTAATGAAAATGACCTGATACTATGTTTCCCTAAAAACACACAGGTTACAGTGTTTTTCTGAACATCAATTAAACTTCTAATTAAAATTTTAGAGTCCTGATTTTCCCTGAATTTGTTCCACAATGTCTTATTGGATGTTGGGTTTATGAACAAAATATTTAAAGAGACATTTTGAATATTTACTTATTTAGAGGAAGAAAGAGGACTTAGTTACTGGTTAATAGGAAAGTGCTTGAATGCTTCTGATAGTTCCTGGTATCTTTTACATAATCTGTGTTAAGACTGCTGTAATTGTCCATCAAAACAGTAGATACTATATATGTATATTTTACAGCCTAGATATGCCTTAAAGAGTTAGCCATTTGTGTTTCTCCAGTTTATATTTTGAGAACACTAGAGATTTTCCGTGAAGATGTTACTTGATTTTTAAAAAAATTCAATCGCATTGGATCCTCAATTTTTTTTATAGAGTGTTCCCGATTGTGTTTTATATTACTACTTAACCAAGAAAAATGAGAATTATAAAGCCCTAGTAAGAAGGAACTACGGAAAACGCAGAGGGAGAAACCAGGTATGTTTCATTATTGTATGGAAGCTATTTCAAGGTTGGTGGAATATAAAGATGAAAAATTTTATAATAGGGGCTTTCTCTGTAATGATACTTTAGGAATTGATCTTTCTATCAAATTAATTAGAATGTTATGAACATGCTTTGATTATTTTGAAGTTAATCTATATTTAATGTGTTGCATTTTCTATTTTGAATGCATTTTAAGTTTCTGGCATACCAAAATTAATGAGAAGTTTTATATTTTCATGCTATTGAAATGGTGCATGTCAGAGTTAACAATTGTAATATAATTATATACAAGCACTGTGATATCTTAATGAATACACCACCCTTTCCAGTCCTTTGCTCTGCGAAGGGGACAGGTAGAGTAAGGTGACTACAGAGTCAAGGGTTGTTTGCTAAAATACTTGGAACATGATTGTTTCAGGTTAGCTTCAATTCTGGGCTTGAAGCACTTGATGTCAGAAGATTGTGTCTAATGTAGTACAGTGTGTATTTTCACAGTGGCAGTTCAGAACTTTAGAAGCTCTTTTCCTTCGAATAGCTGGTCAGCTGCCTCCACAGCTCCCTCCTGCTCCTCTGTGTGCCACATGCCCTGAGACCACTCATAGGACAGTGGCGCCTGTGGACACAGCGGCTCTACTGCCGTCATGAGTGCTCTGAAGTTCTTTGTTCTCCACAGCCCCCGCCTGCCTTCCCTGGTCACGCTGATCTCCAGATACAAGTTCCCTCATGATGTGTGGTCAGAAGTGTCTTGTGTGTTCTGGGTCATTGTTTCCTCCAGAGCAATGCCACCTCTTGGGATGTGGTCTCACAGACTTCAGAAGCAGTGTTTTTTGGTCAAGAAAAGTATAGAGCATTTGAGGAGTCAGCTGTGTAAAGGCTGCTGGAGGTTGGGGAAACTGCAACTGGGGTGAGGGGCCAGGACTGAGATCCTAGTAAGTGAGGGGCATTGGTGGGTAGTGTGTACAGAGCACAGATGTCCCCTTGCTTGTAAGGTTCTGCTGTGGGCTGGTTTCAGGCAGCAGGGCATGTGGGGGTATTTGCTTACCTGAAGACCCTGGTTGGTATTAGGGGCAGAAGAGTATTGGGGCAATACAGTTACATGTGTTGTTCAGACCTGAGGACAGTGGACCTCTTTCCTTGTCTTCAGCTGAGTTGACACCTCCCCATGAGTTCTCGGGGCTGTAAACTGTTTCTGGGTTATGCAGCTCACTTGCTAGGCAGACGGCTGACTTTGTCATTGGTGTGCCATCTTGTTGGTTCAGATGACAGATGAATACTACCTTTGTGGGGTGCAGGGTAAGGTTACTAGCCATTTGAAACAGGTCTTGTAACCACTGTGGCGTACTCATGAGTCGGGGTAAATGAAACATTCCCAGTTGTAAAGCAGAACTAGTCACAATTGGAGAGTATGCATTTGAAAATCTTCCTGATTTCTTAGTTTTCTCTAAGGTGATAATGCATACGCAAAAGAAAATGAAACTTGCAATTAGAAGGGTGTGAAGCTGTGAAGGTCAGATAAGGCCAGCAGGGAGTTGTAATAGTGAAACAGTCTAGCCAAAGGGCCAGAGTGAAAGAGTGGATTCCATTCTTGATGAATTGTGGAAATTTCATAGAATGAAGATCATGAGGACAGAAAGCAGGATTGGCAACAGTGGAAAGGTGGGATGTGGCGGGGGCGGCATGTGAGTAGATCACAGAGTCCTGGAGGTGACGCATGCCCACTGAAGATGGTGGTGGTGATGCCCTGTGGGAGGTTTTGATGGGCATGACCTGAAAGTATTTCACACGCAGGATATCATGTTGATAGAAAAGGCAGTGACTAGCATCTTGAATCTGAAGAATAATGACAAGGCCTAATGAGCCATGTGATAAAGTCATCTCTGTTCCTGGGAGACTTTGAGTCAGTCCTTAACACTAAATGATGAAGAAAGGTGTCATAGGTAGACTTTGTGAAATTTGTAAAAAGATTTTAAACACCATGGTTGAACAGTGTTCTAGAAGGGGCAGTCGGGAAGAAGACGGGTTCTGATTCTTCTTTCCACCTGGTTTAGAAGAAGGCATAGTGTAGGACATTTTCTGGAGAAGACTGAAGAGAAACTATCTTAAGGAAAAAGCTAATGGTAGTTTTGGGGAGTCAGTAAAAGACTTTGAGATTCCATCAAAAATTAAGGAAAATTTTGCTTTGTTCTGGGCAAAGGCATGAAAATGTTGGGTGTGCTGAGGGTAGCCTGAGCACACACCCTGTGGGAAGGGGCAGAGACTGGAAAGAGTTACTATGCCTGGGATGGTCCTGTTCAGTTAGGCCGTTGGATTTCTTCAATAAACAAATGTAATAGAACTCAACACAAACTTAATTTTACTTTCTCTCAGAGTCACAATTCTAGTAGTCGAGACATCAGAGATATAAGGGTCTATATCTTATCTCTCCTAGTCTTTGTTATATGCGTATTTACAGTCACTTAGTTGTAATTATAGCTTAGATAAATTTGAATGTTTACTTTTCACTTTGTTGTATCCATAGTATTTTTCTAAATTGCTTCATTCTTGATAATGACCATGACTGTCTACTATTCTGGTAAAGAATGTTTCCCCCAAAGACAACATAAAGACGTTTCTTGTAGTATTATCCATAATGATGAAAAAATTGGCAACATATTAAATATCTTAACACTTGGGGCAATGGTTTGATAAATTATAGTTTATCAAATTTCACAGCAGAATTGAAATGTTTAAGTGACAGATTAGATGTTGGAATTAGAGTATCAACATCAGATTTCTAAGTGGAATCCTAACATTGTCACCTCTCTGGATCCAAACACAAGGAGCATTTGTGTGTGTGTACCCTTGTAAGCAATACATACAGACTACATTAAAGAGCTTTCAGCTGATTTTTAATACATGACCCCTAGTTACATTGTGGAAGATTAATTAATAAGTTTAATTTGTTGCATAGATATTTATTATCATTACAATTTGAGGAGCTATTTCTTTTAACTTTCCAACTTTACAAATGATGGTTCATTCTAGCAGCAAATTGCTCGACCCTCACAAGAAGAAAAAGTAGAAGAAAAGGAAGAGGATAAAGCAGAAAAAACAGAAAAAAAAGAGGAGGAAAAGAAAGATGAAGAAGAAAAAGATGAAAAGGAGGACTCTAAGTGAGTTAGTTAAATATTATTGTTATTTGAAAATAATGAGATTGAATCTATTGAAGGTATAGAATTTTAGATTTTAGAGAAATCAATGGGATATGTGCTTTGTCACCTAGTAGTTATTTGACATAATTAAGGGGTGGAATATTCTAGTAAGTATAACTTTTGGATTGATGGACTTACCTGCCAGATATGACCTAGTATGTTTCAGAAGGGATGGACTAAATAATACACAGTAGTTGTTGCTTGTGTAGTTGTTCATTTCTTTTTTTTTTTTGCTTTTTTCTTTTTTCTTAGTTTTTTTTTCTTTTTCATTTCTTTTTAATATTTATTTTGTTATTTCTCTAATCTTCTCGGAAATACTGAAGGTTTGTCTGATTTTGAGGCAGTTAAAGCAGCCTAAATCATTTGTCATGGTTTTTAAAGTGTTGGATACTCATGCCATTCTAATTTTGTACTTTAGGAAGATGAAACCTATAGTTTTGTTTTTTTTTTAAACTTATTCAGATAAAACATTTGTCTGCACCACATGGTCAGTGGTTATAAGTTACTCATAAGTGTTCATAAGTTACTGCCACATCTCGTTTTGACTTTGTTCTTAAAATCCCTGGTTTGTTTAATGAGTGCTCATACACTGCTCTGAGAGCTCAGTCTTCTGGAGGGTGCAGAGACCTACATGACGTGTGCTCTTCTCGGGCAGTTTATAGGCCAGGAGGGGAATTAGGCAAGATCCAAGTGGGAGGAGAAGAAAATGGCCTGGAAGGCATGTGCAGAAGCTGGGAGACTGAGAAGAGCTTGAGATTTTCTTCCACCTGCATAGTCTAGAGGACTTCATGCAGGAGCTAGTGGTCAATGTGGGTACAATAGAGGGTGTAGTGTGGATGGATAGGCCTCCTTGGGAAATGGCAGACAGTGGTTTCATTAGACTGGGACATCAGACGCCTCAGGAGAAAAGTAGAAGGAGGTTGGGGTTCGATATGTAAAGCCTTAAAGAAGTCTCAAATGTGGACTTCACTCAGGGAGCGGTGTGGCTCTGTTTGGGAATAGGTAGGCTTAGCATGGCTGAAGTGGTTTCCTGCCACAGCTCTTCCACTAGAATGTGGCTCTGTGAGCAGTTTAGGATGAACGGAGAGGTGGGAGGCAAGCAAGCAGGCGTGAAAGGCTGCGGCTGGGCTGCTGGGGCTCTGGACATGGGCAGCGGTGATAGAAACACAGGTGGTGGGAGAAATGTTAGTGAGTTGGAAGGTTCACTGACGGGGAGTGACGAGTATGGGAGAGAGCTGCAGGCGCAGTCAGGTCTGTCAACTGGGTGATGGGGAGTGTGCTGGTTCTGTCAACAACAGGTAGTTGGGGCCGAGGAAGCAGGGAGGGAGGGTGGGCATGTCTTTGGATGGATTGAGTTTGTGTTGATGAGAAGCCCAAGTGGTTATTCCAGGTAACTGAGAGTTTGGGGATTAGGGGGAGTTCCGTTTCTGTTTGAAGAATTTTCAAAGCTTTAATCTTTTTGGTGTATGTATACTTTTAAATCACACAAAATGTTCTTTGGCCACTGTTTCTAGAGAAAATACCAAGGAAAAGGATAAGACAGAGGGGACAGCAGAAGAAACTGAGGAGAGAGAGCAGGCCACACCCCGGGGCCGGAAGACCGCCAATAGCCAGGGCCGTCGGAAGGGCCGGATCACCAGGTCCATGACCAGTGAGGCTGCGGCAGCCAGTGCTGCTGCGGCGGCGGCCACTGAGGAGCCCCCGCCACCTCTGCCACCACCACCAGAGCCCAGTGAGTGGACAGGGCTGGAGCGAATGGGCCACAATTTTGTTTGGGGTTCTGTTTCAGTGCTGGGGTACAGCAGGAGGGACGTCTGATACAGGCAGCCTAGAAATCCTGATCTGAAACTCTGGCCTTTACATTTGTTAGACTGTAATAGCAAAGTCTTCTGAAAAAGAGCACCAGCCCTGATCTCACTACCCTAAGACCGTGGGTTTCCTTTGAACTTAGTTGTGATCCTAGTGTGTGTGCCACCTTGTTGTCTGAGGTTTCAACCGGGCACTTGTTATGAATGTTTTCTAATTTCTGAGTGATCTTTATTTTCACTTTTGACAGCTGTGAGATGTTGGCTATCTCTTCCCCCTTTAAAGCTAACATAGATGGCACTATAATGAAAAAAACTTTATTCACATGGCATTTTCTTTCTGTTAAATTAACTTTCATAGGAATAAATTCTTAGACAATGAAATACTGGGTCTAAGCATAGGCATTTTTCTCTCTTATTAGGGACTATCTTCATTAGTTTATAAAAGGATCATATTAATGACGAGTCCTGTCACTGGTGGCTCAGTGGTACCAAGTTTATCATTACATGAAGTATTGATATGAAGAAAGTACAAGTTCTGGGAATGACAAGGATAAAATGAAGGAAATAATTTAGACAGGCGGATGGAGGCAGATCATGGTGGGCTTTGTTTTGACTATATCCTGCTTTGCTTACAAAACAAATATTTTTAAATAGATGAGTATTGTAATTAGATTGGTGCTTTAGAAAGATAACTGGTGAGAGTTTGGAGGTGTGTTTGGAGTTGACAGATCACAGCTTGGTGCTGTATAATCTATGGATGATTTCTCTCTGACTTACTGAGTTCTACCTTTGTTTCAGTTTCTACGGAACCTGTAGAAACCTCTCGATGGACAGAAGAAGAAATGGAAGTTGCTAAAAAAGGTAAATGATAGTAGTTCAGGTTCTTTGGGTTTGTTTTTGTTTGTTTTAGGGTTATTAGTAATGAGTGACACAGAACTAATTTATTTTTAATTAAAAAAAAGTTCTTCCACAATGGAAGCAGAATTTAGAAGTACACTTAGAAGGTCTTTTTGATGGTATCCTGCTCTGTAAGGTACCCCAGTGTGTCTTGTTTGAGGGACCCACTTTTGAGCGATTTAACATTCTCTCTCATTTTATTTTGAATGTCTTGTTACAGAGCAGGTGAGCTACTTTCAGTTTTACAGAAGAGTTGTGATTAAATGCAATTAATGTTGTCTTAGAAGGTATTTGATATAAAAAGTCTCTTATTTAAAAGTTGCATTTAATAGAATGATAACTGTTTCCTCATTTTGCAGTTAGTAAGGCTAAGTTTGATTACCAACTGCTAAGAAATTGTGCTGTGATTCAAAGATGAGAGCATGGACTTTGCAGCCAGACAGATGAAGGATTGAGTTCTGCCTCTGACACTTATGTAGCACATGGCCTTCATTTTACTCTGGAACACTATGGGTCTTGTATTCTCTTCTTGCTTATAAATGACCTGTATAAAGTACAGGTCATACAGTTTGAAATTAGCTAAAATTTCTAAAAGGATAAATAATTGGTTTATAAATAAATTACTTTTTAAGTAAAATTATTTTGAGAAAATTTAGCCAATTCTTTTGAGGGTTAAGGATTTACCTTGCAGTTCCAAAGAGAAATTATTGCAAATAGCTTGACCTTTTAGTGACACATTTCAGATTTATTTTCTATTTAGCTGGTAATGAGTAACACATTTAAGAATCATGTAAACTTTGCCTAAAATACAGCAGTTGAGAGTGTTCTGTCCTCAGAGTATTTTTATTTGAGGTGTGTTTGCTGTGACGGTTGTATATGCATTGCTGTCATCTGACTGTCACAGCGCAGTAAATGGATGCCCATGTGGTCACAGCGTGGTCTGGTCAGAGGCACATCCCCACACCCAACTGCTCATGCCCCTTCCTCTCAGCTTTTGTCATACGCTGGCAGAATCTGGAGGTGGTTTTCAGTTTTCACTGTGAGGGAGGAATCTACTGGTGTTAACCTTGAAAAGTTGATGTTTTCCCCACCAATTGTTGAGTTTGCACTAGAAATTCCTGTTTGGATACACCTATGTCTAATGTATATCTCTGTGTTTATGCGTTTATATGCCCATATTTCGTGCACATATGTTTCTGTGTGCCATATATGTGTGTCATTTGTTGGAAGGAAGTCATTGCATAGGTTCCTGTGATGCATTGTATTATAGAAGGTTTAAGAAAACCTAGTTGATATTTTCGAGGGGATCCTTGATTGCAAATGGACTGGGGACATGTTGATTATACCTGGAGCCTCAAGTATGTGTCTTTACTTGGTGTTAATTACTCACATTTGATTGCCTTATTAACTTTGTGCTGATACAGTGTTCCCCAGGATCTAGAAGTACCTAACCACGCAGTTGACAGTGTCTGGGCTCTCCCTGTGTGTCTGCATTGTCCTGGTCCTCTGGGAGATAACACAGCAAGGACAGGGTCACATTCTTCCAATATTGAGCATGTTTGAACTTTGGATAGAAAAATAGAGCTGTTAATGAGTTTGTGTCAATCACATTTCAGTAAGCATTGAAATGTATCAATAAATAACTGAAAACACAATGTTAATGATGGTGAGTGCAAGGATTAGGGGTACTGTATTATTTTTCTTGCTTGCTGTATCAGGTGACTATTAGGTTAATGTTTGGTTTGTTTTTAAAATACAGGTCTAGTGGAACATGGTCGTAACTGGGCAGCCATTGCCAAGATGGTGGGAACTAAAAGTGAAGCCCAATGTAAAAACTTCTATTTTAACTATAAACGGAGGCACAATCTTGACAACCTTTTGCAGCAACATAAACAGAAAGTGAGTATATCAGAGGTGGTGAATCTTTTACTTACTGTTTTTTTGGGGTATTTTTTGCGCTTCAAAGATTGTTTTTGAAGAAAACTTTTTTGTAGCCTTACCTATAAAGGCTATGCTAGTTTCTTGGCACAAGTTGACTCTGTTTATTACCCAAAGAGTAAAATTTCTGTTAGTACTAATGGCAGTGCAGTACTTTTGAATTACTGTAAACTGGATTTGAAAAACATACTCATTTTGGAGTTTGAATTGAAAACTTTAGAGTTCTATTGACCATATTGAATGAGTTGATCTGGCTTATGAAAAAAGACGTTTTCCCAGAGACTCCATGGGGTAAAGACTAAAAACCAGCAAGTTTTGAAGTGTTACGGAAAAAATTATTTAAACATTATTAGAGATTATTGAAAATGTGTTAACAAGGAAATTCCAGTGTTCTCAGAGTCTACAGAGCCCTTTGAGGGCTCCATGAATATTTTGTTTTCCTAAGAATATTAAGATGTTCCCTTTCCCACTATGTGGACATTTGCATCCATGGGGTCCGAGAAGCTGTGAGTGAGAGTGCTGGTACCTTAGTGTGGCCTCTGGTGGCACCGCCAAGCTCAGTGCACTCTTCATCTCCAGGCAGTTGCAGCTTTGTTTTTGTAAAACAGCAGTTTCACTTAGTGCCCTTGGTGAAGCAAATAAAACTTGGCTTTGGTAAACCTTGAGTCTTGCACACATGTCTATATGATGATGGGTGGGGCAGAGAGCCCTCTGCACTGTCTTGGGCCAGGGTAGCACTCAACGAAACGCACACTTGGGTTGTTTGAGCTCCAAGCTAAACAAACCTCACCTTTGTCATCCAATGTCATTTTTAATTAAGAATGACAGAAAAACTACTCTTTTCAGACCTGAAAAGTTTGCAGACATTTTCTTGAAAATGAATGAGCCTGTCTTGAAAGAAAACATCCATTAATACTGGTTGCCATTTTTAAATTTCCAGCTTTTAGGCAAAAATTAAAATTTTGGTAAATGTGTCTCTCTCACCATGAGCTTAACATCTTCACACTACTCAAAGACTTTTCTGATGAGACTCTCTAGCTGCTAGCATTATGAGCAATTTTTATTTTTCTTAACATAATTTTCTGTCTTCCACATTCCATGACATTATTTTTATTAGAAAATAAATGTATATGTTATTTTTATTAGAAAAATAACATTTTTTGGAGGGGGAGAAGAACAGGAGTCTTTCAGGCTTTGGCTGTTTGTCCATGTAGAGTGATAAGTAGTTCCAAAAATGGTTTGGATGTGACTTTTGATCATTTGGATAAAAGCGATCCATCTGCACACAAGGCCTGTTAGTGGCCCCTGAGGGGACTCCCTGCCGCTGAGCCAGGGTGCCTGTCGGACAGGCAGCTGCTGGTCTGGTGTATGCCTTCTGCCTCACCTCAGCTGTGAGAAGGCTTGCTTCTTTCCTTTCAGTTATATAAATCCCAAGTAACAGTATTTTTACTCTTCTAGGCCTCACGGAAGCCCCGTGAAGAGCGAGACGTGTCTCAGTGTGAAAGCGTGGCCTCCACCGTCTCAGCACAGGAGGACGAGGACATTGAAGCCTCTAACGAAGAGGAGAACCCCGAGGACAGTGAAGGTACCACCACTCTTCCGTCTGGTTGTGGCATCTGCTGGCCCACATGCGTGACGGGTGCCTTAGTTGTTTGGCTGTCTAGGGATTGCTTCATTCAGGAAACGAGAACACAGTGTATTTATCATTCAATCACACATGTATTTATGTAGCTCCTGAGATGGTCCAGGTGCTGCAGTTGAAAGGTCTTGAAGGGTGGCAGTCCTACCTGAGACACTGAGTGCTGATGTCCATAAGCTGTCAGTGTGTCTCTGTCGTTGCCACACTTGTTAGTTCTGTCAGTACCTTCAGTTTCATTTTCCTCTTTCTTTATTTTATTGAGCTTGATTTATTTCAGCATTTATAAAGCTGAACATGTCATATTGATGTTTTCCTGAAAAAAAATGTATTAATGGCCCAGAGGCATTGGCCAAAAAAATGTCAAGAAACTTAAATAAAATCCTTTATGCTATTTGAAAAATTAGTGACAACTTCCTCAAAAAGTAAATGTTTTCTTGATTTTTTTCGAATTAAAAAAGGTACCTAATTTACTTTAGTTTACATTACTATTGAAGTTTCTGTGAATTTCTTTTAACTGTCCTCTTTTCAAGTGGGGATGTTCACAATGATTCCAGTAGCTTTTCATATGTTATATCTTAAACGTATTCATGTTTTATGTATGCAGATATTTTCTCTATCTCATTTGCTTTTTATCTTTAAATTACCAGAATTAAAGCTTCACAGGTAATTAGATCTGTTTACATTTTCCTTTGTAGGTGCTTACGTTTTCAGCTTAAAAGGTTCTACACCTTCCAGGAGTTTTAGAAATACTAGATTTTGGTTTTTCTACAAATTGTTGTCATTGGGTTTTAAACTTAAAATTTATCTTGAAATGGGTTTTGACTTTGAGCAATAAGTGAACTTTATTATGTGAGGTTTTGTGAAAACCAAGGTGGTATTGCCAAAATGGAGAGACCACTGGAGCAGGCTTGCCTGGGGCGGGCTGAGGAGCTGCAAGCAGCCTGAAGGGGTGGTTGGCATTTGGAAAGAGGTCCTCAGGGTTTTCTGACTTCAATAGGGTTGTAACTGGTAGCCAGTATTGCCTGGGTTATAAATGTACATGAAGCTTGTATTTCATAAGACTTGAGTGGCTTAAACAATAGAAACTTATCTATTGTATTAGGGCTTAGTCACTCAGTCGTGTCCGACTCTGTGACCCCAGGAACTTTAGCCCAGAAGGCTTCTCTGTCCATGGGATTCTCCAGGCAAGAATACTGGAGTGAGTTGCCATTTCTTTGTCCAGGAGATCTTCCCCACCCAGGGATTGAACCTGGTCTCTTCTGCATTATAGGCAGATTCTTTACCATTTGAGCCACCAGGGAAGCCCTTTAAATTAGGGCCCAATTTTTATAACCTCATCTAACCTTTATTATCTCCTTTTAAGGGCATTATTTCCAAATACAGTCACATTGAGGGTTAGGGCTTTAACATAAATTTGGGGGTGGGGTGGGACACAGTTCGGTGCATAACAAGGGCCAAGTCTTTCTGTCATATGTATGTTTATTTCAGAACGTGAAATCCTGTTGCATGGGCTGACATACTCTTACAAACTGAACACCACGAAATGACTTTTTCCTTCTCTTCTCTTCCTGTTTCTTTGTCTTCGTGTGAAGCTTTTCCAAACTGTCAAATGAGGTGGTCAGGTTAATTACAACCTGGTATTGCAGCGATGCTTCCGTGGGCTCTAGTGTGGACTGGCCTGGTCACATCATGCCATTTGTACTTGTGTGTGTGTTGTGACATCTGGTGGTGCTGGTTTAGTCGCTAAGTTGTGTGTAACTCTTTCGACCCAGTGGACTGTAGCCCTCCAGGCTCATCTGTCCATGGGATTCTCCAGGTGAGAATACTGGAGTGGGTTGCCATTTCCTTCTCCAGGTCTTCTTCCCAACCCAGGAATTGAACCCATGTATCCTGCATTGCAGGCAGATTCTTTACCAACTGAGCTATGAGGGAGATCCCTGGAATGGTTTCCTATTAGTAGGAAATGAACTTGCCGCCAGAATGGTGGGTCTCCAGCTCCTTTGACTTAATTTCACTTGTCAGAGAAGAGCAGCAAGCACAGTGCATTTTCCATGAGCCCTGATCGGTCTTAACTGCTCAGCTCAGGGAGATCCTGAAGCCACATGGGTTTATGCCCTCAGGCTCTTGCGCGTGGGTGAGTGGAGATAGCGGCTAGAGACCAAGTCTCCGTGTCAGCTTCCTAAATGGACGTCTGACCATATGAGTATCTTTCGTAATTAGGTGAGTTACATCAGAAGACCAAACCTTTGTCATAATTTAGATTTTCTCTTGGTCTGAATCATTCTTTGAGGTGTTCTGAGGGGGGAAGAAAAAGATACTCACACTTGGCTGGTGCTTGGTAAAGCGCTGTGACTTGAAAGAAGATAACTGAAGGAGTGCTTATGTCAGATGATGTCATCTGCCTAATCACTGACATGTCCTCCAGGCTTTGGAGGAGAAATGACTTGTTAGTTTGCCCTCGAACTTGGCTTCCATCACTGTGTGAATAAAAATGATGCTGCTGCTGCCACTGCTAAGTCACTTCGGTCATGTCTGACTCTGTGCGACCCCATAGATGGCAGCCCACCAGGCTCCACCGTCCCTGGGATTCTCCAGTTAAGAATACCGAAGTGTGTTGCCATTTCCCTCTCCAATGCATGAAAGTGAAATTGAATGTGAAGTCGCTCAGTGTGTCCGACTCTTCGCGACCCCATAGACTGCAGCCCACCAGGCTCCTCCGTCCATGGGATTCTCCAGGCAAGAGTACTGGAGTGGGGTGCCATTGTCCTCTCTGAAAATAAGGATGATATAGTCTAGCTTTTTGTCTGCCTTTCAACACTGGTAGCATCTTTCACCAACCATAATTGCTGCTGTCCATTAGACCTTACAACACGTGAGGTGCTCTTCTGAGCTTTTGTCTTTTGATTTTGTTTTTGGTGTTGAGACTTGAGCTGTTATCTGAGTCCAGGCTCACACATCTAACTGCCTGTATAACCTTTGTATTTGGGCACCTAAGGGTTAACAGCATCTGAAACTGACCTGTGTCTCTCACCTCCACACCTCCCTTTCCCTCCAGTCTCCCCCTGGGTGTGTTTGGTGCATCTCCTTAGATCTCCTCCTCTCCTGCATCACTGCCACCCCACTTAGAGCCACTGTCCCTTCCTTGCAGTGGCCTCTGGATTGGTCTGCTTGCTGCTGTTTATTTTTTTTCCTCCAGAGAGCAGCCCAAGTGAACCTTGTAAAATACAAAGCAGGTCAGGTCTCTGCTCCACATCCTGTGATGCTTCTCCCATCTCGTTCAGAATCAAAGCTGGAGGCCTACAGTGAGGCATGCAGCCTCCCTGTAGACACTGGCCCTTCTGCTGCTCACTCTGTTCTTTTTTACTGTGGTTAAATGAGAAAATCGACATATAATGTTACACTAGTTTCGGGTGAACAACATAATCATTCAGTACTTGTACATTATGAAATAGTCTCGTTCATCATCTAGTAAGTCTGGTTAACTTTCGTCATTGCATAGTTACTTTTCTTGTGATGAGAATTTTTAATGTCTGCTTTTGGCAACTTTCAGATTTACAACACAGTGTAATTAACTGTAGTCATTATGCCGTGTGTCACATCCGCAGGATTTAGTTATTTTATAACTAGGTGTTTGAGTCTTTTGACACATTCATTCCTTTTGCCTACTCCTCACCTCCTGCCTCTGACAACCACCAGTCTATTCTCTCTATTGGTGCTGTTTTCTTTATAAAGATTCCACATGTGAGTGAGATCATCCAGTGTACTTCTCTGACTTATTTCACTTAGCACAGCGCCCTCAAGTTCCATCTGTGTTGTCAAAAATGACAAGGCATATATTTATATATGTTTACATATATGTGTGTGTGTGTATACACACACCACATTTTATGAATCCTTTCATCCGTTGACAGACACTTAGGTTACTTCTGTATCTTAGCTGTTGTAAATAGTGCTCCAGTGAATGCTGGGGTACATATATTTTTTCAAGTTAGTGTTTTTTTTCCCCCTTCAGATAATACCTAGGCATAGAATTGCTGGATCATATAGTAGTCCTGTTTTTAATTTTTTGAGGAAGCTCCATACTCTTTTCCATAGTGGCTGCACCAGTTTCCCTTCTACCAACAGTGCATTAAGGGCCCCCTTTCCTCCACGTCCTCCCCAACTGTTGTCACTGGTTGTCTTTCTGATGATGGCACTGACTGGTGTGAGGCGCTGCTCCCTCTGTTTTGCCCACTGTCCTTATTGCTGCTCCCAAGCTGACAACCCCACGTGAGGGGCTTTTCCACGTGCTCATGTATTCCTGGCATATGTTTCCCCACTTCCTTCGGGCCTCTGGCGATGTCATGTGAGCGCTCCCATGCCTCTGTACCCACTGGCTCTCAGCTGAGTTCCATATTCACTGCGTTTATTACTGTCTGATGTGTCAAGTGTTTATTGCTCATTGCCTGTTTCACCCTAGGATTTCGTCTCCCACAGCTGAGTTACCAGGACCTCAAACAGCTTCTTACATGGCAGTGTTAGGCACATATTTGAATGAATGAAAGCGTGAATTTGTCAGGTTACTAAATATTATGTGTGAAAAGTATTTGTTCTCATATGATCATATAAGTTTTTATTTTTACTTTTTTTTAATATAAAAATGATATATTTATGGCATCAGAGTTCCCTATTTTGCTTAAAATATTTCTCCATATCTCTTGAGGTTATTTGTATTTCGTACTAGATTATCTTCTTAAGAGTTTCAAGAGGATTTATCCCATTTGGAATTCTTTTTCTGCATTATATAAGGCAGCGTTTGTGTTTTTCTTCCACACAAAGGACCAGTTCTGAGAAACTGCACTCATTAGCTGTTATCCTGCCTCAGAGATTTAAAGCACTGGCTCTGGCATGTATCAGTTCCTCACATCCATCAGGACCTGTTCCTGACCTTCTCTTCTGTCTTGCTGTCTCTGGGGCAGCCCCAAACGTGTCGTAATACATTTATTTCATAGTGAGTTTAAATGTCTGAGGAGTAAGTCTCTCCTATGCTGATAACATTTTCTGATTTTCTTGAATTTTCTCAGGGACTTATTTTTTCACATAAATTATAAATTGATCTTACACACCTTTGGGATTCTCATTGGAGTTGTATGTATTAATTTTAGGGAGATGTAAATTTTTGTGTTGTCTTGTAATCTATTTTAAGAAAATAATCAAAAACATAATGTTGAAGTGAGTATCTCTGTGTCCTGTTCGTAGCAGTGTCGCATTGAAAGTAGCCCAAGGGTCCAGTAATAGAGGAAAGGTGACATAAACTTAAAGACATGTTCATAGCCGCTCATTCATTTCACACCGCATCAGATATGTGAGCCTGCTCTGTGCCAGGACCTCAGCCTTGTGCTGGTCACTAGGACTAAAGGAAAAGCGAAATGTGTAATCCTTGCCCGTATGGTGTTCACAGGCTCATGGGAGCAACAGCCAGGAGTCACGTAATTGTGAACAAAAGTAAAATTGTAGCTGCTGTCAGTACATGTGCTGTGGGAGCCATCAGTAGCAAAGTTCAACTTTGTTGTGGAAATCATAGAAGGCTTTTTTTAAAGCATGTGGTAGTTGATCTAATATCCAAAGGGAAGAGTAGATGAAAGCCATTCAGAATGTGTGTAGTCAGTGGTAAGGGATGCATGGACCTTCACAGAAATGAAAGAAGGCCACAGAGAAGGCGGGGCTGGAGAGGAAGCTGGCAGCTCTCAAGCTGGCCACACCCGGCAGCTTGGGACTGGATCCTGGGAGCAGCAAGGCTCCTGGAGATGTTTTAAGTGGGAGAGAGTGGGAGTGAGTTTTGGTAAGATTTGGCTTTTAAATTCACTCTGGCTTTGTGGTAGAGAGGAGTCTGGGGTGGTGGTATCATTTCTGGAGTCAAGTGGCAGTTGTGAAATTGAACAGAAATGGCTAGACTTGAGGGATATTTTTAGAGAGAAATGTATGACTCATCAAGGTGTAGAATCTGGAAATAAATCAGAGGAGCGTGTGGAAGATGACTCCTGGGTTCCTAGTTTGTTTGCTGGATACTAAACTCTGAAAAAGAGTTTGATTTGAGACTTGGGAGAGTTGAATACCAGTCCAGAGTAAGACAGAGAATTTGTAATTTCTTTGTGATGTCTAGGTAAAAGCATTAAAGGTACATGTATGAGATAGAACAAATGGTGGGAAAGACCAGTATTACAAAAAATTAAGTGACAGAACCTATGTAATATTGTCCTAGAGCTTTGCTGTCCAGTGAGGTAGCCACTGGACACCCCTGTGGTTGTTAAGTTCTTAAAATGTGATTGCAATCTTCCCTCCACCTGAGCATCCCGCATATGCGGTTTCAACCAGCTGTGGGTCCAAAATATTAAAAAAAACCCAGAAGGTGCCCCAAAGCAGAATTACACACCATGGCAACTATTTACACAGCTTTTGCATTGTTTGTACAGCTCTTCAGACAGAAGTTTTATTAGGTGTCATAAGTCATCTCGAGATGATATGAAGAGTACTGGAGGATGTGCATAGGTTGTATGCAAACACTACGCCCTTTTATGTAAGGGACTTGAGCATCTGTGGATTTTGGTATCTGTGGTGGGGTGTAGGGGTTTTCCTGGAATCAGTACCCCGCAGACACCAAGGGACAGCTGTCGACCAAGTTGAGATGTGCCAAAATGTGAAATAGCAAATTTTGATAACTTAGTACTAAAAAAGGTAAAACACCTTGTTACTAGGTTTCTGTGTTGGTTATGTTTAAAATGGTAATATTTTGCACATATTGAGTTAAATAAAATTATTGTTGAAGTTAATTTTACCTGTCTCTCTTCTTACTTCTTTAACGTGGCCACAAGAAAAATTAAAATTACAGATGTAATGTGCATTAGGTTCCTCTTTGGATGGTGCTGTTCTAATATCAGCTCTCCTGGGTTAAAAAAGCAGAGACAGGACTGGTAGAAATAAATCAGAATGTCATCTTTTATGGAAATGTTTTTGATTTAGTTTTATTTTTTAATCTATCTTTTTCAAATGTTGTATGAATTATTTTTGGACATTAAAAGCTTTTATGCTTTCTGTTTCCAAAGACTGAGGCAATTTGAGCTTTCCCTTTTGTACTTTTTAGAAAACTTGTTTTCCCAGTGCTGTGGTACTTCAGGGAGGTCATCACAGGAGGATAACCCATCCTAAACAAGTACTTTCAAGCATGGCTTCTGTCACCACCTGACACATGTTCATTATCAGATTTTTATGCTGTATCATTATCTTTAAGGTGCTGAAAATAGTTCTGATACAGAAAGTGCTCCTTCTCCTTCACCAGTTGAAGCTGTCAAGCCTGGCGAAGACAGCACTGAAAATGCGCCGCCTCGAGGGACTGCTGAGGCCGCGGCCGAGCTGGAGGCCACCCCTGACGCCGTGCCCAGGCCTTCTCCCTCGCCGGCAGCTGCGAGCACAAAAGTGGCCGAGGATGACAGTGTCGAAGCCCCCGTGAACGATAGCATCACAGTGGACACGGCCGAGCCGATGGAGGTGGAGCATGAGGAGCGTGGGGCTGAAGGCACTTCTGCTCTTGACCTCCCCTCGGCCACCAAGGCCGATGCTGTGGATGTTGAAATGCGGGTTCCAGAAAGCAGCCCATCCAGAGTTGAAGGGGACCCCAAAGACAAAGACCTGCAGAGGAGTGGCGAGAAGCCGGAGCTTGGAGAAGACGATCTAGGGGTGGCCCAACAGCTGAGTGCCCCGAGGCCTGAGCCCCTGTCTGACCACGATTCCAGCGCCACTTGCAGTGCGGACGAGGACGTGGACGGGGAGCCCGAGAGGCAGCGGTGAGGCTCCCTCCTTGACCTCCCCCGTCTTTATTCTGCTGGTTGCAGACTGAACCCGGGGTGGTGCTGGCTGCCAAGGTTGCTCCTGTGTAAATACTGGCCAGTGAGAGAGTCTGTCTGCTTTTACTGTTGGGTTCTGATGCTGGTCACCTGATTAACCAAAAAGAACTGTGTGGTCGTTATTTTTTAAAGAAAAAGACTTTAACTTCTTTCCATATCAATTGTTAGGTACATCCCATATGATAGCAGAGAAGGGCGGTCAGCTCCCAGAGCTGTGACCAGAACCGCAGTTGCCTGCTGCTGTGGTGGCCGAGCCATGTGACTTGGTGGTGAAGGGGCAGGCAGGAGGCGGGGGCCCCAGCTCTGCCCTCGGATGAAATGCCCTCGGAGCAAGGCCTCAGTGCCTGCGTGTGAGATGTGAGAGATGCTGAGGGCGAAGATGGGGACTGGAGGAAAAGTGTGTTAGAAAGCATAATCTGATTGAAGTTAGAGGTGATTGTAATGGTCACCTTTTTGTATCACTTAAAACTGTAGATGATTCATATTTGTAATTTAAAGTGCAGGTATGATACAGATTAAGTACTTTTAGTCAAATTAATATTATAAATATATAATCTTTATGTTTTTTATAACAATTGCTGTTAACAAAAATAAATTTTTATAGGAGTAGATACTGCCTTCTTTAGTATACTCAGTTTCTTGGGTGTTTACTTTTCCCTGAAAGAAATGCAGTAACCTAGAATCACAGTACCTAGAATCATTTGTTCCATGTTAAATTGATTGGTGCACACTGTAGAATGAATTAGACTAAAATGTCATTTAACCAGAAACCCAACTCAACTCTTTTTTTCTATTTTCCCCCTTTTTAATAAGAAAGAGGCTCTCAGGAGACAGCCAGATTCTGCTCAGAGCTCTGCTTCTGTAGTGTGTTCTGGTGTCACTGTGTTTTCGGTCCATTTCCAGTATATTGTACATCTTATATACTAAAGAATGGGACTTAATACTAGAATGATATTGAACATAACAATCATGATTTCTCCAAGGAGATTTTTATGTGGTAGATTATAGAATTTTAATCAGCAAAAATCAGAAATAATATAGGGCTCCTACTTAACCATGGTTTTTCAGAAAATTGAAGATTCTAGCATTCTTTTTCTCATGTCTCGATACTGTGGATTTTGACTGTTCCAAACTTTAAACATAAATGGGTTCATAAACATAAATGTATGGTCCCTTTTTAAGCATGCTTTACTGAAATATGTCATCTAAAATAAGAGTTATGTGTTCTGTACTGTTGGCTTTAGTGACTTATTTATAAATTTATGAGTGAAGGGAAAATTAGGATGGCAGTAATCATAAAGGGGAGGAGCACCTGAGGGCCGACTGTGATAGTGGTCATGAAATTCTGACGTTCCTTATCAACACATGGTAACACTCTCTGGACGATCCTCTAGTTCACTTCGCTTCCAAGCTGGCAAAATGACACTTTCTGTTGTTTGTATCTTTAGTATTATCTTGATTCTTTGGTAAAAAGTTGTTTTCTTTTACACATTCTCGTTTTCCTACACATTCATACCTTTTCACATGTTCACCTCTCCCAGTAACTGACAACACTGGGAAATATGATGGCGCCTATAAGGTATAATGTTCCAGTTACTATTCTGGACATCTTTTACTCAAGTGTGTGTCCTGAAACTAAGTGAAGTGGTGTGGTGTGAGGTGGCAGAGGGTGAACAGGGAGCACAAACTGGGTGGGGAGCACGGGCAGCCATGTGAGCTCAACCTGCTGTTGCCTCGTGGGAGTGCTGCCTCTGGCGCCGTTTCTCCCCAGTTTTCATGAGAAATCAGGAGTCTGGAATTATGGGTGAAATCTTTTTGTCATTTTTATTTCTTTATTTCTGGCATTGCTGGGTCTTTGTTGCTGTGTGCAGGCTTCTCTTCTCTAGTTGTGGTGAGTGGGCCCTGCTCTGTGTTGCAGTGCATGGCCTTCTCAGTGAGGTGGCTTCTCCTGTTGTGGAGCTCAGGCTCTAGGCTCAGGCTTTGGTGGTTGTGGTGCTCGTGAGCTTAGTTGCCCTGTGGCATGTGGGGTCTTCCTGGACCAGGAATGGAACCCATGTCCCCTGCATTGACAGACGGACTCTTTATCACTGGACCACCAGGGAAGTCCCTGGGTGAAATTCTTGATTTTAAAATGATGGTGGTTTATTCAGATGTTTTAAAAAATACCCTCTCATCTTGGCAAAACACTAGTTTGTAACCTATGTTAATGGTAAATTAGGACCTGACATTCTCTAATGGCCCTTGTTCAGACTGTTCTGTTGGTTAGATGCAGATGAATATCAACCTATAAATTAACATTAGGTTTCTTTACCTGAAAATTTAGCCTTGTAGATTTTTTCCTTAGTATTCAAATATGTAAGGTTAATGTGATGTGTGTGTGTATGTACATGTTAACTTACAAGGAATTATGATGATTGTATGTTTAAAAGTCTTGAATAAGAATATTTTGATTAGTCATTTTTAATTGCATTTTCAGAATGTTTCCTATGGATTCGAAGCCTTCGTTGTTAAATCCCGCTGGGTCTATACTGGTCTCATCACCCATAAAACCAAACCCACTGGACCTGCCTCAGCTTCAGCATCGAGCTGCTGTCATCCCACCAATGGTAAGTTTTCAACGTGAATAAGAAAAGTAGAGTTGAAAACAAAGACCTTTAGAGACATTTCTTCTCTTCAGTGCTTGATTTTTTTTTTAAAATTGTAGTAAAAATCACATAACATGAAATTTACATCTTAACTCTTAACGTGTGCTGTTCAGTAGCGTTAAGTATATCTATTAAACCATCACCCTCCCCTGCACCCAGCAACCTACACCTTTCTACTTTCTGTTTTATGAATTTGGCTGCATACATAAGTAGGCTCATAATACAGTGTTTGTGTTCTTTGTGGCTATTTTATTTCACTTCGCCTAATGTCCTGAAGATTATTCATATTGTGGCGCATTTAGATTCTCCTTCTATCTTAAGACTGTGTGTATAGACCACATTTGATTTATCCATTCATCTGTTGAATGCATTACTTTTTCAAATGAATTCATGTGAGAATTGAAATGATCCATTTCCAGTTAAGGAAAAAAGAGAAATGTAGTGCTCTAGCCATAAATGTTACTGAGTTTTGTGTTTGTTTTGTTTTGCTACAAAATAATAGTAAATATGAATAACTAAATAGTATATCTAGATGTTGAATGTTTAGAATAAATTATAGAGGTTATTGTTAGCTTTAGTATACAGTTCCAAACCTAGTTTTATTTGCATTTTATCTTATTAATCTCTGTGAATTTGACTCCCTTTTGATCCTGAATTCTGGTATTGGGTATTGATCCTTAGTTATGTTCTAGCTCTTCATTTCAGAGGATAAAAATTTGTTCCCTAGGTCACATGACAATATGTAAAAGTTAAGTGTGTGCCTCTGATAAATAGGCTCACCAAAAAAATGATTAAACATTTGTTCATTCATTGATTTACCCAAATGGACATAAATTGAGGGTCTGCCGAGTTCAAGGTAACATTTTTTTATGTTTTGTGAAATGTCATGATCTCTGACTTCAGAAAATGTAAAGATTGCTCTTGATAATAAGACATAGAAAAAAATCATGTTTCTTTTTCTGCCTCAATTTTTAAAAATTCATTTATTATAATTGGAGGATAATTGCAATGTTGTGTTGGTTTCTGCCATACATCAACATGTACCAGCCATAGGTATATATATATCCCCTCTGCATAATAAAAATTTTAAAGAATTAAAATGTGATGCTCTGTTAGGTTGAAAAATATACTATGAGCAATTCAGAGGAAGGAGTACTTCCTGGTTAAAGAGACACTGAAAAATTCTTTGTAGGAAATAACGCAGTTCATTTTGCTTTATATTTATAGTAAAAGAAGGAAAAGGCACATTTACGTATAAGCTAAAACCCAAAGGCAAGAAAATTATGTGTGTATTGTGAGTGCAGTGAAAAATCCTACCTACAGCAGTGGAAAAAACTGTGGGTCTTTAGATAACAGGTTCTAAAAGAGTCTGCTCTCTGCTAGTCCCAGGATGCACATATTCATGACAAAGCAGCTTGGATTCTTTTCTTTATGAGGTGGGAGAGATAGAAAACAGAGAAATGTGCACTGTGAGAGAGGAGCAGGCAGCAGCAAGAAGGAAGGCAGGAGGGATGGCAGTGTGGTGTTGAACGGTGGGGCTGGCCTGTCTGAAGAGAACTGGCATCTTATGGAGTTGGTGGTGGAGGGGAGGAGATGAGTGAGACCAGGGCGGCTGCCAGACTTCTGGCTGAAGCTGCTGAGGTTCTGTTTTGTACGAGAAGCCAGAGCAGTGTTCATTGTAGCAAATGAGAAGCTCCATTTTGAATGTGAGTTTTAAGGTGCTTTGAGATAGCTGAGTGGAGTTGTTAAGGGCAGTGAGTGTGAAACTTGGAGAAAAATGTCTCAAAAATATTTGCTTAAAAAAAAATTTTTGCTTATGAGCCATTAACATAGAGGTGACGTTTAAATCCACAGAAGTGGGTGTGAGCACCTATGAGGGTCAGGAAGACGGTGGGCCAGACCTGAGCCACCAGGGGCTCAACGTCTTGAGTTAAAAGCAGATGGAAATACTGGGATTTCTGACTTTGATTTCTCTTAACACAACTTTTGGAGAAGGCAATGGCAACCCACTCCAGTACTCTTGCCTGGAAAATCCCATGGATGGAGGAGCCTGGTAGGCTGCAGTCCATGGGGTCGCTAGGAGTTGGACACGACTGAGTGACTTCACTTTCACTTTTCACTTTCATGCATTGGAGAAGAAAATGGCAACCCACTCCAGTGTTCTTGCCTGGAGAATCCCAGGGTCAGGGGAGCCTGGTGGGCTGCCGTCTATGGGGTCGCAGAGAGTCAGACACGACTGAAGCAACTTAGCAGCAGCAGCAGCAACACAACTTTGGGATTTATATCGTGTTCAAATCTGAAAGTAATTGTTTTAGCATTTTAAGCATAAAGCTTGAAGATTACTTTGATTTAAAAAATGGTAGAACCACTTCAAGCAGTCAGATTATATAGAAATAAGGGTTCCTTGCAACAGATGGTAATGGCTGCCTAGTTGGTGTCTGGCATATTTAGATTTTTTTCTCCCTGTAGGTTTCTTGCACCCCGTGTAACATCCCGATTGGGACCCCTGTGAGCGGCTATGCCCTGTACCAGCGGCACATCAAAGCCATGCATGAGTCAGCTCTCCTGGAGGAACAGCGTCAACGGCAGGAGCAGCTGGACCTAGAGTGTCGGAGCTCCACCAGCCCATGCAGTGCCGCCCGGAGCCCCGGCAGAGACTGGGAAGGTGGGTAGCGCACGCACCGCCCAGGACATGGGTGTAGGTGATGGGAAACAGAGCTGAATTTGAAACCTGGCTAATGGCGCTGTCCTGAACAGATACACTTCCTTACCTTAACCTTGGTTAGATTGTCAAGGGATATCAGTGTTTTTGATCACTGAAGGATGGTGGTGATGTTTTCAGTAGACTTCTTGTTAATGTGAATTTTGTGATGTTCACTTTACTGCTGATGATTGTGTACTGGCCATTCTTTCTGTTGCGTTCATCTGAGTTTTCAGAGTCAGTGAGAATTACCTGTCCTCCAAGCAAGTCAGGGAGATATTCTAAATCTCTGATATGATGAGATCAACTTTGTGTAGCACAGTCGATCAGACCTTGACTTACCCCTCACTATGGTCGTGGGCAAGCCACTTGACCTTCTCAGCTTTAGTAAAGTGCAAACAGTACATCTGTCTGTCTAATCTAGCTATATCTTTGCCTTTCTGAAAATGAATGCACATTCAGTATTGTTTTATAACACGTGGTTCAGCATTATTTTACATACAGTTTGATAGTTTATAGCAGTAGTATATTAGCATATGCATAGTGTAATAGACACCTTGAAGAGCGCTGTTATCCTGTGTGTCACTGTTGTTACTTCAGGTGACAGATTTGAGTTGTGCATGTTCTTTTTAGTTAGTGCATGATACACTTAATTTCTTTTAAAACAAAAAGAAAGGGAGCCATTACTCAATTTTAGTATATTCTTCTGTTATGGTTAGAAGATGACACCTAGTAGTCAGTAGTCTGTAGTAGTAGTCTGGTTGATAGTAACCGATGGGCTGCCTAGTACAACACACTTAGAATATGAGACCATTAAAGTCTTCTTTGACTATGGTTTCATTTTTTGTAATAATTCAGTAGACTGTTGGTAGTACCTTGTATAAGATAAGGGCTGTTAGCTATAGAACACCATGCATTTCAAGGACTGTTTAATGTAAAAGTGGAACTGTGGTGCTTAACTGACCCTGCTGACTCCTTGTCCCTGTCCCACCAGGAGTAAACGGTTAGTTACTGAACCTCCTGTGTCAGAGTTTTACATATAAGATTGCTAGTGTTTTAAATATAAATCTTAGACTATTAAAAATGTGAACCAGATTAATACCCACCACGGCTATATGTATCACTTCAGTTCAGTCACTCAATTGTGTCCGACTCTTTGTGACCCCATGAATCGCAGCACGCCAGGCCTCCCTGTCCATCACCAGCTCCTGGAGTTCACTCAGACTCACGTCCATCGAGTCAGTGAGGCCATCCAGCCATCTCATCCTCTGTCGTCCCCTTCTCCTCCTGCCCCCAATCCCTCCCAGCATCAGAGTCTTTTCCAATGAGTCAACTCTTCACATGAGGTGGCCAAAGTACTGGAGTTTCAGCTTCAGCATCGTTCCTTCCAAAGAAATCCCAGGGCTGATCTCCTTCAGAATGGACTGGTCGGATCTCCTTGCAGTCCAAGGGACTCTCAAGAGTCTTCTCCAACACCACAGTTCAAAAGCATCAATTCTTCGGCACTCAGCCTTCTTCACAGTCCAACTCTCACATCTATACATGACCAGTGGAAAAACCATAGCCTTGACTAGACGGACCTTTGTTGGCAAAGTAATGTCTCTGCTTTTGAATATACTATCTAGGTTGGTCATAACTTTCCTTCCAAGGAGTAAGCGTCTTAATTTCATGGCTGCAGTCACCATCTGCAGTGATTTTGGAGCCCCAAAAAATAAAGTCTGTCACTGTTTTCCCATCTATTTCCCATGAAGTGATGGGACCAGATGCCATGATTTTAGTTTTCTGAATGTTGAGCTTTAAGCCAACTTTTTCACTCTCCGCTTTCACTTTCATCAAGAAGCTTTTTAGTCTTTTCACTTTCTGCCATAAGGGTGGTGTTATCTGCATATCTGAGGTTATTAATATTTCTCGCAGCAATCTTGATTCCAGCTTGTGCTTCTTCCAGCCCAGCGTTTCTCATGATGTACTCTGCATATAAATTAAATAAGCAGGGTGACAATATACAGCCTTGACGGACTCCTTTTCCTATTTGGAACCAGTCTGTTGTTCCATGTCCAGTTCTAACTGTTGCTTCCTGACCTGCATACAGATTTCTCAAGAGACAGGTCAGATGGTCTGGTGTTCTCATCTCTTTCAGAATTTTCTACAGTTTATTGTGATCCACACAGTCAAAGGCTTTGGCATAGTCAATAAAGCAGAAATAGATATTTTGCTGGCTGTATGTATAATAGGTGCTAAATGAATATTTCTTGAATGAAAGTAGAAGAAATATTGTTAACACGTGAGCTTTTAGTATATTGCCTCTAGAGAATCCTTAATCCCTAACTCAGTAATTGACATAATGTGTACTCAGCAATTACATGTTAAAGGAATGATTTAAATGGAGTAGGATAAAAATGGATTTAGCAGAAGTACTTGTGTTTTGAGCATTCCAATGATGAGAAAAATCTGTCAGTATGAAAATGATAAATTGTAGAATAATTTAAGTCTTTTGATCTATTCCTTACATAAATGATTTAGAATAATTTTTTTGAAACAGAATTAAAATGTGGAAAAAATAACATTCAAATAGTGTTTTCTGAACTTATGCTAAAGCTTAGCATTATTCAGCTGACAACACCTGAATCATTCTAATATGTCTGTATAGTTGTTTTAAGAACTGAGGCTCTTTTGTTGATCTCCGTTACAAAGTGGGTTGTATTGGCACCCCCAAGTTCTAAGACTTCAGACTGCGAATTGCATTTCTCCATGATCAGTCACATTAATCCATGTGGTTTAGATCTGAATGGTATCCTTTTTTAAATAGTGATGCAGTGGTGTTAAACCCAAACTGTCATTATTTATGTGATCAGTATGACACCAAAGTGTTTGTTAATATGACATCACTTTGGTTCAAGGTGACTCTCTACAAACTGAGGTGGTTGATTACATTTTATTCCAAGGTTAAGTTTTGTTTTAGCTAATCTAGCTAGTATGTTCATCCAGTAATTTGTTTAACAAGTGCTGAAGGCTCTCCTGAATTTATAGCTATTTTGTAGTTTGCTTAAAGGATAATCTCCCAAATAACATTTATATGTTTCCAATTAACTCGCTTGTATGTAGAACGTTTGATAGGAATATTTTCTGTGCAGCATCATAGAATAGTTTATAGAATGGTAAATACAGTGAGAATGAGTTCTAACCATTACCAACTGGTGTTGTCCATGTGAAGTAGGAACACACTTCTGGCTTTTCCTTTCACAGGCTCATTTAGAAGGTAACAGGCAGCACCTGTTGTCCACCTATTGGATTGTATTCACCTTCTCTTTGAGACAGGCGGTTTAAATCTTTCCATTTGTAGAAAGGCTTGAAAAAGCCTCAGAGAAAAGTTGTTTTCATTTTCCAGTAACATTTACACAAGTTGACTCCTGCTTCAGTTGGAAACCTCTTTTCTGCAGTGAAAGAACTCAGACTTGACACAGGTAAAGGTAGTTAGAAGTGAAGTTCTAATGCAGGTTTTAACAAAATCCAATCAAAATAAGAGTTTATGCTTCTGTGCAACTTGTAGTTTATCTTTTTTATTTTTTCAACTGAGTACGTGATGACTAAATGGTTGTATTTAGAACCACCTAAAATTTCATCTTTTTATTTAACACTATTATGACAAGTATATTTATTTTTCTGCATGTTTATAAACTTACAAAACCATCCTTCACTGAATATATATAATGTGCTCTCATGTTAAATTGTCTAGAAAGGGAGACATGATTTTCTTTTGTAGTTGGTTTATTTCATAAATCTGCGCAGTATTAGGACACTTACTAATCAGTCAGAGAAGGAATGGGTAGCATCATCCTGATGGTGCCTCCAGAGGCATCTGAAATTTCTGCACCCAGTGCTCAGGAAGCCATCACTGCACTGCGGCTCAGAGCTCAGGCCAGGAACTGCACTGCTGTAGGAAAGTCTCCAACCTTGGTTGGGCAGTGAGGGTGTGAGTCTTTTGAGCCTCAGTTGCCTCCTCTGTCAAATGTTGTTAATGATCTCATTAGTCCTGAGAGCTTAACGAGATACTTCCTGTAGTCTCAGTGCTCTGCCCATAGTACAGATTCCTATTAGCTGAGGTTACTTTCACTGTTCCAGTTTTAAAAAATACCTTAATAAGCTAAAGAACATTTAATTGTGCTAGTCAATTCTCTACTTGAAACCAGTCACAAACCTTCCACTTCACAGTGAGAGGCTGGAGACCTTCTCTTTAGAAAGGACCTGTGAAGATGCCATGTCACTGCAGTTAAGGGAGAAAGGAATCAAGCAAGAGGGCTACTGTTGAAGGGAGAAGGCAAGTTATTTTTCAGAGGGGAAGACTATCCACCTGGGAAGCCTGAAGAATTAACTGAGAAGTTATTTGAGCTAAGAGGAAAGTTCATTAAGTTTCTCAGAAAAAATTGATATACAGAGATCTATGTTTATCTTTCTTATATCTGCAGAAATCAGTGTGTAAAATATATATATTTTTTCCCATATATACTAAACAGATGGTTTTCCTCACAACAAAATTAAAAAATAACTATTAAAATTATATGAAATTATGAAAAATGACCTATATGAAAAAATCAATGTTCCTCAATTGGAAAACTCAGTATAAAATGTCAAGTCTCCTGTAAATATACATCCAGTGAAAATTCCAGTGATACATTGGGGAGGAAGTACTCAAAATGATTTAAATTTAGATTTATCTGAAAGAACAAATGGATAAAACTAGGTAAGCAAAAGAATAAAAGATGAATGGGAATTTGTTCTGGCAAACATTAAAATGCCACAGTTTAAAGTGGTTTAGGTTACAGATGATTTTTACTTTCTTTTCTAAAATTATAGTATGTCAATTTTACTTCCTTTAAAGAAAGAAAAGATGATATATATATATAATATAGAAAATTATATAATTATATATATTTGTGTTTTTTCTTAATATGACTGCATATCTGATATGCCCTTGAAATCCTTAAAGTTTATCTTTATACTTCATGTGGAGGTAAATTAGTAGAATAATTTTCATTAGCATTGTTACAGTAAAATTCATAAGCTTGCATAGCCATTAAAAATGATTTTGATCTGCAGCTTTTGAAATCCTTCTTCCGTTTCTTGATTGCATTTATTTCTCTAATACCTAAGCAGTGGGCTTCAACAGGCTAATTATAAAAGTCAAAATTCTCAGCATTCTGGCCTCTAATTCAGGGTATACCTGAATTCATAGAATGGCTGGATAATCCGTTGTTTGCCTGTTGTGATCTTTATTGCATGTGAAAAGACTTGATTCTCCTAATGAGTGGACAGAGAAGTTCTCTGTGCTTTGAAAGAAGAAATTGTCATTGGATTTTTGTGGATTTCATTAGGTCAGAGTACTGGTGCTTACACAGAAGATTTGGGTGTGTAAGGTTTTGTAACCTAGACCTCTATAGTAGTATAGAGTTGGATCTGCCTCTGGACAGTGTGGGCTGGTCCTGTCACACTTGCTATTTCAATCTGGGTTTCTTCCCTTATGTTGGTAACTTTAACTTCCATAGGAAAATCAGTCGCCTATATGCCCTATGCTGAGGCCACTCGTGCTCTAGAGCAGGAGGCACAGATGCACAGTACCGCGGCCAGGTCAGTGTCACCATGTAGGCTCTCTCCGCAGCCCAGTGTGAGTGCAGCCCGCTCTAGTGGCCTGCCAGGTAAATACCGATCCTCCTGCCGTGGCTGCTGGCCATCCACCTACACTGCTGGCAGGGATGGTTTGTTTCCAGGGCACGTCCCCGCTATTTCAGAATTCCTTTCTTGTTTCTCTGCATCCCATCTTCAGTTGTGTTCAGTTGAGATTCACTGGGCCACTGGGAGGTTTGTGTTCATACCTGTGTACCGTGACATTGACTGCCTATTCTCCTATGAGTACATGTACTTTGTGAAAATCTTGAGATCCACCCCCTGCTAAGAAATATTCAAATGTCTAGGAGAGTCAGAATCAGTAAGTGTTTCTCAAATTATGCAAGATGCAAAGAGGAGATATAACAGGCTGTCAGTCATACCTATATATTTTCTAGAGTTGTAATATCAACTGTCCCTAAGAAACACCCTTCTTTTCACCTTCTGTGTCAGGTCCAAGGAGTGGTGCAGAGAGAGAAGAAATCACTAAAGACTGCTGTTTGCATAAGCTGAACAGAAATAGTCTGAAATGGACATCAGCCTGAAAGCTCTGGTTTGACAGGAAGTTGAGTATTTCAGTGTCACAGATACCATTTGTGACCTGAGTATGGATACAGATTTAATCTAAGTGAAAGAAATTTAAAATAGAAGTGTTCACCCTCAAATTCATCTTACACTTACAGTTGAATTGTGATTGAAGAAATAATTGAGATAGGTGGAACATCACAAACTAGGAAATTGACTATTTCAAATAATTTTTTTCTTCCTTTTAAAAGTCCTCCAGCCTGCTCCACATCAGGTGATAACTAACCTCCCTGAAGGGGTTCGGCTTCCAACAACTCGGCCCACTCGGCCACCGCCTCCTCTCATCCCATCATCCAAAACCACAGTGGCTTCCGAGAAACCATCGTTTTTACTGGGAGGCTCCATCTCGCAGGTAAGAGGACTTCTCTTCTGAGGAGATTCTCTGTTGGTTACTGTTTTGTAAAGATTTTCCCTCCCTCCCATATTTATTTGCCAGAGTCTAAATGAAAAGTATTTATGACGAGACATTGACTTAAAAATGCAGCAGTCACTTTGTCTTCCATGGTGCATGCAGGTTTGTTTGAGTTAGGTCCCCAAATTGAGTGACAGTGTTATGTGGCCACTCACATCTCTGTTTGCTTAATCAGTGGTCAGCTAATGATCAGGGAGCTCTGTGCCCGGAAGGACTTAAATTTCCCAGTCTTTACCAAGGGACTCATCAACCAGGCAGCCAACAACACTGCCGGCTATCACAGAGCCTTGAGGTGGGACCACACACAGTGAGGACACACGATCTTCTGGAATTTCCCCTGGCCGGTGTGCAGCCTGCACATGTATATGGCCTTCTAGGTCCCCAGGAAGATGTTGGACCTCTGCAGACCCCTGTGGACATCTTGTTCTTTAGCTTTTCCTTTTTGTGGGGAGGGGTGGGGTCTACCTCACAGGATGCAGGATCTGAGTTCCCTGACCAGGGATGGAACTCTCACCCTTTGCCATGGAGTCTTAACCACTGGACTACTAGGGACGTCCCTGTTACAGTTTATGGTTAGCCTGATTGTTTGCTCTGACTGCCTCGGCCAGGGGAGAAGTTAATCCATTGACTCTAATTGTTTCTGACAAGCCTACACCTGCTTCCCCACCCTGTCAGGCCAGATCAAGACAGCTTTGCAAGTGGGGTCTGTCAGAGAACCGCTCGGCCAGTCTGATAATGACAGTCATCTGGGCCTGACCCCCTGTACTTTCATGTGACCAGAGCTGTGGGTTCTAAGGGCTGAAGCAGACCGGCAGTGGGGGTCAGGAGAGCAAGTTCACGGGTCATAGAGCTCACAGTTCTCACCAGAGTTCGCCATTTTCCTGAATAAATGGTCCAAGATTTCTACAGGTCTTTGGTTACAGAGTTGGAAAAGAATTCTTAAAGGGCTGATTCTTAACCTTCCTGCTAGTTTTCTGGTTGCCTTTGTGGAGGAGGGTCTTTAGAAATTCTTCCTCCACCATTTATCCCTCCACCAGGGATAAATGCAGTTAATAATAATAGCTACATCTGAGGGTATGGTTAAGTGTTTTCAGTTATGTAATTTGTTAATAATACATATAAATCTACCTAAAATTTAGGGTGATTTTGGAAGATGTCTTGCTCTTTTTAAAAGCTTTTAAAATTTAACCAATCTGCAACGAGGATTTTCTTGCTTTATACTTAGTTTTGGTGTTGGGGGTGGATGGGTGGTAAGTTTTCTAAACAGAAACGTGTACCTTAACTCTAGAGTTGACCTTGTGAAGAGACAGTGTTATTCTAGTCCTTTAACATTATTTTTAGGGAACACCCGGCACTTACTTGCCTTCTCCTAATCAGGCCTCCTACGCCCCCGAGGCAGCGAAGCCCTCGGCAGGCTCCATCTCTCTGGGACTGCCACGGCAGCAGGAGGCCACCAAGCCAGGTCAGTGAGGAGGGGGAGGACCGTAGCCACTTTCGTGGCGCACCAGTCGGGGACTTGGCACTTGGGCTCACTCTGTCTTACTCTGGCCCACAGCCACCGTGCCCTACATCAAGCAGGAGGAGTTCTCTCCCCGAAGCCAGAACTCACAGCCTGAGGGTTTACTGGTCAGAGCCCAGCACGAAGGGGTGGTCAGAGGTAAGACACACTGTAGGGCAGAAATATACTCTGATCCCCAGTAAATGGGTTAAGGGAATTCAGTAGTATGTTTTAAAGATGGGCTCTTAAATTAGAGCCTTTAAATTCTTAAGTTTTCTTTCCATATAAAAATCATTTTAAAACTTTGAAATTTTGTGTGTCTGCAGTGCTTTTTAAAAATTGTGAAATTATTTTTAAAGTATGTTTCAGTAAAACACTGTTCCTTTTGTGCTGCGGTTCCCCTTTTTTTTCTCTTCTCTCCCAAGCAGGGGCTGGTTTTGTTGGCCTGTGTTTTTGTAGGTGTCGGGGTGTGATTGGCTGATGATTCTGTTGTTACCCAGGTACCTCAGGAGCCATTCAAGAAGGAAGCATAACTCGGGGAACGCCCTCTAGCAAACTCTCTGTGGAGAGCATCCCGTCCCTCCGAGGTTCCATCACCCAGGTCAGTTGTTCTCCTTCCCAAGACCCAAACCACAGCTGGTAGAAAACCAGAAGTGAAGTCTCAAGTGGGTTGGCCATTCTAGCACAAGTTTTGTGACAAAGTTGTTCATTGTTCTGGGGTTTGGGACAGGTCTCAGTGATAAACCTGTGATAAACCTCAGATGATAAACCACAAGCCAAATCATCTCTACTGTGTTTCATTGAAAAAGGTGGATTATTTGCAGATTGGCAGAAAAAACAAGTTATAATTGATGCAACTCTGCCTGGCAGAGCTTTTAACATGTGTTCAGCTTAAACAGAAATTGAGAGGAAAATCATAAATTGTTTGCTTGCTTTTACAACTTGTCGTTACCTTTTTCTTATAAATTTTGAAAAAACTTGATTATATTTGCATGAGTTTAGGCCTTAAGACAAATTTTGTTTCTTAGAGTTAAGTGCTTTCATAGTGGTTTGACTTTGAGGTGGGGAAGAAAGCTGACTCAACTCATATACCTATTGACATTTTAGGAAGTTTTGCATGCCAGGGTTCAAGGACCAAGGTACAGTCTTTCTTTATGTTTATAAAACATGTCTGGTTTCCCATCATGTGCTGGCCTTTCTTATTTGAGGTCGTGGCTTGATCTGATGCTTGGTGTGGCAGGTTACATTTTATGAGCGTTTGTGTCCTGTCAGCTGAAGTGATGCTCATGCTGCCTGTGTCTGATTGAATGGCAGGGGACCCCGGCTCTGTCCCAGGCTGGCATACCCACTGAGGCATTGGTGAAGGGACCTGTTTCTAGACTGTCCATTGAAGAGAGCAGTCCTGAGAAAGGCCGGGAGGAAGCTGCCTCCAAAGGCCATGTTATTTACGAAGGCAAAAGTGGACACATCTTATCCTATGATAGTAAGTATCACCTCTCCACTCCAAGGCTGGTGCTGTCACATGTGACAGGGGTGTGGGGCTGGCTCCTTACCTACTGGCTTTGGGAAAGTGAGTTTTCTTTCCCCAAGCCCAGGTTTCCCCTCTGTAATGTAAAAAGGGTTAACGTGAGTACTTCTCTTGAAACTTTGGTGAAAAATTAACTGAGACAGTCAGTGAAAAGTGCTTAACAGCGTGGAGCCCAGAGTAAGTGTCCCCTGAGTGGCTCCCTACTGCCAGCTGTAGTCATTAGATTTAGCCTAGGAAAAGAATCTCTGTTTAATAGAGCCACAGCTAAATGTTTGCTCAGCAAAAACAAGTCCCCGTGAATGCGATTTGACCCCCTTCTATTTTAAAGGAATGCCAGTTTTACTTGTTAAGGAGTAGATAGTAGTCTGGTAATCTTAGAAAGAGTATTGAATTTAACGTTCGTCTTCAGATGTGTTCATGAGTTTAAGTTTCAGCTTGCGCACTGTTATGAGCAGTGTGCTGAAACTGCACTGTCCTGCCCAGACATGCGTCTCCCCTTTTTCCACTGAGCCCACCCTGGCTCAGCTGGCGATGACTATCGTCAGTCGCATTGCTGTGTCCAGTGACCCTTACTTGAAATTTCATATGCCCAGATCCCTTTCCAGCAGTTTGATCGCCTGCTGCCTGTAGTACCTGTTACTCAGTGGTAACTGCCATTAGTTAACCTGGACCCATCACTATTGTTAAGTTCCTTGAGGGAAGCGACCTAATTTACACCCTGCAATCCTGGTTTATGCCTGACCCTCAGTAAATATATTTGAATGAATGAAAACATTTTTATAAATATCATCTACACAGAGGTAGGTATGTAGTAGATTAAGACCAGTTTTTATATCATCTTCATGAGATCATGAGGTTAAAGTAACTTATTTAGGCCTTGGGCTGATAGGCCTTGGGCTCTATCCGAGCAGTGCTTGTGTCTGTTCTGCAGATATTAAGAATGCCCGAGAAGGGACAAGGAGTCCGAGAACAGCTCATGAAATCAGTCTCAAAAGAAGCTATGAATCAGTGGAAGGAACAATAAAACAAGGGTTGTCCATGAGGGAGTCTCCCGTATCAGCACCGCTGGAGGGTAAAGTGTTTCCAGAGCTCTGTTTAGATACATTTAATTCTGTATAGCCAATTTGCATTGTTGGGTTAGGTTACATTTAATATCTGTCATTTCTACCTGAAATTTGTATCCGTATATAATGAAACATATAAATATGTTAATATATTATAAACACATGTAGTATAAAATGTGTAATAGTAATTAATATACTACTATGAAAGTTATATTAGTAAACATTTAAATTTATGTTCATCTCTACATATAAATCAAGCAGTACATGACACTGAAGGGGGAAGTAAAGACAAAATTGATCTTATCATAGGTAACTGTTAGAATGCTCATGTAATTTGTAGATTGATCCTGTTTAAGTGAGTTTACAAATGTGAAGTTCATCACGAGCATTTGTTTTTATTGTGGGGCCAGCAGAGTGGTATGTAACATACAGAGTAGAGACGTATTTGAATCTCGCTCTTTCCTGGTGCGTCTGTCTGTGCCCATCTCTTGCTCTGTCAGTTGAGGGCTTGTACCTGCAGTCATGTGAGGAGGAGAAACAGCTGTGCAGCCCTGTGCTGATTATGTGGCATTGCCTTCATCACATGATCACCTTGATTAGTTTTGTGAATGGTTCACTTTCCTTAAGTCGTAATCTGACTCAACTATTCTGTTTTAATCTAGATGAGAAATGGGAAACAGGGTAAGGATTCCTCAGTCTTGAAGGCCTATTGAAATTTTCTAAGAGCTGAATTTTCTCTGTAGTTAAAAAAAAAAATTCTCACTTTCCTCAATTCAAATTCATTGGCAATGTAACATGAAACTTCTGAAAAGGTTATTTACATATGTTTCCTTTTGGTTTGCATCTTTAGTGTATTTTATCTGTTTTGGGGGTATCCATCTTTCATGTTTTTCTCTTCAGAACTTAACAGTAATTTCCTAACTCTAACCCTCTGTATTTTCTCTCACCTTGATAAGCACTGAGAATTTAGACTTAGCTTTGAAAGTGTTGTGCTCTACGCTTTAACTTAGATGTCTTCCTTGGCCATTTTCTATTTGCAAAAATGTTTGAAAAGAAACAGTTTTAAAAGTGGATACTTCAGCTTTTACTGTTTTTTTCCATGATGTTCTTCTGAATAGTTTGCAAATCTAAAATGGTTCTCCTTTTTCCATGGAGCTTTTGTCAGAAGTGTGTTCTCTTAAGAACAGTTAGTTGTGTGCCTGAGTTGACATCTGTGCTGTATCTAACACTGGAACCGCCTGCTTGTTTTGAAAGGGCTCATCTGCCGCGCGTTGCCCAGGGGGAGCCCTCACTCCGACCTCAAGGACAGGACCGTGCTGTCTGGGTCCATCATGCATGGTAACTCTCCACTTGTTTGCTTCTGTTCACAACTGTCTCGGGGCAAAGTAGTTTGAAATTAACGTGCAGGGTGTGAAGCCTGTTTTTCAAGGTATCTTCCCTTTTGACATGTTAGGTATTTAAACCCTAACTATAACTCTTCTCTGAGTTTCATAGTTTATTTGAAGATGATAGTTGCTTAATCTTTTAATACAGACATCTTCATTATGTAAGAACCACTCTTGATTGTGCTGAATGATGTATTAAGTCTTGAACAACCCCCCCAATAATGGCCAATGAAATGAATATTTACATAAGGATCTTACTGTAAACAGAAAACTGATTAGAAACTGCAAACAGCAAGGCATTGATTTCTTTATATTGTAATTTATATGCAACAAAATTTACAGTTATAACAGTTTTTAAGTGTATAGTTCAGTGGCATTAATTTACCAATTGTGTTTCTTGAATCCTTCTTTGAAGGCACACCAAGAGCGACCACTGAAAGTTTCGAGGATGGCCTTAAGTACCCCAAACAGATTAAAAGGGAGAGTCCACCCATCCGAGCTTTTGAAGGTGCCATCACCAAAGGAAAGCCCTACGATGGCATCACCACCATCAAAGAGATGGGGCGCTCCGTTCACGAGATCCCCCGGCAGGATGTGTTGGCTCAGGAGAGTCGGAAAACCCCCGAGGTGGTGCCGAGCTCTCGGCCGGTCATTGAGGGCTCCATCTCCCAGGTACCATCTGCTTTGGACCACAGTGCAGCAGTAGTTATCAGTGGTTCTAGATCATTTTAAACATCGGGTCTCCTGAAAGTAAACGTGGAGGTCTCTGTGACCTCAGTTCTGGTCTGGGAGCATGGGCACTCAGCAGTCCTTTCCTGGCACACGCCAGTGTGGAACTTGAGATGGAGCCCAGCCGCAGGGCTGCCTGTAACACTTGTCTCTTGACCCACAGGGCACACCCATCAAGTTCGACAGCAGCTCGGGTCAATCTGCCATCAAACACAATGTCAAGTCCCTGATCACGGGGCCTAGCAAACTGCCCCGTGGGATTCCTCCACTGGAAATTGTGCCCGAGAACGTTAAAGTGGTAGAAAGGGGCAAGTATGAGGACGTGAAGGCAGGAGAGCCGGTGCGGTCCCGGCACACGTCGGTGGTGAGCTCTGGCCCCTCAGTCCTCAGGTCCACTCTCCATGAAGCTCCCAAAGCGCAGCTGAGCCCGGGGATTTATGAGGACACCAGCGCACGGCGCACGCCGGGGAGCTACGCCAGCACCGTGTCCCGGGGCTCGCCCATGCTGAGCAGAGCTTCTGAAGGTGTGTTGCTCTCATATGCTGTCTGACCATTCATGCTGTCCCCTGCAGCACGTGGCCTGGTGTTGGTTCCAGGGGCTTGCAGCCTGTCTGCTGTGCTCTGGGAGACTGGCTGCCCATGAAAATAGGCATAATTGCAAGTAAAATGTCTAATGTTCTCATTAAGTGCAGGGTGCACTGGAGTCCAGAAATGGTGGAACAGGTCATGCTTGGCATGGATTTTCAGCTAAGCTGGAGAATTTCTGGAAGTCGGTCTGGATGGTCAGCTCTCCTCACTGTCTGCTGTGTGTCTGCTGTCTGAGTGCTCAGGCCATGAGGCTGGCTGCTTAGGGTGAATCGAGGTTCTTACTGCACTGAGTTGGACACGTTCCTTAGCCTTTCTGTGCTCTAGTGTCCTCATCTGTGAACTGGAGGTGTAATACCAAGGCTGGCCCCATAGGATGGCTATGCAGATAAAATGAGGTGATGTGTTGAAAGGACTTTGGCAGAATGTGCCCCACGCAGTGTGGGAAGGACTCGGTAATTGTGAACAATTATTACTGCTCGGTTCTGTTTTATGACCAGAACCCGCCCCTCCTAGGGGTTCATGCTGCTGCAGAGACATCTGGGGCATGAGAGGCGTGGATTTTTACCAGGTGGTCTGTGAACAATCTGAGGCCCTTAGAAGTGTTTCCACTGAGCGTTTTAGATTGTAATGCAGTACTCGTTTATTGAGGGCTTATGTGCAGACTCCCGTGGGTGGTTGGAGGGGCCACGCAGAGGGAGGAGAAGAGGGAAATGTCCATCGGGGCCATGGCGTAAACCTGCACCCGTTGGTTCTGGTCTTGAAGGAGAATTGCCCTGCAGAAGGAGAGGCTCTGCTGGTTAGAGCGAGTTGAGGCAGGGAGGGGAGGTGATAAACCAGCATGATTTCTTGGCTTCCACACATAGGTTTGTGTGATCACAGCAAAGTTGATATTATCAAAATAGTAATTAGATGGTGCTCATGGTTGCACCAGAGAAGGCAATGGCACCCCACTCCAGCACTCTTGTCTGGAAAATCCCATAGACGGAGGAGCCTGGTAGGCTTCAGTCCATGGGGTCGCTAAGAGTCAGACACAACTGAGCAACTTGATTTTCACTTTTCACTTTCATGCATTGGAGAAGGAAATGGCAACCCACTCCAGTATTCTTGCCTGGAGAATCCCAGGGACAGGGGAGCCTGGTGGGCTGCCGTCTATGGGGTCGCACAGAATCGGACACAACTGAAGCGACTTAGCAGCAGCAGCAGCAGCATGGTTGCACAGTGTTGTGTATTACTGTTGTTGAAGTATACCCTATGAAGTGGCCAAACTTGTAAATTTTATCCTCTGTGTGTTTCACCACAGTTACTGAAACAGTGGAAGGTGATGACTGGTAGGGTTTTGGTTTGGACTCAGTAGCACTAATGAGATAATGAAACTTCTGAATAATGTCCTGTAGAGTAGAAGAAGCTAGAGCAGGGAGAAGGCCAATGCTGGCGAGGAAGTCTGTGTGGAAGCACAGAGCAGGGAACACTATGTGACCCAGCAAGGAGCCGGGCAGCCAGGCAGAGAGAGGGTGGAGGCTTGGTGTGGGCAGGTTCCAGAGGAATTAGCGTATCAGGTCAGAGATGACAAAGAGCGTCGACTTTCATTCGTAATTTTAGGTGATAAACTGGGCTGTGACCTGAAAGGGGGCAGTCTCCCAACCCAGAGGTGCCCGCATGTTCTGCAAGATTGATTGTTTCATGTTTAGTAGAAAGAGAAGATCAAAGAGATATATGTATATGGTCTGTATTGGAATGGTTGAGAAATAGATTAACATTATCCTACTTAACAAGCTTGCTTAAGGATTTGTGGTGTTGGCCGTTTTTTCTAGTTACAATTTCTTCTGGCAAGTCTGCTAATCATGAGAGGAAGTCAACCCTGACCCCTACCCAGAGGGAGAGCGTCGCAGCCAAGTCTCCGGTGCCTGGCGTGGACCCTGCAGTGAGCCACAGCCCCTTCGAGCCGCACCACAGGGGCGGCACCCCCGGGGAAGTGTACCGGAGCCACCTGCCAGCACACTTGGACCCAGCCATGCCCTTTCACCGGGCTCTGGATCCTGGTAAGCACAGTGCGCAGTGAAAACAAGGCAGAGCAGTAACATGGCTGTGTGCCTCTTTAGACGTTCTGTTTATTAAAGTACAGAATGCAGGCAGTCACGTATGTTATTAGGATACAGTTCAGTGGCTTTTCACAAACTCTATAGCTCAAGCCCCCAAATCAAGACACAGAATATTACCAGCACCCCTTAAAGAATTAAAATACTGGGTACGTGGAAACCCCTCTTATGTGATGGCATTTGATTGGAAAGTGGGTTCACGTGAAAACTATTTTTGAATAACACAGGCATACTTCATACGTTTTATTTTACAACACAGACTTTCTTCACCAGTGTTCTGATCTCTAGTCAGGGCACTGGTTACACCTCACATTTCTTCCTTATGTAAATGATACATCTCCAGGTTTGTTTTTTTAAGTGGAGTTGAAGTTTAAAGACACACCAAAGGAATCTATCAATAAATACAGTATCCTTCTAGATTTTTTTCCTCATCTTTTAAAATTATCTAGTCCATACTTAATTCCGATTCTGTATTGAGTCTTTCCAAAGCAGCAGTGTAGTTTTTTCATTGTTTCATTATTGTAGTAGCAAGTACAGCTGGAAGGAACTTTCAAACAGACACCACTGACTGTCAGTGAACATGGTCTTAGTAGGTGTAAAAGCATGTAGGTTTTCTGGAGGGCAGCCTTCCCTGGCACAGCAGTGCTGCCGCGCGGGGCCTAGGCCAGTGGGTTCTGCCTGGGAAAGGGCTTCCTGTCCACAGGTGGTGGAGCGTCTCTCCTGGACTGTGGTGAGGTCAGTACCATCACATTGTCTGTCACCTGAAAATGTCAGGTCCCTGAGGCACCCACACATCCCTGATTGTTCAGGGCCTGTCCCCAGAGCTGGGGCGGGAGCCTCACCCCTACCCACCACTGTCGCCTGAGAGACCCGGCTGGGAGGGCTAGAGGAAGGGGGAGCAGACACTCCAAGAGTTTGTCATTTGTTCTCAGGAGAAAATGTGTGCATAAACTTTTATCACTCAAACTCTCAGACAGAAGTGAATGTTTATGCTTTCATTTAGTGTGTATCATAATCCTTTATTTTATAGCAGTTTTTCTTTGCTTGTCATTGTTGAGCTCGAGCTGGATTATCAGTGTTTTGAGGACAGAGGCATTATCTCCTGTTGCAGTTTTGTTGGGATGTAGTGGGCCTCCGGCACTGTATAAAGCTCACTGTGTGTGCTCAGCTCATGACCGCACCTACAGTGTTCCAGCACCTGCGTCATGGGGCCTGGTCCTGCTGCTGCCTGTTGGTGCAAATAAAGTTTTATTAGAATACAAGCCATGACTGCTTGTTTGTTTTGTCTGTGGCGGTTTTTACACTGTAATGACAGAGCTGAGTCAGTGTGACAGAGCCAGTGTCCACAAATCCTCACATACTGACCATCCAGCCCTTTGGCTAATCTCTGCTGTACATGCACACGCTGATTAAATGCCCATGGACAGTTCATTTTCAGTGCGCCCCCTGCCCCCACAAAAGTAATGTTATCATTTGTTACAAATTTTTCCATTTCTTTGTATTAGATGATCTATACTACAAAAAATAATTTTTTTTTCAAACACAGCTTTTGGAAACTTCAGGTGAAAAATCTAATAAAGTTACATGTCAAAGACTGAAAGTGAAACTACTTGAGAGTAGTTTTTAGCTGCTGTTCTAGTGGTAAAGGTTAATACTCTTGTTTTGTCTGATCTGTCGTCCCCGTTATCATTACGTCTGCCATTAAGATGTTTATATTCACACTGCTGCTCTGTCAAGGTACAAAAAGAATCTGCCGTAATCCTGTGTCCCCCCTCTCCCTGCCCCAACCCTGAGGTAGGTAGAAGCTGATTGTGCTCAGTAGCTCAGCAGATGGTTCTTTTCCTTACTCTTTCTGTGGGTGATATTTAGCAAGTGGATTCTGCACGGACTCAACTACATGCCTGTCTTCCTCTCTCCATCGCAGCTGCTGCTTACCTGTTCCAGAGGCAGCTGTCACCGACCCCCGGCTACCCCAGTCAGTATCAGCTCTATGCGATGGAGAACACACGCCAGACCATTCTCAACGACTACATTACCTCCCAGCAGATGCAAGTGGGCCTGCGGCCTGACGTGGCCAGGGGGCTGTCTCCCCGGGAGCAGCAGCTGGGGCTCCCGTACCCAGCGACCAGGGGTGTGTGTCTGTGCCCAGGACTAGTGCTTGGTGGGCAGATGATGGGAGGAAGGAAAAACAGGCTCTGTGGCCGTTAGCCTCGAAGGCAGACAGGGTGATACATCGAAACAGCCTGCTTTGGCGGCACTGGAATAACGATGCCAGATCGATGTCCTTAAAGTTGGAAGCCGTGGTCTCGCCAGCTTCACTCTCTCTCCTGCCATGCACAGGGTGGGGGTGGGGGGTGGGGCAGTGTTCATCTGCCTCTTGGTGAAGCAGGTCTTTCAGAGTCATGCTGAACTTAAGCACTGTATTTGTCCTGTATGCAAATTATTTTTGGGTTAGAGAAACCCAAGAGCTATGTGCAGTTCTGTGTCTTTAGAATAACACTTGAAACATAATTTTGTTGTTTCTTTTGAACAGGAATCATTGACCTGACCAACATGCCTCCAGCAATTTTAGTGCCTCACCCTGGGGGGACGAGCACCCCCCCCATGGACAGAATCACATATATTCCTGGTACACAGATCACCTTCCCGCCCAGACCTTACAGCTCCGCGTCCGTGAGTCCAGGTGGGTGTGCACGCACCCCTCTCTGCTGGGAGCAGTGTGCTCCCGTGTTGCCAGCATAGCCTCTATGGGTATTTGGGCACTTTTCCCCAGTCAGTCTGCTGTTTTTCGTTTACTGTCTAGTCATAGGTCCTCCACAGTATCTGTCCCTAGATCCTCTGAGAGCTCCTGGGAGCTCGTGTTATGCTCCATTATCACTGAAACTGTTAAGAAAGCACACTTCCTACTGCTCAGATTTGGAGCTTTCTGAAAAATGTTCAGTCACTTGAGAAGGTAAAGCTTGTTTGATGGACTTGCCGGGTTGGCGTTATTGTCCTCAGGCTGCAGGTTTGTGTGTTTTCCAGGACACTCGACACACCTCGCAGCCGCGGCCAGTGCTGAGAGAGAGCGGGAGCGGGAAAAGGAGCGGGAGCGCCTTGCTGCGGCCTCCTCGGACCTCTACCTGCGGCCGGGTGGGTGGAGGCACTAGCCTCGTGCTCAGGGTGGGATGCCCTCAGACACAGAGCAGCGGGGCCCTTGTGTGTATAGGCTGCTGAGGAGCCAGACAGGGCGGAGGCAGTGGTGTTGTAGTGTGGATGGTGGCATTTGGATTTAGCAATACCAGTTGGGTCTGAAAACGCTGGGCTCAGAGCTCATTAAAGCTGAAGCCATCCAGCAGAGGCTCACAGAAGATTGCTGAAGATAGGTGTGGCATTTGGGTTGGCGTGTAAAGGAAGGATGCAGAGTGTGCTTAGAAGGTTGTCTGATTGATGTAAAAGAAATCCCTCAGTGTCTGACCATAGGAGGTGCTTTAATGAATGATGAGCTGTTCTTCTTGTTGTTTAATCACTCAATTGTGTCCTGCTCTCTGCATCCCCATGGACTGTAGCCTGCCATCCTTGGGGTTCTCCAGGCAAGAATACTGGATTGGGTTGCCATTCCCTTCTTCAGGGGATTTTCCTACCCAGGAATTGAACCTGCATGTCTTGCGTCTCCTGCATTGGCTGGTGGATTCTTGACCACTGAGCCACCTGGGAAGTGGATCATGAACTAGCACCGTAATATTGCTTGTATGTTGTTGTATAGAAACTGCAGAAATTGACTTAACTGAAGAGAGCCAGATACAAATCCTACATAATGTCTGTGGGAACTATGTTTTAAAAATGCTTGTGATCCCACTGATGAATAACATGCAGCTTTAAGTCCAGCAAACATCATTTTTCTCCATCAGACATTTGAAAGGTTGATAGTATTGTGGTGTTTGAGGAAACACTGCCTTTTACACACTGTCAGTGGTAGTATAAACAGGGATAACTTTTTCAGAGACATAAAAAATACGAGCAATAATCCAGTCCTAGGAATGCACTCCTGTGGGAATGCTCACATAAACTGCTGTGTGGTCAGACAGAAGAGAATTGCTGGAATGGCTGTGCTAAGTGATACCTGCTCTGAAAAAAAACATGGCTGTTTTCTAGAACTGCCAGCTCAAGTGAGAAAGAGTGAGTCTGAGAGCCTGAGGAGTTGGAGGAGAGAGTGAGGAAAAGGAACTTGAGGTCCTGTGAGTGAGGGAGCTTTGCCGCAGGAGCCACGGTCAAGTGGAGGAGCCATGGAGCTGTGGGCTGGGCAGCCTTGGGCCCTGCTGCAGCAGAAACTCATCATTTGCATTGTGATTCAGAGACAGTTGTTCCACACTTGATTTTGGAAATAAGAAACACCAGAGTACGAGGAAAAGTCAGAGACAAACTTCCTGATTTGAATTAGTGCTTCAGTATTGGTGGTTTTTTTGTTTCTCTTTGGAATCAAGATAGAGACTCGTCACAGGAATGGGAGTGAGAGTAAAGTGGTAGCTGACGATTTTGTTTCAAGTTATTAGTGTGGTTTTATTGCATCTTTATTGGAAAACTCTGAAAGCATTGATTTCTCGAAAGGCCAGAAAGCAGGGTCGCGATTTTCTCCACTTGCTTTCCTGTCTTCTATTTGGGAATGTGAGGAAGTCAGCGACCCCCTGTGCTGCCATCCAGCCTCTTCATGATGGCTCGTCCCTGCATCCCTCTGCCCCGCAGGCTCGGAGCAGCCTGGCCGGCCCAGCAGCCACGGCTACGTGCGCTCCCCATCCCCGTCGGTCAGAGCTCAGGAGACCCTGCTGCAGCAGAGACCCAGTGTCTTCCAGGGAACCAACGGGACCAGCGTGATCACCCCACTGGACCCTAGCGCGCAGCTGCGGATCATGTAAGCCTCCGTGTGCACTCAGACCAGACGTGCAGTCTGCTGCACATGCTCGTCAGCGTGTGACTGCAATAGCGCTGCACACTGTGCTCACCGCAGTCTGTCCTCCTGACGCCCCAACACCCCGGGAGAGTCTCCCCGTCACAGACTTGTGCTTTGGTTTTCTTTTCAGGCCACTGCCTGCCGGGGGCCCTTCCATCAGTCAGGGCCTGCCAGCCTCCCGTTACAACACCGCTGCGGATGCCCTGGCTGCTCTTGTGGACGCTGCTGCATCTGCTCCCCAGATGGATGTGTCCAAAACAAAAGAGAGTAAGCACGACGCCACCAGGTTAGAAGAGAATGTGAGGAGCAGGGCAGCAGTCAGTGAGCAGCAGCTAGAGCAGAAAAGCCTGGAGGCGGAGAAGAGAGCCGGTCAGTGTCTGTACACCTCTTCAGCCCTGCCGAGTGGCAAGCCCCAGCCTCACTCTGCAGTAATTTACTCTGAGGCTGGGAAAGAGAAAGGGCCTCCTCCCAAGTCCAGATATGAGGAAGAGCTAAGGACTCGAGGGAAGACCACCATTACCGCAGCTAACTTCATAGACGTGATCATCACCCGGCAGATTGCCTCGGACAAGGACAGCAGGGACCGTGGCTCCCAGAGCTCAGACTCTTCCAGTAGCTGTATGTATCTCGGCCCGAGCCCGCCCCACGGGACCACACATGGAGTCACCTGACTCCAGGGGAAGTGAAGCACACGGTGTGAATGTAATGGAGAGGTTGTGTGGGTTAGTGGTGCACGAAAGTCTCTCCTGCTGTTACGCCTTTAAGTATCTGAGCATCTTAAGTACACTGTCACGTGTTTCCTTGAGGAACTTGGCCTTTCTGGGGATGAAGCCACAGGGAGGCAGACAGAGGCAGAGCCGCTCACATTTCAGGTTCTGCAAATGGGTATGTCACACGCTCTGCGCTTCGAGACCTCGTTCCTCAGGAGACCCTCCTAAGGCGTGCATCAGGGTCTAGGGTGGTGCCCCAAAGCCACTAGTAACCTTTTTCTGAGATACAGATATTTTTAAAAGACTACGTTATTGATAATTATGGTTATTGGTAATTGGTATTTCTTAAAAGTTGGATTTTGAGCAAGTGTAAGAATTTAGCAACCTACAGTAAAATGCTAGAAAAGTTGTTTTAAATGTATTTTTAACTACATCCTAAATTCTCTATTGAATTTCTGAAGGCAAGTATTTAAACACATATCCCTTAGTATTGAAGTAATGTAACTACACATAGTAACCTCTCATTTCCATTCGTGAATCGAGTAGAGTCGGAGACCATGACCAGTGGGGTCCTATGCACTGCCCGGTGTGCAATACAAGGTTCTGGCTAGTCCGCACCTGATTCTGACTTGTTTGGGTAAATAGCCCCATGGCTGAGGTCTGGAGAGAAGCTTGGTAGCCCTGTGTGTCCATGAAAGATATCTGTTAGCCTGGACTGTGGAAATCTGCAAAATCAGTGCTGTACCTACAGAAAATTGGAACAGTCTCTAGTTGTGTGACTGGGCCGTCTGGCTGGACGTCACTGGCACACACGTGGTAACCATCCTGGGGCTTGTGGAACGCTTGCTAACTACCTGACATCACTTCCTTTTTGCGTCACAGAATGTCTGCAAGCAGTCTGGCTGCTTTTCTGATGGTTTATGTTTCTGAGCGTAGTTTTATTTTCATCACTGACTCGATTACTTGTGTGAAGCGCCCAGGCTCCTCCCGGTTACCCAGCGTGGCTTTCAGTTCTTCTTCCTCAAACCCCCTCTTCCTGGCCCCTGCCCCAGACATCAAGGGCACTGAGCTCCCAGGAGCACCAGGCCTCCTGCCTCCTGTGCTGCCCTGGGGAGCAGAGTTTAGGAGCAGCACCCAAACAGTGAACAGTGATTGGTGCCTGTCCCAAAGTAGTACCAGTTAGTTTGCATATAGTGACATATTTTAGTTTCCAAAGCTGATTTCCACCCCTGTTACCAGATCTCTGTCCTGAGTATACTAGAGCCAGGTCCTTGCAGGTTCCCTGACCTGGTGGGGGCGGGAGAGGGCTGTAGAGCTGCGGTTGGAGCAGTGGGTGGTACACTAGTAGAGGAGTTCTTTCCCACCTTCTACCCTGTGTCCAGGACCTGACCACGCTTGCTGATCTGGCCAGGGTCACATACCCTTTGGGCCTCTGATCATTTCCTTAGATGCTTCAGTGCACCCAAAAGTGCACACAGCACTCTTGAGTCAGAAGGGTCCTGAGCAGGAGGTCACACCCTTCCCCAGCAGCTCACCTGTTCTCGAGTCTGAGGCCCTGGTAGGACTGAGGAAAGCGCCTGGACCCCCACTGCTTAGACCCTCAGTTCCCAAGGGCACCATCTCTTGGAGGGCCCTGCTATGATGGCGCATGCTCCCTTCCTTCCTGCAGACATTCACCGCCACCTCTGTTCATGTTCATGGTGTAACATGGGGCTAAAAATGGGAGTCATTTTCGTCAGGAGCACTCAGTGATTTGAGAAAATTATTACGTGATGTTAATCCACAGCGTTGAAGTTGTCCTAGTGAAGAAGAGCAGACTATCCGGGATGGAAGTGACTTGGAAGTATGTACTGTTGAGGTCTCCTCTTGGTTTAATCTCTTGTGATGAATTTCCTGGTGATTTTCTTTTTCAGCCCGCAGCAGAAGGTCGAGCTCTGTTTCTGATCTGCTTCACCTCAAGGTTTTAGAGCCTGCAGATTTTCAGGAAACTCTGTACCTTGCCAAGATGAGAAACCCAAGGAAGCGATTAACTGACCTTTGCCACAATGCACTGAGCTCCTTGTTTGTTTTTTCATTAACCTGAGGTGCCATTGAACATTTCTGACGAGTAAAACCTGAAAATATGCAAATAGATTTGAAGAGCTTGGAACTTCTGAGCTTGACATAAGATTAGTTTTAAAATAGATTCTTTTCTTTTCTTCAAGTATCTTCTCACCGGTATGAAACACCTGGCGATGCTATTGAGGTGATAAGCCCTGCCAACTCTCCCGCACCGCCCCAGGAGAGGCTGACGGCCTACCAGCCGGAGGTCGTGAAGGCGAGCCAGGCAGAAAGTGGGTCTCCTGTGTCTTCACATGTGCTTCCTGTTGTCTGTCCAGGGCATGTTCAGAAATAGCTCATTTTGTTAGTTTTTTTTAGAGTAATCTTCTATGAGTCTAGATGGCAATCCACTCCAGTACTATTGCCGGGAAAATCCCATGGACAGAGGAGCCTGGTAGGCTACAGTCCATGGGGTCGCAAAGAGTCGGACATGACTGAGCGACTTCACTTCAATGGAAAACTATTTTCAAGTCATCAGTGACTTTTAAAATATGTTCTAATGATATTGAAAATAGTTGGTATTAATTTTGTTTGCCCACTTGTGCTTTCACATTTTATTCTATGCTAATCTTCTGTTGTCTCTCAGTGAATAAATATTTTTTCTTCAAAATTAAAATATGAATTCCCAATCCTGTGTTTCTCTGAGCTGTGTTTAATCTTTGCTCATGAGTGAAAGGTGGGCCTCCCTGCAGTAAGCCGTCTGTCTGTCCCCTGTTAGACGAAGCCCCCAGACAGTACGAAGGACCACTGCATCACTATCGGCCGCAACAGGAGTCCCCGGCCCCGCAGCAGCCGCCGCCGCCCCCCTCACAAGCCGAGGGGGCGGGACAGGTGCCCCGGACACACCGGCTCATCACACTTGCTGACCACATCTGCGTGAGTTTTTCACTACTCTTATTAGTTAGTGAGGTCTCTGTACAAGATCACACAGAAGGCCACATTTCACATAGAATCACAATAAAGATATCTAGATTTTTTTTTTATGTTACACTTTTTTTTTTTGCAAGTGCTCAATGGATTTAACCAGTTCCTCTTTTTCTCATTCACAGCAAATTATCACACAAGATTTTGCTAGAAATCAAGTTTCCTCGCAGCCTCCCCAGCAGCCTTCCACTTCTACATTCCAGAGTTCACCATCTGCCTTGGTGTCTACACCTGTGAGGACGAAAACATCAAACCGCTACAGCCCAGAATCTCAGTCTCAGTCTGCTCACCATCAGAGACCAGGCTCGAGAGTCTCTCCAGAAACTCTACTGGACAAATCCAGGGCCAGGTATAGTCTCCCTTGGCCACACATAGGTTCCCCAGCAGTGAGACAGTCGAACTCTACCTTCACGATAGGGAATTCATTTCTTACCAAAGTTTCTTCACCTTCATTCCCTGGAAAATGTAGATGAGAGTTTTCCCTTTGTATATTATTCTTGGAATGTCCACTGTCTGGGCACTTGGTCCTATATGTTTTTATTATGTGTCCACAAGTTGATTGCTGTCCTCTGTCTGTGGGTTTGCAGACAGTGCTGTGGCATGGATGGTTGGTAACGTTGGGACACTGCCTGGGTCTTCAGAATCACAGTGTGTTCAGAAGTTTAGGAAGCTGGCATTGAATAATGTGAGGCTGCTCAGTACAGGGCTCTCTCCAGTGTTCTCCCCAGGGCTCTGCGCTTGGAAGTTGCAGGTAGTGGACTGAGTGTTGGTGCGCATGTTAGTTGATGGAGAGCAAGCAGCACACAGATTTGTCAAGTTCATAAAGATATGAGAACGAGTCTGGGGTTCAGCAGGTCAAGGACTCTGCAAATATCTGGAGACACATGGCAGGTGGATGGACCAGGGCAGTGGAAGTGGCAGTTGATTTTGTAGCAGGCCTGGTTCTCCAGCCTGCCTGCCAACCCCCAAGTTAGCAGAGAAGAAAAAGGAGTAAGAACAGTGTATTTAATAAGCTGAACGATACTCCTTTGGGAAAAAACTTTATTGTGGGATTTTTTTGAACATACAGAAGTAGAGAAAGTGTAGCATGCCCTCACAAGCCCCATGTGTTTCATTATCCCCACCTCAAACTGGAGTGTTCTGAAGTAAATTGCAAATGATGTAAGTCATCTCAAGCAGCTGGATGATCTTAAGGACATGATGAAAGCATTCTCTTTTAACAAAAAAGAGCTTCAGTTATCAAAGAAGAACAGAAAGTTATAACAGTCATTCATGATACATTCTTGATACAAAGTGCTATATAGATTTTGAACAGTTGATGGCCATTTATGAAAAACAAATCATTTTGATTTTTTCACTTGTAATTTCCACATCTCTGCACCTTGCTTTTGAATGAGGAATGTTACATTTCTTTCAGATTACCTGGTTTTATAGTTTAAAATATTTATATAATCCATACTGTTATAAAATGCCATTAATTGGTTTTTCAACCTATAAGCAAAACACAGAGGAGTTGTTCTAGAGTTCTGGAACAATGTAAATGCTGTAAATCATATAAAAATGGCTGAGCAGGCTATATAAAGTAGACAAACTAAAAATTAAAATCAATATAGAGAAGGTAGTCAAGTCCTTTATCTTTTGTGGTAAGACTGATAGCTACTGTTTCAAGTTTTGATACACCAAGAAAGGTATATACCATTGGTAAAGTGTGAAAGTCACTCAGTCATGTCCAACTCTTTGCAACCTCATGGACTATACAGTCCATGGAATTCTCTAGGCCAGAATACTGGAGTGTGGGTAGCCTTTCTCTTCTCCAGGTAATCTTCCCAATCCAGGGATTGAACCCAGGTCTCGATCCCACATTTTAGGCAGATTCTTTACCAGCTGAGCCCCAAGGGAAGCCTAAGATTGGTAGTTACCTCTAAATCATCTAAATAAAGAGCTAAAAGAAAGGGTAAAAAATGGCCACCTCTAATTGGATGGGGTAGATTGGGGAAAGAAACGACAAATAATACTAACCTATAATGATAATGAAAGCATATATTAAAGGTCACTGATGGCTTTTATTCATTAAAAAAAAATACTTGGCTGTGCTGGGTTTTAACTGTGGCACTCAGGATCTTTAGTTGTGATAAGTGGGATCTATTAATAGTTCACAGTGTTTGAGGTGACTTTTTTCTAATATTCAGTGTCAACTTTTGTTCTCTGAAATGACTGAAGTAACCAGCTAACCAGTGTCTGTGTGTGTGTAGGGTGAGCTGAGGTGAGCCCTGGGAAGACAGTCTCACATTTCATATGTTGCAGCATCAGGCCTGGAAAGTCCCCAGAGAGGAGTCACATCTCTTCAGAGCCCTATGAGCCCATCTCCCCGCCTCAGGTTCCTGTCGTGCACGAGAAGCAGGACAGTGTGCTGCTGCTGGCCCAGCGTGGAGCCGAGCCCGCGGAGCAGAGGTACGTAGGGGCAGCACCGCGTGGCTGTGCGTGCGTGTGTGCGCGCGCGCATGCGCATGCTTGCACTTGGTGCCTTCCATTTTCCTGAAGTCAGTGCAGTTTTTTCTCTTTCAATCACATGTCAGTAGAATCACTTTATTTTCCTAGTGATCAAATGCTAGTGGATTTTACTGAAGAAATTCTAATATTTAAGTAGATGATAGAAAGTAATTATTCATTATTCTCCTTGAAATTAATTCCTTCTGGATCGTTTTTAAAACCTTTTTGTCTGTGTAGACATTGAGCCCCTGAAGTGCCCACCAGGCACCTGGCGTCATGTGCAGTGTGTGGAAGGTTGCAGTGAGCACTGCTTGCTGTTTTCTCAGCAGTTTCTAACCCTTACCCCCACCCTGTGAATTAGTGGATATTTATTCCATTGGGTTTAGACGCTTTTAGTTTGGCCCCTATACAATTCATAGGCACCCAAATAGGTGCTGGTACCTTTCAGTGAAATGAGGAAGAAATCCTGTTTTGGAAAGGGAATGATGTTAACTTCAATTATATGTTTACATGTTTTCCCCTAAGCTTGTGAGTTTTTGAGGACAGAAACGACGTGTTAGTCATTTTTTTGTTATCTGCTTTGTCACGTTTGAGTGATGGACCCAATTAGGTTATCAGCACCTTTCATGTGTTCTCTGTTACCGTCTCTGGCACTAGTTGGCTCCTGGGTAGTCCTGAGCTAGTTGAGGAGACTTGTGTTTCTAAATGTGTTAGCATTGGAAGCCGCAGATGAAATATGAAAGCCTTTACATGATACTCCGCTCATGCAGGCCTGGAAAGATTCTAACAAATATGCAGTTTTATTTCTGCACTGTCGCTGTGCTGTTAGGTCTAACTGTCTACCGCTTAGGTGTGAGTGCTTGCTATTTTATAGGCAGGTATGCTAGTGGTTACAGTCTTACACAAAGTAATTTTGCTAGTTAAATGGTCCCCAGATTATGTGGTCACCCTGAATACACCAGGGTCTGTGCTGCAGAGAAGACAGGAGCATGGCAAGCTGTTTTGAGGGCTCCTGTTACCGCCTGTTTGCTCTCTTGGTTCTAGACCGTCTAATACACTCCAGGGCTCCTTTTCTGATGTCCTCTTGGCCCCAGATATGTCAGTGCTCAGATGGAGAGGGCCTCAGGCCTGGCACTTGCAGGGGTTGGGGGGATTGGGGGTGGGAGTGGGGGTGGGGCAGGGAGGGGAGTAGGAGTGTGTGGTGGTAACAAATGGCTGTTCCCAGCAGGAATGACTCCCGCTCACCAGGCAGCATAAGCTACCTGCCTTCATTCTTTACCAAGCTCGAGAGCACGTCCCCCATGGTGAAGTCAAAGAAGCAAGAGATTTTTCGTAAGTTGAACTCCTCTGGTGGAGGTGACTCTGATATGGGTAAGTGGGATTTCTTTCATGAACTCCCATAAAATGTGCATAAATAATGATAGCTCCATGTTGCCTCTCACATAACCCTTGAGTATGAGGGCTCTGGCAGGCCGGTCCAAGCACATGTGATATGAACTCCTCCACAGGCCTCCGTTGGCTCTGCTTGGGGGCTTTCTGTGAGGAAGCCCCACCCAGCATGTGCGCAGCTGCCCATTTTCTCTTTGAACAAGTGTGGGTCTCAGAAGTGTGTGTGTTACGTGGGGCTGGATTGGCTCTCCAGTGTTTACCCCCTGGTCTACCCCTCATTTGGGTAGACCATCCAGCTGTCTGCAGACAAGGTCGTGCTCCTCTAGTTGTCTATCCAATGTGGACGTGCACAGGTAGCCAGCTCTAAGCATTCCTACCATCCCAGGTGCTGGTCACTAAAAACCTTTCATTCAGTTAGCCTTTCAGTCGGTTCTGAGTACCATGGTAGGACCCATCCCCAATTCATCATCTTAAAGGGGTCTGGGACCACACTGGGTGTTTCTATGACCTGTGTGTTCAGTTCCAGTGACTTAGTGTTGGTACCAACACCAACCTCCTGCAATGAGCTGCCCATGGCCCATACCTCTCCCTGCTGTCCTGTGTCTGTCACACCAAGTGTGGGACCAGGTTGTGTGTACTTGTTTGTGCCTTTCTCTGCTCTACCAGTCTTTGTGGATTACCTTCGAAGCGCACCTCCCACAACTGAGGATGGTGCCAACCTCAACGCAGTGGCAGCAGATGGTGCATGGCCTGGGCACCACTGCCTGCTCCAGGCCCTGTTGTCAGCGTGAATGTGGATTATCTCCTGTCACCTTCACAACACTCTACATGCCACATGCTGGCATCATCTCCACTTTGTAGATGAGGACACTGAGGCTTGGGTTTGGTGACTGTTGAGGTGGCAGGGCTGTGGTTCAGACTCATGGGTACTAGCTCCAGAGTCCACGCCTCCAGTAGTTCTGCACTCGACACCCTCCCCAGGGCTGCCCATAAATGCCCACGACCTTCCTTGCCTACTGTTTTCACAGTCATGCCATCAGCCAGGTTCACTCATCCCCTTCTCTTCACATGTATCCAGTGATCCAAGGCTCTGGGGAAGCCCTGCAGAACTCAGGGTTTCTACCATCAGTAAACCCTGCCAACTAGGAACTGCCAGGTGGAGTTATGTTTGGATTTGTGACATGGTGATTAACAAAGGTTGAAAGTCCCAGAGGAGAAAGGATGAGCCCAGTGTCACTGTCACTTCTTTTTTGTGTAGTTATCCCAGCTCTTAATTACTAGATTTGAGAAGTCCAAGCCCTCGGCAACCAAGATGGCTTCACCTCAGCTCAGGGTTCCCACTGAGGACATCAGTGCTTTTACTCTGCAGAAGCCTTCACACTCTAAACTTAGCGACTCTGTTCTCCCTGCTGCTATTAACACTAGTGAACAACTTACCCCTTCCAGAAATGCTCTGTTCCCTTAGTTTTCAGTACTGCTGTTGCCACTTTCTTCCTCTGCTTCTTTGGCTGATTTTTGTGTCTCCTCAGAAGCCAGGTCTTGCTCAGCAGGGCTCTGAGATGTTGGTTTGCCTCCAGCACTGTAGAACTGCCTTTCCCTACCTCTGAGGAACGATCATGTCCTCTCGTAAGCCTGTCTTACTCCCATCAGTCCAGAGCAATGCAGGGATCTGGGAATGGGCGTTTCACTCAGCTCCCAGCTGACTTTGCTCTGAGGGCCTCAGGAAGTACCTGCTAACCTGAACCCCACAGGGTCCAGTATGTTATTGTTGGTTGAACAATATGAAATTGTCTTCATCTGACCATTTTTGACCAATAAGAACATGATTTTCTTATTCAGCCAAATAATGGCTTGTATTTGTATGGCTTGTATCATTTCACAAATAATGGTATGTATTTGTGAAAGGAATGAGTCCTGTTCTCCAGGTTTCTATGAAAACTACAAGGCCCTCCTTACCCCTTGTGCTATTTCAGGTTCAGTCAGTTTACTGTTCCCTGACCCATAAGTGAGGCGCCTCCTCCCCGCCCCTGTCTCCTTGTCCCAGGAGTCAGCATCCAGGCCCCCTCACCCCAATCTGCGTGGACAGGCCTTCTCCCTGGTGCAGGGCCGCCCTTCTCTGGGACACTGCTTGTCTGGCTACTAACTTACTTCCTGGATTCTTTTTCTTTCAAGTTTTCAACCTTGAGTTGGAAGGCATGATAGAAACACTGTTTCTGTTCCCAAACTTCTTCGATTTTGGGCACAGTGCTTTACAAGTATTTCCCAGGTTGTCCGAGCTGCTGTCATTCAAATAGAGCAGATGACAGACTGCACAGTTAGCAGAAATGAACAGAACTGATAGGCAGGATCTCTGCCTCACCCTGGCAACTGCAGCAGGGACACGTGGTCATGTTCGTTCCTTTCATGGGGGCATTCTCCCCAGGATCTAATCTCACACCTGGCTGTGAGATTAGAAGCTTGGGTTCCTGTCCTGAGGCCAGCTTCTTCCTATGTGTGTTTCTCTGGTGCTGCAGAAGGTCCTTTCCTTCCTGGGCTGTATTACTCCTGTTCTGATTCACTTAAAAAAGTAATTATTTCTCTTTACCTTCACTTAATGGGTAAAAAATAAAGTTGATCATGGAAAATAAGGTTAATTTACTGTAGACTTTTTTTTGGAGACTTTTATCTCATTCCGTGTACGTGATCATCACATCTCAGTTAATTAACTTGAATGTTTGTTTTAAATACAGCAGCTGCTCAGCCAGGAACTGAGATCTTTAATCTGCCAGCAGTCACCACCTCAGGTAAGATTCAGAAAACTCATACAGTAGCAGTCAGTCCAGCAAATAGGCATTGCGTACTGGCTGCATGCCAGGAACATCGTTTAGTCTGGGAGGGACATGGAGGCAGTCACAGTGAAAAGTGAATTGAGGGTCAGTAAGTACTTGTTGAAAACAAATGAACAGAGAATCAAAACTATTGAGCTAAAAAGAGAAAACCGTCAAGCAACTTTCACACCAGTGGGTGCCTGATTTAACACAGGAAAGCGCATGCTCTCGGGGGATTAGCTGCCTCTGCGGGGCTGTGCTGTCAACACTGTGCTGGGCCGTGTGTCCTGGGCGGTTCCCGCTCCCATCCTCCCTCAGAGTCAGGCAGGTGCTGTGCCGTCTCCTGCAGGCTCCGTGAGCTCCAGAGGCCACTCCTTTGCTGACCCTGCCAGTAACCTCGGGCTGGAGGACATCATCCGGAAGGCGCTTATGGGGAGCTTTGATGACAAAGTGGAGGATCACGGGGTGGTCATGCCCCAGCCGGTGGCAGTGGGGCCTGGGGGCGCCAGCACCTCAGTGGTGACCAGCGGCGAGACCCGGAGGGAGGAAGGGGACCCGTCACCTCACTCAGGTAAGGGGCTCATTTTTGTGCTCTTCACCATGTCTCCAAAGAAAAAGCCAGTCCATACCCCAGATTCTGATGGGTCATGGAGAGATTTCACTTATGTGCTCAGTCACCTCAACTTTTTTTCAGCCTCTTCAGACATGTTATAAGTGACATAAAATTAAAAGGGATGAAAATTTCTACCCAGAATGTCACCCTCCAATGTATCAGTGTTTTTGTTTTCATCCAGTCCTTATCTGTGTGCATACATTGTAATTGTAATACTGATGCAACTTCATATTCTGCTTTTGAATCAAAGTGACTTGCTATTGTAATAAAAGTGACAAGCCCCATATAAAAGAATTTTAAGCCACAGAAAAAAATAAGGGGAAAAAAATCCTTTCAATCACATTGTATAGAAAGCTAGTGTTAAAAAGGGTAGCTTATTGGAATGAGGTCATTATACATCCTGTTATAAGCACACAAAAAACCATGACTCTATGCTTTATATGTTTGTATATAAGCTTTTTTCTTAATCTGTTGAGACTCTCTCATATGCCTTAATAAACTGAAGGTCAGCAACATTTCAAGTTTGTTCTCCTGTTATGGTCACACGAAAGATTTCACTAAGGATAAGAAAGATTAAAGAGATGAGTGGTTTTGTTTTTCCCTATATATGTTAACATTAGGACAATATAAATTCACTTCCTGCTCTCAAAGATGAGATACTTGTCTTCTAATTTCTGCTCTAACCTTCAAGTTTTATTGATTTTAAATGTCTGTGTGTGTTTTAAGTTATAATATTGGTGATTTACAGAGTTCTCCTTGTTGTGTAGTCTTTTTATCATGGCATTTCTTGGTGGTGAGGTTTCATACCCTGTTTTTTCAAAAAGGCTGCTGTGTCCTGAGGTCCTTCCTGCTCGAGAAGGTCTTCTTTGCTGCCTTTGTTTAACAGTTTGGCAGGTATTACAATACTAGGTTGGTGCAAAAGTAATTAGTTTTTGCATGGTTGAAATTTGCTGTTTGATATTGGAATACTTTTCTTAAATGTGGTTATGTTATACATCATTTTAATGCACACTTCTTGCTTTATGTTTTTTTGCTAATGACTTGTTACTTGCTGTTTATGTTTATTTTAGACTATGGAAATGGTGTTAGACAAAAAGCAAATTCAAGCGATTTTCTTATTCGAGTTCAAAATGGGTCATAAAGCAGTGGAGACAACTCACAACAACGAATTTGGCCCAGGAACTGCTAATGAATATACAGTATAAGTGGTGGTTCAAGAAATTTTGCAAAGGAGATGAGAGCCTTGAAGATAGAGCATCGTGGCCGGCCACTCCAAGTTGACAACAACCAAGTGAGAGCCATCATTGAAGCTGATCCTCTCACAAGCACACAAGGAGTTGCTAAAGAACTCAGTGTTGACCATTCTACAGCTATTTGAAGCAAATTAGAAAAATGAAAAAGCTGGATAAGTGGGTGCCATATGAGCTGACAAAAAAATTGTTTTAAAGTATTGTCTTCTCTTATTCGATACAACAGTGAACCATTTCTTGGATTGTGACATGAAATGAAAAGTGGGTTTTATGTGACAGCCAGCAACAGCCAGCTCAGTGGTTGGAAGAAGCAGCTCCAAAAGCACTTCCCAAAGCCAAACTTGCACCAAAAAAAAAGGCATGGTCACTGATGGTCTGCTGTCCGTCTGATCCACTACAGCTTTTAGTCCTGGTGAAACCATTACATCGGAGAAGTGTGCTCAGAAAATCGATGAGATGCACCGAAAACTGCAGCACCTGCAGCTGGCGGTGGCAAACAGAGCCCAGTTCTCCACAAAGCCTGACTGTCCAACTCCCGAAGCACTGGTTCTGTGACGTGCAAACTGGGCTTTGAAGCTTTGTCTCATCTGCCATATTCGCCTGACCTCTCGCCCACTGACTACCACTTCTTCAAGCATCCTGATAACTTTTTGCAGGGAAAAGGCTTCCACAACCAGCAAGATGCAGAAAATGCTTTCCAAGAGTTTGTTGAATCACAAAGTACAGATTTTTACACTACAGAAATAAACAAACTTACTTCTCAATGGCAAAAATATGTTGATTGTAAGGGTTCCTATTTTAATTAATAAAGATCTGTTTGAGCTTAGTTATGATGATTTAAAATTCACGGTCTGAAACCGCAATTACGTTTGCACCAACCTACTATTAAGACACATACTTTTCTCAAAACCTGTAAACATGGTTGTATTTCTTCTGGCGTTCATTGTTGTGTAAGAAGTAAGACTAGATTCCCCCACCACCTCCCTTTTTCTTAGTGATGACATTTTATCTGCCCAAAGAATCCTTTTTTCTTCAACTTCAGTAAGTACATCAGTGTGTTGGTGTTCTTCAGCCTGTGTCGATTACCTGATCACCAGAGGGGGTGTGCACCTTCCCAGTTTCTGTGCTCAGGGAAAAATTCTATCAGATATTCTTTAGTTATTTTCTCCATCTGAGAAAGTAGCCTTTTCGCTGGATAGTCTTTGTACTCTGTTACCTTCTCATTGTTTTAATCGTCTTGATCCTTTTTCTGTTGCTTTCACTCTCAAATTTCTCCTTTGCACCAGTGTTTCCTTTCCCTTCATGGCTTGACTTCCTAATAAGCCTTTTCATAAGCCTCATTCATTTTGGTGATCTCTTCTTTGAGCTTCGTTTGTAAATGGCCTTCCATGTATTGTGAAGTTTTCCCCCAGTGTTTGAAGTACACCCCACCCCCATTTTCTGTTGTGTTATATTGTCGTCATCACCAAGGACTTGGATTTCTTCTCTCTCCAGATAGAGGGGTAGAATGCTTTTTCACCCTTTTTTCTGTACCCCAAGGACTGGGGGCAGGGTGAAACCATTCTGCTGGGGCTGCTGACCTGGGCTCTGATCTCTTCTGAGATCCTTTTAATGTTCTGTGTGAGAGCCCAGTTAGGGCTTCCCAGTCCTGCAAACCAACTAAACAGCCTGGAGAGGCAGAAAGGGCTTCCTTGACTTGCCCTGGCCAGCTGATGTCCAACAGCTTGAAGGGGCTTCTCTTGTGCAGATTTTCTCCTTCCGCTCTTCACTCTTCTGTAGATTGATGAGGGCAGGATAGTGAGGATTTAAGACGTTTGTCAGTTTTCAGCTTCTTAGCAGTTTTGTGTTCCAAGGCTAAGAAAGAAATGATGTTTCAGAAATGTTAGTTTCTTGGTTATGTTTCTGAGTTTATGGCATGAGGACGGACAATACCCCCTTTGACTTTAGTTGCTGCGAGTTCTGGTGCTCTCTTGTATGTTACCAGGGTCTGGATTCTTCATGCTCCCATCCTGCTTTCTCTTGCAGCAGATGGTCAGCAGCACTGGGGTGCACTTTCAGTTTGTGAATGTGACTACTGTGTGTCAGTAATGACAGTTTATTCCACTTTCAGGAGGAGTTTGCAAACCAAAGCTGCTCAGCAAGGCCAACAGCAGGAAATCGAAATCGCCTGTCCCGGGGCAGGGCTACCTGGGAGCGGAGCGGCCCTCATCGGTCTCCTCCGTGCACTCAGAAGGGGACTATCACAGGCAGACGCCGGGCTGGGCCTGGGAGGACAGACCTTCCTCAACAGGTGAGGGGCTGCTGCCAGGGTGCAGGTCCGCATGAGCTGACGCCAAGGCCTTGGTTAGTGCTGCTCCTAAAATCAGGTGTTCTGCTAAAAAATGCTTTCCATTATGGTATGGTTAAAGGGTTCCACTGTTCTTAATAGAAACTGAATTTACATAGTCTGAAAAATTTTAAGAATGTTTGATTACTAGCAGAGAGGAAGAGCTGTGAGCACAGCTGCCCTCAGGCCCCTTGCACCTGTGGAGAGCCGGTGGCGGCACCTGACGCAGGTGGCACGGCTGGGGCCTGTGGCTTCAGCTCTCCCACACCTTCTGCACAGATGTCCTCAGAGAAAGTTCTTAGGAGTTAATGGGAACCAAAACCAAACACAGAAGAAACCCGGCACCCCTCTGTAGGCTGTCATTTACAGACAAAAACAAAAGTCTAGGATATTTTTAACGTTTGCCCTTTTATGACTATAAGCTGCACTGGGTCTTGGTTGTGGTGCTTATACGTCATTCTTACTGCTGTGCAAGGGCTTCCTATTGCAGTGCAGCAGCCTGTCTAGCTGTTGCCTGTGTTCAGTAGTTGGGCTGCACAGGCTTGGTTGACCTGTGGCATCACTGTTCCCTGACCAGGTATCAAATCTGAGTCCCCTGCATTGGAAGCAGGTTCTTAACCACTGGTCCACCAGGGAAGTCCCCATTTTGTAACCTTTTAAAAATTACGAATAACCATGATAATAATGGAGGGCTTCCCTGGTGGCTCAGACTAAAGAATCTGCCTACAATGCAGGAAACTTGGGTTTTCCGATCTCTGGGTCGGGAATATCCCTTGGAGAAGGGAATGGTTACCTACGCCAGTACTCTTGCCTGGAGAATGCCGTGGACAGAGACTGGTGGGCTATAGTCCATGGGGTCACAAAGAGTCAGACGTGACTGAGTAATGAACACTTCCACTATAACTGGGATAGTTGCTGTGGGTTTTAGAGTTTCATCTGTGCTTTTCAGAGGAATTAACTCCACAAATACAGCAATGGAAAAATCTGAACTGTGCCCCTCCTTTAGTTACAAATTTCTTATTGGTATTATAAAACATAATTTAAGGTACACTTAATCACTTTATAGTTTCTCCCACCACATGCAGAGTGGGGGCTTACTGGTTAGAAAACTTCCTAGACCAATGACTGTTTCTTCTTGTCTCTTTGATTCTGTGGTGTGTGCTCTGGTTTTAGCATTTCTTAGATTGTAGGTGGCTTCCTGGAGACAATGACACGATCTAGGCATTGGCAGAAGGTGCAGTGCTGTTGTGAGGCTTGTGTGTCCCCCTCTGCAGCCTGCCCCTGACCAGCTGGGCCCTTGTCCCCGAACTTCCTGCTTCCTCCTGTGTTACCAGAGTCTTAGTTTGAGCCAAAAATCCAGGAGTTCCACTTGGATTCAGCAGCAGCCCAGCCTCAAGTGCTCACTGGCTTTGTGTCCTTTTGGACGGTTGGTTGCTTGGAAACGGTGCAGCAGGGAGGTCTGTTCTGCCCCCACCCCGCACCCCGCTCAGATGTGCTCACCTCTCTCCGCAGGCTCGACACAGTTCCCCTACAACCCCCTGACCATGCGGATGCTCAGCAGCACGCCCCCCGCACCTGTCTGCACTCCCACCTCGGCCAACCCGGCTGCCCCGCACCAGCCGAGCAGGATATGGGAGCGGGAGCCGGCCCCGCTGCTGTCTGCACAGTACGAGACGCTGTCTGATAGCGACGACTGACCTGTGGGCAGGGGTCCCAGGGTTGGGGGGCTCCAGTTTCTGATGGCTTCCTTTCTAACTGCAGGCCCGATGCCTGCCCACCTAGGATTCGTGCCCAGAGACTTTTCTGGAGAGCCTGGACCATGGACGGTAAAGAGACGATGGAAATTCATTTTGGGGTCAAATGAGGTTTGGAAAAGACTGCCTTGATACAGACAGTTCTGTGGATTATAGTAATAGTGGAGGGTCGACATGTAGAGTTTTTAAAAAGTGGATAATTCCTGTTCTTACATCTGTTTGTAAAGAAACCATGATGTCTCTAATCACTCTGTAAATAGAGGACCTTTTTTGCAGTGTTCCCCTCGCTGTAGTATCTGGTGTACTTATGTTCAATCAGCACATCAACTTGGGGGTGATTTTTTAAAAATCTCTGGTCTACCTTTTTAACCCTTGCCTTCCAAACAACATCATACAGCCCAGTTCCATGGTGTTGGCTGTTACGGGCATTGTACTTTTATCCAATTTTGTCTCTTCTAAGCTCAGATTCCTGGTGATGTTTAAAATCTTGTGGAGATGTTTAGATTTTTAACAGACGCTGCCATAAAATCTGTACATTAACGTATTAGGGTCTAAAGGAGAAACAAAATTCTGCCATATTGTAAATTTCCAGGGCAGGCTTTTTTTTTTAAATTAGAGGCACTGAAAACATAGTACTGCATGGATATTGTTCTAGTTCAGTTTCTAACATTTTAAAGGCTTACTTGAGGTGTACGTACCTCGCTGTTACGCACACTGGTAATGAACCCCACCTTGGGTATTTGCCTGCATTTGATGCAGCAAAGCTTTTGGTTTGCAAATAAATCTGACTGCCCTGTCCACCAGTCCATAGCTACAGTAGATGATTGTGACTGAAGGCTTTGGTGTCTCAGGTTAGCTGATGTGTCACTGGCCAAGTTGGAAGGTGACACGTGGTACAGACCCTCTCGGCTGTGTGTCCTCCTGGGCTTAGGAGAAGCAGACAGCCCTTCCGCTGCATGCCGCCTTGTGCTTATATTTTCACTTCGAATTCTTGTGGGCAAGTGTTTGTCATCAAATGTTTTCATTTCACCGAATCTCAAGGAGCAAATAATTTAGAAGACTGGTACTGGAGGACCAGTCGTCTTAATCTTCATTAGTAATTTCTTGTTGAATTAAATTTTTTTCATACACTCAAGCATAGCACTGGCGCATCCTTCTGCAGCGCACGGATGCTAATGGTTTGGGGAGGTGTTTGTTTAGAAAGGAAAGAGGTCTCTCAAGATGATAAACACTTGGACTTTACAGACTCCAAACTAGACCTGAGTTTTTCAGTACAAGTCCTCAAGCCTCTAGAGAGAGCAGCTGTCTGACAGCTGGAGGAGGAGAGGCCTCCTTTGTAGTGACTGAGACTCCTCCCATCTCTTGGCATCTAGTCCGTTTAATAGGTGTGGATGCAGGTTCAATATTTTGCCCATGTTGTTTTAAAAAGGCAACAAGGACAGGAATGCTAGCCAATACCTCTTGAGGCCTGTGGCTGCACCCACATGTAAGTGAGCTCAAAATAAGCTTTGGGTGGGGGGGTCAGGGCACCATGCCTGGGCAGTTGACCTCTGACTTCAGCCAGTCAGTGGTGGTTAGTCCTCCTTGCTCTGGGGCCTCAGTGCAGGGAACGTACTGACAGGCTCGACCGTGTCACTGAGGGGGAGACATTCCTCGGTAAAACATGTGAAGCAAAGAACACCTCCCTCTCAGCAACTCATGCAGCTGTGAAAAGGTAAACGCGCACTAGATGCTGAAGGTGAGTAGTTACAACCAGGTTGCACTGAAACTTGATTAAAGGAATTATTAACCTTGTGATGTGAGACAATGAGAAGATGCTTACATCAGCAAAATAGATTATTCTAATAGAAGATTCTGATTTGAGCCTAATTCCTGTATTTTTAATTCTAAAGAGTCAATGACTTTTTATGAGAAACTCAAAAGACTTCAGTATTGAATCCATACAATACTGTCGTGGTGTCTCCTGGTTTATTAGGAAGGGATCCTTCTTGTGTACACAGGAGCCAAAGGCACTAGTTCATCCTCCCCACCCCCACACCAGAGGGACTGCAGGACTGCCCCAAGGCAGGGATGGTGCTCTTGACACACCATCCAGGTTAGGCCACACTGACCTTCTCCCAGGGCGGAACGAGTCCAAAGACCCCCACGGGGAGACTGAGAAGCAAAACTCAAGACTTGGGGCTGGGGTCCAGGCAGTGCTTCCTCTATGGCCCCATTACTGTCAGTACGTCACCCCCAGGGTTCCTCTCTGAGTCAGGGGACTTGGCAGCCCTCAGACAACTCTACCCTGTGACTTAGTCCAGAGGGGTGCATGCTCAGAAGGGACGGACCGTAGGAATTATCATTCCTTTTCTTCCTTTTTTCACGTCTACAACCAGGAACGTACAAAAACATGCAGTCCACTTTTATGTATAATCTAAAGGGGACACTACTAATTCCAAGTGCCCAATTCCCACTTTAAAGCTTCACGTCTGATGCTTTGTGGCAACCAAGATACTACTTTTTTATGCATTAAATCCCACAGTGGTCTTCATGAGAGAGAGAATAAGAGAAAGCAACTCACCATCATGAGATTGGTAGCTCTGTTCTGCCAGGTCTTGATAAAATAAGACATAGCAGCAAATCAATGAACCAAAACCTTACAGTAGAGATGCCCCCACTCCAGGTGAACACTGGTCCCTCTTAACCTGGCACGGTTCACCACCTCCCCAACCATCCATTAAAACAGAGCACCGCCTAACAACAGTCCATAAAAAAGAGTCAGTCAGGGGAGGGGGTGTGTGCAAAACAGCATAGCTTGTCCTCCACCAAGGCTTAGGTGAGGGGACATGCATGTCACGGACAGAGGATTTAAGCCACTGATTGGGAGCCGCCAGGACTGGAACAGAGGTGTTGGTAGTCATGACAAAGGTCTGCTTTTTCTTGCCAGCTCGGCCAGCTCTTCCCTGATGTGCTGCACAGAAGCCTCGTCTCTCTTCAGCTCCGCTTGCCTCAGTGCTTCCCTATAGGTCTCTTCTGCTTGTGCATACAGTTCTGGAACAGCCCGAGAGAAGGGAGAAAATGCATGTTTCGTCATGATTCTGAAATGTTCTGAAGAGAAAGCATGTGCGATGGGACAGCTTTAGTTCATGGTGTGAGACCTGGTGTGAAATAAGCTATGACCATGGGACGCCCGGACCTCAGGGAGCCCTTCCCTGATGGAGATTCGGGTAAGGGACCTGTCCCTGCAGGTTTCTGAGCAGAGGGCAGAGCTTCATGAGGACACATCGAACTGTCCACATGCCAAAGAGGAGGAGGAGCCTGCGGAGCACTCCAGAAACAAAGGACCATGGCCTCACTTACACCCTCAGCCCACCACCCAGGTTCCCGACCCACTGATGGGCACCCCGCACCTCTGTGCATCAGGACTGCAGCCAGATTGCTGAGCAGCACGTGCAGTTCAGGGTGTTCCACCTGCCTCGCCAGGTCTGATGCCCTCTGTGCGTGAACACAGGCCTCGTCAGTGCGGCCCTGTGTGTCCAGGGTAGTGGCCAGGTCATTCAGCAGCACGATGGTCTACACGGGAGAAAACAGCTGCTGCTTGCAAACGAAGATTCGCTGGAGAAGACAACAGCTACCCACGCCAGTACTCTTGGGCTTCCCTGGTGGCTCAGCTGGTAAAGAATCCACCTGCAGTGCAGGAGACCTGGGTTCAATCCCTGGGTAGAAGATCCCCTGGAGAGGGAATGGCATCCCACTCTAGTATTCTGGCCTGAAGAATTCCATAGACTTGTCCATGGGGTTTGCAAAGAGTCAGACATGACTGAGCAACTCTTCACTTTCCATAGCCCTAGTGTCTGGTGTTCTGTGGATGCCCTGAAGGGCTGTCTTTCCTAGCGGTGCCCCTTGGGGGTCAGGTGTCAGCCTCTGTAAGTCAGGTGCATTTATCATCTACACTGCACAGCAGCAGTCTGACCCTCTGGAAAATGATACAAACCTGGAAACCAGGTAGCAAGATGAATATTACTTATTAATTTGTCAAAAAAGCAGCAGCAAATAAACACAGCGAAAAGTAGTGACAGGATGTGACCCGTCCTATGGCAAACCAGTGCTCTCGAAGACCTCTGGGCAGATCTAGTACCTCCCTGGCAGCCTCAGACCCTTCCTAAAACAGGGCAAGGGGGAGTGGATGCAGCAGGGCCCTCTGTTCGCATTTCCTATTCTGGATTCTGAAATCTTCGTCTTAGACGCCTGCTGTCCCCCCTTACCTGTGGGTGTCTTTCTCCAAGTATTTCCTCAGAAATCCGCAGAGCTTTTTCATACATCCTCTGTGCCTGAGATGGCTGCTGGGAGAAGAGCAGGTAGCGCGCGTAGGTGTCCAGACACATGCCCAGAAGGAGCCGTGTGTTGGCCTTGTCATCCGCTGAGAAGGAAGCGCGAGCAGTGCTGGGTGCAACGAACAACAACCAGAAGGGGGGGGGCAAGTGCTCTGAACACAGTCACTAAACCAGTCCTCCTGACCCATACTTATACACAAGGTGATTAACATCTACACTGGCTCTTGAACCCAAGTGTGTGTTGGGAAGGGGGGATTTGCCAAACCAACAAGTAGGTATATCCAAGAATTCAACTCCCCTGACACCACCTACCCAGAGAATCCCCAGGTAACCCCCCACTCCACTCCAGACACTGGTCCAGGGTGTCACCCGGGGATGAGAGGTTCCCAGGACCCCTCCCCTCGGGTTCAATCAGTTTGCTAGCGTGGCTCACAGATCGCCTGTTTCTATAAGGATACAACTCAGGAACAGGTGAGGTGGGGGGGAGGGGCTTCCCGCCTCTGCAGGTGCCACTGTCCCTGTGCCCCCTCCAGAAGAGCCCCAAGCCCCATCCTCTGGGGTGTTGATGGTGGCGTCTTTAATGAGTCACCTTCCATCCCAGTCAGGGGTAAGACTGAAGGCTCCAACCCAACCACATGGTTGGCTCTACTGGCCACCAGCCCCTGTGCTTTAACAATAAGCTAAATCACACTCCACACTTAAGAAAATTTGAAGGATCTGGGGAGTTCTGAGGCAGGAACTATGATGAACAAAGACCAATGTATGAGACATTTTCATCATCTGAATGACCAAATAGATATTTCTTATAAGTCACAATTATTGTAATATAAGTAATGAACCTTTCCATACCTTTTAAGATTGAGTCCACAAATAGATTAAAACAGTATTATTTTTAGTTTGAAACTAATATTATCTAGCATGAACCATGTGAAGATAAACTCTTATTCTAACAAAAAGCCTAGGGCCAATAAAATTTTCTGGTATGAAAACAGCGCACAGAAAGGAACCAGAGAACACTCAGAATCCTGGGATGAAGCATCATAACCCAATTTAAAGAACAGCTAATCTATTTTTTGAAGAACAGTAATAAAGGCTGCAATGTATGGCAGCTTCCAACATACCATGTCTGAAAAAGAAGAGCCAGACAACAGGGCTGGGGACCAGCAGCTAACAGGAGTTGGCCAAGTAAAGGCCTTGGAGCCACGACACAATCAGCACTTAAGTGGTGGTGAGCTGGCGGAAAGGACACTGCAGACAGCTCAGCAGAGGGGAATGTTCACACGGAGGACTCAGAGGGTCTCTCGGATAACCTCACAGAGCACTATTACCGGATGCCCAAGTGAAGGGGTTCAGACAGGTCTGTTCACCAACAAAGGGATCACCACACTGAAACAACTCCTTCCATATCTTCCAAGTTTAAATGGTGCATAGACTTTAGAGACGACGATGTTGCCAAATAACCATATGATCAGTTATTGAGGGGACAGTTTAAATAAAACAATGCAAATAAAGTATCTATAAAAATAATTTCAGAAGGTAAAAGTGAAAATAAAACTTTCCTTCTAGTAAAAACCCAAAGTTCTTACTCTAACCTAGTTATATATAAAAAGCAAATGATAAAAACCAAACCAAGTTTTAAATAGATCACCTTGCAAATTTTAAACTATTTTTAAACAAAAAGCACATATAAATTTATGGATAAATATAACCAATACACAGAAGCAAAACATAAGATGGCACCAAATATCACTTAAGATACCATTTTTCTGAAGCAATAAAAATAGATCTCATTAGGTGCACTCTTTAAATGCTGAGCAAAAAGCTTGTAAAATTAGCAGTTTAAGATCCACACTATTGTGAGAGAACAGCGTGGAGAAAGGCCCAGGCAGAGAAGCTCTGTGCCCCCCAGGTACTGACACAGGCCCAAGGTGACCGGAAGAGTCACAACACCTACAGACACTAAAATCTGCACTCGTAGAGAACAAGACAAAGATATTTACTGTGCATTGAAACTATCACAAAATAATGTGTCCAGTACTCCAGTTCTCAAAACTTTCAAAAATGACTGCTGACTCATTACTGGAACACATGCTAATTCTCTGTAAATATTTCTACATTAAAAAAGTATACTCTGTATACTTTAAAAGGAGAATATATGTTCAATACTGTAACTCAAAAATACAAGAATAAAGTGACAAGTAATTCTAGTGGAAAATTATTACCCCTGATACCAGTAACGGTAATTCAACTACAGTGGCAGTAAAGATAGTAAAGCTTTTTAGAAGGAATTAACTGATGAGGTAAGTTTTACCTGTTAATATTTCATTAAGAAAATATATTTTAAATTCACAGTACATTCTAATCACAGTAACATAAAGTTTTTTAACACACAGCTCTAAATATAGGACCAAGGGAGAAATAAAGACTCCGTAGTGAGACCATCAGCACACTGCTAAGTTCATACCTTAGTAAAACACCAGAGTTCCTTTCTCTAATAACAATTAAAGCATGCTTCTTTGAAATACCAATATAAACAAACACCACTAGAAGTCACACACCAAAGAAACCTACAGACAGCGGAGAAACCGCTGCCCCCAAAGGGCTATTCAAATCTGAGGGGAGGGAAGTGTATTTATCTCCTCAGACTTTAATTGTAAGTAGTTCTTTATCACAAATCATTCCTAGGAGAAAAAGATGAGGTAACCTAAAATCAGTCTATGAAAAAGATTCACCACAGAAATCTTTAGTCAAAATACAAGCAACCTGAATTTTCAAATGCACCAAGCAGCTTTTATTCCAGGAATGCTGAGAATGACTCAGTGTACTTACTATTTCTGTGCACCAAATCAGGCTTGCATAAATGCAAGTCTCCATCAGTGAGAAGAGCATCTTTGATTTGGAAGAACTCGAGCACAGGTACCCGCTATAATAATCTGGGAGAGGCTACAGGGTCTTTGAAGCTAAAGGCATTTGCTGCTTATGCTCCAGGAACGTCCTTCACCTGCCAGGCTGCATCTCATCACCTAATTACCTTGGTGCTTTCCAAGACCACTAACGGTGCCAGTGGAAGGAGTTTTGGTTCCAGTAATATGACAGATAATCTGAAAACCCTTCTGCTTCAAATATTAGATAAATCATAACATACCTTTTTACCTGCACAGCTGAGCTCCTGAGAGAGGGAAATCCTGAGGGCCAGCAATTACAAAGGAGCTAAAACCCAAAGGGAGAGCATGAAGCAGGGCCCAGTTCTCGCCGGTTGTGTGGTGGCCTGAGTGTCTCTGAATCCAGAATTGGGTTCTTCATCTCACACAGGACACAGAAGTAGATCTGAACTCCCTATAAAGCCAGGATGACCCCAGAGGCTACAGGGGGACAGGGACCACATGGAAACCCATCACAGACACCCCCACCCCACCATGCTCCATTTGATGACTAAATCCGAGCCATCCCTTCCAGCTTGGACCTGAGAGCCTGGAAGAACAAAGCCAGGCCAGAGACTCATTTCTCAAAGCCGCTGAAGAGTCTGTAACCCCGAGTATGTAAGCATGGAAACAGCTCAGGTAGGAATCAAAGGATGGTTAGAGGAGGCTTCCCCTGAAGATAACTGAGTGACCCCCACTGGAACTCTTCCTCAGAGGTCAGGGGCTCCACCTACGAGCCCTGCGCCGGCCCCTCTAGTCCTCATCCCTCAGCTTACACCCCCATTCTTCAGCCATCTTCACATATGCAACCACTTCAGTGGGTGTTTGCTGTGTTTTTCCTCCACTAGAAACCAACCAGGTTTTACTTACAGCTGTATCTAATGTGCATCCCAGTGTTTCCTGACTGGTTGAATGAACGAAAGAGAAAAAAGAAGGTATGAACTATACACGGGAGGCACGGTAACACCAAACATTAATTTTACCCACGGAAGTCACAGGAGCAGGATGTGAATCTCGGGAAGCTCAACACGAGGTGTCATTACACACCAGCGAGAAAGGGACTCACTAAAAAAACAGCCCTGAGTTAAAACCCAGTCTGGGGGAGGAAAACATAACAGCCATTACCTCACACCACAGTAAAGACAAATTCCAGGCAACCAAAGACTCAGTGGAAAAGAACCAAGTACTTATTTACTTGTGGATTATTAGCATGTTAATTGGTTTCCTCTGGATTATTGTCGATTCCTGGTTATATAGAGTATTAAAGAATTATTAAACTCCATTAGGAAAAGAGAAAAAGAAAAATAGCAAAATTTATCTCTGAGGTCCGTACACACAACCCCATCATGACAAACTGGTATTCTCTAATTTTTCAATCGCTTTGCGGGTATCTGGACACCTAACTACTGTCAAAGATGATGTGTGGAGATCATGGTTTCCAAACAGTGTCACTTTTGGCTATTGATATTTTGACAGATAATTTCTGTGAATTACAGTGTTTAACTTAGATTTAGTTAGATACCCATTAGATGTCCACCTCCCCTCCAACCCCAGCTGTAACAACCAAAGAATCACCAGAAGGTGCCAGGTGGAAGCCAAATCTTTAGAAGAGACTGTTTTTCTGACCTTAGAAAGTGGAGGATTTTATTAAACAAGACTCAGAAAGCACAAGCCATAAAAGAAAATACCAAAAGATTCTCCAATCTGTCAAATGCCCTAAAGTGAAAAGACAAGACCACCAAGAGAGAATGTAACCAACAAAATAGATGCTCCAAAAAAAAAAGGATGCTTAAATATATTAAGAATTATTTACAAATCACTGAGAAAGAAAAGAAAAACACCCTTCAAAGAATAAGGGAAAATTTTAAATGAAATACAGTGCAATAAGAATGCCAACACATTGCCGATGAAAACACAAAGTGGTAAAAGCACACTGCTCAGCATTTGGTAATGTCTAGTGTGTGCAGGCCAGCAGTCCCACTCCTCAATACGCCCCTGGGGAACAGCTGGGCATGTGCACAGAGACACAGGTCCCAGCATTACTCCCACAGCATGAGAGGCAGGACCTCCATGTCCACCGATGGGCCAAGTGAGCACGTGCCCACAGTGGAGTATCAGGGCCTCCACTAGCCTGCATCTCTCCTCTAGAGGATGGAAAAAAGGCGAACCCCCCCGCCACCCCGACCCAGGAACAATCACAGGAAGTCACCTCTTCCGAACAGACATGCAGCGTGACAAGCAAATAGGGCCTTTGTGCGAAAAATAACATATTTTAAGTATCAACGTGGATAAAGCTCAGCAATATGATGAGTGAAGAAATAAACTGCAGAAACAATTATACAGTAATACACTGTTCATATAAAGTTTAAGAACATTTTAGTCCCATAGTTTACTGATGTATTCAAGTATAATAAATAGGCAGAAGAATCATAAACACCAAAACCAAATTCAGGATTATAGTTACATCAAGGAGAATTACCCAAGGGGTTTAAATTCCCCCTAGCCCCCCAGACCATCATCTGAAGCACATGTAAGTAAAATACTGGCTTAGCTGAAAAGTCTGTTCAGGCTTTTCTGTAAGATGGGATGAAAAACCCGAATGAACAGTACCTAAGACTTGCCAAAGCTAAGGGGAAAGCATACAGGTATCTATTAAAGTTTCCGCTATTTTTGCTTAAAATCTTTAAAAAGAAGAAAGTACAGTTACTTACTTTTCTGGATAACTCAGTAATACAGAATACACAGTGGATACGAGGAGACAATATATTTATATACTATAGAACAGAGAAAAGAGGTAGGCCGGGACTATACTGGTGGTCCAGAGGATAGGAATCTACCTGCTGATGCAAGGGACCCGAGTTCCATCCCTGGTCTGGGAACTAAGATCCCACATGCCTCGGGGCAACTTGGAGCCCATGTACAAGAGAGGCCTGAGCACCGCAACTACTGAGTAGCCCCTGCCCACAGCAACCAGATCAAGCCCACAAGCAGCAATGAGGCCCAGCACGTCCCAAAAAACCCAAATAGGTTCACCAAAGACCAGGCAGAATTCAGAGAGACCAACCCCTAACCTTATTATGCTGAAGAGCTTCCAACGCCTACAAAGTAACCAGGCAGGAGAAAACAGGTTATTTACAAAAGAAGGTGAATAAGTTGGCTTCCGCATTCTCTGCAGAAAAATCCCACCAGATGCAAAATTCCAGATCGCAGAGAACTAGGGAAAAGTAGCAGATTTATTACACTGTAGTCATCTTGTCTTACACAGGAAACCGAAAATAAAAATTTTTTTTCTGAGTCAAATACATCTTGAAGAAATTTTAGGTTGCTCTTAACAGAACTAAGAACCATATTATGTGCCTTCCTTCCAAAATATAAAAGGAGGTTTAGTGAGGAAAACAACCCTTTAAGAGGGACTTGAAAACACAAGAAATAACAAAAATGGAAAGCTTTTAACGCAAAAATTTAGACCAAATATCGCTTTCAATTCTAGATTTAAGTAGGTTTTATTATCACAAGGCAACAATACTCAGATTAGGTTAAAAAAAAAAATCCAAACACAGACTTCTACAAAAGACATACTGAGGGAAGCCATGGTGGTTAAAAATTGAGCTACCAATTCAGGGAACACAGGTTCGATCCCTGGTCCAGAAAGATCCCACATGCCACAGGCAACTAAGTCCATGGGTCACAACCACTGAGCCCTTGCTCTAAAGCCCACAAGTTGCAACTACTGACCCCTCGCACCTAGAGCCAGTGCTCCACACGAGAAGCCACCACAGTGAGACGTCCACGTACCAAAAGAGTAGCCTCCCAGCCAGAGAAATGCCCTTGCAGCAAGGAAGGCCCAGCGCAGCCTCAAAACCCCAAACATACTGAAAACAAAATGACTCAAATCTTAAGAGTAAGATATAGTCAACAATGTGAAACTAAAATTTGTGACAAATACCTTACACAGGACAAAAAAGAATCACTTTTCTGATGAAAGGATAATTCATAATGAAGCTGTGTGTGTGTGTGTGGGGGTGTATAAAATCTGGGACTCTAAACAGCATATAAAGAAAAAAATCACAAAAACATAAATATTGTCTACAACTACACAATGTCAGCAAGGGTACAGAAGCCTGAACAACACTATAAACCAACTAAACCCGACACACATCTACAGAGTGCACCTCCCCTCAAACGCACACGCAACACCCCAGATGAATCATGTTGTTGTTGTTTAGCTGCTCAGTCGTGTCCGACTCTTTGCAGCCCTGTGGACTCTTCTGTCCATGGGACTCTCCAGGTAAGAATACTGGAGTGGATTGCCATTCCCTTCTCCAAGGGATCTTCCCAACCCACAAATCAACAAACTCTTGTCTTCCATGTCTCCTGCATTAGCAGGATTCTTTACCACTGAGCCACCAGGGAAGCCTGGATAAACCATGTACCAGGCCATGAAACAAATCTCGATAAAATGTAAAAGGACTGAAATCATACAAAGCACGTTTTCTGATCACAATGGAACAAACCTAAAAATCAACAAAAGGAAATTTCGGACATTCACAAATACATGTAGATTAATCAACACTCTCCAAAACATCCAAGAGATCTCAGAAGAAATCACAAGAAAAGTTAGAAAATATTTTGAGATACATGAAAATAAAAACACATCACACCAAAATTCATGGGATGCAGCTAACATAATAGAGGAACATTTTTAGATGTAAATGGCTACATTAAAAAAGAAAGGTCTCGGGAAGCAGACTCAAGAGTGTGTGTGTGTATACGTGTATATATATATGTATATATATGTGTGTATATATATGTATGTATATGTGTATATATATGTATATATGTGTGTGTATATATGTGTATATATATGTATATGTGATTGATTAGCATTGATATAGAGCAGAAACCACATTATAGAGCAATTATCCTACAATTAAAAAAAAAATCTTAAATCAACAACCTAATCCTCTACCTAAGAAACCAGAAAAAGAGCAAAATAAACCCATGGCAAGCAGAAAAGATTAGAGTGGAAACAAATGAGGTAAAAAACAAACAATATTAGAGAGAAAAATGAAACCAAAAGTTGGCTCTTTGACAAGTTCAACAAAACTGACAAAAACTAAAAAGAAACACATATAAAATAGGAAAGTCCTTCGTAACTCATAGGGGTAAACATAACACAGAAGAGCTAAACCACTTAATTGACAGGTTAACAAACTCTCTGATAGTCCCTGTGAGCCCGGGCCACAGTGCTAGAGCACCTCACCCTCCACAACAACTCCACAAGGAAGGCTCTCCTGTCATTTCTAGGGGCAAGGTCCCACTGCTGTTCTAAGTGGAGAAGCCAGAATTCCAACCCGGCTCAATTCGAAGCATTCATGAAACCAAATGCCACTAGAAATACTCCAACTTTCCAGAAATGTTTTACTTAAAATATGAAAATCTGGGGAAAGAATATGATCTTGAATATATAACAGAATATTGTTAAGCTATGCTTTATAAATATAATTCCTAAGAAAACTTCTTCCAGGAAAATACAGGAAAAAAAATTTATAAAATTCCTTCATCCATGCCTTCACTTACTCAACAGATATTTATTTAAGTTATGTTATTGATACTGTCCCTGGTACTGAAAGCAACTCAAGAAGATAGAACCACCTTAAATGCGTACGGAACCAAGGAAGGAAGAAAAAAGGGTGCGAGAAAATAACTAAAGGAGATCTGACCCAGATGGTTTCACAGATCCTACAGCTTCCAAGGACTAGGTCACTCCGTGTAATGCCGCATACCTATTCCAGGAAACACAGAGAACATGCCAACTCATTTTATTACATTAATACAATCCTGTGATGACAAGCTCAGGAAATCAACTATGGATCTCACATGAGAAAACAAATGCAAATGTCTCAATAAAATATCAGCATTAAATATTACGCAGCAGTACTAGCAAGCATGATACAGGACATCTACTCATGCAGTTTGACACCAAATTAGACTGAAGACAAAACTGTCCAGCACTGTTGTTACTTAACACTCTGAGACTATGGCCAATGAACTAAATTTAACAAGGCGGGGAGTAAGGACACAGGAGTAGAACTATGACTTCCCAAGTAGTTAATTCTGTATCTGGAAATAGTGTGAATATCAACTGAAACCAAACAGTTTAGTAAGGTGTCCACCGAGAATCAGATGTGACAGAACAGCATCCCATCTGTGCAGAAAGCAGCCCACAGCCCTGAGTGGGAGGATGCACCCAGAGTGACTTCTGCCAGCAGGGATGCCCTTCATTCGTGTCAGGAGCCCCTCTCTCACATGATTCGAGAAGAGGGATTCTGAACACTGTCAGGAATGGATCCTGGCCAGTTTTAACCAATCATGGTAACCCCTTTGGTTTGCCAAGTACTGGGTTAGAAATGCCATATGACCCACTCCAGCCAAAAGGAGTAAGGGCAAATCCCCAGGGGTAGGGAAAGATTCCAGCAGACAACCTGGCCTCTAAGAGAAACATCCGAGGAGTCTCCCTTTTCCTCTGGACGGTGCTGTTTCTGGGCGAGATTCCTGGGACCTGACAGTCACTTTTCACCTGCAAGGGAAGCGCGAGGAGAAAGCCAGCACACTGAGAATGTCAGCGAGGGGAGTGGGAAGAGCACCCTTGGCTGAACTGCCAGGCACATAATAGTGTCCTCACTATTTAACTCAATTTAGTTGAATTTTTTTTGCTGTTAGCAGTCAAACGTTAACTTATTCAGATGGCAATCTCCCCAAACTAATATCTTAAAATTCAGTCTAAAAGCACTTTGGGAACCTGACAAAATGATCTAAAATTCATGTGAAAATTAAGGGAAAAACCAAACGGGAGGCCTTCCCCTGCGGTTCAGTGGTTGGTTGAGAGTCCGTCTGCCAACGTGGGTGACACGGGTTCGATCCCTGATCCGGGAGGCTCCCGCATGCTGTAAAGCAACTAAGCTCATTCACCACAACTATTACGCCTGTGCTTCAGTGCCCAGGAGCCGCAACTATTGCGCCCATGTGCCTAGAGCCGAGCTCCCCAACAAGATAAGCCACTGCAATGAGAAGTCTGTGGACTGCAACAAAGAGTAGCTAGCGCCCACTCGCCGAAACTAGAGAAAAGCCTGCGCGGCAACAAAGAACCAGCAGGGACAAAAATAAATGAAATTATTTTTAAAAGGATAAGGCTTAACACTTTCTGAGTACCTAGTATTCATTAGTACATACTGTCCTAAGTGCTTTACGTGTATTAACTCGTTTAATTCTTTTAACAGTCCCAAGAGAAAGTATTACTCTTAATCCCATTCTGAGGATTAAAAATAGAGATTTGACCAAAGTCACAAGGGAAATACATTAACAGAATCAGAAAATGTAAATTAATACAGTCCTTTCTAAAGCAATCGTGCAGTATTCATCAACAACCTTGAGATGTGCTGACTGACCTGCAATGTCAGTGCAAAATCCACCCCGAGGAGTCAGCTCTGAACACTGCCTTACGTTCACTAGCGGAAGGCTGGGCCACCCCGCCTGGACTGGATCTGCACGGTTATTCTCCACTGCCTCCACTCACACATGAGAGCCCCAGAAGAGACTGAGAGGAAGGGGATCTGGAGCAAAGCAAGCAGCCCAGTTAGAAGGATTTGCCATATTCATAAAAAACAGGTGACGGAGATGGGAGGGAGGCAGGGGGGCAGGGGACATGTTGTACACCTGTGGCTGATCCATGTGGATGGACGGCAGAAACCAGCACGATACTGTAATTTCTTTCCAATTAAAAATCAAGAACAAAAACATAGCAAATCCAGTCACCTACTGGCTTTGGAGGAAAACAAAGGTTGTACACAGAAGAAACTATAATTTATAGCCCTGTTACTTGGCTCAGCAGTTAACGCGATTATATTGTATTCATAATGTGCACATCTCAAATCTGTGATAAACCCTCACTTCCAAGCCACTAGATTCTAAAACTAAATTAAAAAATAATAATTTTATGCTATTTAGAAATATCGGAAGAAACTGGTTAAGAGTTGAAAATGACTAGGAACAAGTGGGGTAAAGAAAATGATGTTTTTTTATTTTGAAATTGCTGTTTTTAAATTAAGTTGTAATATTCTTTGACTTTTTATATTATTCAGGTAATATTAGAAAGTAATTTTTAAAAGAAAAATATCCAGAAAAGCACAAATAAAATATAAATCCCCCATAAAGCCTATCAGCCAGAGATAGATAGATTTTGCTATCATTTCAGCCTGTGTTCTATACTTACATTTAATCTCTGTATTGTAAAAAATTAGACTGCTCCTAACTAGATTGTTTTCACTTAATTTGTTAGAACATTTCCTCAGTAATTAGAAACCAAGTTTTGATCTGAAGCAGTATACTCCTGGGATGAAGTTAGTTATGTCAACTGAAAGCACATGAATTTGATAATGGATTTGCTTTGTTTAAAACTGAGGGAATATATTTCCTGAGAAAAAGATAAATCACATTTATAAGAGATATTAATTTGCTCTTACAAGACTCCTTTCAACTAGAAAAAAGGTGCTTCCCCATATACTACAATTTAAAAAAAAATAAATCAGGTTACAAAGTACAGTGTGATCCCTAACTTGCTTGCTAAAATGTAAACGGCAGTGGGCAAAACAAACCTAGAAAAACACACCAAAAAATAAATAAGAATTCTTGGTATGATTATAAATGATCTTTATTTTCTTCTTAACGCTGTTTGAAATTATATTCTGTGAGATGAAAATACCTCCTTTCGTATCAATAACCAAGAAATGTCATAGCCATCAGCGATTTCTAGCCTCTGAATGTGAATGAGGGCTCCCCAAATCTCACACGCTGCCGCCTCCCCACCGTGACTGCTGGGGGGAGGGGGTGATGCAAAGAAACAGGCAGCTGAGGTGCATATGAAAGGGATGAATTCAGTAAGCCCAGAGGTTTCCCTTTTTCCATGCTAAATTTTGCATGCTAAATTCTGTGGGGATGAAAAGATACCTGGTAATACCCACCCAGGGTCTAGATACTGGGTGGAGCTTGGTTGGAAGATCCTGAAAGAATTCCCATCCAGGAGAAAGGCACAGGTGGGGGCAGGCTCAGTTTTTACCAAGAAATACCCAGGGTTTGGCTGAAAGACACCGAGGTGCCTCAACTGTAGAAAGACATAAGGAACAGAGCTCAGACTTGCAAGTACCTAGTTAACTGGACAAATTAAAGTCCATCCTAAATATCAAAAAGTGAAAGTCACTCAGTTGTGTCCGACTCTTTGTGACCCCATAGACTATACAGTCCATGGAATTCTTCAGGAGAGAATACTGGAGTGGATAGCTTTTGCCTTCTCCAGGGGATCTTCCCAACCCAGGTCTCTCACATTGCAGGCGGTTTCTTCACCAGCTGAGCCACTGAGGGGGCTCTTTAATACGTATGCAGTTAAAAATTAAAAGCTGGCTTCACACACACAAATCACAATCTGGCAACCAACTCCGCAGGCCAACCATGCTTCCCTTATAGACAGGCCAGACAGCGTGTCAGTCGCTCAGTCATGTTGGAAACTTTGTGACCCCATGGACTATGGCCTGCTAGGCTCCTCTGTCCATGGGGATTCTCTAGGCAAGATTACTGGAGTGAGTAGCCTATTCCTTCTCCAGGGGATCTTCCTGACTTAGGAATTGAACCAGGGTCTCCTGTATTGCGGGCTTCCCTGATGGCTCGGTTGGTAAAAAATCAAGCTGCAATGTGGCAGACATGGGGTCTTAAAGAGTTGGACAAAACTAAGCGACTTTCACTTTCACTTTCCTGCATTGCAGATGGATTCTTACCAGCTGAGCTACCAGGGAAGCCCTACAAATGCTAATAAAAGCGATTAAGAATATCAACAAAAAAACAGGAGGGTTGGGGGGAGGTCTTATGACCAACCTAGATAGTATATTAAAAAGCAGAGACATTACTTTGCCAACAAAGGTCCGTCTAGTCAAGGCTATGGTTTTTCCAATGGTCATGTATGGATGTGAGAGTTGGACCATGAAGAAAGCTGAGCGCCGAAGAATTGATGGTTTTGAACTGTGGTGTTGGAGAAGACTCTTGAGAGTCCCTTGGACTGCAAGGAGATCTAACCAGTCCCTTCTAAAGGACATCAGTCCTGGGTGTTCTTTGGAAGGAATGATGCTAAAGCTGAAACTCCAGTATCTTGGCCACCTCATGCGAAGAGTTGACTCATTGGAAAAGACTCTGATGCTGGGAGGGATTGGGGGCAGGAGGAGAGGACAACATAGGCTGAGATGGCTGGATGGCATCATGGAC